>NC_140592.1:247994249-248614606 GCF_964204655.1 Triturus cristatus
AGAAAGGCATTTACAATGAACATTTGCATATAAGGACATATGGCTAAAAATTTTCATTTGAACGTGAAACTTGTTCTGCACAGGCCCCCTTGCTACATAGAATCAAACCGGAAATTGGTGTCTGCTGCAATGGAGGGCCTAAGGTATGGGGTCCTCATACCAACAGAGAGGGGAATGCAACTCTCAAACAATAAAATAGAAGAAGGACAATTTCAGGGTAAATTAAATGCACAGATAACAAGCATTCAGCAACTAAAGTGAGTGCCCACAAGATATTTGAATCAGCTTCCCTAATGGAGAAACCACCCCTGGATGAGGGGAAAGAAAAGGAGGGATCTCTGATTGTCCCCAGAATGCTGTACCTTTGGGAGTGGCCTGACTGTAAAGAATGTTGCAGACCACCATGACCTCTACCATTTTCACAAATAGTTACCTAACAGACAAGAATACCTCATTCCTGTCATTCTATATAAGCATCAGGTCTGTTCCTCAGACCCACCTCCTTGCTATGTGCCAGGAAACAAGCAAACCAAAAGGGTAGCTAGGGCCCACTGCTGACCTCCAGCCTCTCGGTTATCTTCTATGCCCCAGACTAATACAAACAATACTGGCTGTTAGGGACTCCTGGGTAGGCGGAACTTACAGAATTTGACTCCGTGAATTCTCCAGAGTTGCATAAAATCTCTGGGGCATATTATCAAGACAGGAGATAAAATTATCGCCGCTTTAGCGGCAGAAAACTGCCTCTAAAACGGCGATAATGGGCTTGATAATATACTCTATGGAATTCCAATTGAAGCCCATGGTAGTGAAGGACATCTAACCTGAGTTTCGATTGGAATTCCATAGAGCATATTATCAAGCCCATTATCGCCGTTTTAGTGGCAGTTTTCTGCCGCTAAAGCGGCGATAATTTTATCGCCTTTCTTGATAATATCCCCCTCTGTGAGATTCCGTGGAGTTCTGCCAACTGGCACGTTAGTGCCACTTGAACTGTGATTTAACTCTGGGAACGTGTTCCGCGCTAAAAAATCATTCCAAATGGCACCACATGGTGTGCCAGAGGGCACAGCTACTTGACTTTATTTTGCTCCCACTCGATTTGCGACACAAGTGGCAGACATTTGACCATGAATGGTCGTGACTGCCTGCGAATCTTGCCGGATTTCCTCCTAGTGGCCGGAAATCACGCTAGTGTGCACAACATCTTGCTTGCGCTCACCAACCTACTGTTGTGGAGCAACGCATGAGAAAACATTCTGCCATGGTGCGATTGGTGGAATGTGACCAGATCTCTACTACGTTACAAGGATGACATGGAGTCGTCAACATTCAGACAATTCCACCACTATTACTCCGGGTAACAAAAAGCAGAGCAAGTGAAGCAACAGGGTAATCTGATGCCGCCTACCAGAGAAGGGAAGCCACAAAAGGAAAAAGTCATGAATTACAAATGGTGACACAAAATATTGGAGTACAGAGCTGTATTCACAACAACGGAGGAACACTTACCTCTCCTGCACAAATACTTTAAAACGTGATGGGGAAGTAGAGGAAAGTAAAAGCAGAGGAAGGTCAAGTGCAAAGTGAACAGCCTTGAGGTAAAGTCACCAACAAAAAGTTACTAAAAACACTGAATAGAACTCTTGCTGCACAAACTCCCACAACCACGTGTGTCCTGGAGGAGATACGTAATGAAAATGGCAGCCATACTGGGTAGGGAAGGTGTTTGACACATCTGTAGAACATGATGGCTTTAACAGATTCCAATAACGCTGACTCATGTAGAGACAAAGCCACTTGCACATTGATCCTTTCATGACAGACCATCCATGTTTCCATGGTTGCCAAAGTTTCCAACCCCCAGTGGCCCTCTGACTCCCACCAGATCTTTGCTCTGACAATCTCCACGTAAGTAATTATTCGTGTTAACACGAAAGCGACAGTATAACAGGAAAACTGAACCTATTCTCCAAACCCTCATAGTCCACATCCTGACAGCATGTTTATGCTCCCCGTGCGCTCCTGTTTTTCATACACACACCAGTTATTTATGCATATCCCAGGGTCTTGTTTTTCATTAATATGTATGTCCTCTCACAGAGGGCCAAACAGGCCCAAGTGTATGATGAAATGAAATATGCTGGTCCACATCAATCAGGTGGTGAGGCGTTTGTCCTCTGGTCCATGTTTCTGGTCCGCACATCAATAATAGAAGCATCCTCTCATCATAGCATGATATTTAATGTCAAACATAACAGTGAGTGCCCCGATGGACGTGGGCTTTGTGCTTCTATCCGAGGCCCTATATGGTCGCTAACTTTGCCATTGTTGTCTTGCTCGTGTCGCTCTCCTGTATCAGCCAACATTACCTTCATGTTAATAAACCCTAGTGGACTTCAGGTCACATACAGCCCCAGAGCTGGACACAAAGCTACAGATGTGGCCTCCAGCACTGAGCATAGTGCACTAGATGAGGGCTTCTCAGCTAGCTACAAGCATAACAATCCTGGAGCCAGATCACAAAATATTTAATGTCCTTGGAGCTACTTTGAGGTAGTGCTTGGTGCTTGCACCATTTATCACCGTATTATGAAAGCAGGTTTCTGGGGGTTGTAAAGGCATGACAAGAATTGTATGCATATTTGTTAGGTGACACTTGGTTATAGAGGTGGTGTGCTCCATTGGTTTTCATGCCGCTTCGTTTTTATGTTGCAAACTGCAACATGAGGTTATTCTGTCGTTGTGGTTACTGAGTTGCGTTCTGTTTTGAAGGACATTTTCTGCTGCGCTCTGTAATGTTTTAAATGTGTTGTTAAAGCACTATGGGAAAGCTGTAACGTGATCAGGAACAGCCATCAAAGATAATATAAACTTTATTATGGGCAACTTGAATAATGATGACATAAATGTAAATTAAACAAATAGATGCAAATAAAGAGGATCTAAATCAATTGAAGTGCATCTAAATGAGCAAATTAATCTTTTATTATTACATTCTAAGCCTTGATACCGTGGATCACTGCCTGAGCAGACACCCCATCTCTTCTAAAAGCCAACAAAGCCACAAGACCGCAAGCAAGCGGGAACATACATGGAAGTGCTCAGGCTCAACAAACACCACTGCACGAACTTGAAGAGAAAGTCAAGAAGACACCAACATCTATCAGAACAGGAACCAATATTCCAGATGACCCCTTAGAAATGGACAAATTAGTCGATATGAGGCATCCAGAACTAGGAAGGACACTCCAGATGAGCCCTCCACTCCACAGCAGTGTGGACAAGGTACCGAACTTAATGCAGCACTCCAGATGTGACCTCCAGAATTGAGCACACCACTCCAGATGGTGGGTCTTGAACAAAGTAGAGCCCCCCCAACTGAAGGGTCCAGATTCAAATGCAGCACTCTGTGAGGAGCCATCAGACCTACACTCAGCATTTTAGGTGAGACCTCACAAGCAATGTGCAGCATAGTAAGACAGTCTGAATTGTTCTGCTGTGTTAGCAGGTTATCGGAACGACTGAGCTACTTTAGGGAAAGAGCTTGAGACTGAGTGGGTGAGATGTCAGGAAAAGTATCAAATCAACCAGCGAAGGAGATATACTGCATCTTCACGAGATCATCTCAAAACTCAGTTGGTGCTTTTTTCTAAAGAAGTTTGAAAATCCCAGTCTCACATCTGTTTTCTTAGCGCCTTTGTGCCTCAATATAACTATCATTGTTAGGCAGCCAATAGAATTAAGCTGAGAATGAACCCCTAACAGTCATTGCTATTGTATGCCTCAGAGGCAATGGTAACACCCCTTCATGCCCAAACTGAGTTAGTTAGCTGTTTTCCTTCCAACTCTCTATTGCCACGAGCTGGGCCCCAAAACCAACAAACAAAGTGTGAAGAAGCTCACAATTTTTTGTGTTGGTTTTGGGGCCCAGCTCAGGACAATAAGGTAAGGCGAAAGAGAACAGATATTCACACATGGTCTCTAATATACAGATATGCGACATGCACACGCAGACTTGCACACAGAAATACATTCACTCTCACCCATCCGGACTACCTTATTGCTCTCCCCAATATGCCATGGCACCACACCAACATCAGTGCCTTTTTTAAAAAAAAAACTCTCTTGTATGCTCCTTTCCAATCCAGAACATAGCTTGAACTCTGGCTTCCCTTTTTGATCATGGATGGGCCAGAGCATATTCATACTCTCAATATGTTTGAAAGTGCTGGGCTGTCTTTGTAACACAGCCATTTTTTTCCAGGCCCACCTGTCCTGTACTGCCAATAATGCAGTGGAAATAGGCCAAGCCTTGAAGACACAGGAGATATCTTTGGCTGAAGAAGCATTAGTGAGAAAGCGAGGGGAGGAGGTCCGGCAAGGCTAGTTGGTGTAATGGAAAGAAAAGGGGACCAGACTGTGCAAGTGCCAGTGTCTCGACTGACTTTGCACCTTCTGCTAATCCTTTGGAAATAGCAGATGTTGGTGTCAAATGATCTTGTACTCTGAGCAACCTGAAGTACTTCACCCGTTTCTTAGCCTTGCTATATTGGCCCCCAAATGAGCACGGTCAATGTAATTCCCTTGACTTGCATATAAATATCTCTTCAGACAGCCCCCATTATTGCAGCAACATGATAAAGCCATATGTGCTGAAAAGGTAGTCCTCTGACTGAGAGGTGGAAAGGCAGGTAGGTCTCCTTCTGTCAGGGAAAGTTTGTCCTTTAGATTTCTGGACTAGTCCTTAGAATTACTTCAAAGCTAATTTAAAGTATATGTCCTGTTTAAAGGGTGAGCAACACCTTGATGTCCGTTAATGGTTTATGTTCACCTCCTCAGATGAATTTTGGCTCCCAGTGTGTTGTTCTGGTTGCTCACTTGTTTCTGTGTCCTATCTCACGCAGGAATCCACAATCTGTAATAGAGACGGGAATCTGGTATTAGGTCCATTGACAATAGTGAAGGCATGCTTATAGAAAGTCATCTTTGACTGCATAAGAACGTTGGCTATCTCCAACCTTTATTCATTTTGAGAGGATACATAGCTTCCTTTTTAGGAGAAACGAAAGTGTTTTATTGCATATTAAAACCTTTGTGATCCTATAGTATTGTTCAATTGAGACATAGTTTAGCTATTTCCTTTCAGATCTTGTCTGCCTACAGCTGTCTTCCAGAATCTAATCCCACGGTTCCCTTCCTTATCGCTTCCGCTGAAGGATTATATTGAGTGGCACTAAATAGGGGCCTGGTTCAGGATAGTGTGGTATGTGGATTTATGCTACCTTGGTGGTGAGTGATAATTGTTTAATATGCAGTTCAGACCAGTCTGCTCTAAATCTAGGATGTTGTTTGATGTCCAATATAGTACTTCATAAGTTGCTATACAGTGATCATTTTGTTTCCTCCAGATCTCACAGTGATTCTGCCCTTCTATCCTCCCACTCTTTGTCTTTGAAGACTATGTATCTCTGAGGAAACGTGCACTGATGCTGTTGAAGCACTGATTGGTATTACATGCTGCATGGATATTGATAGACCGAATATGTTTCAGGTAGTGGTTCACCTGCTGACTTTCTTTGATCTTCTTTGGTATTATAAGTGTCAGTCTGTCATTTAATATATTACATTTCAGTGTGAATACCACCTCATTGATAGTAGTAAGCCTCCATTTCATTCATGGTACCTCCATGTACAAGTAGTAAATGTGCAGATGTACATGTAACATCAAGGTAGACTGAGTAGACTGGCCTATCCCACTTGCTTCACCTACAGTCTCTTGGTCAGATACTATGACACAGGACTGCATCACCGACTAAACTTCAAGTCATGATGTTATAGGGATTATTATGTCCAAGGGAATGAAAGGCATTGATGGAATAACATAATCCTGTCAGCGCACAACAAGTGGCACAATCCAGCCTGAACCTATTTAAATGTCGATTTCTGGCATGTCATGAATCAGTCTTTGTCTGCTTGACATGGGAGATTTAGTAGGTACATGCCATATCTATTACATTGTTAATATAATAAATAAGAATTACAAATTCTACTAGTCCATCTTGTGATTAGCCGTTTGTGGTTCATTATTTGTCTGATGTGGCAGGATATGATGTCATGGTAATGTGGCCAGGTACTATTCCTCACACATGTCCATGTCCATGTCCGCCCACTCACTTCCACTTCCCCTGCTGCGTTCGCGGTCCGGTTTGCATCAAAGGCATTTGCCTATTTAGTCCTGAGGCAAACGGACGTGTGCAGCTGACAGCGATAGGATTTACTTCGCTCTATCCAGCTTTTAATGGCCATATGTCAAACTGGTTTTTAACTTTATGCTAAATATATGTTTCTGGTTTTATACTTCTGTTTGCATTGTAGGCATTTGCCTATTTATTCCTGACGGAAACAGACACGCGCAGAGGACCAAAGGCAAGCCCGTCAGCGTCCCGAAAGCGTCCGGCGCAGGCTCTGCTGCCCAGTTCCCCACAGACAAGACTCTTCCACTGCATTACTATAGGGATAAACTGCTCAGCCTTAGGCGGCTACCTCTAGGTCAGTGCAAAGCGGCGGATCCTAGTTCTGAGAACTGCTTTCAATGCAAAGCGTGCAACTGGTCTCTCCTCCAGCCCAGAGAACTCGCAGCCAGAGTCCTTTCTCTCACCAAAACACTGAGATCCAGCACTCCACAGAGTTATTTTATAATCATGCAATATATCAGTCCATTCAGCAGGTGTGATTTCACAATTATTTCTTTATTATGTTCTTCTTCTCTTTACAAATGTAAACGACATAAACAGCGTAGCCGACGCGTTTCATCCCAGCGGACTTCTTCAGGGCCAATTACTCAAGTGTAAGAAGGTTTCAACTTGTTTCCCTCCAGATGGAGGGAATCTGTTACTACATACGGATATCATATTAACTATATACTAATGAAAAAAACACACTTGAAGAACTAAACCTGATCAAACAAAAAATAAGGAAACGTATTTGACTCGGACTACTAGAGGGAGGCATAACTATATTTCTTGAAGTTGGAGGGAAACATACGGGGGTGGGGGTACGCTCCGTACATTTGGGGGTGGGGGTACTCTCCGTACATTCGGGGGGTGGGGTGGGGGTCCGCACCGTACATTCAGGGGTGGGGGTCCGCTCCGTACATTCGGGGGGTGGGGGTCCGCACCGGACATTCGGGGGTGGGGGTCCGCACCGGACATACACGGAGGGGTGCTGGGGGTATGGCGCGTCCATCTGCGGGGGGCTGGGGGGACGGCGCGTCCATCCGCGGGGGGCTGGGGGGACGGTGCGTCCATCCGTGGGGGGCTGGGGGGACAGCGCGTACATACGGGGGGCTGGGGGGGACGGCGCGTACATACGGGGGGCTGGGGGGGGGTACGGCGCGTACCGGGCCCCCAATTCTGCTCGCATCACGGCGTACTTCGCTTTTCCGGCACTTTTTTGGTGCCGTAAAAATATTGCCGTCCGGACTGCTGTCGGTTCGAATCGTACTTCCTGGTTCGTGAAACGCAGCCTGAATGCGTCCCGACGTCACGTCGCGCTTTCCCGGATCACATTTGTATGTATATTTTCGTCGGTCGGTGTTTTTTACGATTCGTACGGAAATGGTGTTTCCGTGCGAATCGTACTTGCATGTTTGTAATGTTTTTTTCCCGGGTACGAGTCGGACGGAGAAAACGCTCCGACCGACGGTTCGTACCCGGTTTTTCCAGGATCGGAATCGGCACCACAGTGTAAGAATATTAAGACAACAGAGGCCTTAAATACCACTCTTTTAAACTGTCGCTCTATGCAAAAGCATGAACTACACATTCATGATCTACTTCTAGATGAACAGCCTGACCTTTTATTCCTCACTGAGACCTGGCTGTCGTAAGCCTCCAACCCTCCTATTGCCTCAGCCATTCCTAAAGGTTACACAATACTTAGGAGGGACCGACCCAGTGGGAAGGGGGGCGGCGTCACCATAATTTACAACCAAAAACTGGACTGCTCTCCCATCTCGATGGAAAACATCGAAGGTGCTGAGTCCTTAGGCTTCCGTTTGACCTTATCTCCCCATCAAAGCATTGCTGGTTTTCTAATTTACAGACCACCCGGCGCAATCGGAAATGTTATCACTACGCTCAATATAGCTTCCACTTCACTGGCGCTAAAATATAACAACTGCCTTATTCTGGGAGATTTCAATATACATATGGATAAAGAAAAAGACCCTTTAACAACCTACTTGCTGGAGATGCTGCAGGCCTGCGATATATCTCCATCAATTATTTGGGTCACCCATGAGAAGGGCCATACTCTTGACCAAATCTTTCACAACTTCAACATATCGACTAGTCTTCCTCTACCTATTACCTGGTCAGACCACCTCCCATTAAAATTCATCATTCCCAACTCTGCCACAGATCCTCAGGCAAACTCAGGGCAGAGAGACCCTAATTACAGGGCGTTCCATAAAATATACATCCCAATGTTAGCATACACCCTCAGTCGTTCTTCTCCAGAACTGACCAGCAACCCCGACATGGACGCCCTCCTAGTAGATGCTTGGCTCCGTTACAACATTGATGTAGCGGCACCAGTAGTTTCCCGCTCCTCAAAGAGGTTGGCCCCACCTGCTCCATGGTCTAACGACTCCCTCAGATCCAGCAAAAAGAACTGTTGAAAAATGGAATGAAAATGGCAAAAATACTACTTACCTTAGGAAAGGAAGGTGTATAAAGATACTTTAAAAGCTCACTACATTCTCATGAACGGGGCCAAGAAATACTTCTTCCAGATCAAGATTGAAAATGCCCAAACTAAAAGTATGGACATTTTCAGCATAGTTAAATCCTTTACCTCCACGAAAGGCGGCATGAAGGAAGGACCGTGCAAGGAAGAATGGTCAAGCAGATGGCTCAATTCTTCCATAATAAGATTTCCGTGATCCAACAAGCTTTCGCTAGCATCTCAGAGGAACAACTGACCTTCTATCACAGGGCAAATTTGACTTTTTGGAACCTCCTACTTTACTAGCTTTCCCTGAGCTTCAGCTGGAAGAATCACTCGCTCTTCTCCAAAACATAAAGTCTGGCTCTCCTGCCGACCCATGCCCAGCTATTATCATTAACTTATTAGCTTACGCCATAAACTCCATGGTAAACCAGCTTTTTAATGCTTTCCTCGCCTCAGGTAATATGCTGAAACTATGGAAGCAAGCAACGATTCTTCCACTTATAATAAGGCTAACACCAAACAGACGGACCCCGCCAACTACAGGCCAATCTCCCTTTTTCCGGCCCTCTCTAAAGTACTAGAGGAACATGTAAACAAGGCCCTCCAAAAACACATTGAAGATTAGAAGCTTCTTCATGAGTCCTAATCTGGCTTTAGGGCCAACTACAGTACAGAGTCCGCTCTGCTGGAAGTGACTGAATTCATCAAGTATAAGCTGGACCAAAGAGGCAAGGCTGTTCTGATACTACTCGATCTGTCAGCGTCCTTCGATACGGTCCTTCATGAGAGGCTCTTGGATAGACTTGCTAACATCGGCCTGGGGGGGGACTGCCCTTACATGGATGTCCTACTTCCTGGAAAACAGATCTCAGGACATCTGGCTCCCCACTTTCTCATCCCCTGTTCCGGCCATGAATGTGTGTGTCCCTCAAGGCTCCATTCTCAGTACAACCCTTTTTAACAGATACCTATCTCCCCTTGCATTTCTGGTGGGAGGAAGAGGGCACCAAAATGTTCTCTTATGCTGACAACACTCAGCTGATTTTCACATGCGATAAAGGAATCGACTTTGATGGGGCAATGATTAGGTCTTGCCTCACAAAGGTTTTTAATTGGCTTAAGATAAATCAGCTGAAGTGGAACCCTGACAAAACTGAAGTTGTTTTCTTTGGAAAACCGGAAACGCTTAACTGGAGCCCTTGGTGGCCTAATGATTTATCGCCCCCACTCATGACAAAGGATTAAGTAAAAAACTTAGTAATTGTCATTGACAACGCGCTCTCCATGCGTTCTCAGATTCAAAATCTTACAAGTGCTTGTTTTGGCATACTTCGCATGTTAAAAAAATTCTTGCCGCTACGACCGCTCGACAGCAGAAAGTTCGTGGTGCAGGCTCTGGTGATGTCAAAACTTGACTATGTCAACAGTTTGTACCTCGGTCTTCCCAAATCCCTTATCCAGCACCTACAAGTGGTACAAAATGCGGCGGCCAGAGCCATCTTGAGGTCCAAACCCACATCAAGTGTGAACCCTATTTTAAAGTCTCTACACTGGCTATGCATAAAGGAAATGATTGACTTCAAAGTGTTGATCATGTTCTTTAAAGCTTTCAACGGCTTAGGTGCCAGCTACCTGAATAAGTGTGTAAATCACTACATAACATCCAGACCCCTAAGATCTTCTAATGCCAACTTGGCCATTGTGCCCAAAATATGCCGTGCCTGCACAGGAGGCAGATCTTTTGGCTTTCTAGGCGCAAAGTTATGGAACAGCCTCCCGGAACCTCTGAGACTAACCACAGACCTACTGCCCTTCAGGAAGAGCTTAAAAACCTGGCATTTTAATAACTAGTTGGTCCTTCTTCTTCCGCTTCCTTCCACTGTCTCGCGCCGGGACAATCTATTTTTAGTAGCTGTGCGCTATATCAAATACACCATTTCATTTCATGTTTATAATATTGGATAATGTACAATACACATATTAAACCTGTAGGGTGGTCTTCCCTCAAATGTAGTGCCTTCGCCCCTCTTATTTTTGCTGACTTTGTTTTTGTTGGGCTTAGGGCTCTGTACACTTTACCACTGCTAACTGGTGTGAAAGTGCTTGTGCTCTCTCCCCAAACATGGTAGAATTAACTTATACCAAATTAGTACATTTCATTTACTTGTAAGTCCCTCATAAAATGGTACCCCTTGTACCCAGGGCCTGTAAATTAAATGGTACTAGTGGGCCTCCAGCACTGACTGTGCAACCTACTTAGCCATGTAAAATATGTCTGAGGCTTGCCATTGTAGCCTGTGTGTGCAGTTTTAATCTGCCATGTTGACCTTGCATAATAAACCTTTAGCCAGGCCCAAACCTTATTTTTATGACTTTGAAGTCACCCCTAGAGTAGGCAGGCCCTGAACAGCCCAGAGGGCAAGCTGCAGTGTATTTTAAAAAGTTAAATAAGCACTTTTACGTTTTACATTTCCTGCTAGTGAAAATCTTCTAAAAGTGTTTTTTACTACTGCAAGTCGCACCTGTCACATAGGATAACATTGAGTTTCCTTCTTACATTTAATAAGTGATAAGATGCAATTGGGAGCAGGTACACTGATCAGGTTTTGTGTCTAAAGAATTGCACTAAAATCTTCTCTTTAATGGTAAAGTCAGCTTTTAAGTCACAATTATGAAAATGGCACTTTTAGAAAGTTCTACCATTTGGTGCCGGCAGCCTGTCCCTGGATCCCATGGCTAGGTATAGCCGGCAGTTGGTCTTTGTGTATAACTCCCCAACAGAAAGGCAATGGGAGGCTAGGTGTTGGCAGGATGGGCCACTCTGACTTAAATAGGGGAAGAGCTGTCCCCTACCACAAAGGTACATAACAAAGGTTGTGCCTAAACATACTCACAAAGGGGTTTGTCACTAGTCTTTTGTATCTCCAGACAAACTGGGGCCAGGGCACAGAGGATAGGAATGCCTGACACGTTAGTATGGTGGAAACCGCCAGAACCTTCTCCCACTTCAAAGTGGGCACCAGATATAAATAATGGACCCTCACATCCAACTCTTCGGTATACATCTTTACCTGTGGAAGACTCAGAAGCTGCTTTGCTGCAAGAAGGACTACCACTCTGCTGCCCTGCTGCCTTTCTGCCTGACAGATAAGGACTGATCTGCATCTTGGACCCAGGACACACCAGTGTGATTCTAAGAATTTTGTATCGATCGTTGCTGTTTGCTGTTAGAAATTGGGATCTCTAGGTGGCAGATGTAGGTACCTTTGTCCAAGTAGGGACCCTTCTTCCTAGTCAGGGTAAGGGGGATACACTTCTAAAATAACCCCTGCTCACCCCCTTGGTAGCTTGGCATGAACGGACAGGCTTATCTCAGAGGCAATGTGTAAAGCAATTGTGAACTCATACATTAATAAAATCTCTCAAGCCGCGGGCAGGCGCTTCATCGGTTTCTTCGGCGATGCGTTGGAAACAGATATGGATACGTCACGCTTCTCGTCGTTGCGTTGCTTCCAGCTCCCACAGCCAGAAAAACCTCTAGAGGCCAAGAACAGCTACAGGCATCTCTTGGCAGGTCAGAACTCCCAGCAAGGAAGTTCAGGGGAGCTACGGGTGAAGTATTTGTATCCCTGAGACTTCAGAAGAGGAGTCAAGCTCTTCTTTAAACCCTTGGAGATCTTCCTCAAGCAGGGGACACAGCAAACAGCAAAGTCCTTTTCCCTTTCCTTGGCAGAAAGTAGCTACTGCAGGCCAACCCCAGGCAGCAAACAGCGCTGGGACAATATTCTTCCTCAGTTTTTCCAGCTCTTCTCCTTGGCAAAGGTTCCTCTTGATTCCCAGAAGTGATCTAAAAGTCTGGGGTCTGGGCACCTCTTTTTATGTAGTAAAAATCTTTGTTCTCTGTGGCAGAGATGCACTGTGCCCTGCCAAAACCAGTTCTGTCCTCTCTGGAGAAGCTTCATGGCAGGAGGTGGAGAAAGTATAGTCCTTGGCTGACCAGGCCCATTTATGTGTGAAAAGAACCTCCTCCCACTACTGAATGCAGCAAGGTATATTCAGCCCAGCCCTAACTCACTCTGGAAAGGCAGGACACACCTCAACACCCCAAAGTGGCTGTCTGAACAGAATGCCCAGCCCCTGTCACATCAAAGCCAGACAGTCAATACACATCCTAGCAGAGGCACGCTGGATGGTTAGGCAAGAAAATACTTATTTTCTAAAAGTGGGATTTTCAAACCCAGGATGTAACAATCACCCTCATTGAAAGATGCATTTTAGCATGCTGAGTTCAGGCATATAAAACTTTATTTTCCATTCTTGTTCCTATGGGCAGTAATACTCATAAGATGAAATAGGCAAACTTCCCATTCTGTCCTATGGGGACAGATAGCCTAACAATAGTGAAAAACAAATTTGGCAGTATTTCACTATCAGGACATGCCACACACATTGGGCATGTACTACCTTTCACATACACTGCACCCTGTCCACAGGGGTACCATAGGGGTGACTAACTTGTAAGAAAAGGGACGGTTAGGGCCTGGCAAGTGGGTGCACTTGCCAAGTTGACATGGCAGTACTACACTGCACACAGACACTGTAGTGGCAGATCTGAGTTACCTTTGAAAGGCTGCTTGTGTGGGTGGCACAATCAGTGACGCAAGCCCACTAGCAGCATTTGATTTACAGGCCCTGGGCACTAGGCCCTGTACTAGGGACTGACTAGTAAATCAAATATGCCAATCATGGAATCACCAACCCATAACAACAATTGTCAAAAGGAGCACTTGCACTTTGGCACTGAACAGCAGTGACAAAGTGCCCAAAGCATCTAGACCAGCAAAACGAAGTCCAATACACAGCAAAAATACAGGAAGCCGAAGCAAAAATATAGGGGAAACCCAAGCCAATTATGCCAGGTCTAACATTTGCAAACAATAATAACTAGTTCTTCTTAGTGTGGCATTCCTGATGATATCCTGTTTTGACCTAAAATGACCCCTCTGTAGCAGTGGTTGGGAACAGCATTTCTGCAGAGTGTGCCTCCATCAGAGGTTTTAAGACGTGTCTGCTTGCATTTTGCAGCATCATCTGTAGGTGATGATGGGCCAGGTCTGGTCAAATATGTAATAGAAATGCCTTTAATTGATGCAGCAATGTCTATCACTTCCTCTGAGATTTGTGAGATGTCATCCTTCAACAGCTCACTCTCTACTCCCTGACCTCAATAGTTGCCACTAACATAGAATTATGATTGGCCAGCTGGTTGTTGGTGTGGACATTTGGATATGCTTGATGTCCATTTAAACCTACTCTGACATATCCACCTCACTGATGGCCTCCGCACCCTCCATAACCTATACAGTAGGCTGTACTCTAAGTCTGGTTCTTGGCAGCTGTCCTTGTTCTCCTTAGTACAATAACATTCACTGTGGATTTTATAGCCATCCATGGCCTGTCAGGAATGAGACTGAGGGTCAATGCTGCTTGAGGGTGTCCTTTTGTGTTGTGGGGCTGATACGTGGGTGTGTCTAGGGTTACGGTTGGTCATTTGTCTAACATACTCAAGACTCCTTACTGTTGGGTGGCTGAAATGTGGCAGGTGTGATTTGGTTAAATGCACTGCATGGCCCTTCTGCAGGGTCCTGTAATGTTGTTGCTGTAGTGAACTGTAGCAACAACATTACAGCAACTGTAACAAGGGATAGTACAAAGGGGCCATGATTTTTGGCATATTAAAAGTCTAGAGTAGAAAACTGCCACATATTTGATGTAACTGCCAAATCCTAGGAATCTATATCAATCTTCCCTTCTCCTTCAGTGCTGACAAAGGCTTCTGACTACATTATTTCCATAATCTTCTCTCAGAGCCTCCAGATGTTCTCATGGCATGTTGTCTGAACTTGGGGAAAAACTGAAAGAATGCTTTCCTTCCATTTATTCTTTAAGTTATCTTGTGTGCCTCAAGGCAGCATTTACCATCTTCCACATTGCTATCCACTTACTAATGCTGAGGGTGTACACATCTGTTGTGCAACCCACACATTCTAAATCATCTTTACCTTCAGTTCCTTGTCCATAACCCCAGGTAATCATGGTCTTACATACATTAGATATGATGAATGATTGTGAGACCTTTAGAAGTCTCATTGTTCACTTATTCTCACTTTTTGTTTTGATTTTTCTAGATGATGAACAAGTGTCTTTATTATCATTCCAAGATTAAGGCAACAGACTTTGGGTATTTTTGTTTCTTTGGATTTTTCTTTAGCTCAATTCAGACATCAGGTGAGGAATAACTCTTTAACAGGGTTAATAAGTTATTCAGGTAACATAGTAGAAAAGAAAAATCTACACCTTAGGTTATTAGAGGAAACTTATGTATAGAATTACATATAGCCGAATGTAGAGTAGAAGCAGTAAAATGGCAGGGAAATGTTAGAAATCTTAGTGTCCTAGAACAAGACAATCAGTGGCAGCTCGCTCACATTGGCCATGGGGCTGTACCCTTTGTATTTCTGCCTTTTTTAAGGTCGCCCACTATTAAAAAACACATTCCTACCCTAGCTGCAAGCGAATGGCAGGCACTTTGAAACATTCATATTTGTATCATTTCCTTGGCTCAAGGCTTGTGAATCTTGGTGATGGTTGTTGCAAGAGCATCAAAGCACCTGCATAAACCATCACACAGATATTCCAGAACTGAAAAAGTAATATCCATTTCCTCACACACCTGCCATTCCTATGTCCCATAGCCATTCCTGATGCAAAAAGAACAACTGACGGACGGAATGCTAAAACAATGTCAAAGTGGGTGGGGTATGCCCAGACCCGTGTCCCTTGCTCACTGTGCAACTGGACTCAAGCTATCCTGGCTGATGAGGGGTGATACCCCGAAATTGTTCTCAGGATGCCTGTTTCCGGTCAAGGAAGGACCTGGCTTGCCAGTTCAGGCTGGACTTTTCCCATGAGAAGCAGGGTCAAGACTGATTTGCAAATGGCTGGGTCCAAACTAGGGTGGCGTGGTGAGCAAAATAACACAGGATTAAACTCAGATCTTTGTGACTAGGGGTGAATGTTTGCATTGTTCAGCATTCCGTCTCTCATTTGATCTTTTTGCTTTTATGGCCATTCCTGATGGCAACAACATCACTTGTAAAGGCAGCCCTCAGCACTTTAGTCTTTAGCACTGGAATGTCCTCAGCTACATGCAAATCAGCCTCTCACAAAACTCTGTCCAACTGATCACCAGGTGGAATGGTATCACCAATCTGCACTGATCTTCACCTGTCCTGGGGTGAGTAAGGAAAAAGTTCTGTGAAAAAAAAAGAGCTGCTCTTCAGCAGAAAGCTATAAGCTGGAACCTTCTCAATGCATCACCATCTACTAGAGGTTGCAGAGAGGAACATCAAAACTCCCTAAATAGCGACACCCCTCTCAAACCCCCTCATAGACTAGCAGTGTTACACTACAACACCCATCAGATCAGGCATCACCCTGAACTAGAAGCACTCTCATGCCTGCCTAGTAGTCACACCTACCAACATATCCACACTTATACATAGTAGAGGACTGACTGTACTGGCAGCACACTCACACCCCTCAGCAATGCTTGCAAAGAGGAAGATCGGCAAAAGGGTGAGGCCAAAGCTATGGTTCCACCTTACTGTTATACCAAATTGAACAATCACTATGCTTCTTTAGCACCTGTCCCTCAGGATGGTGAGGCACAACAGCCAAAGACTTAGGTATGTGGTGGGTGTTAGAAACCCAAGCTTCGCTTACCTAGGTCCCTCCCTGTGGAATGCTCTTCCCTTGTCATTACGAAACGAAACATTTTATGGGAACTTTTGCAGATGTCTGAAAATGTGGTTGTTTAATCAGTAATCCCCTGTTTTGTCTCTTTTCCTTTCAGGCTGGTACCGGGAAACCCTTTGGGGTAGCTGCGCACCATATAAATTCAATGAACATAAAATAGCATAACATAACACACAAAAACACTTACTAACTGAAAGTCATGCCAGTGCGTACATTCCGTAATTTAGACACAACTGAATACTGAACAGATCTTCCTAACCCTTTTTGAACTAGATATTTGTTTAAGAAGATATCTTAGTATTAAACTCTTTAAACCCATCCCATGTTCTTTGTCACTTAGTTCACAATATAAAAACCCTTCCTAGTGTAATGTTTGCAGAGTTCACAATGCAAATCCTATTGTATTTTCAGAGAGACTACTATTCAAAACCTCTTTCAATTCCATCTGTGCAAAGAACGTTAATTTGTTATTTGTCACAGGCAGTGTATTAAGAATTGTTCTTTCAGTAATGATGAATGCTACTACATCATAGGTTGGCTGCCACAACTGCTACCCAACCGAATTCCTGGAATGCAATTCAAGTAGGGGCTGAGACAGAAGTCTCTCTCTGTCACTACTGCTTTTTTAGTTCTTTTGTTTGTGATTACATCATGTCTTGCAAACAGCTAAAACTGTGTGGCAGATTTACGAGAAACTGACGCAACTATAGAGATGCGTCAGTTTCCCTGCGCCAGCCTGCAAAACCCTTGTGCCAGCATGGATGCTCCGTATTTACCATACAGTGCACCATGGTGCAAGGATTGACAGATTTGTGAGAAATTCTGACGCGTTTGTTGGGGCAAAAGTCACGCATTGCTGGAGTTATGTCACCAAGCATGATGCAACTCCAGCAATGCATGTTGATGCCTATTCTCACTACACTGCCTCAATACTTATGCCTGCTTTAGTCAGGCATAAGGTTTTAATTAAGGGTGGGCGGAATTTGCGTAAGTGCCTTTCGCAACATATCACGAAATGGCAAAAAATCTCCGCGATCACACGAAATTTCACGTGATCGCGGAGATTTTTGTGTGCTGATTAATGCGTTACTGAATTTGACCTTCAACTCGGGCACCTGCTTTATTTATATCTGTAAGACTTACAGATATAAATAAAGCAGGTGCCCGAGTTGAAGGTCAAATAGTTAAGTGCTTCCTGTTGGGGTTTAATTTTTGTGACAGGAGCATCGTGCCAGAAATCCTGCCCTGCACATTTATCCAAGAAGATGCCACCGTTTTGTGCAATACCTCTACTCAACTGGAGTACTTTCTACTGGCTAATCAGTAAGTGCTACCTCTTTGGGTAAATGTATAGTGCTTTTCCTAAACTACAGCTGCATAAAGGGCCAGAAGAGTTGTCTCCAGCGACTGTGTGTGTCTGTAACTTTGCCACCGCGTCGATGGGCGCCGGGGTCCCTCGAGTGAGCCGTCCATCATAGTGGGGAAAGGGCGGGAAGATGTTGCACACCGCCAGGGGCTTCTATGCAGTTCACATGCCTCTTGTTTATAAAGGGTCAGACACCGTCCAGAGCAGCAGATGAGGAGACAGAACCTCCTGGTGTCAGGAACTACACGGGGATTGCTCTTGAGAAACCCATGGATGCACAGA
Organism: Triturus cristatus; assembly: GCF_964204655.1. Classification (NCBI taxonomy): domain Eukaryota; kingdom Metazoa; phylum Chordata; class Amphibia; order Caudata; family Salamandridae; genus Triturus; species Triturus cristatus. The sequence continues at coordinate 248,012,452 of NC_140592.1, forward strand.
CCTCCATCATTGATTACAGCAAATTGCTGACGGTAGATATGGGGAGAAAGAAGCACAACTGCCTAGCCTCGACCGTGCTCACAAATGTTTTGTGCTGATTAACGCGTTACTAAAAGTGACCTTCAACACGGGCACCTGCTTTATTTATATCTGTAAGACTTACAGATATATTATAAATATAGCAGGTGCCCGAGTTGAAGGTCAAATAGTGTGCTTTCCTTTTGGGGTTTAATTTTTGTGACAGGAGCATCGTGCCAGAATGAATCCTGCCCTGCATATTATTTATTCAAGAAGATGCCACCGTTTTGTGCAATACCTCTACTCAACTGCGGGGTGGGCGACGACAATTTCCGTTCCCTCGTGGATCGCGGAAGTTTCGACATTTTCGCGTTCAGCGCGTAAAGGCGAAAATGTCGAATTTTTGCAATTTCCGCAAGCGGAACGGAAATTATCGCCCACCCTTAGTTTTGATGCAGTGGCGTCCTAGAAGTGGTGCAGTGAAATCTTGTAGATTTCACAGCGTCACTTTTACTAGGCTTTTTGCGTGGGGATCGCACACCCTGCATTCTTTATACCTGACGCAGGTATAATGTGACGCAAGGCTGTACAATGTGACTAATCTCCCTAGATGCGTCATGTTGTAAATTGGCTACATTTTTTACTCCACTGCTGCATCACCAAAGGGATGCAACGGCGGCGCAAAAGTGTTGCAAGGGGCTTGTAAATCTGCCCCTGTGTGTCTAGCCACGCCAAAAAAATTGAAAACTGCAACGTCTGTTGCTGCTCTCAAGCCAGATAGTCACATTCCTTGATACTACAATAAGGGATGTAGCGCAATGTTGACCATGCATGATGCAGTCTAAACACTAGCGACAAAGAGTTCTACTGATACCCAGCACCACACATTACATGGCTGCTTGTCCTGATACTGACCGGTGCCACGCGGGGGTTAACTATCGCTTTGCTTCAGTCTGCTCTTGTTGCACATACACGGGTATCAGCTCATTGTCTGCTGCACCTAACAGGAGGGTTTATTTGAGAATACCTCTTCTAACTGGTTTTATTTAAAAAAACAAATCATGCTTGCAGTAGTGTACTTATTTCCGAGTTGCTGAATGTTTGTTACTGATCGCTTTGCTACCATACAATGCTATAAAATCTGTGATAATTTATTGATGCAATTCGTGGCCTTTTTGACCACGTTATCTTAATTAGGTGGATAAATAGCATTATGTTATAAACAGACACCGTTTTGTGTTTACGTTGCTTGTGTGCGCGTGTGTGCACTTAACTGACATATTTGTGCTGGGACGGTTCAGATATCATTGTCATATTTTACTACCACGTATACACTATTTTATCTTTGTAGGGTTGTTTTTACGCTGCGCTTTCTGAAGGACGTCCTGTTCTACTGACTAAGCGACCTCGGAAAGTATCTTGAAATTCCGCTAAGTGCTAATGTTACAAGAACTCCCGCGCTTCAGAGCAGTGTCTCAAAGCCGGATGTGCCCACCCTCCTCATGTTCCCCACACCGCTGACAAACACATTTCTCCATGAAAATGCATTTCCTGTTCATGTTCATTAAGTTTTAATTGGTAAGAAAGTTGACGAGTGATGCACCGACATCTAGAGCAGAGGATTCTAATTCCCTGGGTGCACCCTTGCAAACGTTTGACCCATGTGCTTATTATGTAAAATATCAAGTGCCAGGGCTCTGACCAGGAGGCCACTGCAGCTTGCACCACCCATCGCCCCTGCCATCTCTGCCAAAACAACTACTAACCATCTCTCTCGCATGCAAGTGCGACAGTTCAGATTATTCCAGGCCCCCAAAGCTAAAGGAATGGCTGGGGGCAGGTATTACAACGTAATCACATATATGCACTGTGCCACCGGCACTTATGTATCACTTCATAGGGATTATATACACTACAGGGCCAATCGGGCCACTGTCATAACCAACATATCACAATTAGTGAGAACAACCAGTAACTACTGGCAATAGAGCACTGTATGTAGCATAAACACATTACGCATGAATCATGAGCATGAACATCATAATTACATCAGCCCCCTCTTAGGCATAACCATCACAATTGATGAGGACAACCAGTAACTACTGGCAATAGGGCACTGCACAAAATTACCCCCGATATCTTGGAAGTGTGCTGCTGCCCGCGACCATGCGGCGCAGCTGCGCCTAGGGAGACAAATGCCAGAATCTCCTTGGTGCTCCCTCCTCACCTAAGAGAGGGTTGAAAATGGCCCTTTGGGCTGAGAGAACGACAGCGCAGCCCGGGGCGGAAGGCGCTCTGTTCCCCCTCCCCGACTCACGCCTACTTTCAGAGCGCATCACCCCTTCTCCTAGTTGCCTGCCTTCAAGTAGCCCACCAAGCCTACCCTGGCTTTCGCTAATCCCAGCGTTCACAAAGTGCTCCTGACTCAATTCCAGGGATTATCTTCATCCCATCCAGTTGATTTGTCCCAGGACATTTCCGGTACACCCCTTCTCCTTCAACTAGGCTCTCAGTTGTGATGCATCGCCACTGCTTTTGAAATAACAGTAACCTGGTCCACTCTACAGGTCAAAATGCCGTCAACTTTTAGAGCAAAAAACTTGGCGCTTTTACTTCATGATTCCCTTCTTGTACATATTACCATCCATTGTTTTGGTATCCCGACTATGTAAACTCAACCATCCCTTGTCTTCCTTTGCGCCGTCTTGCTGTACACACTTTCTCACGTGACACTTGTGCTGTCGCAATTTTCACGAGCACTTGTGCACAAGTATCCTACAGGTTACATGCGATTTAATGTAACGCAGTGCTTTCTCGCATAGTTGTGATTGTATGAAACTAAAATATGAAGAATATGTGCATCGATTAAATTGCATTCTATGATGTTCAAACAATTTTTCTCGTCTCCCCGATTTTCTCCTTGTACTCCCAGCAGTTAATTGTGCTAGCTACAAATTGACCTTTCATTAACACCCTTGGAGACACTGTTGTATGTTAGAGATGCTTGCCCTAGTCTCTATGGGATTTAAGGGCTACCTCCTGTAGTTTGATACTGCTGGTCCCCCTCTCAGGCACTCACCCACTGTCCCAGCCGCCTCCTTGGCTAGCGTGTCAGTACTGACCCTGCAGCGCCACTGCTTCGCCTTCCCCAAGACAACTGGCTTGTTCAGTCCTCACTTTGGGAGCAGCCAACCAGCTCACAGTGCTGTCCTTGCTACAGTGTGCGGCCGTGAAAGTGCTGGTGCAGACTCACACTCCCAGGAATAGGGCGGGGCTGCACTGGCCTAAACAACCCCCCCCTTTGCCTCTCTCCTAGTCGGGCCGCACCCACAACCAGGTGTAGCTTCTGCCTGGCTTCCAGCAGCAGCTGAGATGTGAAGAACATCCAGAACCAGGCAACAGCTGCCTGGCTTCCCGTTCTGCAGCACGACAGCGCCCGCTGCCCTCACGATAGGAGCCTCCTCCCTAGGCTTAGGCAAGGAAAGTAAAATACCACAGCGCTCGTTATGAGCCCAGTTGGAGCCCCCGTTTGGGCTCAGAAAATAATAACTAAACAAGGGAAACGCAGATAACGTTCTTCTTGATTGCAGCACAGCGCTAAGGGGCATCGCGGTGATAAGGTGCTCCTCCCGGGCAGCACAGGGCAGAGATGGGCCCAGGCAGGCCAGCTCACAGGGCCCTCTGGCAGAGGGGGAGTCATTTGTGGCGGTGCCTCATGGTGCCCAGCAGTCCTTCAGTGCCCCCCAGCTCCAAGCAGGTACAACAACTTCTTGTGGTCACAGCCCCAATACTTACACCATGTCAGTCTTTGTCCTCCTACTGGCATAGGGCTCTGTGCCTGGTCCAAACTAATTCTGGGGGACACTTAAGAACATCCTCTCAGTGCACCAAACACCCTCATTGTTAGTGTAGGCTCTATCCCCAGACACACACGGAGGTGGAGCCAGCATTGTGGAAGGCAGGCACAGTCCTATTCAGGCCCAGGTGCTACTCCTCCCACTACTCCAAATGCAGAAGGGCCTATTAAGCATAGCGCTGACTCACCCAGCCCCTCTGGAGCCACTGCACATCCTCAGCCCCTGTCACTCCAGCACACAGAAATGCCGACTTCTAAATACTGCCCAAGCCTTCAGGGGTTTATTGGGTCCCCCACTTTTTCTTATAGCAACACTTCCAAAAGTGGCATTTCTAAAATAGTGATAATAAATCTGTGAATACCATTACGTAGAATTTATTACCATGATTCCAAACATATCAAACTTGACCATTCTACTCCTCTCGGATCAGGAATTACCACTGAAACACTTATCAGAGAATCCCCAATGCATTCCTATGAGAGGGCAGCCTCACAGTAGTGAGAAACCAAAATGTCTGTTTGTCACTACCAGGACATGCTACACACTTAAGGCACATGTCTTACCTTTTACCTACAGCACACCCGCCCATAGGGCTAGTTAGGGCCTATCTTAGGGGTGACTGATATGTAGAAGAGGGAAGTCACAGACGTGGCACCCACTTTAAGAGCCACGTCACAGCGGCAGTAAACTGCACGTGCAGGCCCTGCAGTGGCAGAGACCTGCAACAGGTTTGAAAGGCTACTTTGGTGGGTGGCGCAGGCAGCACTGCAAGCCTACCAGTAGCATTTAATTTACTGGCCCTGGGTATCTGAGATACCACTTTACAAGGGGCTGATAGGTAAAATAAATACGCCAAACAGGTGTAGACCAATCTTACCATGTTTTACCAAAGAGAGCACATGCACTTTACACTGGACAGCAGTGATAAAGTGCCCAGAGTCAATCAATCAATCAATCAATTTCTCTTTATTCGATCAGATTTAAAATTATCATAAAAGTACAAATAAATACATCGTCATAAAAATTATACACAGTTTTGATTTTTAAAATTACAAAAATTTCAGCAATAATTCTAAAGTAAAAGAGAAAACATATGTGCCTTAATATCATTAAATCATTTCATGTACTAGGTCTCTCGCTGATCTATGGCATTTGTGCTTAATTAGATCAGATGAGTTCATATAACTGGTCTATTCGCCGTCCCCTTCCTCTTCCTTATGCAGGCCCATAGGAATGGCGCCATTGAGTAACAAACCAAAGGGTCAGGTAATGATTTTAGAAAATAGAGTGCTACCCGGCACTGTTTAAAATTCCCTTTCTTTCTAATTGGTTTGAGTAAGACTTTTCTTTCATTCTCGTATAGCCTGCAAAATAAGACTAAATGCAGTTCTGTTTGGGGTGATAGGTTGTCATATGGACATGTGCTTAAATCCGAGTGATTATATGTTTTGTCTGGATAGCCTATCATGAGAGGGATCAAGTTAGTGCGAAACCTCAGCAATATAAAACTATGTTGCGGCCTTTTCACATTCGCTAAATAGGAAAATCCCCCCTCTATTAACAGTGGAATGAGGCGGTATGTCCTGACAGCGTATTTCTCTTTATGTTGCTCCTTGCCCTTGTACTCAGACATCAGCAAAAACATATTAGTAACCTTCTGTTTGGAAACTTTCTTACAGGCCGATGGGTCTTTAAACAGTTCCGGGAGACCTATCTACCTTAATACCAGCTCTACATAACTGAGCCATCTAGACCTCTTCCACTTATCTATGGCTAAGCATCTCCTTATTAATAACTGAGTGAGTGGCACTGTGTCTCTCCTCCAGATTGAATGCCAAAGAAGGAGTGGTGCTAATTGTATATAATCTGAAATAAAAGGCAAGCCCAATTCTGCATGTAAAATGCAGTTAGTGAAAGAGGGAGGAAGACCCACTACAGATTTCAAAAATGTGTTCTCAATGGTTTGTAATGGTGTCGGTGCTACCACACCCCAAACGCCAGCGCCGTAAGTCGCTGCTGATTTTCCTCTGGCCTGATAAATATTTGTTATCGGTAATAAGGGTTTAGAACCTAGTTTTCTGGCAAAAGATTTTACAGCAATGATACCCCTCTCCATCAACATCTTCCTTCCTTCCATCAGTTTCACCCATGACAAATCTTTGTCAAAGAGGATCCCCAAATAGGGAAAGGAGTCCACTACCTCTATTCTTTCCTGACCGGTTCCGGCAATTCAAGGATAGGTTTACTATGTGGAGTCCTCGATACAAAGGGCACTCCATCATGTGTGTCCGTTATCAGCCGGTAACTGCTGAGGCAATACTTTTGTAAAGATTAGGTTGTCCTCTATATCTGCGGGTACTTCTCCCGTAGTCTCACCAAGTGGTAGGTAGGTGTGTCCACCTGATCATGATGTGTATATAGTTGTCACCAAGATCCTGAAGAATTGCTACTGATCCCCCGACGATTAAATCAAGAAACATGTTGACCCGTAAAGTAAGAGTAAGGCGCAAATACGTTGATCCAGTATGGTCATATATGCCACACTCTCTCTCGTTTTTAATCAGGTAGGGAGCCTACCAGAATAAAGGTCTCTTACTGGACTCCCTGACCTGTTTTAACCCCCTTTTTTTACTCACCAGCATATCACATCTACACTTAATAGGTCCCTCACCCCCACAATATCATACGGCATGGAACTAAAGATCTGCGCCAAAGAGCCCCTCATTGGGTGCCCGTCGGGTATTGCAGCGCCGACCCGACAAGGAGCGGGCCCATTGATGAAGCATGACACCTAGCTGGCTGGGTGCGAGAGGGCCCTAGTTCCAAAGGGAATAATTTTTTCCCCTTGTTTTAATGACAGTAGGACTCCCTGTAATCATGGTTTCCTGTACTTAGCTCTCCTTTCCCCCCCCTTTTTTTAGACCCAATATAGGAACAACGTACCTTCTTTTTGTTTAAGCTAATTGTATATAACCTGAAATAAAAGGCATCCCCGATTCCGCATGTAAAAGGCAGTTAGTGAAAGAGGGAGGAAGACCCACTACAGACAAAAAATTGTTCTCAATGGTTTGTAATGGTGTCAGTGCTACCACACCCCAAACGCCAGCGCCGTGATTTTACTCTGGCCTGATAAATATTTGTTATCAGTAATAAGGGTTTAGCACCTAGTTTTCTGGCAAAAGATTTTACAGCAATGATACCCCTCTCCATCACCATCTTCCTTCCTTCCATCCGTTTCACCCATGACAAATCTTTGTCAAAGAGGATCCCCAAATAGGGGAAGGAGTCCACTACCTCTATTCTTTTCCCATCCACATGGAAATACAGCATTTTTTCCCTTTTTGTTGCCCTGGCAACTATTACAAAAGACTTAGATTGGTTCATTTTCAATTGTAGAGAATCCATGAAAGAGACATACGCTGTTATCAGCTTTTGCAGCCCAAGCCCTGTTCTTGCAATTAAAACCGCGTCGTCCGCGTAGGCCAGTATAGGTAGCATTCGATTTTCAAAGAGGGGAACATCCCTAGTGGTCATAGTTAATGCTTTCTCTACTCCATTTGTATATAAGGAGAAGAGAAATGGAGCCAATACACAGTCCTGCCTTACTCCCCTGGAGATTTTAAAAGAAAGCGTACAATCTCCAGTTTTGGTGTAACAAATTGATGCAGTCGCATTTACATACGACTGCCTGATGAAGTTTAATATGGCTGTGTCGACCCCCATCGTCTGCATTATGTCCCATAGCTTCTCATGGATCACGCAGTCGAACGCAGTGCTCAGATCCATGAATGCCATGTATACTTTCCCATCCTTTATTCTCATGTACTTTTCAATGGTCAATGCTAAATTCAGACATTGGTCCACAGTACCCCTTCCCTGCTGGAATCCATACTGGGCCTGGATTAGGATGTTATTCTCCTTTGCCCATCCCTCTGGCCTGGAAAGGAGGAGATGGCCCATAAGCTTCGATGTTGTATCCAGCAGGGAAATAGGTCTATAATTCTTGGGGTTGGCCCTGTCTCCTTTTTTGTAAATGGGTACAATGACCCCCCATGACCATGAAGGGGGGGGGGCTGCTGAAGCTATGCTGTTCATAACATTTGTTAGGAGTGGTATCCATAAGTCTGGGTTCTCTTGAAAAAAGTCAATTGGGACACCGTCAGGTCCCGGAGCCCTTCCCATACTACATGATTCCAACCCTACTTTAAGTTTGATAAAAGAAAAAGATAAAGACTCAGGGTGTGTTTCCTGCGCTGCCACATATTACAGTAAGGTATCAGGATTTGAGGCAAAAATATTCTCAAAATGGGAAACCCATTCCTCCTCATCGACATTTATGTCTGCATACAGATCACGAGGGCTTTTAAAATATGGGGCATTTTACCAACTTCCAGAAGTCACAGGTATTTCTCGTAATAGCTGCCTTTTCAAGGCCGGCCCATAGGTCCTCCCTGATTTCCTCTTCTATGTTTTCTCGTGCTTGGTTGTACGATACCCGCAATGTTTTTATTAGCTCCTGGCTTCTAGGCCTAGCCTTTAACTCATGCAACAAAGCCCTCTTTGCCTTTGTACTTGATGAATCAAACCGTCCCTTACCTTTTGCATTATTTGGCACTCTTTTCCTTGTAAGGGCTGTTTTTATTTTTCCTAGGATATCACAGAAAGCTAGCACGACTTCCACTGTGTCAGCTTCTGGGTCTAAGCACAGTAGTATATTGTCATGTGAGTTTAATACAACTTCTGGAATCACCTTAATTTTGTTTATTTGTGCCCATATTAACTGAACCCCGTTTTTCCTTGCAACATCGGTGTTTCAACATTGCTGCGCTTTTGTCTCTCCTGTATTGGTATTTTCAACACTATTGAGACAATAGCAGGATCTCTAAAAGTCTTAAATAAAGTTTCTACCTTCTTGACTCCTGCACCAAGAGCTGGGGTTAAATGTATATAGTCAATTGTTGACTCCACCCCATTACGGTGAAAGGTTTTCAGCAACATATCTGTTACGGGGTCTGGGTCGCAAACTATTTCCATATTAAGGGAAGCTAATAACATGTTTAAGCCATTGCCATACTCACTGTGTGTAAAATGATGTATTGGGTTCCCCTCCGAGTCCTCTAAGCCACGGACAGACATTGCATTATGGTTACAGGGGTGTATATTGAAGTCACCTAACCATATATTGTTTATATTAGCATTCTTAATATTACGTATAGTATCAGCAATTGCTTGGTCAACCTCCCCCAAAATTGAGTGCATATTTGACCCAAATCTGTTATTATAAAAATGTATTAATAACCATGTCCCTGCCTGTTGTACCTCCAGTATCAAGATATGAAAATTTAGATTTGATTTGGCACGCATATTTACTTTTACGGCTAGATCGTTCCAAATTAGGGTCAGAATGCCACCCTTCGCCCTCCCTGAGGTAGATGGATTTTCTTGTGTCTGAAAAGATCTATAACCATTGATAAAAACTGGCTCTGTGGCCCATGTTTCCTGGAAACATACTATTTCATACTCTTGCCATAGCTTTAGCCAGTGTGTATCACTTAGTTTGGGGGCGATGCCGGTCACATTCCACACAGCTATTTTTAATGCCATTCTATGAAGCTTCTGATGTATTAGAAGTGACTGTACACTCTCACTGGGGCCCTCAGTCAGGCTTTGTTGCCTTATACAGTTCCCTTGAGAGCTTGTTTGTGCTGACTGTAGTCAGTTACAAGCATCAAGGTCGGACAGAGGCACACATCTATTCTCTAGTCTCCAATCAGATGACCCAGGGTTTTTCCAAAATGGGTCCTCCATTATTTGTGGTGGCATGGGAGGTTTATAGAAAAAACCCAGTGGTAGGACAATTATATTTAAACTTCTGATAGGGCTATTGGCTAATTGTGCCATCAAGCAACCAGCAACAAATTCATTTTTAAAATTCAGAACCACACAGTCTTCCAGCAATTGTTTCCTGGCTGAGCCCACCCATGATACTCTTCTTGCCATCAGGATCAACTGGCCTGAAATATTCCTACCCGTTACCCCCTTTTTGTTCACATTTGAGTTAGCCAGTGAAGTGCTTTGGTCACTAGTTGGGTTGTCGATTCTAATTGGCCCTCCCGCAGTATAGGTACATTTCCTAACACTAGGACCAACTGGCCGGCTGCTGGGAGGAGGTATACAGTCTGGGCTCTATTCATCTGAGAGTCCAAGTCCGGTCTTGCTTCCTTATTAAAATCATCTTCCCCACCCCGTCCAGACAGTGTTCTTTTTAGGCCTTTGGGAGCTCTAATAGGATTGACCATTTCCCATCCCAATCCACCACAGGAGTACAATCCTAAAGCCCTATAGCACCCCATGAGAGACACTCAGAGACTCATGTGGTGCCGGCAGAGGCCAAAAGAAAAAAAGGGTCCAGTATAGGTCTAGTTGCCACTTGTCAGTTGGGCAGTTGCAAGTAAGTCCTCTTATAGCTTGTTGTATCCCTGTAGCTTGAACAGGAGGTCAGCCTTATGACCCTTAGTCAAGTGCTTCAGGGTTCCTCTCAGGTCACATATAGGTCCTCTTCTGTTCTTCTTCAGGTCCATAAAGTGTTCTCAAATGGATGCTTGGAGTTGCCACATTAATGCCTGGCACTAGCTAGTGGGTGGAAATGCCTCCTGTTTATGCCCTAACTAGTGGTATAAAAGGTCACAGGCCAACCTTACCCACTATGGGAATTTTGAAGATGACAAAAGTCTTCTGCCATGCTAAACATGGGCACAAAGTTCTGCTAGTGGGAGTGGTGAGTGTACTATGCTAATCCCCATGCCCTCCCAAATCTAACACTAAAATCTAGTTTAAAGTAGCCACTGTGCCCACAACAAACCCAGAGACTGAAGTGTGGTAGAACAAAAGTAGGATTCTTAAGCAAAAAGAGAGTGAATACACAGGAATTGTCTAGGCATCCCGTTCTCTTCCTTCTAACTGAGCCCCAAGCGTTATATGTAAAACCCAGAGACAGAAGTCCAGTAGGACAAAAGCAGGATCCTTCAGTAACCAGACAGTAGACACAGAAGAACTGTCTTGGCATACTTTTTCCTCCCTTTCAAGTGTTAAATGTAGCTCAGCAGATGTGACACGCAGGATTTAATTCTGTGGTGGTAAAAGGAAGCCCAAATCCCTACCCTGCATATTCTGAGAGGTTCAGAGGATTCATCTCTGCTCATTTAGGCCAGCATATTGTTTGTTCCTTCGAGACTTTCACACCTTTGTCACACCAATTCAAATGCTAATCAGTCTGGGAGAAGCTGGAGAGAAAATGCAAAATAGCCTCCAAGAGTGTCAGGCGACGAAAAGGTAACTTTCTAAAACTTAGTTTTCCTTAATATTTATTAAACATTTAACTCCACAAATTAATTTGATTTTTTATAACAATTAAAAATAGTTGTTTAATTTTATTGTAGCTAGTCCCTTTACAGAGATACAGTACTGATTTTCTCTGTTGAGCTGCCACACCTCCTACAATGAAAATAACTTTTGGGTGCTGGTCACTTTAAGGACAAGTTTACTTTACATTTCTACTACTTTTAAAAACCTTGCATGTTGCCTTATGGGCTATATAGGGGTTACTTATTAATATTGAAAAGGGAGGTTTCAACTTGCCAGAAGGTTTTATTTGGATAGGTTGAATTGTAGTTTTTGCACTGCTACAGTCAGGCTACAATGGTAGGTCTCAAACCATGTTTGCACTGCCACTGCAGTGGATGACACAATATATGCTACAGTCCACTAGTGGCATTTAACTTCCAGGCCCATATACTACGGACTTATAGGCAAGTGAAATATGCCATTTCAACCATGTTAAAAGGGGGAGCACAGACACTTTACTGCAGGTTAGCAGGGATGTAGTGCAGATAGTTCTAAAGCAAGTTAAATTATTGAAGCCAGCAAAAGGCGAAAAATTAGATGAGACCATGCAAAAGTGGATTTCCTGCTGGATAACCATGGCAAAATGATGGTGCTAGCATTTTAGAGGTACTTCTTGGCATAAGAAGAACCCATGGCCAAATAATGACACTTTTGATTTATTTCTTGGCATAAAGGGAATTGGTGTCAAAATGCTGGTGCTGGTATACTGGACATAATTATTGGTGAATTGGACACCCTATGGCAGAATGTTGCCATTGACATATTCAAGGAAAGTGTTGCCATAAGAGGAAACAGTGCTAAAATATTGGCAATGGCAGACCAGGCGTAGTTCTTGTCACATGGGGCACCCATGGCAAAATGTTGCTGCTTCTATGCTGCATATTATTTTCTTCACTGGAGAGGAAACCATGAAATTTGGAGGGGGAGAACGGAGCAATAAACAAATGCTGGCCCCAAATTCTATGGGTAATATTTGACATTTGGTCAACCATGGTTAATGAATAGTATTGATGACAAAACTCTGGCACTGCAGTAGTCTATGTTATTCTTGGTTTAAGGGGATACCAATTTCTTATGTGACGCCTATGACATAATGCCGGCCCTGGCATAATAGAGGCAATTATTGACATTGTGGTGAACCCATTACACATTTTGAAAAAAATGGGTCAACTGATTGTAGAGACAGACTTCCTTTGATAGGCACACCATGAAAGTGCTTGAATTTTTAAAGAGTGACCTTTCGGAATCCATGACTTTTTAGCCACTGAGCCTTTCTAAAAAAAGTTGGGTTGTTCATTTTGCTTGCTGGAATTTGTGGCTAGTTTCAAGCCACACCACTCTCAAAGATTAATAGCATGCATCTTATTTATTTTTTTAAATCAAAATGATTTAGGGCCACATGTATCAACATCAAGCAAAATGCCAGTCACTAACGAGCCGGTTCGCAGAATCGGGCACTTTGCGACCTGTAATTTGCCATTTGGGATGCATCAACCCAAAAGCAATTAGCAAAATAGGTAATCGCAAATTTAGCGATTACCTATTTTGCAAAGGCAGTTAGGGAATGGCAAAGTGTGATTCCCTAAATGCGATGGATTATGCATTTGCTAATTGCGTATCTGCAATTTGGAATTGCAAATTACCAAGAACTTCAAGTTGATGGTAATTTGCAAATCCATTGAAAAATGCAAAAATATGCATTTTTTAAAGTGCATTGTGGTGCACCACATGTGCCCACTTACCTTTTTTGGGGATGTATCGGGGTGGCCGTTTGGTCCTCCTGCACCCTTGAAATTGCATGAGCAATTTGCCAGTACCTATTTGGTACTCGCAAATTGCGAATGCAATCCCATTCTAGGCCCATAGGAACGAATGGGAAGCCATTCCTTAATAGCGAATCTCAATTTGCGATTCGCTACTAAGGAATATGAAGGAATCACATTTTTATTTGTGAAACCTACATTCATAGGTAATTGCGACTCCTTAATAGTGATTCCTTAATAATCGCTATTAAGGACTCGTAATTCCTACCTTTGTTGCATGTGCCCCTAAAATAATAAGAACTGTGGTGCTTGATGGATGGGGCCTCAAGTACAGGATCTAAAAAATTATTAAACCAATCTGTCCCCATCTTCTATGACAGCACAGTACATTTAGTAACTCTCATATTTAACAAAGAAGAAACCTTAAGTACAGAATCCAAACAGGTTGGTAAATCCAAAAGTCGTCAATTTTAAAAACATGGACACTATAAGCAAAGCATACAATATCAACGATCACAGATCAATTAAACATACACTATACCATGAAGCTTGCTGCTAAATGTAAGTTGAGCAGTGGCACACAATACATTTCACTGCCTCACTGAAATTTCATAAACACTGAAGCCAGATTTTCTAAGATCAGGTGCCAGCAATGGTGTCATGTAAAGCAGCATCTGCGATCTACTATCCAGTGCAAATATATTTTGCATTGAAACTTTTTCACAGTGCAAAATCATTTTTCTAAAGCTTTGTGATAAAGGTGCAATAATGGAAGCAGATCAGTACAAAAACTCACACGGTTTGATGGAAAATACAATCAACTAACTTAGCCTGAGCAGAATTTACTTCGAAATCGAAAGTATAGTGAAGACTGACATAAATGAGGGGGAAAGAGTTTAGGCAAAAGTGAGGAATACCTAGATTTGTCCTTGAAGCCATCACCTTTTCTGTGTGCTGCCATGCCCAGCGCACATTCACTGTGTCTGAGGTTGTGTACAAACAGGATGTTATACTGGAATGGTATGTCTACAACCATTTGCAATTGCAATCTCAAAACTCTTAATTTTCAAATTTCCAAATATCCCTGACAACCAAGACCAGATGCCATTCACGTTGAAATCAACGCTGTTTTGAATCTTATGTAAATTCTTTACACTATGCTTAATGTCATCTATGTGCTTGTGTATGTTAAGGGAAGTGTTGGGGAGGTGCGTGTGGTTCCTTTGATTTTTCGCCATTAATAACCTTCACCCATTTGCCAACCCTCCAGAAAAATTTGCAGACCTATTATTCCTTCTTAAATTGGCAGATGATGCAAAGTTTTGTGGTGATTGGTCAAAGATAAAAAGGAAGTCCCAAAACGAGCTTTCCACAAATGCTTTTTCCATAGACATTTGTATCTTGAGTAGAATGAAAACGACTTAATGGAGTTACATGAAATTTGACAGGATTAGACATTGTGGTGTGCAGATGATCTTTTGGGGTACTGAAGGTAAGTAGGGTAAGTATTGTAACTTAGTGAAATCTGTGGCTGCTGTACTTTTGTAAACTTTTGCTGTATTTCGCAAAAGTACTACAGAAAATAGCAATGGTAAGTCATTATGTGAGTGGCTAATAACGGCCTTTACAAACGTCATGTTGTTTTTAGGTACACTTTGCCTGTTCTTCCTTCAACCCTTAGATGTAGGTACATATTAGGTTTGATAATTTTCTGTGCCTATTCACACTTTATTAAAGTTGTATTATGTGGGGGAAAATATTTATAAGTTTCTATATATATATTTTTTTAATTTACAGACTGCCACAGTACTGCCTCAGGAGTACCGTGATTACAAAAATTAATATGTTAACAGATTAAAAATACACTGTAGTACCCTATATTATAAAATATAGTGTGCTATAATGTATTTTCCATTATTGACATACTTAATGATTTAGTAAAAGGTCTATGGAGTACGGCAGTAATATTTACAAATTAATGTGCTACTTACATTTTTTCTGGTAAAGTTCTGTTCTCACTAAACTGCTGTAAAAATATATAGAAAATTATAAATACATTTCTCTACCTATTACTATTTAATAAAGTGGTAATAGGTAGGGAACAAAAATGAAAACCTTCTGCTTGCCAAGGTGTAAGACCCTCACTCAGAACACAGTAAAACACAGAACGCAGACAAAATGTGCTGAAAACGACACAGCTGCATTTAACTTTGTTAAACACTGCCATTAGCCAAACACATACTGCCTTATGAATAGGGGTGGGTGGAATTTGCGAAATTCACTTTTGCAAATTATCACGATAATGTTAAAAATCTCCGCAAACACGCGGAAATATCGCGTAGATGCGGAAGTTTTTTTCCCGCCCGTTCGCGGTATTTTCTGCGTGGTCGCGGCTCGCCAACTTACCCATGCGGTTGCTCGCAGGCGCGGCCATCTTGTTTTCACTTGTCTTGCGGTGCATGAACGCGAGAAGAAAGACGTGATCGCGCGACGAATGACGTTACTGCGGGCGCAAACTGTCGCGAGACAGCGCAAATGGCTACCAACAATCCAACATCTCGTGGAGAACGCGACCGGATCGGGAAAACTTGTCAGCGAACACGGAGATTCAGGTAAGGCGATCGCGCGCACGCGCGAATGTATTATTTTACAGCACGAGCAAGCAAAACATTTCCCGTAAAATGCGGATTGCGGAAATTTTGACATTTTCAAGCTCTCCGCGGAACGCGAAAATGTCAAATTATCGCAATTTCCGCGAGCGGAACAGATTTTTAGCCCAGGCCTACTTAGGAAGCACATGTGCTGTTCTATACTGCAAACTTACTTCAGCATAGCGTGGCACACTATATAACTAAGCATTTTAACATGTATAATTTTAAAGCTACTTACACTATTCACACATACTACCAAAATTTACACCAAATAATATATTTTTCTTCCACATTACTTCTATATATGTTAACACACTTTAACGCCATGTCTTGTTCAATTACCACATTCCACTATATGCCACTATACTCTATGCCACTCCAGACCAAAAGTCTATCTTTAGTAGTAGTAAAGTTAGACTTTAGGTCTAAACTTATACGTTTGGTCTAAGCTTACTTTTGTGAATCAGGCCCTAATACCACACTACACTCTATGCCACTTTACTCTTTGCCACTACATTGTATGGTATTCTACTGAGCACCACTCCACTCTACGCCACTCTATTCTCCAACCGTCCATTCTACACCTTTCCACTCTATGCAACTTCACTATACGTCACTCCACTTCATTGCACTGCACAGTACAACACTCCACTCCATGCTGCTCCACTCTACACCACTCCACTGTACGCTATTGCACTGTATGCCTCTTAACTGTTCCACGTTCCACATTCCACTATACTGTACTCCACTATACCCCACTCTTAGACACTGTGCTCTAAGACAGTGCACTCTACAATACTCCCCTCTACTGCACCCTACTGCACTCCATCATACTCCACTTAATAGCACCACACTCAACCATAGTAAACTCTATGAATTCATTTATTAAAAATATAAAAACCCTTAAAATTCTATGGAACCAGCAAACATTTAACATTTATAATAGTTAGAAAAACTTTCTTTATTGTACTATACAAACCAAAGTTAAAAACCACAAACATTAGACATTGTTTAGTTATAGTTATACCTTAAATTTATCGTTTATGCACCACCTTTATATAACTTATTTATTCTTTAGCTAAAAACAAAAGTTAAAGTACACAAAATGTACATTTCTAAAATTATACTTAAGCCTTTATTTGTAATGTATGCAACAACTTCAAATTATTATAACTGATGCAGCTTCATATACAGTGTATTTCACTCAGTAGCCAGAGTATAGTGCAATAGATGCCAGTAGAGTGGAATGCCATATAATGGAGTGGTGTGCAGTGGAATAGCATACACTTTAGTGGTGTACAGTGGAGTGGGGTAGAGTGGAGTGATGTACAGTGAGGTGGAGTGAAGGGGATTGGAGGGAATTGGTATATAGTGTAGTGGCATGTTGTATAGTTCTGTGTCGTGAAGTGCCCTAGAATGGACAGGTGTGGGGTAGAGATGAGTAAATTGTTATAACTTGGAGTGGTGTTTTGTATATTACAGTGGAGTGGTGTGTTGTAGAGTGTTTGAAAGTGTTGTAGAGTGGAATAGACGGATGCACATTAGTGTGTAGGAGCATAGAGTGGAGTAGAGAGTTGTACAGTGTAGTGTTTGGGCATAGAATGGAGTATAGTGGCCCAGAGTGTAGAAGAGTCTTTTAGAGGGAAGTTGTATAGAATGGAGTAGAGTGTGATATAGTCATGCGGTGTAGAGTAGAGTGTTGAACAGTACCATAGAGTGGGGTAAAGTGTAGTGCAGTGGAGTAGAATGTAGTGAAGTCCAGTGGAGTAGTGTAACATAGAGTTGAGTAGCGTGTTTTAGAATATAGTGGAGTCGGCTAGAGTGGAGTGGCATAGTATATAGTAGAGTTAGGTGTTTTGGAGTGGAGTGGTGTGTTGTACAGTGGCGTGGTGTGTTTTAGAGTGTCGGAAAGTGTTGGAAAGTGTTGTAAAGTGGAGTAGAGTAGAGTGTGACAGATTTGAATAAATTGTTGTACAATGGAGTGACGAGGAGTGCAGTACAGTATTTTAGAGTGGAATGAGATAGATTGTCATAGAGTTGAGTGGCAATGAGTAGTCTACAGTGGAGTTGGATATAGTGAGTTGTGAAGTACAGTGGAGTAGTGTCTCAAAGAATAGAGAATATTAACTGGTGTGGAGTAGCAAAGAGGGGGTTGTGTAGCATGTCAGAGAGTACAGTAGAGAATAGAGTGCAGTGCTGAACAATGGCATTGAGAGTAGTACATTGTTGTACATTGCAGTGCTACTTAGAGTTTAGTGTGGTACAGTAGAGGGGTGTAGACTGTTGTTGAGTGAAGTATAGTGTTGTTGAGTGGAGAATAGTGGAGTGGAATTGGGTAGAGTAGATGAGCCTAAAGCGGAGTGGGGTATCGTGGAATAGCGTTCAATGGAATAGCGTAGTACAGTATCATAGAGTGAAGTGGCATACAGTGGAGTGGCGTATGATTGAGTGGTGTACACTGCAGTGTGATAGAGTGGAGTGGCATAGATTCAGATTAGCATACAGTGGAGTGGTTTAGAGTGGAAAGGCATACAATGGAGTGGACTAGAGTGGAGTGAGGTATAGTGGAGTTTCGTACAGTGGAATAGTGTACAGTAGAGTGGCATATGGTGTAGTGTGGTAGAGTGGAGTGGTGTAGAATGGAGTAGCATGGAGTTGAGTGGCAAAGCTTTCAGTTGCATACAGTGGTATAGCGTATGTTGAGTGCCGCAGAGTGGAGTGTTGTA
Source organism: Triturus cristatus (assembly GCF_964204655.1). Classification (NCBI taxonomy): domain Eukaryota; kingdom Metazoa; phylum Chordata; class Amphibia; order Caudata; family Salamandridae; genus Triturus; species Triturus cristatus. Next base: position 248,030,871 of record NC_140592.1, read on the forward strand.
CAGTGGTGTGGCGTAGAGTTGAATAGTGTACACTGGACTGTTGTAGAATGCCGTGACATGGAGTGGACTGAGGTACAGTGCAATAGCATAGAGTGGAACAGCATAGAGTAGAGTGCCATAAAGTGGAGTGGAATAGAGTGAAATAGCATAGAGTGGAGTAGCATACAGTGTAGTGGTGTACCGTGTAGTGGTGTTGACTGCAGTAGCATAAAGTGGAGTGGCGAACAGTGAAATAGCATACTGCGGAGTGCTGGAGAGGAGAGTGGCATATATTGGCGTGGAGTAGAGTAACCCTGGGTGGAGTTTGTTGTGTTTTCCCCGCTCCCGCTATTCCCAGTCATGTTGGTGAGCACGAACATGGAAAATCAACCTTCTGGTGAGATTTCTCAACGCTGGTGGTCAGATTTCTCAATTTAAGTGGCATAGCAGGTCGCTCGTGTTGACAAAGCTGCCGCTAAAGTAGAAAATCTACTTGAGCAGCAGAAAGGAAGCTTCACCCTCTTGTGCTGTGCATGGTGTTGTTCACAACACTTTTACAGCGTGGGACAACACCGGGTGTTCAAAACCACCACGAACGGCATGATCCTAACGCACTCCGCAGCTGGTGGAACTCCACGTAGCGCGGAAGAGTTTTTTAGTCACTTTGCTGAGTTCCACATAACAGAATTCCGCGAACTCTGCCGAGGCTTAGAGTAGAGTACTGTGGAATAGGGTAAAGTGGAGTGGCATATAGGGGAGTATCGTAAAGTGGAATGACAGGGTGGAGTGGCATGGAGTGAGTGGGGTAGAGTGGAGTGGTATACAGTGAGATAGCATACAGTGGACTGGTGTAGAGGGGAGTGGCTTAGAGTGTATTGCCATAGAGTGAAATAGCGTACAGTATATTAGCATACACCAAAAGAGAGTGAAGTGAGTAGCGTAGAGTGGTGTGGCACACACTGAAGTGCTGCAGAGTGCAGTGGTATAGATTTGAATAGCATACAATGGAGTGGCGTGGAGTGGAGTGATGTACAATAGAGCCTGGTAGAGTGGAGTGGCATATAGTTGATTAGCTTAGAGCTGAGTGGAATAGAAAGTAGTTGCGTACAGTGCAATAGCATAGAGTGAAGTGACATAGAGTGGATTTGTGTACAGTGGACCAGCGTACAGTGTAGTAGCAAAGAATGGAGTGGCATAGAGTGTAATATGATAGAATGTAATAACTTACAGTGAAGTAGTGTATAGTGCAGTGGTATAGAGTGGAGCAGCGTACAGTGGAGTGAGGTAGGGAGTAGTGGCATAGAGTGAAATAGTGTATAGTGGTGTGTCATACAGTAGAGTTGGATAGAGTGGAGTGGTTTAGAGTGGGTAACATATAGTGGAGTGGCATATAGAAGAATAGCATATATTTAGGCTGTCCGGTTTTAGGTTTAAACCTATAATAACTGATGAAACCGCACCGAAAGGGAAATAGTCCTCACCAGTGTAAACATATAAACATTGAAAAAACACCTGCATAACCACAGACTAAATGCCATTCAAAGATAGGAAAAGGAGAGTGAAAGAGTCATTTTTTACTTCCTGAAGTGGCCAATACAATGTATTTTGTTATACAAGTTAGCAGCAAGAAAGACTGGGCTAACATTATTCTGCTTGAGTTTTGTTGTTTATGGATGTCACTAAAACACTGTTTGTTCTTCCTTTTGCTTTATTCAGTTTTGTGGTCTTTGGTCAAAAGATGCAGGGTTTAGAAGTGTGTTTTAGTTCTTGTTTAATTATTTATAAACTGTAGAGAATCAGGAACTATCAAAATCATGTTTGATATTTTGGCTGCGTTTGATTCTTTCAGTGATAGGTAAAATGGCAGGTTTCAGAAGAATCTTTCCCAATATGTGCCATCACATTTACCCACAGAGAATGGATAAAAACACTTGATATGTCAGCCCCAGTTTCTAGTGAGTCAGTATTGATAGTAGGTGAATTGCCAACACCATAGGCTTTAAACATTCAATGCAAGGTATAGTGACAAGTATATGTGAAAAGAGTGCTATCACCAAGCATCTTGGATAGTGGTAAAAACATATCAGGATGTAACATGGAACACAGTGTCACTTGGAATGCTGCTGCAAAAAGGTTCTTTCCAAGTTCAACAAAGATTGGAGTGATATTGTTTTCATTTGCGGGAATTCAGCTACGTGTATATATGAAAAAGTTGTGTGATGGCCTGTCAAAATCGATACCTGAACTGCTTCCCTGTAAGAGAACCTTGCCACTTGTTGAATGGTATACTGAAAGGATTTTTACAATCTTCATAGTTAATGAAGAATGCTTTTCTGGAGCACTGTTTTGTTATGCGCGGGAACTAAAACACAAATATTTCTAATTTTGTGCTTTCTGTGGCATCAAAGAAAGAGTCATCTCAACTGTATCACTTAGCTGATGGTTTTCATCCCAAGGAACTGTGAATGCTATATTATCCATGTGGCAACCGTTTACAGAATCTTTGCTGATTGAGGATGCCAAAGGCAAGAAATGTCAGGATCTTTGGTTGCATATTGATAGTGATGTGAAAAAAGTACACTCTACTGCATTCTTAGATTTTTACAGGAAAACATAACTACTATAGTGGACTTAATAAAAAAACAAGAGTCTGAAAACAACCTCGTCTGACAAGTGTTCAGCATAATTGATGTAGATGTGAAACATCTCCTTGAGAGTAGCTGGGCAACATCTTTAGTGACTTTGGCACTGCAACATGTTCCATGTCAGAGTGCTTGCCACTTGGTAAACAAAGCAATGCTGAAGAGCAATTCAGAAACTTTTATTTTACAATGTAAGAGAAATGGCTTGCAAAGATGCATAGAATTTGCTCTGTAGTTTCAAAAGTGCCGCTTCATTTTTGGCCGCTTCAATAACTCTGAGGGGTTAAATGCCCAGCTCAACGCAACTGTTGCAGAAACTGCCCAGAGAATCACAATCTTCAAGTGCACCAATATTGGCATGGAAAGCTATGTCAGTGGCCAGAGATAGCAAATTGTGTATTGGCTGTTTTGGCATTGCCCCTATCAAGTGTCAATGTTGTGAGGGCCTTTTCACAGAAAAAAAGTTTACATGGGAAGGAAAAAGCGAGCGCACATGACCAAATACTCACTGAAAAAGTATTGTATGGTGTACTACAATAGGTTTGATTTGCAAAAATGTATTTGGAGCTCATCTACACTGTACGTACATTGTCTATATACCATGCATTATCAGTGTAGAAAGCAAGCAATAATAAAAGAAAAATGTTCCATAAACCCGGGAAAAACACTTTTTTTGTTGTTTTTAATGGAGCGAAAATGTGTAACAACTGATAACCACTGTTTTTTAAGGTATTGAAATCACTTAAAAACACTGAAAAAAAACCACCAGAATTTATCAAAAATAGAAACTGAAAACAGGAAAGCCTACATATATTTGAGGGAAATACAGTATAGTAGGGTAGAGTGGAGTGAAATAGTGTGAAATAGCATAGAGTGGAATGTTGTACAGTGGAGTTCCATACAGTGGAATAGTTTAAGGTGCATTGCCATATAGTGTAGTGGCATACTGTGGAGTGCCCATACTGGAGTGTCATATAGTTGATTAGCATGCAGCGGAATAGTGTACAGTGGAGTATGTTAGAGTGGAAATGTGTACAGTGGAAAAACATAGAGTAGAGTGGTGTACAGCTGAGTGGCATAGACTGGAGTGGCATACAGTGGAGTGCCTAGACCGAAGTGTCGTACAGTTGATTAGCATGCGGTGGAATAGTATACAGTGGAGTACTGTGCAGTGCAGTGGCAGACAGTGGAGTGTGTTAGAGTGGAAATGTGTACAGTGGAAAAGCATAGCGTGGAGTGCCATGGTGTACAGTTGAGTGGCATAGAATGGAGTGGCATAAAGTGAGTGTTGTAAAGTGAACTGGCTTAGAGTGGAGTGAGGTACAGCATAGTGGCATTGAGTGGAGTGGTATACAGTTGAGTAGCATAGAATGGAGTGGCATAAAGTGGGTGTTGTAAAGTGAGCTAGCTTAGAGGGGAGTGAGGTACAGCATAGTGGTGTACAGTGGAATAGCATAGAGAAGAGTGGTGTAGAATGTAGAATGAAGTGGCACAAGGTGGAATAATGTACACCGGACGTGGGGCAGAGTGGAGTGGCATAGAGTGGAATTGAATAGAGTGGAATAGTGTATTGTGAAGTGGCGTACAGTGGAGTGGCATAGAATGGCATAGAGTGGAATGAGGTTTAGTGTAGTGGCATAGAGAGGAATAGCATAGACTGGAGTGGCATAAAGTGGAGTGGTGTACTGTGAAGTGTCGTAGAGTGGATTGCTGTAGAGTGGTGTGTCATACAGTGGAATAACATAGCATGTCATGGCGCATGAGTGGTGTAGTGTAGAATAGCATAGACTGGATTGGTGAACATTGAGTTGCATACTGTGGAATAGCATAGAGTGAATTAGCATAGAGTGGAGTGGCATTGAGTGGAGTGGGGAGAGTTGAGTGGCATAGGGTAGAGTGGCATACAGTAAAGTGGTGTACAGTGGAATAGTGTATATTAAAGTAGACCACAGTAGAATGACATAGAGTGTGGACTGCCATAGATTGGAATAGCATAGAGCGGAATATCATAAGGTTGAGTTGCTTACAGTGGAATAGTGTAGAGTGGATTCCCATACAGTATATTGGCATACAGTTGAGTGGTCTAGACTGGAGAGTGTGCAGTTCATATAGTGGAATAGTGTACAGTGGAGCGGTGTACAGAACAGTGGCATACAGTGGAGTGTGTTAAACTGGAATGATCTACAGTGGAATAGCGTAGAATGGAGTGACGTACAGTGGAGTGGCATAGATTGGAGTGTTGTAGAGTGGAGCTGCCTAGACCTGCCTGTCATTCTGCCTAGAGTGAAGTGAGGTACAATGTAGTGGTGCACAATGGAATAGTGTAGTGTGGAGTAATGTAGAGTGTAGTGGCATATAATGGAATGACATACAGTGGAATAGAATACAATGCAGTGGGGTTGAGTGCACTGGCAAAGAGTGGAGTTACATAAAAGGAATCGCGTAGAGTGGAGTGAGATATAATGTTGTGGCGTACAGTAAAATAGCATACAATGGAGTGGCGTAGAGTGGAGTGGCATACAGTGTGGTGGCATCGAGTGGAGTGCTGTTGCGTGAAATACGATAGAGTGTAGAGTTGTAAAGTGAAGCAGGGTAGAGTGTAGTGGGGTAGACTGGTGGCATACAGGGTAATAGCATACTGTGGAGTAATGTAGAGTGGAGTGTTGCATAGTGAAGTGGCATACAGTTGAATAGCATAGAGTGTAGAAGTGTAGGGTGGAGTAGCATATAGTGAAATAGCATAGAGTAGAATAGCATAGAGCAGAGTATCGTAGAGTGGAGTGGAGTGTCATGCAGTGGACTAGCATAGAGTGAAGTAGGGTGGAGTAGATTGGCATAGAGTGGAGTGGCATAAAGTGAATTGGTGTACAGTGCATTAACGTACAGTACAGTGTTGTACACTGAAGGTAAGTACAGTGGAGTGGCATAGAGTGGAATAGTATAGAGTGACATAGAATGGAGTTGCATTCAGTGGAGTTGTGTACAGTGGAGGAGTGTACAGTGTAGTGACATACACTGGAGTGTTAGAACATGGAGTGGCATAGATTGTAAGAACACACAGCTTAGTGGTGTTGAGTGGATTGGCATAGAGAGGAGTTGGTAGTGTGAAGTGGCATACAGTCGATTGGTGTACAGTGGAGTGACATATAGTGGAGTGATATAGAGTAAAGTGTGGTAATTGAAATAGCTATACCAGTAGTTTTAAATATGGTTTGGCTGCATTCTGCTTTTTGCTGCATTCTGGGTTAGGTTATTAGATAGATGTAAGTAGTAGGTTTATTTGTTGTTCCCTAACTAGTACCCCACTATTAAAGTGATAAGGGGTAGGAAAATGTATTTTATAATTTTCTACATATTTTGACACCAGTTTGGGAAGAATGTTATTAGCTAATGGCTGTGTTTATGAAACCTAAAATGCAGCCAGGTAGTTTTCAGTATGGTTTGGCTGTGTTCTGCGTTTTGCTGCATTCTTCTGCGTTCTGGGTTAGGGTCTTAGATATAGCTAAGTAGTATGACTTGCATAGCTGAATAAAGCTTTCTTGACTTGACTAGGTAAGTAGTGGGTTTAATTGGTGTTCCCTGACTAGTACCAAAGTGATAATAGGTAGGGAAATTTATTTTACAATTGTCTACATATTTTCAACAGTTTTGGAAGTACTGGGCATTAAAAAAATAATTTAGGAAGCGAGGACATTTGTAGCTATTATTGCGACACTGCAGTTTTTGTGATGATTTAAGTATGTTAAAAATAGAAAATACACTGTATTTATCAAATCCAAGGTAGTAGATTGCATTTTACATATTAAAATTGTTTTTTTTCCACTGTACCCCATACATTTAAAAAAGAACTGTAGAAGCTTATAAATATGTATTCCTTCATATTACCAGTTTAAAAAAGTGGTACTATGCAGGGAAAAAATAAAATCTAATTCTTACCTATATCTAAGGGCGAAATGCAGAACACAGCCAATGTGTGCCCAAAAACAACAATGCTGCCTTTACCTTTTGTAAAGCCAGTAATTAGACAATCACATAATGCCTTGTAAATTGCTATGCATCATGATACTTCTGTGACATCCAGAAAAATTGCAATAAATTTCACGAAAAACTGTGATAACAGATATCACTAAGTTTAAATGCCTTTAAATTAAAAAAAAACGTACCTGTAGTACCCAAAAGGATTATCTTTGTACCATAATGTGGAGTCCTGCCAAAATTCATACTAATCCATTCGGACATTTTTGGCCTGAGGGAAAAATAAATATCTATAAAAATGCATTGGCACAAAAATGCGTTTTGGGACCCCCTTTTATCTTTTCATCCCCTTGACCAATCACCGCAAAACTTTCCATCATCCGACAATGTAGAAAAGCTATAGGTCTGGAAAGATTCCTGGAGTTTGGTCAAATTAGGACAAAATTATTAGCAAACAAAATTCTAAGGAATTCCTATACCTGAGAATCCTAAGTATAAAGACAGAGTGGCTGCTGCCAAATAGATATATAGATAGATAGATAGATAGATAGATAGATAGATAGATAGACAGACAGACAGACAGACAGACAGACAGACAGACAGACAGACAGACAGACAGACAGACAGACAGATAGATAGATAGATAGATAGATAGATAGATAGATAGATAGATAGATAGATAGATAGATAGATAGATAGATAGATAGATAGATAGATAGATAGATAGATAGATAGATAGATAGATAGATAGATAGATAGATAGATAGATAGATAGAAGCAAGTGACATTATTTATAAGAACTTTGACTATGATTTTTTATAATTACATCATTACTATAACAGTATAACACAGACAAATGCCTATTTTAGATATCGCATATATTATGGTGCTGACATGATCTTTGAATTTTTGTGGTATAATACTTAGCCTGAATTGTAATGAGCATACAAAGTGAGTAAACAGACCTTTTCTAAAGGGTTTCTCCCCCATTAAGAACTTATTAATAAAGTGTCTTTCACTCCTGTTAGTCAGTTTTAAACTTCACATTTTATATCACTATTAACTTTTGATTTGTGCTGCGCCTGCTACCCATCCAGCTGAAGTGACTTCTCATCAGGAAGATTTATTATGTCCTCAATCTTGTAGAAATAAAAAACATCCCTGAGCTCCTCCCTCACAGTGAGGTGGTTGTTGCCCTTGGCGGGGCTAGGGTTCCCCGTCAAGCAGAGAATCCCAGAAGATCAAGTATGCCACCTCGGTGGGTGATGGGATTACTTCCTAACTAAGGAACCCCTCCAGAGGTACACTGAAATCAGTTTCTTCTGTCGCTCTTTACCGACCAAGCCGTTCTTGGCAGACCCAAGGATTATGTGTGTTTTTTACAGTATTGGCCAGGGAATAAATCCTTGCAGGTATTAAAATTTCCCTAGCCCCCCCCCCCCCCCCAGCTTTTTGTTTTTCATTTTCCTGACTTAGCCATTTAGGGCCTCCAGCCTGTCTCTGGGTCACATTACTGGGTGTAGTCCTCATAGACAGCCTCACATAATGGAGAGCTTAGGTGTGCCTGGGTGGGCCATCACTGGCAGGATGGGAGCGCAGAGCTGAGCACAGCCCTACTTGCACCTAATTAGCCTGTGTCCTGCCTCGATACAAATGGCGGCATACCCCCTGTAGTTATTCTGGACGAGTTAAGGCAGGATGCCTAGGGACTTCAAAGTGAAACCTGTAGAAGCTTCTCCCACTTCAAAGTATGGCCCAGGGATAACTATTGACCCAGACACCAACTCTTCAGTAAACATCTGGACCTGTGAATACTATGCCAGGAAGAAGACTGCTGCACTGCTGCTAGGACTGTCACTCTGCTAGACATCTGCTCTGAAAGACTGCTTCCCTACTGTTTTGACCTGCTGCATTCTTGCCTAGGTGAGAAGAGCTGGACCTACATCTGTTGACCCTAGGACCACAAAATGATTCCAAGGGCTAGTTAGCTGTCCTTATGACTTGAGGGTCAATGGCAGAAGGCTCCAACAGCCTCACCCCAACCACCTGGATTCTGCCATCTTTGAGTCTACCCTACCAAGTGGTGCCATCAAAGTCCTGGACTCTTGAAAGTGGGCCTAAGTCATTTTGCTAGCCTCTGTGGATCCAACATATCCGACGCATCCTCTCTGCTGCACAGCGCAACCCCAGGGAGAACCGACACATCATCCCCTCTGCATGGATCTTCTCATGCCAAAGACTTGCATTGCAGCCCACCACCTCATGGGAACGGCCACTGTGCAATGCATTCTTGTGCAGTCCCTCATATCACTCATAGATTGCAGTATCCACAACAAAGTCAGAGTCTACATCACAGCGTTGCAGTTAATCAGAACCAACGAATAGCCCCGAAAGCACAACACATCTTTGATGCCGGACTTCGCTTTTCAATTCTTTTTCGATGGATCCTTGACGACGACGCACAACCTTGCACTGCAACTTCACCACGTCCCTAACCAACGCACCAGTTTATCTGCGTGATACATCTTTGACATGGACCCTTGCAATGCTATGCAAACCTGGATTTAAGGTACTTTGTTTAGCGGGTCTAACTGGGCCCTTGTAGCAGTCCCATGCTCCCTCACAGTTGGCCTAAACTTATGACTTTGTCCCAGTCAGTGCAGCCAGATATCTACAGTTGGTGCTTAGTGCTTTTTGGTGCTTTTTTTGTGACTGAAATTTTTAAACTTGCATATCTCAAGATCATCTGATTGGATTTTGGTTATTGTTCATCTTGTTCTATTTATTAACAATTACACTATTGTTGTAACCTAGTGTGGGCTCCTTTCTGGGTGGTGTTGTCATTGTATTACTGTTTGAAGTTGCACAAATAGTTTAATATAGGATTGAGAGCAGGTTAATTTAGGGTCGGCTTGTGTCATACCTTGCCAAGGATTGTGGTTGCTGCTTGACCAGTGTTCACAACCCAGGCAACCAACAACCCAATTTCTCACACTTTTGACTCTGAGGCCTAGGTTTACAAATGCTTTGCACTGGGTTTGTGCCAATTTTGTGACACATACCCAGTGCAAACTGTTAAGGTGGGATTTACTATCCAATGGAAATAAGGATTTAAGTGGCAGAGGATACCAAATTATTACAAAGTTGACTATGCGCTGCTTTGCATTATTTTAAGTTAAGCAAGCATGAATGATATAGGAGCATTCCCATGCAGCCACCCACGGGTTTTGACACAAATCTCTATATACAGACATTGTTAGACAGGAATGAACACCAAAATCTTATGCCTCCTCGAGGCAGGAGTAAAGACAAGATATGTTGTCATTTTTTTTTGTTTTTCCAGCTTTGCACATGTGCAGCATTATATAGCACACATACAAAGTGGAAAAACCAACTTTGGTGCAGCTTTGCCTCGCATCAAACAATCGTTAATCTGGGCCTCAATTTTGCAAAATCTCGCACTCATTCACTTTCACTCACACACACACATGCTTACACAAACACACATGCTCACACATAGACATATTCTTTCTTATATAAACAACACACTCTCAAATGCAAACATGCACCCAACATACATTTAAACCATTTTAACTCAGCACAGCTGCCTCCAAATGTTCCCTTCCAACTAAGTGTGCTTTATTTTTTTTTACCACACTAATAGAAAAGAACAGAATATTATTCACTTTTAGTATAATGAAAAACAGACAGAGAATAAGGAATGCAGATCCGGCTCTGTGTTCTTGGCACTGATTTAGCCACCTCTGGGGTCAGGCTTGACAAGCGCAGTGGCAATGGTTGGAAGGGGCAACCCAGATGTCACAGCTGTGATTTTTTGCGACACCTAAATCATGGTTATTGCTATCTCAAGTAACTATAACATGTGCCCTAAAGTAACTATAACCTGCACCCCTGGATGCACAGTGTTGTGATCAATTATGTAATTTCAGATGTTGCATTGATGTTATCAATAAGGTCATAAAACATGTCATGAATGATGAAATATATAAATGATTTAGCAGTGCAAGAGTCTGTGCATTTTATCAAGCATATGTTTAGTATTGGAAGTGGAACCTTCCAGTGCAAAATATATGCTTTCATTATTTTCCCACTTTGTATGTCTGTTGTATAGTGCATCACACATGCAAAGTCGGAAAAATGTAGTGGGTTTTCAAGCTTGCTCCGCCATTGCGCCTGTCTCAAGAAGGTGTAAGTTTTGAGGACAAATACATGTTCTAGAAATGTTAGTAGATTGAGATTTGCGGAAAAATCCATGGGTGGTTGCATGTCAATGCACATTTACCACCCATATAACACCCCTTTGGTGCAATGATACTTTGCCCTACTTCGGCCAACTTTCCAATGCAAGTCATGAGAAGCCTTGGAAAGTAAATATCACCACAACACTTTGCGTCAGGTTTGCTTTAGTGATGTAATCCTGGAGCAAAGTTTTAGTTAATCTGGGCTTTTAGGCCTTTTTTTGGTTTTGAAGTGGAAAGGAAAGTCTCACCTGCAAATATTAAAATTGCCTTATGATAGGTTTCAATTTATCAAATTATTAATATGCTATTTTCTTCCCTATCCTATGAAATGTGGCAGGTGACAAAAAGTTCTCATGCCATCCTGTAGCTTTCTATTTCATGCATCTAGCTTTTCTGCTAAAGTAAATGCTAAACATTAGAAAGAATCATTTCAGATTTGAGACTTAATTGAAAGAAAGGCACGTGATTTCAAAACAATGTTCCAAAGTCTGCAACCTTTGAAGAAGGAGTAAAAAATATTTAGGGCCAGATGTACGACCATGACAATTTGCGAGTCACAAATTGCGCTCAATTGCGACTCGCAATTTGCGAGTCGCAAAATGCCATGTACAGCAGTGTCTGAGATACTGTTTGCGATTCCCAATGGGGTCTCAAATTGCATGCCTCATCAATATTCATGAGGCACTCGCAATTTGCGACCCCATTGGGAATGGCTGGCCCTAACAGGGATGGTGGCCTGCTGGGCTCAGCAGCCCTCCATGTCTGGGACTTCTTTTAAATAAAGCAGTTTTTTTTAAATGCAGCCAGTTTTCCTTAAAGGAAAATGGGATGCATTTAAAAAAAGAAAAATGAAACGTTTCCGTTTCATTTTTAGGTCGAGCATTCAAGACCTCTTGTATATACTTTAGTATATACTTACTATATACTTGTATATGTATGTACTTTGTGGGCTCTGGAGATCAGCCCTAGGACTTGTCTGCTTCCAGTTAGGGACTTTTTATTCTTTTCAACTGCCTCTATTTAACTGTATTGATAGAAAACGACAAGCATAGATCAGTAAAATATCAGAATTGCTTTCTGCTGAGGGACTTTCTTTTTTAAAAGTTTTCTGGCAACTGCCTCTATTTAACTTTTTTGATAGGAAAAGACCAGCAGAGGTCAGCAGAATACCAGAATCACTTTCGCATTCTCTAGATTCCAATCCATAGAAATTGTCTTCCACGAGCACCTATAGACAATAATATATTTTTCAAATCTTGTATTTTCAGTGATATGACCACCAAAGGTCCTGATTTCATAATAAAAACAGAGCTTTGGACTATACCATTTCCCACTGAAAGGCAATATTTCTCTCCATGTGTTCCCATACCTGGCGTATCAAGCAGTTTGGTGCTTACTTTCCTTCCATGTTTAAGAACAGTAGATTTTTCAGCACCCAGGCTAATGTGCTGCATAGCTAAATACATTTAAGGTCCCAAAGGCGAGACCGATTGCATTGCAAATGCTTGTTTAAGGGCAGGTAGTGGTCCCTGGGACCACTGCCTGCGCCTAAAAAATATTTTCCCCTGCATTCACAAAGAGGAAGGGGTCCCCTTTTTTTCATTTTTCTTGTTCTACTTTCGACTAGTGCTGTCTACTGCACTGCAGCTTTAGCTCCATTTCTATGACATTTACCTTTATGAAAGAATACAATATGCTGGAAAACTGAAGTAATTTTTCTTCTCTGTCGGTGCTATTCATAGGTATAAAAACCTAGAACTCCTGATTTCATGAGATCCAGATATCATTTCCAATAACCCAAAAAATACGTCGTCAAATTTGCTCCTTGAGAGATGCATTTCTTTTAAACCCATGTCATCATTAAGGGAAAAAATCATTGAATGCTCATCAAATGCCTGATATGTCTTCTAATGATCCGCTTGTCTGCTATTAGTCTGCTCAGTCAGTTCTTGCAAAATAAAAGACATCTTGTTCTTTGCACCTCATCTCAAAAAGCAGGCTTGCAAGTATTTTAATAGGAATGGATGGTGTGAATAGAGGAAATGTTTTATAAAATCATTTTCTTTTCATGCCTGACATAATGAGGCTATTTGAAATCTATAAAACCTTCAGAGAAAAAATAATTCAAGGGTTCTTATAACGCCAATTTATCACAACGCTATCTAGAGCCACTTCTCAAAAGATCTTTTTCGTTTGGTCGAAGATATACTCGTGTGGTAAGAAATTTGCACTCTTTAAGAACCAAAAATCCAGCAAAATTCGCCAGATGTACAAAGCAATCGTCGCAAGACACTGGTTACAATTCACGTATTTTGAGGTTTTTTTGCGATCAGTGTGGTATTTTGCAAACTGACCTACATACTGATAAGTTAGTTTGCAAAATACTGATTGGTAGTGGGTCACAATTCTACATATCCCATGAATATAAGTGAGATAGGTCACCAATTGTGACCCACTTAGAATGTCTGCCATCACAGAGTTGTTTGGCCTGCAGAAATCAGCAGACCATCATGTCTGTGCTTGCTTTTGAAAAAAGCAAATTGTTTTTTAAATGCAGCTCGTTTTCCTTACAGGAAAAATAGATGCGTTAAAAAATATATACGTTACTAAAATTTTTAAGAGTAAGCAATAATCTGTGGGACAACTGCCTATCTTAAAAAAATATTTTCTTCAACAATATCAAGTCGGAAGGTGTTCTTTGGGGACCCTTTCCCATTTCGAATGTCTCACCACTACCACTAGTTGGTAAACTGTTAGGGCCTCATTCACAATATTTACAATTTACAAAATGAAAGGGCAGGAATGCATCGCATCTACGTGATATGGCGTGTTCATGTACTTCTCCCCTGCGCTAGTGCACAAACAGCACTAAGGGGATGATTGCTTTTGTGCAGGAAGTGACACCTTCCTACACAAAAACAATCATTAAAGGCATTTTACTCTTTCTGTGCATGCTGCAGAATGCAGCAAGCATAGAAAGGAAAAAAAACAAGGAGAAATAAAAGTATTTCTTCTCTTTGAGCCTCCTTACGCCTCCCCTGGAGAGGCGAAAGATTCTGACTCATTCCCAAGTTTGCAAAATGTTTTAAATCTAGGAATGCACCAAGTTCCATAGATGTTGCGTGGGAACACCCACAGCAGCACCCATGGAATGCCCATTTCACGCAGAGTTATGCATGAAAGGGAAGCATATTTACAAGACCATGAAAAGTCACACAGATGACTTTACATGGCATTGTAAATATAGGAGAAGCCTATTGCGCTGCTGGTATGCCAATAAAAGTGATGCACAAGCAGGGCATTGGGCTCTTAAATAAGTCCCTTACTGTTTTGTGAGCAGATTTCAGTTGCAAAACATTAAAACATGCCAATTCTATTTAGTATTTGGAAGGGACGCCCTAAACATTCCCTTTCCATATACCAAATTGGTATGTGGTCACAAATATAAATTGCAATTTGGTAACGTGTTACTGATTTACAATTTAGTTTTCTATGTAAGAAAAGGCCTTTTTGCAGTTGCAAACAGCCGATTCTACGAAGCGGATCATTTACAACCACAAAAAGGCTACGTACATCCGGCCCAGTGTACAGTACTTCAAGGGTTCTAATTATGAATTCTTCAGGAAACCTATTGTGCTTAGACACACTGAAGATAGCTGCCAATGATGAACAAGTTTTCAACTATCCATAGCATGTAGAATGATATATGCTCACATTCTCTGATGCAGATGAATGCTCAGTTTATTTGCCAGGTAAAACACCCTGCTATAAAAGCAGAAAGACCGAACAATCTACAGTTAACAAATTCACAATGAATTTTCTCTTTTCATTAATATAGAATATATCACCATTGTACAACTATGTAGATTAGTGTTTTTGTAGGTAACGTTGAAAATCATGAATGTATTGTTGGCACAATAAAAAGTTGTTTAGTTGTGTTGCAGGATAGAACTTGTCCAAAGATTTGCTTTATTAGACAGGAAGTAGGCCTTGTCATTGGCTGCACTGCTAAACTTTGCTTGTGCATTCTATCGCATATTTTTATCCCTGTGCAAGTACCAAAGTGCAGGCAAGCACACACTAATTTTCACTATCACCTCACTTTGGCTGGTGCAAATTGTCCCTAATTGTCTGTAGTCCATGCCCACTGGTCCAGTGGCCAATCAGGTCACATAGTTAGTCAAGAGTTTAACACACATTCTGCTCCAGAATATACAAGAGATAGTTGCACAGAAACTTTGCAACAATTTATACCTTTTTCCATGAGAGCGAATGCCGAAACTCCACCTTCGGATCAGAATTAGGAAAAATGTGAGAAAGGACATGCTGATTTGGCTTACATTTCTCGATGAGTACAATTGAGTGATGATCTTACTGGACACTGATCCTTAAAAATGGTTTATGGAAATGTTTATAGATAAGTTGGGAGTAGGTGACTTTAAGTTTTCCTGGAGAAGGAAGCAGCGGCCTCTCGTCCGCAATGGCGGAGGAGAATCGTTGCACCGGCTCAGAGCCAGCAGCTGTAAAATAAACTGATATTTTATTATCATTTTATTTTTTACTTGCTGTCTGAGCCAGCATGTGTAGGGAGGAGCGGGGTCGCGCCATGGCAGGAAGGAGTGGAGTGCGCATGTCTGTTTGGCCAGCGGTCTTAGGTCGGCCAAACATACATGCGCAGGTAGGTTTTTCCAAACCAGCTTGTGAGGAGGACCCGGCCCGTGATCCCTCTTTGACCCCCATGACGAGCCCGTTTTCACGTTACCCCAGTCCCAACATGCCCGAACCAGGAAAAAGGAGTAAACTATCCTGGACACCTTTCGCACACAGGAAACAGACCGGCCCTGAGAGAACACCAGCCAATGGGAGAGAGAGTTGGCCAAGCGAGGGCCTGAGCACTCTCCACATAAGGGAAGTCCGGAAGACGCCAGCTCAGAGGAAGTGCGACGGAGCCTTGACGGGGGATGGACGCCGAGGAGCAACGCCAAAGAGAAAGCGGGTCGAGACAGCCCAAGACTGGAAGAGGACGAACCCAGGAGGGAAGAAGAGGAAGACGGAGACGAGAACCCCAAGAGCTCGTCCGAAGACTGGTGAACACCCCCGGATGATGCGCACACGCCGCCGCAACTTCAGGAGAATTGCGGCCTCGGCGGTACTTAATCCAGACTGGGGAGGGAGTAAAGAGTGGGTCTGGGGCTGCTGTTGTTGTTTTTTATTTTTGTTTGTTTGTTTTGTTTTCTGCATGAGAACAGCATCGGGCGAAAGAAGACCCGAATCACTTGTGTTGTGGCACCTGTTTTCCTTTGTTCTTCTTTCACGAGCACTCGCCATATCTCCATACCAACATGTAATTCTGTTAACCTAAATGAGGCACAGTGCTTGCCAGGGCTGCGCATGCATCCGTCCGGTAAAGCAGGAACTGGCACTTTTTATGTGAGCCGAGTCCGCGACCCCTGAAGTTAAGAGGTCAATAGAGAGACCGACTATAGATGATTCGCCTACTTCCCCAGAGCTCTTAATTTTGTTATTCGTCTCTCACTGGTCTGCCGTTATTTCCTCCTGCACTCCCAGGAATGGTGGTGGCTTTCCTTTACCTCTCAATTCGAAAGTGTCGGAAAACTGCATACTTACCGCCATCTTTTCCGGCACCCGGGGGACGTCCCGCTGCGGAAACGTGGAAGAAGGAGAGAAGCAAGCAAGATTCACCTCAAGAAGAGGTTCATCCTGACCTAACTCTATATTGTGTTGTTGGAACCTTTAGAACTTTAATAAAAACGCCACAATTGAGCCGCACTTCAGGCCTCCGAGATTAATTTCCGCCCATCCCTCTCACACAGCTGCATTGTGCAGCCGGGTTGGAGAAACAGCACAGACTCCCTGTGCGTGAACGAGCATATAACCAGCCCGCTCAGGCCAATCTCTGTGCTGCTCTCATAGTATGATAGCAGCACGGGGATTGCACAGGGTGTCTTTGATGCTGTCCCAGTATCTGCTGGGACCATGAAGAAGAGCAACACAGAGGCAGCCGCCAGCTTCAAAGTCTGTTTTTTTTGTTAAATGAAACCCCCTGTGGTTGCCCTCCGGTGATCACCTACCCTCTTCCACCCATCCTACCACTTCTTTTTTGTGGCGAAATGGTGAGATAAAAGGTGTCCAGAAGACTGGATTAGACAATGTCATAGTAGTGCCATACTGGATTTTTTCTGGTGTTGTTGCTCTAGAACTGTTGGGACGGGGAACTGGCTGACAGAAAGGAGACATTTGTAATTGATAATGCAGTGGAGGTACAAATGATAAACAGGCTATAAACTTATGACAGGTGAGTGCTTAGACTATTAATATTAAGGCAGGCAAGTGTTGAGATGTTAACGCTTCAATATGCTGTTTCATGATAGAAACATACTGGGGCTAGAGAATAGAATAGCAGATTTATGGCCAGAATACGAGTCAGGAGGTCCTCAGACCGCCAGACTCGTGTTGTTGCGGCGGTGGCGGATCAAGCCACCGATCTACCGGGGTTGACTGCCCGATTACAACTCAGGCAGTTGGACCGCTGGCTCCTCTAAGGAACCACCGTTCCCTGGCATAGGAGCCACGGTCAGAGGTTGCAATATGCCTGGCGGGACTGCTACGGTCCCGCCAGGCATATTATGAGGTTTCCCTCAGCCAAGCTTTTCATGGCGGTTCTACCAACTGGGCCCCCCTGTGACTTTGACATATGTGGATGCACACAGGGGGGCATAACATGTGCCTCCCGGTGTGCATGCTCATAGGTTCCTGCACAGCCTGGGCTTTCAAGTCAATGCCGTGCCGGAACCTTGCGAGCGTTCCCATTGCAGTGCCCTTTTAAAGGGCACCGCAGGGGACACCGCCATGCCGCCTTCCCGCCAGACTACTGAAAAGTGGTAATCTGGCAGCAGAGACCTTCAAAGAAGCGGCGGCTCAGCAGTTTGTACCGCCGCACCACAACTCTGCTGTAAGGTACATGCCTGTCTAGTAAAAAATACTTTTTAGAACAGTATTTTAAATCATGTTTTTTATGAGCATTCAGAGTTTCAAAAGTGGTGGAGGCAAAATAATATGGATGATTGTGAGTTGAGAACATTTGAATGAAGATGTGTAGTATAGAGCTAAGCGCTCAAAGGAGCAAGATGGATCAAAAACTGAGGGGATAGTGGATTGGCTTAGGAATATTGGAAGATAAGAAGACTATCCAGGTAAAAGCATGTCAGGAGTATTTAGAATTGAGGGAAGCAGTAGAATGTATGATGTTTATACAGGTGGGATGAGAGAGAAGTTGACAGACAAGCAGATGTTAGGGTTATTGAGCGAATGTTTGATGAAAGGAGAATGTCATGAAAAGGATTTTAGAACAATTAATTTAGGATGGGGCAGTGACAGAGGTGCACTGATTGGGTTGGAGGGAGGTAGTCTGAAAAGGCTGTAAAGGTGCAGGTTAGTAAGGGTTCGGGAATATGTTAAGAAGCGGGATCATGGAAGATATGACTAACTGTTAGGTAATATCTCCCAACAGACAGAAGGTGGATGTCATAAAGGAAGAAAGAAGTGTGGGTTTATGACCATCCTTTTGTAAAGTGAGTGGAACAATTTATAGTATGCTTTTTTATTCTTACAATTTTTTTGTGGGTTTGGATGAGGAAAAGCTAGTGTTCAAATGGCCTAGTCGAAGAGGAATGAGGTGAAGTCAGCTTCCTATGTTATTGGAATTTAGGGGGTTGACTAGACTAGATCTGGTTTTAATTCATTTGGGAGAAACCGGTGCAGTTTATGAGATCAGAGCTGCTGAATATGATGAAGAAAGACTTCAGAGTAGTGCAAAGCAGATTGGGGGAAGCAAAGATAGTGGAAATAGTTGCTACACCAATGCATATGTAGAGGGTGAGGAACCCAGCACAAATAAATAAAACAAGAAAATAGCTGAACAGGAAGTTAGAAGGGTTTTGCAGGATGAATGGTACTAGTGCGGTGAACCATGTCAAAGATGTTTACAGCAGGCCCACGTTATTTCCACAGGGTGTAGTGCATCTGTAATTGTTGGCAAACAGGACATATGTACTGAGACTAATGGTAGTGCTGGAATGTTAGTGGGGCACCCTAAAAGGAAAGTGATGGGGGCACAGAAAGAACACCCGGTGGAAGAGTTTTTTGGTGGTTTAAAGAGGATCTCAGGATAAAGTAGGAGAACAGATGGAAAACTAATAGAGAAGCAGAGTACGGAGAAAGGCAGGTTTGAAAAGCCGTGAAGGGAGAGGTAGGAGGAGTGTGGAAATATGGATTTTTCTGATCAGTTATGTCCCCTATCTTGGACCCCAACGGTTTCATGTATGAATCACAAGTACATGTATGCTCCCTCCAGTTCCAGTCATGAAGACGCAAACACATGTGCGTCCACCGTCAACATGTCCTCTTTCAGATCCGCCATGAATAGGCCGGATATTCCATTCCTAAGTATGAAAGGCCACCGGCTTTATAAGGTTCACTTATGCCATCTTACAGTCCAGGCAAGTAGGCCCGGATTCTGTCATGAAGCTTTTCTTGTTTTCTGCCTCTAAAGCTCCAGCCTGAGCCTGCATCTGTGACCATGAACTTTGTCTCATTCCCTGCGCGGCTCACGAAGCCTGACATCAGCCTGTTGCCTGCCAAGAAACTGTATTTCACCTTCGAAAATTATCTGCTCCACTCCCTATCCAATGCATTCCTGTCTAGTAGTTTAAGTAAACATCCTGCCAGCTACCGAGCAAAGGCCCGGCTTCTCCGTCTTTATGCAAGTAATTCATAGCCTTATTATTATGGAAGATTTCTGCCCTCGCATCTAGTGTAGACACTTAGACGCTTGTACACGCACTAACAGTCAGTATAGTCAGTATAGAATAAGATTCTACTCTAAGAGACCTCTCTTCTGGATAACATAGTTCTTTAAACATAGGATGTTAGATATGATTTGGGATTAGGTTGACTTGACCCTCCAGACTTCTGTCGCCACATGTAGAGCTAAATGTCAAGTCCCCTTCACCCCCTAGTCGCACGTCAACCATACGTCATGCTGCTGCGCGCGCATCTCTGCCAAGTATTTCTGCTGACATTGCGAAATTATTTTATAGGTCCACCCATATGTGACATCATAACCAATGACGTTTTCCTTGTTACACCCAATTACGCCTCCTTCAGCTACGCATGTGAAATGTTATCTTTGCTATCAATTGTTACGCCTCTTGCATTGGCCTCACTGTAATGCCTATTGTATAAAAGTGAATAATTATCAACAATGTATGTACTTCACTTCCTGAACCTTCGTGGTGATGGAACCTGGAGCAACCGATTATAATCGACCATTGGAATAAAGCCCATTCCGAACCTCTAATACCACGGATTCTGCCTCTTATTTACTGAGCTATTTTATTATGTTTCTGTATCAAATTAAGTCCCGGTAATTAAATTATTTACCACATGAATGGCGCCCGAACAGGGACACTTTCTCATCTCACGCGCCGGTGGTGCGTTGCAGGCCCGGTCTCCTGCCACAGCTGGACGGACAACAACGCGTACCAGCAGGATTTCCTGTATCTCCCTCCGGTCAAGCGGGGGCGACTGAGGCTGCGATCAACACCCAGACGAGGCGGTGAGAAGTGCGAAGTATCCCGACCAGAGCCTAGCTGAGAGAGCAAGATCCGAGGTATACAGAGGCCCACCAGTTTCCGAAGTCCCGAGTCGAGTCCAGTTTCCGAAGTGTTCGAGTCGAGTCCAGTCCGGTTCAAGTTCAGTTCAGTTTCCGAGGCCTTCCGTTCCGAGCTACCCGGTGAGTACCATTACTGGGGAGGCGTTCTGGCGTGCACATAAGTTGTGCCGGTCCAGACGGGTTTGGGTACACAAATCCGGTCTGCACTGTTTCAGCAGTGTATCTGTACTGTTTAGCAGTATATCTAGTATATCTAGTATATAAATTCAGAATAACTCAGTTAATGCCGAGTATTATGTTTAGAGATTAAGTTTTCCTTAGATCGTTATCATCATTGTTTGCTCATTTAAATGTTAAATGTTAAATGTGTTAATACGTTCTGCATATTGTGGTATGAATGACTGTTCATTATCGTGTTTATTGTATTAAGTTTGTTCAAAATCAAGTATCAGATCAGTTCTCAAAATGCCGCTCTTTTCGAAATTAAGACAGATCACAACTAGAAAAGGGGTACTCGAAGAAGCTGTTCCTATTCCTCCTAGGGACACTCCAGGGTACTTCATGTATCATAAACACGGCTTAGACGCTATATTATTTCTTGATTTATGGGTAGACTACACTAAGGAATTACCAGAAAGTCAGAGGTGGCCCGCGGCTGGGACCTGGGATGCAGAGTGCATCGTGAAAGTAGAGGAAGAATTATGGAAAACGAAAGCTAGACAATCACAGAAAGACGCCATTGAATTATGGCGTAAAGAATCGTATAGACGTACAGAAAAAGCACGTAGACAGGAAGAGAAGAGTAAAGAGAATTCAAATGAAGTCCGAGAAAATCTATTAATTGAAGAAGGTGCACGAGTGAAATCAGAACAAGTAGACAGACAAAGACATGCCCTTATGAAGGGTATGTATCCCCTTCTGGCCGAGGGATTACCTAAGGCTACTGCGGGGATATCAAAAGGCTTGCCACCCCCATTATTTCCAATAAAGGTACATCCCAAGGGGCATCCTAGAACCGCAGAAGATGTTTTCCTTTCCTCATATTTAGATGACGCAGCTCCCGAGTACGCAAATTCCGCCCCACATAGACCACCTGCCAGGGAGGTTCAACACCGAGATCCAGTATCTGTATCTCTACAGCAACAAATTCCGACACAAGTTCCGGCAAGCACATCTGTTTCCACATCTGTTCCTACAGCTACTTCTATAGCTGTGTCCACACCTATAGTTGCTGTATCGCGTTCAACGAATCCTTTCACGCCCGATACCCCAGATGGGGCTACGGGAGGTGCTACCAACATTTTTTCTATGCCACCCAGAATAAATAAACTTACCTTTCAAGAATCTGCACATTCACGTACCCCCAAACTCATAAATGCCCGCACGCTTAAGGAACTTCTTATAGATTGTAGATATGACCCTGTGCCCGGCAAAGAGGACGAAATGATCCTGGCATCATTACGTATCAGACGAGCCGCGGTGTATTTAGGGAAGTTACCAGGAATGACTGCGCACCTAGATAATATATACCATTTTGTCCAAACAGGGCGAGATTCTGAATGTATTAACAGAGCTATGGAATACCAGAAAGTGGAAATACAGGGGGAACTGTTACGTTTCCTCATAAATTGTGTGATCAGAAATCAAGACCGACCGGGGGTAGACCCGGAAGCAATGCAAATTCTTACCAGATGGAGCCAGAACATATCAGAAGGGAGACATGATAAGCAAAACTGTATAATAGCCATGTGCCGAAAGATCCGTAAAGAAATAGAACGCCTACACGAAGAGAGATTAGCGGTAGACCAGTTTGAACAAAATGAGGAGGAGGAAGGATCAGGACTGCCCACAGGACAGTCAGAAACCATAGCCTATGTAGGTAGAGGAAGATCTTGTAATAGTACTAGATGTTTTACTGACCCGATACGTCCGATATGTCTAGAAAATAACAGGAATTTTCAAACACCTATAATAAATATAAGGTCCCCCGAGCATTCGTTCCAAGCCGCTGACAAATTACTGCGAGAACGAAGGGGTTATCATTTTCTCGATTCTATGGATGAACAAGAATTAGCCAGGTCAGCCGTTCATTGGGTTGACAGTCCCGGAAAGTATGATGATGATACAGTGGCACACACATTTTTGAATCTCACCCCAGGTGAACAGCGTTTAGCTGGGATTTATATGATTCAACAACTTCTTATACTATATAAAGGCCAACATTCAGATCCTGGTCCCTTACCTGATATATTGACTGAATTACTCACGAATAGATGGAGAGGTTCAGGTACTAAGCTAATTAAAGAAATACTAGAATCAAGAAAGCAGTACATTCTTTTCGTATGTCCAGAACATGTCTCACTGCCCATCAAGGAAAGACCGATGTATTACATGGACAGACAGAATCCCTTACGAGAAGTACACCCAATAAAAGGCGAGGACAATGAGTTTAAACGTGTATTTGTATATACGCCCATATCGAAAATAGAATTGTTAGAAATGAAGAAAGTGGTACCCAGTCATGACAAAGACCCAGCGGGTTTCCACCGAGAAATTAAAGACATGTTACTCATGGGAGAGTATACCTATCCCGACATTATGACCATATTAAAGGTATTGATGCCTGCTGGCATTTATGAAAAACTCAAGGAAAAAGAGTGGGAGGTGGGAGACCAAAAGATAGATTGGACAGCATTAGAAAATGAAGAAAAGGCCCGAGGTCCAGGTTCGGGGCTTGGGGACAAAACTAAAGCACTACCAGGTTTACTAGTACAGGTACTGCCACGTTTATTAACCACGAAAAAGGAAGACTGGGGTGCAATTTCAGCCTGTAAACAAAAGCAAGATGAAGACACTAGTGATTTCTATGCACGATTTGAAAAATGTTTTGGTATAAATAGTGGCATAAAAGCAAGTAGCGAATCATACCCACATCTGTTTGTGACAAAATTAGTTGAAAATTCCTTGCCCCAAGTGAAGAATAGAGTATTAAAATTCGAGAGTACCTGGCAAGGTAACACCCCATCACAAATGTTACAAATGTTACAGTATCATCACAATAGAATTAGAGAGGAACAAGATCATGAACAAAGACGCATGAAAGACACGAAAATGAAAATGCTAGTCTCCCAGACAGTTCCAGCTGAAGGACATAAAAAGGGTATGACACATTCCGGTGATTCAGCAGGACCTGTAAAAGGGACATGCAACTATTGTAAACAACCAGGTCATTATGTACACGATTGTCCAGTCCTGAAGCGTAATATCGCCACAGGTATTACAAAAGAAAGACCACGGCCACTTAGACAGGATCAGAATGAACAAGGAGCCTTGCAGCATGCACAGTCCATGCCAGCTCCACAACAGTCTATACAGTTTGTGCCAGCTGCACCTGCGCTGCCGGTTGCTGCCACACAAACCACGACACGACAGCTGTACCAGACCGCACAGTACGACTATCCTGATTATCAACGATATGCATGAAACAGCCTAGAGAGGGAAGTTGACTTACCCCTTATCGAGATCCCTGTAGACCAAGAAGGACCTTATGTACATAGTGAATTATTAGGTCAAGACAGAAAATTTTTACTCGATACAGGGGCAAGTCGAACAACCATAAAACGTAGTGAAGTTCCAGGGGCACCCCTCTCAGGCTCACAGAATATTTCCCTTGGTTTTTCAGGAAAACCTATTGTTAATGAAGTATCACAGCCTCTTCCACTTACGATAGGACCTTTGACCCGAACTACAGATTTATTGCTTACTAAATCATGTCCAGAAAACCTGTTAGGTATAAAAACACTGAAAGCTCTAGGAGCTATAATATGTTGTTCTCCGGAAGGAGTAAGATTGTTTTTACGTGATTTTAAAGGTCACTATGTGTCTAGAGACATGGATCCCCGACTACAGACTTTACCTACACATCTATGGGCACAAGGCCCTACTGATGTTGGTTGCATGAATATTACACCATATCGAGTTACACTAAAGGCAGGAGTGGTACTACCACGAATGCGACAATACAAGTTACCACCAGATGCTGTAGTGGCTTTACTACAAATCATTGACGAGCTCATTGCCCAAGGAGTGGTTGTAGAAACAGACTCCAATGTATGTAATTCACCGGTAATTCCGATTCTTAAACGAACAGATCCTAAGGCCCCGCCAGTATATCGATTGGTTATTGATTTGCGCGAATTGAACAAATGCATTGTGCCACAATTTCCTGTGGTCCCAGATATCTCGTCATTACTGACAGCTATTGATTCCGAAGCAACATTCTTTACTGTAATTGATCTCAAAAATGCCTTTTTCAGCGTCCCAATAGATCCGGAAAGCCAATATTTGTTCGGATTTAGTTTAAATGGACGTAGCTTCAAATTCTCACGCGCACCTCAAGGATTTACAGAAAGCCCCAGCATCTATAGCCAAGCACTGAAACGAGAACTCGACAGTATCCACATGCCAGTTAACACTGCCTTGCTTCAATATGTCGATGATCTGCTGATCACCGCCAGAAGCGAACCTGAATGTGAGAAAGCATCACTGACAGTTTTACAATTTCTAGCCGAAAAGGGGCACAAGGTGTCCCCTTCTAAGCTGCAATTCTGTGTCCAGCGAGTTGTTTATCTTGGACACTCGCTGTCCAAGGAGGGAAGGCAGCTTACACCCGACCGCATTCAGTTAATAGCTAACATGCCAATACCCAAGACACAAAAGGAGGTACGGGCTTTCATAGGCCTCACTTCATATTGTAGACAATGGATCCCTCAGTATGCATTTCTAGCAAAACCACTCATTCAGTTGACAACACAGGAGGCAGCCACATCGACTGTTCTCCCTTGGACTCAGGAACATACACAAGCTTTTGAAAGCTTAAAGAAAGCTTTATGTCAAGCACCGGTTTTAGCAACACCATGTTACAATAAACAGTTTACACTTTTTGTTACAGAACGCGAAGGTACTGCCTTGTCAGTACTCACACAGGAACAAGCAGGAGCACACAAACCATGTGCTTATTTTTCTAGTACATTAGATCCAGTAGCTCAGGCTTTGCCTGCATGCCTAAAATCAGTGGCAGCAACCGCTTTAGCAATCAGACAAAGCGATGCTATAGTGTTAGGACACCCATTGACAGTTCAAGTACCACATGCAGTAGAGGTTCTTGTGAATCGAACGCAAACACAACATTTGACTATAGCACGACTTACAGGGTATGAACTAACATTGTTTCAGCCACATATAGAAATCAGACGTTGTAACACATTGAATCCTGCCACACTTTTACCTGTAATCGGAACAGACCCACTAGCCCATGACTGTATTGAAGTTATTACAATCACGACGAAACCCAGACAAGACTTAACCGATGTCCCATTGTCAGACCCAGACCTGACGTTGTATGTAGATGGTTCATGTATGAGAAAAGGTACAGGAGAACTAGTGGCCGCTTACGCAGTCACAACAGACACTGAAATCATTGAAACAAATTGCATAAATACCTTGTCCGCTCAAGCAGCAGAGCTCGTCGCTCTGACACAAGCCTGTATTCAAGCCACAAATAAAAAAGTCAACATATACACTGATTCACGTTATGCATTCGGAGTTGTACATGACTTCGGCGTGCTGTGGCGAGAGAGAGGTTATTTAACTTCTCACGGTGCCCACATTCAGCACGGACCCCTCATTCATGCTTTATTAGATGCAATACATCTACCCACTGCAATATCAATTATGAAATATAAAGCTCATACGAAAGTTACTGATATCATTTCTCAAGGCAATGATTTAGCTGACAGAACAGCTAAACAGACTGCTCAAACTCAAACATCCGACATGACAAAGACAATAGTCCCGACGCCAACACATTGTATGACGGCTAAAGATCCTACTCTTGACGTAATTGATATACAGACACATGCTACACCAGACGAAATAAAGAAATGGATTGAATTAGGAGGGATCCAAACGGATCAAGGATGGTTGATGAAGGAAAAGTCTGTGTGGTTCCTTCCTGATTCAATGGTCCAGGTTATAATTAACACTGTACATAGTCCAGCACATCTAGGAGAAAAAGCTATGCTAGACAGCATTCAACACATTTGGTTCAATAAACATTTACGAGCTGCAGCCAAACAAAAAGTTCGTACCTGTATGATCTGTTGTCAGTTCAACCCAGGAAAAACCCTTCCCGTAGAACAGGGTGGATTTCAGCCTCCTGATCACCCTTTTGAAGTCCTCCAGATGGATTATATCCAGATGGAACGATGTCGAGGATTCAAATATGTTCTCGTAGTTGTCTGTGCTCTTTCCCGTTGGACGGAGGCATACCCGGTTTCAGATTACACGGCCCCGACTACTGCCAAACAGTTGGTTCGAGAATTCTTCCCACGATACGGTTTACCACGTGTTGTTCACTCAGATAACGGCCAGCCGTTCTCATCCGAATTAATGAAACACGTTTCACTTTTGTTAGGCTATCAGTGGAAATTCCACTGTGTCCGACACCCCGAAGCAGCAGGTCTTGTAGAAAGACATAATCAGACCCTGAAAATTAGATTGTCCAAAATATGCAGACAGAAAGGTGTCGACTGGGTAGTAGCGTTACCAGTTGCACTCTTTTACACAAGAATGGTAGCACACTCTCGAACAGGGCTATCCCCGTATGAAGTGATCTTCGGCAGACCACCAAATATGTGGGGGACGCCTATACCTCGCAAAATAACTGATGTTGACTGTAATATGCTGACAGATTATTTGGCTTCCTTGATGTCTGCACTACAATCTTGTCGTTCACAGGTAGCTGCAGCCTGTCCCGACAACACTGAGGTGAAACCCCATGACGAAATTCCGGGGGATCTCGTTTTAGTGAGGAACTTTGATCGAAAGACTCAGCTGGATCCTAGGTGGAAGTCACCGAAATTGGTCTTGCTCACCACAAGGACAGCCGTGAAGATCGAGGGCAGAAAAGGCTGGATACATTCAAGTCATATCAAGAAATTTTATGGACTACCATCGGACGTAAACACCACACCTTGTGTGTCTTCACCCATTGACTCAAAACTTCCTTTTGTTGAAAAGAGTAATTCCGAACTTTATAAACTAAAACTCAGGTCCAATCAGTCAAGCAATTTGATTGTTTAAGTCCTCTCCGAGGTGAAGCGGTTGAATTGTCTCTGACATGTATCCCTTGGACCTGAATAGAGAATACACCCGAAAAATGTTGAAACGACAGGCGTACTGTAAATCACTGCGTAGTCATTGTACAGTGACGTTATTAATTTTGTTTTCCTTAAGTCTTTTAATAATTACTGCAAGTATATTGTTGCATATATATTATCCTATTTTTAGACACGTTTATAATGTTACTGCTGAACATTCTTTTAGTGAATTACCTCCGCTTGAGTTGTCTTATAGATTTGCGCTGCGCAATAACACGTTTATTAGTATGTTACATCATTCCCATCAGGTTAGCAATGCTACAAATTGTTGGATATGTGGCCGACTCCCTCCCTATCAGAATTATAAAGAAATTCTACCTCTCTTTCCATACCCGTTCACACACAACGGTTCCTGTGGAGCATGGTTTAGCTTAATCAATTCCCTAGATTCGAATTCTGCAGTTTATCAAGATAACTGGGTATGGAGAAATTTGAATTTAGTTTTATTTAAGGTCTGCTATCCTAACAAGGAGGGATTTCCCCAGAGAACAGGAACTGATCTAGAAAATGAAGTGTATGGATTAGGTAATTTTACGCTTAATCTTATGATCCTAAATGTCGAATCCGAAGCTACTCCAATTTTGCCCGCTATGTCAATATTTCCAGTCAAAGGTGAATTATGTGTAAGAAAGAATGGTTCCATACATATGGGCCATAGTAGATGCACCACTGTAGTAGAATTTAGTGATCAAGGCAAGTCTACATTTAGAGCTTTCCGCCATTCCTATTTCATATGTGGTCAGACGGCATATGTACGTTTGCCTCTAGATTGGGATGGTACTTGCTACATTGGATTTCTTTTGCCGCCTGTTTTTCTAGCTCCTCCTGATTATCACAGAAATACTCATTTAGTATATACTAGAGTAAGGAGAGATCTCCCGATAGTCGATTACACTGAAACAGCATGGGAAAAATACACAGATTTCAATAAAGGTCTCTTTCCCTATATAGGTACAGTTACTAATAGTAAGCTGATACGTAGATTAACCAGAACCCTTGAAGCAGTAGTGAACGAAACTATTTCCGCCTTAGGCAATTTAACAGAAGAGCAGTCTGCTATGCGGATTGTTGTGCTTCAAAATCGTCTTGTCCTTGACGTCATCCTGGCCGATAGGGGCGGAGCTTGTAGGGTCATCGGATCAAGTTGTTGCATTTTCATACCAGAAAATTCGCCCTCTGTATATAAAGCCATAACTCGCCTTCATAAGATTGTAAGCCAGATACACCAGAATCCAGGCACCTGGACTTGGTCCGGTTGGTTTTGGAATGTATTATCTACCTTTGGATGGAAGGTCCTATCCTTCCTAGGTATTGGCTTTCTCATACTATTCAGTTGCTGTCTATGCCTACAATGTGGACCAGCGATTTGTGGTCTGTGTGCCACATCGTGTGTCCCATCACCAAGATTTCATTCGTCCCAGAAGAAAAAAGGAGAACAAATGATGCTATATGAACAGATCAATGGATTGATGAAGATTGATATCTCTTGACGGGCAAGTAGGGGACAAGGAGGGAATGTGGAAATATGGATTTTTCTGATCAGTTATGTCCCCTATCTTGGACCCCAACGGTTTCATGTATGAATCACAAGTACATGTATGCTCCCTCCAGTTCCAGTCATGAAGACGCAAACACATGTGCGTCCACCATCAACATGTCCTCTTTCAGATCCGCCATGAATAGGCCGGATATTCCATTCCTAAGTATGAAAGGCCACCGGCTTTATAAGGTTCACTTATGCCATCTTACAGTCCAGGCAAGTAGGCCCGGATTCTGTCATCAAGCTTTTCTTGTTTTCTGCCTCTAAAGCTCCAGCCTGAGCCTGCATCTGTGACCATGAACTTTGTCTCATTCCCTGCGCGGCTCACGAAGCCTGACATCAGCCTGTTGCCTGCCAAGAAACTGTATTTCACCTTCGTAAATTATCTGCTCCACTCCCTATCCAATGCATTCCTGTCTAGTAGTTTAAGTAAACATCCTGCCAGCTACCGAGCAAAGGCCCGGCTTCTCCGTCTTTATGCAAGTAATTCATAGCCTTATTATTATGGAAGATTTCTGCCCTCGCATCTAGTGTAGACACTTAGACGCTTGTACACGCACTAACAGTCAGTATAGTCAGTATAGAATAAGATTCTACTCTAAGAGACCTCTCTTCTGGATAACATAGTTCTTTAAACATAGGATGTTAGATATGATTTGGGATTAGGTTGACTTGACCCTCCAGACTTCTGTCGCCACATGTAGAGCTAAATGTCAAGTCCCCTTCACCCCCTAGTCGCACGTCAACCATACGTCATGCTGCTGCGCGCGCATCTCTGCCAAGTATTTCTGCTGACATTGCGAAATTATTTTATAGGTCCACCCATATGTGACATCATAACCAATGACGTTTTCCTTGTTACACCCAATTACGCCTCCTTCAGCTACGCATGTGAAATGTTATCTTTGCTATCAATTGTTACGCCTCTTGCATTGGCCTCACTGTAATGCCTATTGTATAAAAGTGAATAATTATCAACAATGTATGTACTTCACTTCCTGAACCTTCGTGGTGCTGGAACCTGGAGCAACCGATTATAATCGACCATTGGAATAAAGCCCATTCCGAACCTCTAATACCACGGATTCTGCCTCTTATTTACTGAGCTATTTTATTATGTTTCTGTATCAAATTAAGTCCCGGTAATTAAATTATTTACCACAGGAGTTAGCATGGGCCTAGTCCTGGCAGGCGGGAAAGAAAGCAGCAAAAGGCAACAACAAATGATATAGTTTCTGAAGTTATTAAAGAAACGTGTTTAGGTTTGAACATTGATGACATTGTGATAGCTGTAGAGCCATTAGAGGTGGGTAAAGTTAAGGGGTGGAGAAATGGAATTATTTATCAATTTTAGAGATATTGTTAGGATTAGAGTATGTGGCTAGCTGCAGATTGTGAGGTCTGCTTGCATCCAATAAAGCAAAAGACACACAATTGATGGACGGGATGCAGAACAAATCAAAACATTCACCCCCAGTCAAGAAATATGGGTTAAATCCATCATTCTTTTGCTCACCATGCCACCCCAGTTCAGTCCTCCCTGGACCGTAAACAAGCATCTTAGGACCGGTTTTGGGGTTTCACCCCTCTTAAGCCAGAATAGCTTGAATCCAGTGGCACAGTGAGACCGGGGCACACGTCTGGGCATACCCAGCGCTTTTAGGGTGAGAAAGCAAAAGACACACAATTGATGGATGAAATGCAGAACAAATCAAAACATTCACCCCCAGTCAAGAGATCTGGGCATAGAGTTAAGACTGATTTGCATTGGCTGGGTTCACACTGGAATGGCATAGTGAGCAAAAGAACAATGGATTTAGGCCCAGGTCTCTGTACTGGAGTGAATGTATGACTTTGTTCTGCATTCTGTCCATCAAATGTTGTTTTTGCATTTGTCACCCCGAGTATGACGGTAATGCCCAGACGTGGGTCCCGTGCTCTCCATGCCACTGGAGTCAAGCTATCCTGGCTGATGAGGAGTTAAACTCCGAAACCAGTCCTAGTATGCTTGTTTCCAGTCCAGGGAGAACCTGGCCTGGCAGTTCAGGCTGTACTGTTGCCATTGGGCAAAGGGTCAAGCCTGATGTGCGTATGCCTGGGTTCAAACTGGAATGGCATGGTGAGCAAAAGAACGATGGATTTAGGCCCAGATCTCTGTATTGGGGTGAATATATGACATTGTTCTGCATTCTGTCTATCAAACGTTTTCGCATGCATCCAATAAAGCAGCCTTTCCTCTGGAACTTGTGCCAGAAGTGGTTACTCTTTCAAAGGGGGATTAAAACCCAAATCTACAGACTTGAATGAAGCTCCTTCTCATAGACAACAGGATGTGGGAGCACACTGCTGACCTCTCAGGCAAGGTTCGCCCCTGGCATTCTGGGTAATGCAGTCTCTTGTAGATCGCTCCGATATTGTCAAGTGTTTCGCAAAGGTTGGCGCAGATAGTGCTGATCTCTAGACACGTGTTTCTGGTTTATTAACTGTCATCAGTAGAGAATACAGTCTTGTATTTTGGGGTTTGCTGAGAAGGCTGCCAAACATTATATCAGGTCCGGTACCTCTCACTGGCACGCAGGTGCTTCATCCACGAGCTCGTCAGCACAGTGACTCATGGGAGTACTTTAAATAGACAACAGTATGTGGGAGCGCATCGCTGACCTCTCAGGCAAGGTTCGTCCCAGGCATTCTGGGTAATGCAGTCTCTTGTAGATTGCTCCGATATTTTCAAGTGTTTCACCAAGGTTGGCGCAGATAGTTCTGATCTCTAGACACGTCTTTCTGGTTTATTAACCGTCATCAGTAGAGAATACAGTCTTGTATTTTGGGGTTTGCTGAGAAGGCTGCCAAACATTATATCAGGTCCGGTACCTCTCACTGGCGCGCAGGTGCTTCATCCACGAGCATGTCAGCTCAGTGACTCACGGGAGTACTTTAAATAGACAACAGGATGTGGGAGCACACCGCTGACCTCTCAGGCAAGGTTCGCCCCTGGCATTCTGGGTAATGCAGTCTCTTGTAGATCGCTCTGATATTTTCAAGTGTTTCGCCAAGGTTGGCGCAGATAGTGCTGATCTCTAGACATGTGTTTCTGGTTTATTAACCGTCATCAGTAGAGAATACAGTCTTGTATTTTGGGGTTTGCTGAGAAGGCTGCCAAACATTATATGAGGTCCGGTACCTCTCACTGGCGCGCAGGTGCTTCATCCACGAGCTCGTCAGCTCAGTGACTCACGGGAGTACTTTAAATAGACAACAGGATGTGGGAGCACACCGCTGACCTCTCAGGCAAGGTTCGCCCCTGGAATTCTGGGTAATGCCGTCTCTTGTAGATTGCTCCGATATTTTCAAGTGTTTCGCCAAGGTTGGCGCAGATAGTGCTGATCTCTAGACATGTGTTTCTGGTTTATTAACCGTCATCAGTTGAGAATACAGTCTTGTATTTTGGGGTTTGCTGAGTAGGCTGCCAAACATTATATCCGGTCTGGTACCTCTCACTGGCGCGCAGGTGCTTCATCCACGAGCTCGTCAGCTCAGTGACTCACGGGAGTACTTTAAATAGACAACAGGATGTGGGAGCACACCGCTGACATCTCAGGCAAGGTTCGCCCCTGGCATTCTGGGTAATGCAGTCTCTGGTAGATCGCTCCGATATTTTCAAGTGTTTCTAATCTCTACTGATGACAGATAATGATCCAGAAACACGTGTATAGAGATGGCCAGTATAACTTTGTAATTACTCGAGACAATCCTGCAAGCACACACGCTTGGTGAACTGCATTGATCACAATGCTCTGGGGTGACCCGCTGGGAGGTGAAGCAGTGTGATCCCTCATTGGTTTCCTGTTGAAAAGGCTCCCTCAAGCCGGTTGAGCTGACGAGCTCGTGGAGAGGCACCTGCACGCCTTGAGAGGTACTGTGACCTGAGAATACTTTGGCAGCCTGCTCAGCAACCCCAAATATTTGATGCCTAATCTCAACTGATGACGGATAATGATCCAGAAACACGTGTATAGAGATGGCCAGTACAACTTTGTAATTACTCGAGACAATCCTGCAAGCACACATGCTTGGTGAACTGCATTGACCACAATGCTCAGAGGCGACCCACTGGGAGGTGAAGCAGTGTGATCCCACATTGGTTTACTGTTTAAAAGGCTCCCTCGAGCCGGTTGAGCTCACAAGCTCGTGGAGAGGCACCTGCGCGCCT
Organism: Triturus cristatus; assembly: GCF_964204655.1. Lineage (NCBI taxonomy): Eukaryota > Metazoa > Chordata > Amphibia > Caudata > Salamandridae > Triturus > Triturus cristatus. The sequence continues at coordinate 248,064,393 of NC_140592.1, forward strand.
TGAGAGATACTGTGACCTGAGAATACTTTGGCAGCCTGCTCAGCAACCCCAAATATTTGATGCCTAATCTCTACTGATGATGGATAATGATCCAGAAACACGTGTATAGAGATGGCCAGTACAACTTTGTAATTACTCGAGACAATCCTACAAGCACACATGCTTGGTGAACTGCATTGACCACAATGCTCAGGCGCGACCCGCTGGGAGGTGAAGCAGTGTGATCCGACATTGGTTTCCTGAAGCTCCTTCTCCCTGGACCATGCTGGCATGTTCATTTTGTTTTCCATGTTTAGCTACGTGCAGACCAGAAACATTTGCAGATATACTCTCCAGTGCCAATGGTGTATGGAATGAAGAGCAGCACTTTCATATTTTTATTTACTTGATTTCCAGTGCCCTTCTCACTTGAGAGGCTAGTCTCAGACATTATTGTCAAATTTCTCAAATCTGGTGAAATTCTGTAGTCATGTTCAAAATCCCTATGGGAAATTGCACCCATCGTGGGGCTCATTGTGGCCCCCATGTAAATTAGCAATGGATCAGTCAACTTTCTTGTGAATCAAAATATAAGTATAAATACTCATACATCCACTCTGACACCCATACAGAAACTTTCATACTCACTGTGACAACCAAACAAACACTCTCACATCCAGTCACAAATCCAAACAGACCCTCTTACACCCACTGTAAATCCCAGTTAGACACTCCCACATCCACTCTGAAACCCATACTGATAAACTCACACTCACTCACACACCGTCACTCTCATACCCACTCTGATGACCATGCAAACACTTTCATGCCTAGTGACGCACACACAGACAGCCACTCTTACGCTCACCTTGATCCCATACAAACACTCGCACATTCACTCACTCACACAAACAGACACTCTAACACCCACTGTGATGCCCATACAGATACTCTCACACCCACTGACACACCCAGAGAGATGCTCTCACACCCACTCTGCTGCCCATACAAACTCTCTCACAACCACTGACAAGCACAGACAAACACACCCATACCCACAGTGGCACCCACAGTTGCTATGGAAACTGAACTAAAGCTGTGTGGGGGAAAGGTAGTGAAGAGACTGTACTTTCAAACATAAAAGTAGAGTGGTTTAGACACATTCCTTATTATGGAGGAGTTGTTTTCTAAATCAGCACTATCTTAAAAACTTAAATGTTAATACAAACTTATAATAGTATTGTTAATGGTTTACTGGACTCCCGCATAGATTTGCAAATCCACCGCAGAGTTACATGTGGGGCCTTTCTGAGCGTTGTGGAGGATTAGCAGAAAAAAACAGCCAAATTGGGCTTCTTCACAGGAAACATGGAAAGGGTTAAAGGAATACTGACTATTTAGAAGTGGTATAACAAAAAAAGAAAGATGAAAGAAAGCCTGTGATTTGTAAACTAGAGCAGCATAAGTAAGAGCGCATGGTAAAGGGTTGCCACCCATTTTACCTACTTTACTACTGAGAGAGGAGGTGGTTAGCAGGAGTTTTGAACAAAAAGTAAATAGGGTATTGAAAAGCATAAGGATAGGTAAATGCAAAGAAATAACTGGTTTCATTCTTCAAAAAACTTTATGTGGTCACTGGAAGCAAAAAAAAAAATAACAGTGATGGTTCTTCACTGTATCCCAGAATGCACCCACAGAATGCACTTTTACAGAAACAAGCATTTGGCACTTCACACAGTGAATAACCATGTCTCTCAATTTTTCGCAGGAAGTTGGTATTGTACTGACTGCAGCTGATGATGGTTCTCCCAAGTCTGATGTAGAGATCGACTGTCCTGCTGCACTTGCTTTCTCCTGCATCATCCTGTTGTAGACCCTTTCATGAATTGTTTTTAGGTACTTCCACATAGAGCTTGTCGCATGTGAATACTTCTTAGCAGTGCCCCTGAAAAACTTCTTGCTGCAAGTATTGCACTGCACATATTTTGCTGTTACTTTCTTTTCACCAGAATGTATTGTAAAGTGCTTCCAGACATCACTTTCTTTTCTGCAACAAGGTGTGTCTTCCTCCTCATCCTCAACAGTTTGCGGATGCTCATCCTGGACAGAGGATGTAGTTTCAACCATTGTGTAAAAGCAGAGCACCAATGGTTTTCAGTCCTCCTTCTAAAGACTTCACTGGAGAAGTAGGTGGTTTTGGATGTGGTTTTCCATGTGCATGAGTAGGGTCCTCATATATTCAGTCAGAACACAAGGACTGGATTTGGTTTTGTGTGAATTCACAAATTCGGCGTGCAGAATCTCAGATTTGTGAAAGTCGTAAAATGGGTAACTTTATTGGAAAACACAGATAGAATGTAGTCTATATATACCTGTAACTATGTTCACACTGATCTCATTAATGAGAATGGAGGGGTGTACATATCTGGTTTTTTTTTAATTGTTAATTTTTAATTTTCGACTAATCCGTGGATTCAGATTTGCAGATTCATTCTGATCACCTGATCAGGGTTAAAAACCATAGAGTAGTATTCCATCTATATTTAAGGCACCCAAAAAGTTATAGAAAAATAAAATGTGTTTAATTACAATACAACACTCCATAAACTTTACAATAAGTACATATTTAATTTTTATGTATTTAAATGACTATAAAGTATGTTTATAAAAAAAGTCTACAGTTAAAAAACGAAATAAAAAATCATAATTAATTGTAATACACAGTGTTAAAGATAAACCCTACAAATTCACTAAAAACAAACCATTATACATAACACTTTAGAAATGGAATTTGAAAAACCTTTGAAAAACACTGAAAAAATCAAAAGTTACAGGGACGTTACAGTGAGGTTCAGATTTCACACACACACATCATCAGAAATTCAGGAGTTAACTCACAGCCCCACATTGCACTGGTTATGACCTCACATATTATATCACTCATGACATAGACAGTGATATCACTGATGATATCATGCACAGAACCACTCACACACCCACTCACAGAACCACAAAACCACTCACACACCCACTTACACACCCATACAATCACTCACACACCCACTCACAAATCGATACAACCACTCACACACCCAGTCATACACCCACACAACAACTCCCACACCCATTTACATGCCCAAACAACTAGTCACACACCCACTTACATACCCATACAACCAGTCAGACACCCACACACACACCCACAAAACCATTCACACAGCCACTCCTAAACCAATAAAACCAGTCACACACCCACTTACACCCATACAACCAGTCACACACCTGTTCACACACTCACACAACCACTCACACACCTACAAAACCACTCACACAACCATTCCTAGACCCATACAAGCACTCACAGACCCACTGACACAGCCATTCAACCTCTCAGACACAGCCCCATAAAACTACTCACCCACCCACTCACACATCCATAAATGCATACACACACCCACACAGCAACTTACACACCTATTCAAACACCCATACAACCTCTCACACACACCTACTGTCAATCACTCAGCCACTCACACACCCATACTTAAAACACGCCACATGGCGTGTTTACAGACATGTCATCTCAGGTCCCGCCCCCTTCCTTCACCATTGTGAAAACGCACCCCCTGGTGAGTTGTAAGTTGGGGAATGAATTCCCCTTCAATACTGAGGGTCCCTGATGGCCAACTAGCCCACCAGGTACCTCTAGTATGCGCCAGGTAGCTGCGCTGCAGAGAGGTGTTCAGAGGCCACGCCCCTTTTTACACCTCCCTGCAACGCAGCTCTGTGGCGCTTACTGGAGGTACATAGTGGGCTAGTTTGACCCTAGGGACCCTCAGAATTCAAGGGGACTCAATCTCCCAACTTAAAACGGCCACAGGGCGCGTTAACACAGTGGTGAAGGGAGGCAATGGGGCCTGAGGTGACTTGTGCAAACACGCCCTGTGGTGTATTTTAAATTGGGGAAATAATTCCCCTTCAATCCTGAGGGCCCCTGGGGGCCAACTAGCCCACCAGGTGCTTCCAGTTAGCGCCACTGCGCTGCATTGCAGAGAGGTGGTCCAGGCCGTGCCCCTTTTTACACCTCTATGCAACGGCGCTTACTGGAGGTACCTAGTGGGCTAGTTTGACCCTAGGGACTCTCAGGATTCAAGGGGACTTAATCTCCCAACTTAAAACGGCCACAGGGCGTGTTTACACCGTGGGGAAGGGAGGGGATGGGGCCTGAGGTGACGTGTGCAAACACGCCCTCTGGAGCATTTTAAGTTGGGGAAATAATTCCCCTTCAATCCTGAGGGCCTCTGGGGGCTAACTACCAAACCAGGTGCTTCCAGTAAGCGCCACTGCACTGCGTTGCAGAGAGGTCGTCCAGGCTGTGCCCCTTTTTACACCTCTGCTACGCAGCTCTGTGGCGTTTACTGGAGGTACCTAGTGGGCTAGTTGGACCCTAGGGACCCTCAGGATTCAAGGGGACTTAATCTCCCAACTTAAAACGGCCACAGGGCGCGTTTACACAGTGGGGAAGGGAGGGGATGGATCCTGAGGTGACGTGTGCAAACACGCCCTGTGGTGCGTTTTAAGTTGGGGAAATAATTCCCCTTCAATCCTGAGGGCCCCTTGGGGCCCAACTAGCCCATCATGTGCTTCCAGTAAGCGCCACTGCGCTGCGTTGCAGAGATGTGGTCCAGGCCGTACCCCTTTTTACACCTCTATGCAACGGCGCTTACTGGAGGTACCTAGTGGGCTAGTTTGACCCTAGGGACTCTCAGGATTCAAGGGGACTTAAGCTCCCAACTTAAAACGGCCACAGGGCATGTTTACACTGTGGGGAAGGGAGGGGATGGGGCCTGAGGTGACGTTTGCAAACACGCCCTCTGGAGCATTTTAAGTTGGGGAAATAATTCCCCTTCAATCCTGAGGGCCTCTGGGGGCTAACTACCAAACCAGGTGCTTCCAGTAAGCGCCACTGCACTGCGTTGCAGAGAGGTCGTCCAGGCTGCGCCCCTTTTTACACCTCTGCTACGCAGCTCTGTGGCGTTTACTGGAGGTACCTAGTGGGCTAGTTGGACCCTCGGGACCCTCAGGATTCAAGGGGACTTAATCTCCCAACTTAAAACGGCCACAGGGCGCGTTTACACAGTGGGGAAGAGAGGGGATGGAGCCTGAGGTGACGTGTGCAAACACGCCCTGTGGTGCGTTTTAAGTTGGGGAAATAATTCCCCTTGAATCCTGAGGGCCCCTTGGGGCCCAACTAGCCCATCATGTGCTTCCAGTAAGCGCCACTGTGCTGCGTTGCAGAGAGGTGGTCCAAGCCATGCCCCTTTTTACACCTCTCTGCAACGCAGCTCTGTGGCGCTTACTGAAGCTACCTAGTGGGCTAGTTGGACCCTAGGGACCCTCAGGATTCAAGGGGACTTAATCTCCCAACTTAAAACAGCCACATGGCGTGTTTACACAGTGGTGAAGGGAGGGGACGAGGCCTGAGGTGACGTTTGCTAACACACCCTGTGGAGCATTTTACGTTGGGGAATTAAGTCCCCTTTAATCCTGAGAGTCCCTGGGTCCAACTAGCCCACCATGTACCTCCAGTAAGCACCAGCGAACTGCATTGCAGAGAGGTGGTCCGAGGCCATGCTCCATTTTACACCTCTCTGCAATGCAACTCTGTGGCACTTACTGGACATACCTGGTGGGTTAGTTGGCCCCCAGGGACCCTCAGGATTCAAGGGGAATTCATCCCCCAACTTGAGAACGCCCACAGGGCGTGTTTGCACACATTTCACCTCAGGCCCCCCTCCCTTCACCAGTGTGCAAATGCACCCCGTGGTGCGTTTTAAGAGGTAGTTTTAATCCCCCTGCCCTATTATGTACTAGGGGCTTACAGAGGAGGTCATGCTAATCACAGGGGTACCCCAACACATAGTGTTCCCTAGCGTATGTAGGTGTTTTAACTGTATTCTAAGTGTCTTTTAGCATACCACTTGCTCTAGGCCTGGTTAGTCAGAGTCAGTTAACACCAGTACCCGTCTGAAAAAGTTGTGGGCACAGGATGATTTTGTAACAAGGCCTCTTTCTGCTCCTCTGTTGGTTCTTTCTGCACATGTCTTGCTTCTTCCTACACTTTTCTTTGTCTTTGAGGACTTCTGTGGCTTCTTTCTGTATTTCTTTTGCTGTTTTTTGTGCGTTTTTTCTTCTTTCTTCACATGTCCTACCTCTGTAGGCATAGTTAGAAACTAGCATTTAAAAAACCTTTGAAATTCACTTAATAAACCATAAGTTTCAGGCACGTTATAGTTAGGAATTAGCATTTTAAAAAAAACTTTGAAATTCACTGAAAAAACCATAGGTTTCAGGCACGTTATAGTTAGAAATTAGCATTTAAAAAACCTTAGAAATTCACTGAAAAAAAATATAGGTTTCAGGGGCGTTATAGTTAGTTGGACATTTCACTTGTACAAAACCAGTGAAATGACCCCGTTATAGTTAGTTCAGCTAACTATAACTCACGCGCCCCCAATGCACTGCTGATGAAGTCACATATTACATCACTGATGAAATCTCAAATGTACGTGCACTCGGAAGGATAGTTAAAGTGTTTATTGGAACAGCCACCAGCCCCCAACAGGCCTTGATAACACACAGGAAAGCTGAAAACTATACACCCTTTGTCACCAAAAGTGAGGCCTGCAGATGGACTTAAAAATGTCTCCCTTTTAAGATGACCGACGCTGTTTAGTTTGCTGGGCTAGTCCATCTTTGATGTTTCTTTCCATGTCTTTTTACTTTTGGTGATAAAGGGTGCATGGTTATCAGTTTCCCTCATGCTTGATCAAGGCCTGTTGGCCAAAATGTGTTGCAGAGGGTTGGTGTTTGTGCCAGTAAACACTTTAACTTAGTTTTAGACACATATACAGCCCGAACCACTGAACAGAATTCCAAATGTGACAGAAAGGTCGATATTGGTTCAAAGAAGTGCCCTTTGTAATTTGATGTAAATCTGTGCAGTAGTTCTGGAGCTATTAAAGTAAAAGTATTTATTTATATCTAGAGAAGCAAATCTGCCGCAGACCCTCTGTGGATCACGGTACATACGCCAACAGAAGTGCTGTGATTTGCTGGCCTGAACATGAGAGGAAAGTAGAGGCCACCTTTTTGTGCATCAGGATACGGTTACCAGGAGGGGAAATGAAATGTAAGTGACAGAAGGGGTCAGGGTACAGATACCTTGACCCCATAGGACTGTTGGAGGGCTCTGTAAGGCAACCCTCAAGGGCAAATAATTGTCTAGCAATTTTTTTAGGGCATGAGGATCCACAAATCCACCGCATGCAAATGGATTTAAGAGGAATAGTGGATCCAGACCCCAATAAAAAAATACACGCACCTACTAACAGACCCACTCACCTACACACGCCTACTCACACACCCACTTATACATCCACATAATCACTCATGCAGCCACTCACATACCCACCCACAGACCCACAAAACCACTCACATACTCCCTCACAGACCCACACAGCCACTCACACACCCACTCATACAACCACATAAACACCCATACAACAACTCACAAACCCATAAAGCCACTCACACACCCACTCAGAGACTCACAAGTCCACTCACAGACACAAACTGCCACTTACACACCTACTCGCACACCCACACAACTACTCACACACCCATACAGTCACTGACACATCCACTCACAGACCCACAAAAACACTCATACACCTACTCAGACACCCACATAGTCACTCCCACAACCACTTACACACTCACATAGCCTCTCACATACCCATATAGCCACTCACACACCCACACAGTCACTCACTCGGCTACTCCCACACATAGGCAGTGATGGACATATAGAAATTAAAATTGCATGTGTTTGTAGTAAATGTGTGCAAAATAACCATCAGACCCCTTATTTGTATGAGGATTCATGACAGATCTGCGGATCCATAAAATTATTTGAAATAATAAAAAGAATTGGTGCATGGCATTTATAGAAAGACTACTTAACTTATCTTACCTTATTTAAAAAATAAAAATTGTTTCAAAATATATAAATAAGAATGAATGTGTGAATAAAATGTATTTAGCAACTTGTGAACATGTGTAGTAGTAAATTGAACTTATGGGTCAAATCATAGTACAATTTATATTAAAAAACTGTGAAATTCACTAAAAACCAATGGTTACAAGGATGCTATAGTTAGGAAATAGCAGTAAAAGAACATAGAAATTCACTGAAAAAAACAAAGGTTTCAGGAATGTTATAGTTAGGAAACATAATTTAAAAGAATATAGAAAGTCAATAAAAAATCTAAAGTTACAGGGACGTTATAGTTAGGATCAGATTTTACACACACAAAATCATAGAAATTCAGCAGTAATTGCTATCTCAAGTAACTATAACTCATGCTCTAAAGTAATTATAACTTGTGCCCTCGCCATGCACTGCTAATTTCTCCACACGTTACACCATTCATGACCTCTTCTATGACATCACTGACAATATCACTGCAACATTTGCATTTAAATTATTGATGGGAAAACTGTGCATTCTGTAGGGCGAGTTATAATTACCTTAGGGCACAAGTTATAATTACTGTGAATTTCTCTGGCTTTTAGAGTTTTAAAATATTACTTCAATACTAAAAAATTCACCTAACTATAACTTTATTTTAACCTTTGTTTTTTTCAATAAATATATATATATATATATATATATATATATATATATATATATATATATATATATATACATATATATATATATCCATAAACCATGATCTAATTTTAAGACACTCGGACCTAAATAGTGAGGTGCAGATTGTCATGTTAGGATAGTAACTCATGACAAATCCAGAGAATGGCAGCAAGCCAAAGACAAGCACACTCATGGAGGTGAATTAATGTCAAGATTTAATCATGTAGAGACAGTTATCCAATGTGTCTCGTCAAACCCCTTCTCACGGGTGGAGTAACAGTGATAAAGAAACACTTTTTAAGAAATGGAGCAATAAGCAGAAAGGAAGGACAATTTCCATCAAATATATCAACATACTTCACAAACTGAATGCCATCTTGGAATAGTAAATATATACAAAATGAAGTAAACGAAATACATTTTCAAAGTTGCTTCAAAATAGAAAATTCATTCATATAGATTATAATTTACAATAATAACTAGATGTTTCAGTACAATATCAAAATAAACAAACATAAAAGATGATTATTAAAAAGATTATAAATAACCCTATAATCATGACTTATTTAGGTAAGGTGACCAAAATCTTACATAGTACTGCACAAGTGTCTACCCAGCAGTTATACTAAAAAGAATGAGCTGTGTGATTGGTATTGTGATCTTTTAAATGCGGATTTCAGGGGTACTTGAATCCCCCAATTCAGTTCTAGACGTCATATACACTCCTTTTTATGGTGTTCTTTTCCTCTTTATTTGAAGACATGTGCAGAAACGGAGAAACAGCCAACATGTGTTTCACCCGAGGGCCAGCAGGCCAGGGCTTTCTCAAGGCAGGTAAATCTTATGCAGTTGGGGTGGCGTATAGATCAAGGTGCACAGAGGCAAGCGTAATCTGCTGGGTCCAACTGCGGTCCATGTGAGTGAGACTGCTGGACTGTTGCTCAAAACTTGCCTCCTAAACTGACTGCCTAAGGGGGACCTCCTCAGGAAGGGACATTTAGTGGGCACAGAGCAGGCACCTCAAGGGTCTTTCTTGGGAGGGGTGGGTTTCGGTTTCACGGGGGTTTGGGAGACCTAAATTCAGGAGGAGAAGTACAGGTAGGAGGGATCAGAGAAGATTGGGTTTGGGAGGTAGAGAAAGCTGGAATAGGTGATGCTTTTGTGTCTGTATTTTGTGCAGTTTTATGTGGGCTTTGTGTATGTTTATGTTTGGGTGTGTGGTTTTTGGCAGGTGTTTTGTGTTCAGATGAGTAGGTACATTTGGTGGGTATTGTTATGCTTGTAGGTATGCTTGTGTGTGAGTATCTTGTTTTGGATGAGTGTGCTGTTAAGGTGGTTGGTGTGGTTGTGGTGTATGTGGGTGTATGTTTTGCAGTTGCATGTGTTTCTGTTGTATGTTTGGATGTGTGTGGTTTGCCAAGTGTTTTGGATTTGGGTGAGTGTGTGTCTTTGGGTTTGGTGGGTGTTGTTTTGTTTGTAGGGGTGCTTTCCGTGAGTGTGTTTGATAGATAACTGTGCTGTTGGTGCTTGGTGTGGTTGTGGTGGCTGTGGTGCTTGTGGGTGTGCTTGTGGTTGTGAGTGTGATAGTGGTTGTGGTGGTTGTGTGTGTGGTGGTAGTTGTGATGCTTGTGGGTGTGCTGGTGGTTGTGGTGCAGTGGTGTTATGGTGCCTGTGGGTGTAGTGTAACTAGTGGTTGTCTGTTGTTTGGGTGTTTGATTGGGATTCTTCGAGTGTTTGTGTTTACATGGATGTGTGAGTGTGTTCCTTGTGTCTGTTTGAGTGGGTGCCTCAAAGAAGTAAGTGTTCTTGGGATAGGGGTGGGAATTTGGATTTGGGATGAGCAAGGAACCTGAGTTGGGGCAGAAGGTTGTGCTGGTTAGGAGGCTGCAGTCAGTCAGGAGCTTATCTTAGCAAACGAAGGCCCTGGTGCTATTCATGATGGAAGTCTGGCCTGCAGAGATGCTATGTGAGAGGTCAATGTACTTCTCACACAGCACAGCTGGGGTGACATGGTCAGGGAGTGAGGTGCTTGTGGCGAAGGAGACCCTAGCCCTTTTAGGGGTCTGGGTTTAACCAATGGGGGAGCAAGAGGGAGGGTGAAGGTGGGTCTCTTGTTGGCGGACAAGGAAGCAGTTGGTAACCTTCCTGTGGGGTCCACCGCCACTAGGGACTGGTCACATGTGGAGGCTTCCAAAGATGTTGACAAGTTGGTGGCTGCCGTTTCAGTCCCCACACTCTCCATACCACTGTGTCCATCGGTGTCCGTGAACTCACCACCTGAAACACCGTGGCCAGGTGCTTCTCCACCTTTGTGGCCAATGTCTCTTCACCTGCTCCTGAAGATGCTGAAAAGAGATATGCAATAGTTTTATTGTATCTATGTAAATAGAACAGATCATGAAGTTGTTTCTCAAAACATTTTCCAAATGTTCTGATTTCACCTGCTTCAAGTCTTTCAAACTTTGGTTCATTGTTATCGTTATCTAATGCATGTAGGGAGCATCTTTACAAATTATTTGCTCATAGTCTTGTAATTTCCCCTTATCGCTCCGATTTCATTTATGATCTTTTCTTTGAACCATTTTCACTTCTCTCCAGGAACTGTATAATACCTCAGAATGGTTCTGATTTGTTGTTTTGAAAAGTAAACTTATGTCACAGAAAATAATATAAAGCAAAAATTCCTTTATAAAATGTGTGTACAAGGAAAAAAGCAGATTTATTTTTAAAATTACATTAGGAATCAATGTGTGTTAACAATTACGGCAACATTGCATTTGTATAAACTGAAAGCCTGTTTCCTTTGTTTGGCCATTTCACAAAGGTAACACTTATTTCAAATGTTAAAAATATCTTCTGGATTCAGTGCTGAAGTTGTTTTTTAATGTTAGATCCGGGTGAAAAATTCCACACCACTCATGGAGTTTGCGCAATTCGGCAACTCCGTGTTCCACGGAGAATGCGGCATTGCAGATAAACTCAGCATTCTGCATGGAGCAGAGTTTTTTTTTATTAGTGCACTTGAAATGTCTTTTCGCGCATGTGGGAGTGACTTGCCAGGTACTCGTGATCACCCATGAGAGATTCAGAGCAGTTCATGGTTGCCGCGAGATTTGCTAGCCATCCACACGCAACTGTGAGATTTTGCTGTTGCCAACACATTATTTGGGCATGCCTTGACAGATGCTCTCTGCTGTACATGATCCCAAACATGCAGGATGTACTGCGGCTGCAATCTGGGGAAGATTCTCTCCTCGAGAAGCATCCAAATCTCCTCGAAAACCACCTCAAATAGGGTGTTTTTTATTTCTGGATGGAGGTTCCCGTTGAAGGGCCTACGTGTGGGAGAAGTCAAGTCCTGGGGGAGAGGCGCTGATTCTTCCCGTTGTAACAGCGTTGGGGCGGTATTAGCATATAGTATAGATTTTTCTCCTGTCTCGGTATCACTCCCGTCCAATGTGCCCCCTGTCAAAGTTGTGTCTCCTGGCAGCATTGTAGGTTTTGGTTCTTGAGGGTCTCTAGGTATTGTGATGTCTGTGGTGGTAGTGTTGTTGGTGGATAGGGTAGCTGCTTGTGTGGTCAGGTGTTGTTGAGTAGATAACTTTGAGTTATCTACACACTCTTTTAAAGTTTAAAACAGGTTGTTGAATTTTTCTAACTCATTGTTGGCTGCTTGTATAAGCACAATACCGTTCTTGTAGATAGTATGCATAGATCCACTCTTAATCTTGGTGACGGGACGATCAATAGTTTTGTACCATGTGGGATATCGCTTATATTTATTATGTTGAGCATCTTCGTAATGAAAGTGTGCCATTTAGCCTTTTTTCTGGTGAAAAATATCAATTCATTTACAATGATGCCTTTGTTTAGATTAATGTAGGGGCCAGAGATCAGTGTGTCTGGGTTTTTTCTAATTAGATTGTGTTTGATTTTTTTGGCTGCATTCTTAGATAGATTAGTTGGGTACTTTATGACGTAAGAGTTTATGCCTGCTGATTTTAAATTGGTTCCAACCATATTTACTGAACAGTGTTAGATAATTCTCCGGAGTGTTCCGGCAGTGGTGACCTCACTTTGATGTCATTACCTGTCTCCGGCTCTTTGCAGGTCTCATGTCATTCCTGTAGGTTTCTTTCCTCTCCTTTGTTTTCTTGTGTCCTAATTTAATGTATCCCCTTGCCCCCTGGGTCTTTCTGTAGTTTCTGCAATGTCTTTGCTATCTTTTAGTACCTTAGATTGTGATCGTTTGGGAAATATCCTTCTCTGGAATAGAATTTATTTAATTCTATATCATTTGGTTAGGGTGTATGGAAAAAGTACTATTTCATGTCATTTCACAAACCACATTTCCATTCATTGGCGCTATAGCGAGTCATTCCAAGATGGCTGTCGTCTTAGTGGCCTAAGCTCATCTAATAGCTGTAAAGTCCTTTTCTATTTCTATATACAGTCCTCTTTCTATTAGCATTTCCAGGTTGCTACCATTTTGGAGATCGAGTTGAGGCATTAAGAGGGAGCAATCCTTTACTCAAGATGGCCGGGGCAATAAGGAAGAAAAAGAAGTAGAAAGCCACACGTGTGTAAAAAGGAAAGGAAAAGGAGACGATGGTTGCTGTATACTGTGTTCCTTCAATTGCATCACAGCGCTTTTAGGTCAGCGGCGGCCGCCATTTTAAAGTCAGGCAGGCTGCATCCAGACTCCCCAGCTCCATGTGTATGATTTAACCAGCTTTATCACTTTGTACCTTTATTTTTCCCGGGCCGTGTGATCGTCAGCAGGCTCCCGTCGGCACTAGACCCGCTGTGAAATAACGCGGTGTTGGTCAGCAGAAGGGCGATGCAGCTTGGTGGAACCCACGAGTCAGCGGGGGATGCACCGTGTTCAGCGAGGCCCCAGACGGGGAGAAACATAGGCGGTCAACGAGGATGAAGCTGCTTGGAGCAGTTGGACCTGTATTTAATCAGAACAAAGCACCGCGGCCCCGTGTGAGTTGATGAAGAGCTTATCTGTTAATGTGAGGGTGCAAAGAGACATTGTGTCAACCAAACATTACATCTGTGCTACAATTCTTGATCCACGGTACAAACCATTACTGTCTAGTTTAATTCCTTTTTCAGACACGGAAGTTGCAAACTAAAAAACATGGATAGCTAAGCAAGCCAGTAAGCTAGATAAAGAATGGCCGGGATTAGAGGCCCACTCCTCCAGGGCACAAGTTCTGCAGGGCATCCTTCAAGTTCAGAGCCTGATGGCAGTGCGGTTGGCTCACAGCAGCCAAAACCAACAACAAGAACACCATCAACAACGAGAACAAGAGCATCAGCCCCAAAATCTGCAAAAGAATAATTTCTGCTGGCAGGGCTTAAGTGCAGTGCAGAGGTTAAGGCATAAGAGGTTGAGTAAGGTGGAGCACCAATGATCAGTGAGTGGATGTTCCAGGCCTATCTGAATTACCCAACAAAACCCATTGGTGTATTGGTATGAGAAGAGGGGTCAATGGCCAGTGGTCAGCAGGCTGGCAATAAACTATTTGGCTTATCCAGCAGCCAGGGACTCCACTGAGGGTGTTTTCAGTGCTGCAGGTGCCGTAGTCACAGTGAGAAGGACCAATCTTCACCCCAAGGAGAGATTAACCATGATTAAAATTAATCAGCACTTTATACCACCAAATTTCTCCATACCTGAAGTACAACAGGAGGAAGATGAGGGAGACTCACGCCATGGAAGTTGGGTGCTAGATGTCCTAGTTCTCTCCATGCCACTGGAGTCAAGCTATCCTGGCTGATGAGGAGTTAAACTCCGAAACCAGTCCTAGTATGCTTGTTTCCAGTCCAGGGAGAACCTGGCCTGGCAGTTCAGGCTGTACTGTTGCCATTGGGCAAAGGGTCAAGCCTGATGTGCGTATGCCTGGGTTCAAACTGGAATGGCATGGTGAGCAAAAGAACGATGGATTTAGGCCCAGATCTCTGTATTGGGGTGAATATATGACATTGTTCTGCATTCTGTCTATCAAACGTTTTCGCATGCATCCAATAAAGCAGCCTTTCCTCTGGAACTTGTGCCAGAAGTGGTTACTCTTTCAAAGGGGGATTAAAACCCAAATCTATAGACTTGAATGAAGCTCCTTCTCATAGACAACAGGATGTGGGAGCACACTGCTGACCTCTCAGGCAAGGTTCGCCCCTGGCATTCTGGGTAATGCAGTCTCTTGTAGATCGCTCCGATATTGTCAAGTGTTTCGCAAAGGTTGGCGCAGATAGTGCTGATCTCTAGACACGTGTTTCTGGTTTATTAACTGTCATCAGTAGAGAATACAGTCTTGTATTTTGGGGTTTGCTGAGAAGGCTGCCAAACATTATATCAGGTCCGGTACCTCTCACTGGCACGCAGGTGCTTCATCCACGAGCTCGTCAGCACAGTGACTCATGGGAGTACTTTAAATAGACAACAGTATGTGGGAGCGCATCGCTGACCTCTCAGGCAAGGTTCGTCCCAGGCATTCTGGGTAATGCAGTCTCTTGTAGATTGCTCCGATATTTTCAAGTGTTTCACCAAGGTTGGCGCAGATAGTTCTGATCTCTAGACACGTCTTTCTGGTTTATTAACCGTCATCAGTAGAGAATACAGTCTTGTATTTTGGGGTTTGCTGAGAAGGCTGCCAAACATTATATCAGGTCCGGTACCTCTCACTGGCGCGCAGGTGCTTCATCCACGAGCATGTCAGCTCAGTGACTCACGGGAGTACTTTAAATAGACAACAGGATGTGGGAGCACACCGCTGACCTCTCAGGCAAGGTTCGCCCCTGGCATTCTGGGTAATGCAGTCTCTTGTAGATCGCTCTGATATTTTCAAGTGTTTCGCCAAGGTTGGCGCAGATAGTGCTGATCTCTAGACATGTGTTTCTGGTTTATTAACCGTCATCAGTAGAGAATACAGTCTTGTATTTTGGGGTTTGCTGAGAAGGCTGCCAAACATTATATGAGGTCCGGTACCTCTCACTGGCGCGCAGGTGCTTCATCCACGAGCTCGTCAGCTCAGTGACTCACGGGAGTACTTTAAATAGACAACAGGATGTGGGAGCACACCGCTGACCTCTCAGGCAAGGTTCGCCCCTGGAATTCTGGGTAATGCCGTCTCTTGTAGATTGCTCCGATATTTTCAAGTGTTTCGCCAAGGTTGGCGCAGATAGTGCTGATCTCTAGACATGTGTTTCTGGTTTATTAACCGTCATCAGTTGAGAATACAGTCTTGTATTTTGGGGTTTGCTGAGTAGGCTGCCAAACATTATATCCGGTCTGGTACCTCTCACTGGCGCGCAGGTGCTTCATCCACGAGCTCGTCAGCTCAGTGACTCACGGGAGTACTTTAAATAGACAACAGGATGTGGGAGCACACCGCTGACATCTCAGGCAAGGTTCGCCCCTGGCATTCTGGGTAATGCAGTCTCTGGTAGATCGCTCCGATATTTTCAAGTGTTTCTAATCTCTACTGATGACAGATAATGATCCAGAAACACGTGTATAGAGATGGCCAGTATAACTTTGTAATTACTCGAGACAATCCTGCAAGCACACACGCTTGGTGAACTGCATTGATCACAATGCTCTGGGGTGACCCGCTGGGAGGTGAAGCAGTGTGATCCCTCATTGGTTTCCTGTTGAAAAGGCTCCCTCAAGCCGGTTGAGCTGACGAGCTCGTGGAGAGGCACCTGCACGCCTTGAGAGGTACTGTGACCTGAGAATACTTTGGCAGCCTGCTCAGCAACCCCAAATATTTGATGCCTAATCTCAACTGATGACGGATAATGATCCAGAAACACGTGTATAGAGATGGCCAGTACAACTTTGTAATTACTCGAGACAATCCTGCAAGCACACATGCTTGGTGAACTGCATTGACCACAATGCTCAGAGGCGACCCACTGGGAGGTGAAGCAGTGTGATCCCACATTGGTTTACTGTTTAAAAGGCTCCCTCGAGCCGGTTGAGCTCACAAGCTCGTGGAGAGGCACCTGCGCGCCTTGAGAGATACTGTGACCTGAGAATACTTTGGCAGCCTGCTCAGCAACCCCAAATATTTGATGCCTAATCTCTACTGATGATGGATAATGATCCAGAAACACGTGTATAGAGATGGCCAGTACAACTTTGTAATTACTCGAGACAATCCTACAAGCACACATGCTTGGTGAACTGCATTGACCACAATGCTCAGGCGCGACCCGCTGGGAGGTGAAGCAGTGTGATCCCTCATTGGTTTCCTGTTGAAAAGGCTCCCTCAAGCCGGTTGAGCTGACGAGCTCGTGGAGAGGCACCTGCACGCCTTGAGAGGTACTGTGACCTGAGAATACTTTGGCAGCCTGCTCAGCAACCCCAAATATTTGATGCCTAATCTCAACTGATGACGGATAATGATCCAGAAACACGTGTATAGAGATGGCCAGTACAACTTTGTAATTACTCGAGACAATCCTGCAAGCACACATGCTTGGTGAACTGCATTGACCACAATGCTCAGAGGCGACCCACTGGGAGGTGAAGCAGTGTGATCCCACATTGGTTTACTGTTTAAAAGGCTCCCTCGAGCCGGTTGAGCTCACAAGCTCATGGAGAGGCACCTGCGCGCCTTGAGAGATACTGTGACCTGAGAATACTTTGGCAGCCTGCTCAGCAACCCCAAATATTTGATGCCTAATCTCTACTGATGATGGATAATGATCCAGAAACACGTGTATAGAGATGGCCAGTACAACTTTGTAATTACTCGAGACAATCCTACAAGCACACATGCTTGGTGAACTGCATTGACCACAATGCTCAGGCGCGACCCGCTGGGAGGTGAAGCAGTGTGATCCGACATTGGTTTCCTGAAGCTCCTTCTCCCTGGACCATGCTGGCATGTTCATTTTGTTTTCCATGTTTAGCTACGTGCAGACCAGAAACATTTGCAGATATACTCTCCAGTGCCAATGGTGTATGGAATGAAGAGCAGCACTTTCATATTTTTATTTACTTGATTTCCAGTGCCCTTCTCACTTGAGAGGCTAGTCTCAGACATTATTGTCAAATTTCTCAAATCTGGTGAAATTCTGTAGTCATGTTCAAAATCCCTATGGGAAATTGCACCCATCGTGGGGCTCATTGTGGCCCCCATGTAAATTAGCAATGGATCAGTCAACTTTCTTGTGAATCAAAATATAAGTATAAATACTCATACATCCACTCTGACACCCATACAGAAACTTTCATACTCACTGTGACAACCAAACAAACACTCTCACATCCAGTCACAAATCCAAACAGACCCTCTTACACCCACTGTAAATCCCAGTTAGACACTCCCACATCCACTCTGAAACCCATACTGATAAACTCACACTCACTCACACACCGTCACTCTCATACCCACTCTGATGACCATGCAAACACTTTCATGCCTAGTGACGCACACACAGACAGCCACTCTTACGCTCACCTTGATCCCATACAAACACTCGCACATTCACAACTCACTCAAACAGACACTCTAACACCCACTGTGATGCCCATACAGATACTCTCACACCCACTGACACACCCAGAGAGATGCTCTCACACCCACTCTGCTGCCCATACAAACTCTCTCACAACCACTGACAAGCACAGACAAACACACCCATACCCACAGTGGCACCCACAGTTGCTATGGAAACTGAACTAAAGCTGTGTGGGGGAAAGGTAGTGAAGAGACTGTACTTTCAAACATAAAAGTAGAGTGGTTTAGACACATTCCTTATTATGGAGGAGTTGTTTTCTAAATCAGCACTATCTTAAAAACTTAAATGTTAATACAAACTTATAATAGTATTGTTAATGGTTTACTGGACTCCCGCATAGATTTGCAAATCCACCGCAGAGTTACATGTGGGGCCTTTCTGAGCGTTGTGGAGGATTAGCAGAAAAAAACAGCCAAATTGGGCTTCTTCACAGGAAACATGGAAAGGGTTAAAGGAATACTGACTATTTAGAAGTGGTATAACAAAAAAAGAAAGATGAAAGAAAGCCTGTGATTTGTAAACTAGAGCAGCATAAGTAAGAGCGCATGGTAAAGGGTTGCCACCCATTTTACCTACTTTACTACTGAGAGAGGAGGTGGTTAGCAGGAGTTTTGAACAAAAAGTAAATAGGGTATTGAAAAGCATAAGGATAGGTAAATGCAAAGAAATAACTGGTTTCATTCTTCAAAAAACTTTATGTGGTCACTGGAAGCAAAAAAAAAAATAACAGTGATGGTTCTTCACTGTATCCCAGAATGCACCCACAGAATGCACTTTTACAGAAACAAGCATTTGGCACTTCACACAGTGAATAACCATGTCTCTCAATTTTTCGCAGGAAGTTGGTATTGTACTGACTGCAGCTGATGATGGTTCTCCCAAGTCTGATGTAGAGATCGACTGTCCTGCTGCACTTGCTTTCTCCTGCATCATCCTGTTGTAGACCCTTTCATGAATTGTTTTTAGGTACTTCCACATAGAGCTTGTCGCATGTGAATACTTCTTAGCAGTGCCCCTGAAAAACTTCTTGCTGCAAGTATTGCACTGCACATATTTTGCTGTTACTTTCTTTTCACCAGAATGTATTGTAAAGTGCTTCCAGACATCACTTTCTTTTCTGCAACAAGGTGTGTCTTCCTCCTCATCCTCAACAGTTTGCGGATGCTCATCCTGGACAGAGGATGTAGTTTCAACCATTGTGTAAAAGCAGAGCACCAATGGTTTTCAGTCCTCCTTCTAAAGACTTCACTGGAGAAGTAGGTGGTTTTGGATGTGGTTTTCCATGTGCATGAGTAGGGTCCTCATATATTCAGTCAGAACACAAGGACTGGATTTGGTTTTGTGTGAATTCACAAATTCGGCGTGCAGAATCTCAGATTTGTGAAAGTCGTAAAATGGGTAACTTTATTGGAAAACACAGATAGAATGTTGTCTATATATACCTGTAACTATGTTCACACTGATCTCATTAATGAGAATGGAGGGGTGTACATATCTGGTTTTTTTTTAATTGTTAATTTTTAATTTTCGACTAATCCGTGGATTCAGATTTGCAGATTCATTCTGATCACCTGATCAGGGTTAAAAACCATAGAGTAGTATTCCATCTATATTTAAGGCACCCAAAAAGTTATAGAAAAATAAAATGTGTTTAATTACAATACAACACTCCATAAACTTTACAATAAGTACATATTTAATTTTTATGTATTTAAATGACTATAAAGTATGTTTATAAAAAAAGTCTACAGTTAAAAAACGAAATAAAAAATCATAATTAATTGTAATACACAGTGTTAAAGATAAACCCTACAAATTCACTAAAAACAAACCATTATACATAACACTTTAGAAATGGAATTTGAAAAACCTTTGAAAAACACTGAAAAAATCAAAAGTTACAGGGACGTTACAGCGAGGTTCAGATTTCACACACACACATCATCAGAAATTCAGGAGTTAACTCACAGCCCCACATTGCACTGGTTATGACCTCACATATTATATCACTCATGACATAGACAGTGATATCACTGATGATATCATGCACAGAACCACTCACACACCCACTCACAGAACCACAAAACCACTCACACACCCACTTACACACCCATACAATCACTCACACACCCACTCACAAATCGATACAACCACTCACACACCCAGTCATACACCCACACAACAACTCCCACACCCATTTACATGCCCAAACAACTAGTCACACACCCACTTACATACCCATACAACCAGTCAGACACCCACACACACACCCACAAAACCATTCACACAGCCACTCCTAGACCAATAAAACCAGTCACACACCCACTTACACCCATACAACCAGTCACACACCTGTTCACACACTCACACAACCACTCACACACCTACAAAACCACTCACACAACCATTCCTAGACCCATACAAGCACTCACAGACCCACTGACACAGCCATTCAACCTCTCAGACACAGCCCCATAAAACTACTCACCCACCCACTCACACATCCATAAATGCATACACACACCCACACAGCAACTTACACACCTATTCAAACACCCATACAACCTCTCACACACACCTACTGTCAATCACTCAGCCACTCACACACCCATACTTAAAACACGCCACATGGCGTGTTTACAGACATGTCATCTCAGGTCCCGCCCCCTTCCTTCACCATTGTGAAAACGCACCCCCTGGTGAGTTGTAAGTTGGGGAATGAATTCCCCTTCAATACTGAGGGTCCCTGATGGCCAACTAGCCCACCAGGTACCTCTAGTATGCGCCAGGTAGCTGCGCTGCAGAGAGGTGTTCAGAGGCCACGCCCCTTTTTACACCTCCCTGCAACGCAGCTCTGTGGCGCTTACTGGAGGTACATAGTGGGCTAGTTTGACCCTAGGGACCCTCAGAATTCAAGGGGACTCAATCTCCCAACTTAAAACGGCCACAGGGCGCGTTAACACAGTGGTGAAGGGAGGCAATGGGGCCTGAGGTGACTTGTGCAAACACGCCCTGTGGTGTATTTTAAATTGGGGAAATAATTCCCCTTCAATCCTGAGGGCCCCTGGGGGCCAACTAGCCCACCAGGTGCTTCCAGTTAGCGCCACTGCGCTGCATTGCAGAGAGGTGGTCCAGGCCGTGCCCCTTTTTACACCTCTATGCAACGGCGCTTACTGGAGGTACCTAGTGGGCTAGTTTGACCCTAGGGACTCTCAGGATTCAAGGGGACTTAATCTCCCAACTTAAAACGGCCACAGGGCGTGTTTACACCGTGGGGAAGGGAGGGGATGGGGCCTGAGGTGACGTGTGCAAACACGCCCTCTGGAGCATTTTAAGTTGGGGAAATAATTCCCCTTCAATCCTGAGGGCCTCTGGGGGCTAACTACCAAACCAGGTGCTTCCAGTAAGCGCCACTGCACTGCGTTGCAGAGAGGTCGTCCAGGCTGTGCCCCTTTTTACACCTCTGCTACGCAGCTCTGTGGCGTTTACTGGAGGTACCTAGTGGGCTAGTTGGACCCTAGGGACCCTCAGGATTCAAGGGGACTTAATCTCCCAACTTAAAACGGCCACAGGGCGCGTTTACACAGTGGGGAAGGGAGGGGATGGATCCTGAGGTGACGTGTGCAAACACGCCCTGTGGTGCGTTTTAAGTTGGGGAAATAATTCCCCTTCAATCCTGAGGGCCCCTTGGGGCCCAACTAGCCCATCATGTGCTTCCAGTAAGCGCCACTGCGCTGCGTTGCAGAGATGTGGTCCAGGCCGTACCCCTTTTTACACCTCTATGCAACGGCGCTTACTGGAGGTACCTAGTGGGCTAGTTTGACCCTAGGGACTCTCAGGATTCAAGGGGACTTAAGCTCCCAACTTAAAACGGCCACAGGGCATGTTTACACTGTGGGGAAGGGAGGGGATGGGGCCTGAGGTGACGTTTGCAAACACGCCCTCTGGAGCATTTTAAGTTGGGGAAATAATTCCCCTTCAATCCTGAGGGCCTCTGGGGGCTAACTACCAAACCAGGTGCTTCCAGTAAGCGCCACTGCACTGCGTTGCAGAGAGGTCGTCCAGGCTGTGCCCCTTTTTACACCTCTGCTACGCAGCTCTGTGGCGTTTACTGGAGGTACCTAGTGGGCTAGTTGGACCCTCGGGACCCTCAGGATTCAAGGGGACTTAATCTCCCAACTTAAAACGGCCACAGGGCGCGTTTACACAGTGGGGAAGAGAGGGGATGGAGCCTGAGGTGACGTGTGCAAACACGCCCTGTGGTGCGTTTTAAGTTGGGGAAATAATTCCCCTTGAATCCTGAGGGCCCCTTGGGGCCCAACTAGCCCATCATGTGCTTCCAGTAAGCGCCACTGTGCTGCGTTGCAGAGAGGTGGTCCAAGCCATGCCCCTTTTTACACCTCTCTGCAACGCAGCTCTGTGGCGCTTACTGAAGCTACCTAGTGGGCTAGTTGGACCCTAGGGACCCTCAGGATTCAAGGGGACTTAATCTCCCAACTTAAAACAGCCACATGGCGTGTTTACACAGTGGTGAAGGGAGGGGACGAGGCCTGAGGTGACGTTTGCTAACACACCCTGTGGAGCATTTTACGTTGGGGAATTAAGTCCCCTTTAATCCTGAGAGTCCCTGGGTCCAACTAGCCCACCATGTACCTCCAGTAAGCACCAGCGAACTGCATTGCAGAGAGGTGGTCCGAGGCCATGCTCCATTTTACACCTCTCTGCAATGCAACTCTGTGGCACTTACTGGACATACCTGGTGGGTTAGTTGGCCCCCAGGGACCCTCAGGATTCAAGGGGAATTCATCCCCCAACTTGAGAACGCCCACAGGGCGTGTTTGCACACATTTCACCTCAGGCCCCCCTCCCTTCACCAGTGTGCAAATGCACCCCGTGGTGCGTTTTAAGAGGTAGTTTTAATCCCCCTGCCCTATTATGTACTAGGGGCTTACAGAGGAGGTCATGCTAATCACAGGGGTACCCCAACACATAGTGTTCCCTAGCGTATGTAGGTGTTTTAACTGTATTCTAAGTGTCTTTTAGCATACCACTTGCTCTAGGCCTGGTTAGTCAGAGTCAGTTAACACCAGTACCCGTCTGAAAAAGTTGTGGGCACAGGATGATTTTGTAACAAGGCCTCTTTCTGCTCCTCTGTTGGTTCTTTCTGCACATGTCTTGCTTCTTCCTACACTTTTCTTTGTCTTTGAGGACTTCTGTGGCTTCTTTCTGTATTTCTTTTGCTGTTTTTTGTGCGTTTTTTCTTCTTTCTTCACATGTCCTACCTCTGTAGGCATAGTTAGAAACTAGCATTTAAAAAACCTTTGAAATTCACTTAATAAACCATAAGTTTCAGGCACGTTATAGTTAGGAATTAGCATTTTAAAAAAAACTTTGAAATTCACTGAAAAAACCATAGGTTTCAGGCACGTTATAGTTAGAAATTAGCATTTAAAAAACCTTAGAAATTCACTGAAAAAAAATATAGGTTTCAGGGGCGTTATAGTTAGTTGGACATTTCACTTGTACAAAACCAGTGAAATGACCCCGTTATAGTTAGTTCAGCTAACTATAACTCACGCGCCCCCAATGCACTGCTGATGAAGTCACATATTACATCACTGATGAAATCTCAAATGTACGTGCACTCGGAAGGATAGTTAAAGTGTTTATTGGAACAGCCACCAGCCCCCAACAGGCCTTGATAACACACAGGAAAGCTGAAAACTATACACCCTTTGTCACCAAAAGTGAGGCCTGCAGATGGACTTAAAAATGTCTCCCTTTTAAGATGACCGACGCTGTTTAGTTTGCTGGGCTAGTCCATCTTTGATGTTTCTTTCCATGTCTTTTTACTTTTGGTGATAAAGGGTGCATGGTTATCAGTTTCCCTCATGCTTGATCAAGGCCTGTTGGCCAAAATGTGTTGCAGAGGGTTGGTGTTTGTGCCAGTAAACACTTTAACTTAGTTTTAGACACATATACAGCCCGAACCACTGAACAGAATTCCAAATGTGACAGAAAGGTCGATATTGGTTCAAAGAAGTGCCCTTTGTAATTTGATGTAAATCTGTGCAGTAGTTCTGGAGCTATTAAAGTAAAAGTATTTATTTATATCTAGAGAAGCAAATCTGCCGCAGACCCTCTGTGGATCACGGTACATACGCCAACAGAAGTGCTGTGATTTGCTGGCCTGAACATGAGAGGAAAGTAGAGGCCACCTTTTTGTGCATCAGGATACGGTTACCAGGAGGGGAAATGAAATGTAAGTGACAGAAGGGGTCAGGGTACAGATACCTTGACCCCATAGGACTGTTGGAGGGCTCTGTAAGGCAACCCTCAAGGGCAAATAATTGTCTAGCAATTTTTTTAGGGCATGAGGATCCACAAATCCACCGCATGCAAATGGATTTAAGAGGAATAGTGGATCCAGACCCCAATAAAAAAATACACGCACCTACTAACAGACCCACTCACCTACACACGCCTACTCACACACCCACTTATACATCCACATAATCACTCATGCAGCCACTCACATACCCACCCACAGACCCACAAAACCACTCACATACTCCCTCACAGACCCACACAGCCACTCACACACCCACTCATACAACCACATAAACACCCATACAACAACTCACAAACCCATAAAGCCACTCACACACCCACTCAGAGACTCACAAGTCCACTCACAGACACAAACTGCCACTTACACACCTACTCGCACACCCACACAACTACTCACACACCCATACAGTCACTGACACATCCACTCACAGACCCACAAAAACACTCATACACCTACTCAGACACCCACATAGTCACTCCCACAACCACTTACACACTCACATAGCCTCTCACATACCCATATAGCCACTCACACACCCACACAGTCACTCACTCGGCTACTCCCACACATAGGCAGTGATGGACATATAGAAATTAAAATTGCATGTGTTTGTAGTAAATGTGTGCAAAATAACCATCAGACCCCTTATTTGTATGAGGATTCATGACAGATCTGCGGATCCATAAAATTATTTGAAATAATAAAAAGAATTGGTGCATGGCATTTATAGAAAGACTACTTAACTTATCTTACCTTATTTAAAAAATAAAAATTGTTTCAAAATATATAAATAAGAATGAATGTGTGAATAAAATGTATTTAGCAACTTGTGAACATGTGTAGTAGTAAATTGAACTTATGGGTCAAATCATAGTACAATTTATATTAAAAAACTGTGAAATTCACTAAAAACCAATGGTTACAAGGATGCTATAGTTAGGAAATAGCAGTAAAAGAACATAGAAATTCACTGAAAAAAACAAAGGTTTCAGGAATGTTATAGTTAGGAAACATAATTTAAAAGAATATAGAAAGTCAATAAAAAATCTAAAGTTACAGGGACGTTATAGTTAGGATCAGATTTTACACACACAAAATCATAGAAATTCAGCAGTAATTGCTATCTCAAGTAACTATAACTCATGCTCTAAAGTAATTATAACTTGTGCCCTCGCCATGCACTGCTAATTTCTCCACACGTTACACCATTCATGACCTCTTCTATGACATCACTGACAATATCACTGCAACATTTGCATTTAAATTATTGATGGGAAAACTGTGCATTCTGTAGGGCGAGTTATAATTACCTTAGGGCACAAGTTATAATTACTGTGAATTTCTCTGGCTTTTAGAGTTTTAAAATATTACTTCAATACTAAAAAATTCACCTAACTATAACTTTATTTTAACCTTTGTTTTTTTCAATAAATATATATATATATATATATATATATATATATATATATATATATATATATATATATATATATACATATATATATATATCCATAAACCATGATCTAATTTTAAGACACTCGGACCTAAATAGTGAGGTGCAGATTGTCATGTTAGGATAGTAACTCATGACAAATCCAGAGAATGGCAGCAAGCCAAAGACAAGCACACTCATGGAGGTGAATTAATGTCAAGATTTAATCATGTAGAGACAGTTATCCAATGTGTCTCGTCAAACCCCTTCTCACGGGTGGAGTAACAGTGATAAAGAAACACTTTTTAAGAAATGGAGCAATAAGCAGAAAGGAAGGACAATTTCCATCAAATATATCAACATACTTCACAAACTGAATGCCATCTTGGAATAGTAAATATATACAAAATGAAGTAAACGAAATACATTTTCAAAGTTGCTTCAAAATAGAAAATTCATTCATATAGATTATAATTTACAATAATAACTAGATGTTTCAGTACAATATCAAAATAAACAAACATAAAAGATGATTATTAAAAAGATTATAAATAACCCTATAATCATGACTTATTTAGGTAAGGTGACCAAAATCTTACATAGTACTGCACAAGTGTCTACCCAGCAGTTATACTAAAAAGAATGAGCTGTGTGATTGGTATTGTGATCTTTTAAATGCGGATTTCAGGGGTACTTGAATCCCCCAATTCAGTTCTAGACGTCATATACACTCCTTTTTATGGTGTTCTTTTCCTCTTTATTTGAAGACATGTGCAGAAACGGAGAAACAGCCAACATGTGTTTCACCCGAAGGCCAGCAGGCCAGGGCTTTCTCAAGGCAGGTAAATCTTATGCAGTTGGGGTGGCGTATAGATCAAGGTGCACAGAGGCAAGCGTAATCTGCTGGGTCCAACTGCGGTCCATGTGAGTGAGACTGCTGGACTGTTGCTCAAAACTTGCCTCCTAAACTGACTGCCTAAGGGGGACCTCCTCAGGAAGGGACATTTAGTGGGCACAGAGCAGGCACCTCAAGGGTCTTTCTTGGGAGGGGTGGGTTTCGGTTTCACGGGGGTTTGGGAGACCTAAATTCAGGAGGAGAAGTACAGGTAGGAGGGATCAGAGAAGATTGGGTTTGGGAGGTAGAGAAAGCTGGAATAGGTGATGCTTTTGTGTCTGTATTTTGTGCAGTTTTATGTGGGCTTTGTGTATGTTTATGTTTGGGTGTGTGGTTTTTGGCAGGTGTTTTGTGTTCAGATGAGTAGGTACATTTGGTGGGTATTGTTATGCTTGTAGGTATGCTTGTGTGTGAGTATCTTGTTTTGGATGAGTGTGCTGTTAAGGTGGTTGGTGTGGTTGTGGTGTATGTGGGTGTATGTTTTGCAGTTGCATGTGTTTCTGTTGTATGTTTGGATGTGTGTGGTTTGCCAAGTGTTTTGGATTTGGGTGAGTGTGTGTCTTTGGGTTTGGTGGGTGTTGTTTTGTTTGTAGGGGTGCTTTCCGTGAGTGTGTTTGATAGATAACTGTGCTGTTGGTGCTTGGTGTGGTTGTGGTGGCTGTGGTGCTTGTGGGTGTGCTTGTGTTTGTGAGTGTGATAGTGGTTGTGGTGGTTGTGTGTGTGGTGGTAGTTGTGATGCTTGTGGGTGTGCTGGTGGTTGTGGTGCAGTGGTGTTATGGTGCCTGTGGGTGTAGTGTAACTAGTGGTTGTCTGTTGTTTGGGTGTTTGATTGGGATTCTTCGAGTGTTTGTGTTTACATGGATGTGTGAGTGTGTTCCTTGTGTCTGTTTGAGTGGGTGCCTCAAAGAAGTAAGTGTTCTTGGGATAGGGGTGGGAATTTGGATTTGGGATGAGCAAGGAACCTGAGTTGGGGCAGAAGGTTGTGCTGGTTAGGAGGCTGCAGTCAGTCAGGAGCTTATCTTAGCAAACGAAGGCCCTGGTGCTATTCATGATGGAAGTCTGGCCTGCAGAGATGCTATGTGAGAGGTCAATGTACTTCTCACACAGCACAGCTGGGGTGACATGGTCAGGGAGTGAGGTGCTTGTGGCGAAGGAGACCCTAGCCCTTTTAGGGGTCTGGGTTTAACCAATGGGGGAGCAAGAGGGAGGGTGAAGGTGGGTCTCTTGTTGGCGGACAAGGAAGCAGTTGGTAACCTTCCTGTGGGGTCCACCGCCACTAGGGACTGGTCACATGTGGAGGCTTCCAAAGATGTTGACAAGTTGGTGGCTGCCGTTTCAGTCCCCACACTCTCCATACCACTGTGTCCATCGGTGTCCGTGAACTCACCACCTGAAACACCGTGGCCAGGTGCTTCTCCACCTTTGTGGCCAATGTCTCTTCACCTGCTCCTGAAGATGCTGAAAAGAGATATGCAATAGTTTTATTGTATCTATGTAAATAGAACAGATCATGAAGTTGTTTCTCAAAACATTTTCCAAATGTTCTGATTTCACCTGCTTCAAGTCTTTCAAACTTTGGTTCATTGTTATCGTTATCTAATGCATGTAGGGAGCATCTTTACAAATTATTTGCTCATAGTCTTGTAATTTCCCCTTATCGCTCCGATTTCATTTATGATCTTTTCTTTGAACCATTTTCACTTCTCTCCAGGAACTGTATAATACCTCAGAATGGTTCTGATTTGTTGTTTTGAAAAGTAAACTTATGTCACAGAAAATAATATAAAGCAAAAATTCCTTTATAAAATGTGTGTACAAGGAAAAAAGCAGATTTATTTTTAAAATTACATTAGGAATCAATGTGTGTTAACAATTACGGCAACATTGCATTTGTATAAACTGAAAGCCTGTTTCCTTTGTTTGGCCATTTCACAAAGGTAACACTTATTTCAAATGTTAAAAATATCTTCTGGATTCAGTGCTGAAGTTGTTTTTTAATGTTAGATCCGGGTGAAAAATTCCACACCACTCATGGAGTTTGCGCAATTCGGCAACTCCGTGTTCCACGGAGAATGCGGCATTGCAGATAAACTCAGCATTCTGCATGGAGCAGAGTTTTTTTTTATTAGTGCACTTGAAATGTCTTTTCGCGCATGTGGGAGTGACTTGCCAGGTACTCGTGATCACCCATGAGAGATTCAGAGCAGTTCATGGTTGCCGCGAGATTTGCTAGCCATCCACACGCAACTGTGAGATTTTGCTGTTGCCAACACATTATTTGGGCATGCCTTGACAGATGCTCTCTGCTGTACATGATCCCAAACATGCAGGATGTACTGCGGCTGCAATCTGGGGAAGATTCTCTCCTCGAGAAGCATCCAAATCTCCTCGAAAACCACCTCAAATAGGGTGTTTTTTATTTCTGGATGGAGGTTCCCGTTGAAGGGCCTACGTGTGGGAGAAGTCAAGTCCTGGGGGAGAGGCGCTGATTCTTCCCGTTGTAACAGCGTTGGGGCGGTATTAGCATATAGTATAGATTTTTCTCCTGTCTCGGTATCACTCCCGTCCAATGTGCCCCCTGTCAAAGTTGTGTCTCCTGGCAGCATTGTAGGTTTTGGTTCTTGAGGGTCTCTAGGTATTGTGATGTCTGTGGTGGTAGTGTTGTTGGTGGATAGGGTAGCTGCTTGTGTGGTCAGGTGTTGTTGAGTAGATAACTTTGAGTTATCTACACACTCTTTTAAAGTTTAAAACAGGTTGTTGAATTTTTCTAACTCATTGTTGGCTGCTTGTATAAGCACAATACCGTTCTTGTAGATAGTATGCATAGATCCACTCTTAATCTTGGTGACGGGACGATCAATAGTTTTGTACCATGTGGGATATCGCTTATATTTATTATGTTGAGCATCTTCGTAATGAAAGTGTGCCATTTAGCCTTTTTTCTGGTGAAAAATATCAATTCATTTACAATGATGCCTTTGTTTAGATTAATGTAGGGGCCAGAGATCAGTGTGTCTGGGTTTTTTCTAATTAGATTGTGTTTGATTTTTTTGGCTGCATTCTTAGATAGATTAGTTGGGTACTTTATGACGTAAGAGTTTATGCCTGCTGATTTTAAATTGGTTCCAACCATATTTACTGAACAGTGTTAGATAATTCTCCGGAGTGTTCCTGCAGTGGTGACCTCACTTTGATGTCATTACCTGTCTCCGGCTCTTTGCAGGTCTCATGTCATTCCTGTAGGTTTCTTTCCTCTCCTTTGTTTTCTTGTGTCCTAATTTAATGTATCCCCTTGCCCCCTGGGTCTTTCTGTAGTTTCTGCAATGTCTTTGCTATCTTTTAGTACCTTAGATTGTGATCGTTTGGGAAATATCCTTCTCTGGAATAGAATTTATTTAATTCTATATCATTTGGTTAGGGTGTATGGAAAAAGTACTATTTCATGTCATTTCACAAACCACGTTTCCATTCATTGGCGCTATAGCGAGTCATTCCAAGATGGCTGTCGTCTTAGTGGCCTAAGCTCATCTAATAGCTGTAAAGTCCTTTTCTATTTCTATATACAGTCCTCTTTCTATTAGCATTTCCAGGTTGCTACCATTTTGGAGATCGAGTTGAGGCATTAAGAGGGAGCAATCCTTTACTCAAGATGGCCGGGGCAATAAGGAAGAAAAAGAAGTAGAAAGCCACACGTGTGTAAAAAGGAAAGGAAAAGGAGACGATGGTTGCTGTATACTGTGTTCCTTCAATTGCATCACAGCGCTTTTAGGTCAGCGGCGGCCGCCATTTTAAAGTCAGGCAGGCTGCATCCAGACTCCCCAGCTCCATGTGTATGATTTAACCAGCTTTATCACTTTGTACCTTTATTTTTCCCGGGCCGTGTGATCGTCAGCAGGCTCCCGTCGGCACTAGACCCGCTGTGAAATAACGCGGTGTTGGTCAGCAGAAGGGCGATGCAGCTTGGTGGAACCCACGAGTCAGCGGGGGATGCACCGTGTTCAGCGAGGCCCCAGACGGGGAGAAACATAGGCGGTCAACGAGGATGAAGCTGCTTGGAGCAGTTGGACCTGTATTTAATCAGAACAAAGCACCGCGGCCCCGTGTGAGTTGATGAAGAGCTTATCTGTTAATGTGAGGGTGCAAAGAGACATTGTGTCAACCAAACATTACATCTGTGCTACAATTCTTGATCCACGGTACAAACCATTACTGTCTAGTTTAATTCCTTTTTCAGACACGGAAGTTGCAAACTAAAAAACATGGATAGCTAAGCAAGCCAGTAAGCTAGATAAAGAATGGCCGGGATTAGAGGCCCACTCCTCCAGGGCACAAGTTCTGCAGGGCATCCTTCAAGTTCAGAGCCTGATGGCAGTGCGGTTGGCTCACAGCAGCCAAAACCAACAACAAGAACACCATCAACAACGAGAACAAGAGCATCAGCCCCAAAATCTGCAAAAGAATAATTTCTGCTGGCAGGGCTTAAGTGCAGTGCAGAGGTTAAGGCATAAGAGGTTGAGTAAGGTGGAGCACCAATGATCAGTGAGTGGATGTTCCAGGCCTATCTGAATTACCCAACAAAACCCATTGGTGTATTGGTATGAGAAGAGGGGTCAATGGCCAGTGGTCAGCAGGCTGGCAATAAACTATTTGGCTTATCCAGCAGCCAGGGACTCCACTGAGGGTGTTTTCAGTGCTGCAGGTGCCGTAGTCACAGTGAGAAGGACCAATCTTCACCCCAAGGAGAGATTAACCATGATTAAAATTAATCAGCACTTTATACCACCAAATTTCTCCATACCTGAAGTACAACAGGAGGAAGATGAGGGAGACTCACGCCATGGAAGTTGGGTGCTAGATGTCCTAGTTCTCGGTAAACCACCTACGTTTGAGGACAAGCTCTACTTCCCTGACTACTAGGCCTGGTCCAACAACCATAGAATTTTCTCTCTCTATTGCCAATCTTGTTTCTTTGATGCCCCCCAAAATATATATATATATATATAGCTAGTGGAACATATTTAATTTTATTTGTTTATGTCTGCAACAGTGTGCAGTGAAGTAGTCCTCCTCCACTAAATTCCCTCAAGGACATTGGAGATACAAAAATCTTGTGCCTGCCTCCAACCCAAGGCCGTGGCCCATGCCTATCTATCATTTCCTAGTTTATTATTCCCCTGGCCGGATTGCCCCACATTATTTGATTTAGATTGGCCATTGTCTGCTTCTTGAACAATGGATCAGCAATGTACCACGGTCATGGTGACCGCGCCTGAATTAAAAGAACAGGTAAATGGCATGCATTGCACACTGAGTGAATGTTGTTTGTGAGTGTGTTGAGATGATTCATGTGGTGGCAGGCGGTGACACTGGGTGTTTGTTTGTCTGTAACTATTAGGCTAAAATATGTTTGTGATGATTTACAATGTTGGTGGCCTACCGATGGCTGATAATTTTTTCCCTGAAGGTGATTATTTCCTTCCCCTATGAGAGTTAGCGAGATTTGATTGCTGACACCGGGTTCACTCCACACAGCTTTGGTTTCTGCTAGAGTCAGACCCAACCAGTCCCTTTAGAATAGATTTCACAAGCACAAATGTAGTCTAAAGAAAAAATGACTCAATGTTTCCCTTGTTGTTCATCATTTGCATTGAACTGTAGCTTGATCAATTTCACTTGAGTCGGGACACAGTCAGTACGGAGTTGGACACCTCACTCAAAGTCAAGGTTGATGGAATGATGTAGGGCGTCAGCGTGACTACTTTGAGAGCTGCCACCAGAAGAACAAAGTTTTCAATTCCACTGAAACCAACCGATTTGGTGAAGAGTTTAAAGTGGCCTACCCAACTCTTTGAAGTTGTGGTCAGTGGTGACAGCAGTGCTTTGATTATTTTACTTGATTTTGAAAATGCAATGTTGCTGGGTTTGGGTGCTCAGTCAGTGCTGCCTGGCTCAAATTGGTGAACAGCCATTAGTGCGCGGCTGTTTGTATGCATGCCATTACTTCACAAGCATTAAAACGCATGTGATGTAGCAACGCACTGCCTTTAGTACACGTGCTGTTACATCGCATGCGCATGCCATTACTTCGCAAGCGTTACTACGCATGCGATGTAGCAACGCACTGCCTTTAGTACGCGTGCCTTTACATCGCATGCGTAGTAACGCCGCATGCGTAGGGGGCAGGCGCCGCTCTGGTATGCTGTTGCTTTTCCGGGTGCCACTATCTGCGCCTGCCTTCCAGCCCCCTATCAGCTTTATATCCTGCCTGCCCACGACGGAGGAAGCCGGAAGGGAGAGAAGAAGGGAACCACGCATGGTAAGAGGCAAGTGGGGCTGTGTAGGGTCGTGCAGGGGCTATGTCTGCAACAGTGTGCAGTGAAGTAGTCCTCCTCCACTAAATTCCCTCAAGGACATTGGAGATACAAAAATCTTGTGCCTGCCTCCAACCCAAGGCCGTGGCCCATGCCTATCTATCATTTCCTAGTTTATTATTCCCCTGGCCGGATTGCCCCACATTATTTGATTTAGATTGGCCATTGTCTGCTTCTTGAACAATGGATCAGCAATGTACCACGGTCATGGTGACCGCGCCTGAATTAAAAGAACAGGTAAATGGCATGCATTGCACACTGAGTGAATGTTGTTTGTGAGTGTGTTGAGATGATTCATGTGGTGGCAGGCGGTGACACTGGGTGTTTGTTTATCTGTAACTATTAGGCTAAAATATGTTTGTGATGATTTACAATGTTGGTGGCCTACCGATGGCTGATAATTTTTTCCCTGAAGGTGATTATTTCCTTCCCCTATGAGAGTTAGCGAGATTTGATTGCTGACACCGGGTTCACTCCACACAGCTTTGGTTTCTGCTAGAGTCAGACCCAACCAGTCCCTTTAGAATAGATTTCACAAGCACAAATGTAGTCTAAAGAAAAAATGACTCAATGTTTCCCTTGTTGTTCATCATTTGCATTGAACTGTAGCTTGATCAATTTCACTTGAGTCGGGACACAGTCAGTACGGAGTTGGACACCTCACTCAAAGTCAAGGTTGATGGAATGATGTAGGGCGTCAGCGTGACTACTTTGAGAGCTGCCACCAGAAGAACAAAGTTTTCAATTCCACTGAAACCAACCGATTTGGTGAAGAGTTTAAAGTGGCCTACCCAACTCTTTGAAGTTGTGGTCAGTGGTGACAGCAGTGCTTTGATTATTTTACTTGATTTTGAAAATGCAATGTTGCTGGGTTTGGGTGCTCAGTCAGTGCTGCCTGGCTCAAATTGGTGAACAGCCATTAGTGCGCGGCTGTTTGTATGCATGCCATTACTTCACAAGCATTAAAACGCATGTGATGTAGCAACGCACTGCCTTTAGTACACGTGCTGTTACATCGCATGCGCATGCCATTACTTCGCAAGCGTTACTACGCATGCGATGTAGCAACGCACTGCCTTTAGTACGCGTGCCTTTACATCGCATGCGTAGTAACGCCGCATGCGTAGGGGGCAGGCGCCGCTCTGGTATGCTGTTGCTTTTCCGGGTGCCACTATCTGCGCCTGCCTTCCAGCCCCCTATCAGCTTTATATCCTGCCTGCCCACGACGGAGGAAGCCGGAAGGGAGAGAAGAAGGGAACCACGCATGGTAAGAGGCAAGTGGGGCTGTGTAGGGTCGTGCAGGGGCTGTGTAGGGTCGTACTTGTGTTAGTGTAGTGTAGAGTTGTGGGTTGTGAACTTGTGTTAGTGTAGGGCTAGGGGCAGGGTCGTGCTGGGGTAGTGTTTTAGGGTTAAGGGTAGTGTTGTGGGGTTAGTTTAGTGTAGGGTTTTAGGGTTTAGGGAGGTCGGGGGTTGTGCGGGGTAGTGTTTGGAAGTAGGGACATGACTGGGGCTAGGGGCAGGGTCATGCTGGGGTTAGTGTTTTAGGGTTTAGGGTAGTGTTGTAGTGTTAGTGTAGTGTAGTTTACTGTTTAAGTGTTTAGTGTAGTGTTGGGGGTTGTGATGGGTAGTGAATGAGTGTAGGGAGCAGAGTAGGGGAATGTGTATGTTAGTGCAGGGGGTAGTGATTTAGGGTTTAGGGTAGTGTAGTGGTGTTTAAGTAGTGTAGGGTAGTGTAGTGTTTTAGTGTTTTAGTAGCGTTTTAATCTTTTAGATGTGTAGGGTAGTGTATTTTATATAGTGTTGTATTTTAAACATCTTTTTTAAATATGACATGTTATTCAGCATACCATTTTTATTAATAGGTAAGTTGTTACTTCGCATACATTAACACTTTCAATGTAATGGCATGCGAAGTAAAAACATGCGTAGTAACGGTTATTGCTAAATAATAACCGCGTAGTAATAGCATGCGAAGTAATGGCATGCGAAATAACATCTCATATTCCTCAAATTTAAAGCTAAGTGATGGTTGGGTGAGGGGCCTTTTGTTGAAGGTAACTGGAGACAGACATTTAGTCATGAATGATCATCACATTGTACACATGCTGTTAGGCTACATATTGTTCTTATTATTCCTGAATGATGATGAATTGATGCTCATGATAGTTGCACGTTTCATCAGCCCTATACCAATAGTTACATGCAGCCACTATTGTGGACTTTTTGGCTGTTGTAAAATTGCCCTCTCCTAGTTGTTCACACACCAGTCTTTAAAATGAATGAGTGCAAAAAGGACTATTCTTCTCTTCTCACTTGCACTGCCTCTGAGTCTTCTCGGTGCACTCCTTATGAAGTTTAACTTCTTTCTTTCTTCTTGATTCTACAATATCATATTCTTTTTTTTATCCGCAGGCCCTCTTCCCCTACGCCAAACTGGAAAAGCAACATAACACTCAAGCTTACATTACCTGACCACATCCACACCAGGCGCCCTAAATTGCCAGACAGTCCAAAAGGAATGCAGATGCTACTCTCAAATTGGCAATACAGTATCATTTTTTCTTTTAATATTCATTAGAACTGTGTGTGATGTTTGCTTGACTCCTACAGAATTTGTAATATATTTGCTATCTTTCAAAGCTAGGTAACACAGGACATTCAGATATATAATGTTATGTAACTTTGGTCTCTCTGGTAGGACAATTTGGTTTGGTTTGTATTTAAGTTACCTGTACTAATTCCTTCATTTCCTTTTCCTCCCACAACAGATTTATGAAGGTTGGCTGCTCATTGCCCATATTAATGTTGTCCTTGTGTAGTTTTTGTCTTTGTCAAACCTTTCCCCAAATCCCTATTCCCATCCATTCATCAAAAACTCCTAACCCCTTCCCCCGGTCTGTGTGATTTATTGAGGTGTGGCTTAATTTACACTATCAATGGATCATACACTTGGTGGGGCAGATGTAATGAAAGCAGCACCAACTCAATGCAGGATCTTCCGTTTTTACTCCTATTACTGAAACAATACTTCACGCTGCCCCCAGTAACCAACCCATGCATAAAAGTGGTCTATATTTTACTTATAGAGGAACATCATTAATCATTATTAGCAGTCAGGCATTGTGTGATGTGTTAAACCCTTAACCAACATTAACTATGCCCTCCAGACTTTAGGCCCCCTCCCAATGTATCACAATGCATGATTAAGAGTCATTTTGTTTCCTTGAAATACCACCTCACCAACCATTGCTCTGACTATTTTAGTTGTTATTTTGTATCAGGTATTCTCTGTTGTGTGCTGGGGTGGCAGCTGCCTGCAGACAGTGGCGCCAATGTTAAGATTGGGAAGCTGGAGATGCTGGAGCCTCCTGCTCCTGGGCCACCAGCCACTGGTACTCGGCCTGTATCGCTTTCACCTTCTACTGTTGCAGCCGGGCTTCTATGAGATGGACGATGTTGACCCAGAGTAGCTAAATAATGCTTGGTCACTTTGCGCTGAAAACCTGCTTCAAATTATGTAGTGGGTGGCACAGTAACAGTATATTGATGGTCCCCTAGGGCCATTAACTTTTATGTTATTACAGTTCTAGCCACCATTACCCACTCTCATAAAACTCTGTAAAAACCCTCTAACTGTTTGAAAAGAATTAAGGTAGAATCAATAAACACAGCAAAACACCAATCTGATAAAACTGCTATATCTTTTCCTTTTGAAGGATTTCCCAGTTAAGTGCTTAGATGGTTTGGGGCTTCAAGAATTAGGCCCATTCGCTAATGAATGGTCTTGTCAGCTACATTAATGACTGATATGATCAGACAACTTGAATGTTCTTTTAGCATCTCTGGCCTGAACTTTTCCATTTGCATATTTTTTTCATAGGGGGATCAGTCCACTGCAAACTGTCCAAAGTGATTTATCTCACTCTCTGCAATATTTAGGAAGCCTGTTGGATCTTGGGTCAAGCTATTCAGATTTTATCTTAATAGCTGCCCATACAAGCTGTCAGCAGGGATTACCAAACAAGAATCATTGTGTTGCTATGTGCATGTTCAACCTTTAACTCCCTCAGCTATAACCTGTCGAGGAAGTAGACAGTGAGAAAAGCGATTTACTGCAGGTCAGTCAGTGAAAGGATGAAGGACTGGGATATACCTTTGGCACGGT
Organism: Triturus cristatus; assembly: GCF_964204655.1. Classification (NCBI taxonomy): domain Eukaryota; kingdom Metazoa; phylum Chordata; class Amphibia; order Caudata; family Salamandridae; genus Triturus; species Triturus cristatus. The sequence goes on from NC_140592.1 coordinate 248,101,843, forward strand.
CATCACTGAATATCCCATCCACAGAAGCTAATCAAATTACATTATCCATTCAGCATTGCATTGTTCTTTTAGTAATCTTAATCTTCACCCTTGGGATCTGCACCATTTTAGCTTTACATTCTCTCATCCACTCTTTTGCCATAGAAAACTAGTCATCATTATCCAATCAATCCATTCATCCAAATATAGCTCCAAACAAATCTTTCAACAACATCCATTTACCCACCCATGCATGTTTGCTTTCACCCATTCCATTTCTCCATTCTGCTTTGCCTTACCCCACCCAAATATTCCTTCGTTTTTTCAACCATCCTTCAGCCAGCCATGCAGATTGATTCACATCATCATCACCCACCTAGCACAATTTCTTTCACACATGTATACTTTCACTCATATGTTACATAAATCATGTCACCCATCCTTTCTCCTTCCATCCTGTTTTGTCATTCCCATCAACCCGTCATTCTTAAAGTTTATGTATGAACATTTGTCTGTGTACTGAGCTGCAGGTAGAAAAGTGCATACATAACTACCCAACTCCCACTGTAGCTGCTAAAGGGGGATGTTGTTAATGAGTCAGTCAATGACCTCAGAGTGAGTATAATATTATTTGTCAATAAGTAAGCAATGTGACTTACTAATTCCCGCCCCTGTTGCCACTGGTTCTTCCCCTCACTGACAACTGTAGCTACTGCTGTATCACCTCCGCTGGCGCCTCTGTCCCTGGCACTGGTGGTCTGTTTAGTTAGAAAAAACATTACACATTAAGGTGCCGATTACGATCCTGGAGAAACTGGGTACGAACCGTCGGTCGGAGCGTATTCTCCGTCCGACTCATACCCGGTTGTAAAACTTTACAAACATGCAAGTACGATTCGCACGGAAATACTATTTCCGTACGAATTGTACAAAACACCATCCGAGGAAAATAAACACACAAATTACATCCGGAAAAGCGCCGGCGTGACGTCGGGACGCATGCAGCATGCGTTCCACGAACCAGGAAGTACGATTCGCACCGACGTCATCCCGCGCGGAGAATATTTTCCGGCAGCCAAAAACTGCCGGGAAATCAGGACGACGCGCACAAGGAGCACCTGTGCGCGACGGACAGACATGGACCCGAACCTACGTGTCATCCCGGCCCTCATAGCAGTCGACCTTCTCTACAGGTACCGACGCAGACGCCGCAGAAGGTCAGAACAACACCCAGGGGCAAAGGGGGGGGGCAGGGGCAGGACACAAAACCCCCACCCAAGTCACACAGCACACATGCCCTGGACATACCTGACCTCCAGGCCCTGGTCACTTCGAGGGGGTGGGGGCGTGTCCAGCAACGCCAGCGTCCGCCACAATGGAAGTGGGCGACGACGCGAACCGCAACACAACAATACAGGTACGTACCGTACCCACGCCTTAAGAGCGTGGGTATGAGTCGTACCACGCCCACACCCCCGTCACCCCAACAATGGCGGTACGGCCCGTACCCATGTGCCAAAGGCCTGGGTACGGCCCGCACAAGCACTCCACAGCGTGGGCAAGGGTACGTACAGACCGTACCCCCACCCGCGTATGTATGGAGCATACCCACACCCGCGTATGTATGGAGCATACCCCCACCCCAACAGTGTATGTACGGACCGTACCCTCACCCGTGTATGAATGGACCGTACCCACATCCGCTTATGTATGGAGCGTACCCCCACCCCAACAGTGTATGTACGGACCGTACCCCCACCCGTGTATGTACGGACCGTACCCACACCCACGTATGTATGGAGCATACCCCCACCCCAACAGTGTATGTACGGACAGTACCCTCACCCGTGTATGAATGGACCGTACCCACACCCGCGTATGTGTGGAGCGTACCCCCACCCCAACAGTGTATGTACGGACCGTACCCTCACCCGTGTATGAATGGACCGTACCCACACCCGCGTATGTATGGAGCGTACCCCCACCCCAACAGTGTATGTACGGACCATACCCTCACCCGTGTATGAATGGACCGTACCCACACCCGCGTATGTATGGAGCGTACCCCCACCCCAACAGTGTATGTACGGACCGTACCTCACCCGTGTATGAATGGACCGTACCCACACCCGTGTATGTATGGAGCGTACCCTCACCCCAACAGTGTATGTACGGACCATACCCCCACCCGTGTATGAATGGACCGTACCCACACCCGCGTATCAACAGTGTATGTACGGACCGTACCTCCACCCGTGTATGTATGGACCGTACCCACACACGCGTATGTAGGGAGCGTACCCCCACCCCAACAGTGTATGTACGGACCGTACCCTCACCCGTGTATGAATGGACCGTACCCACACCCGCGTATGTATGGAGCGTACCCCCACCCCAACAGTGTATGTACGGACCGTACCCACACCCGTGTATGAATGGACCGTACCCACACCCGCGTATGTATGGAGCGTACCCCCACCCCAACAGTGTATGTACGGACCGTACATGGCCAGACGCAGGAGGGGTGGGTGCAGAGTCCTCCCAGCAGTGCCCAGACACAGGAGGGGTGGGGGCCTATCACTCCCAGCAGTGCCCAGACATAGGAGGGGTGTGTGCCTATCACTCCCAGCAGTGCCCAGACACAGGAGGGGTGGGGGCCTATCACTCCCAGCAGTGCCCAGACACAGGAGGGGTGGGGGCCTATCACTCCCACCAGTGCCCAGACATAGGAGCAGTGGGTGCAGAGTCCTCCCAGCAGTGCCCAGACACAGGAGGGGTGTGTGCCTATCACTCCCAGCAGTGCCCAGACATAGGAGGGGTGGGTGCAGAGTCCTCCCAGCAGTGCCCAGACACAGGAGGGGTGGGGGCCTATCACTCCCAGCAGTGCCCAGACACAGGAGGGGTGTGTGCCTATCACTCCCAGCAGTGCCCAGACATAGGAGGGGTGGGTGCAGAGTCCTCCCAGCAGTGCCCAGACATAGGAGGGGTGGGGGCCTATCACTCCCAGCAGTGCCCAGACATAGGAGGGGTGGGTGCAGAGTCCTCCCAGCAGTGCTCAGTCACAGGAGGTGTGGGGGCCTGTCACTCCCAGCAGTGCCCAGACATAGGAGGGGTGGGTGCCTATCACTCCCAGCAGTGCCCAGACATAGGAGGGGTGTGTGCCTATCACTCACAGCAGTGCCCAGACATAGGAGGGGTGGGGGCCTATCACTCCCAGCAGTGCCCAGACACAGGAGGGGTGGGGGCCTATCACTCCCAGCAGTGCCCAGACATAGGAGGGTGGGTGCAGAGTCCTCCCAGCAGTGCCCAGACACAGGAGGGGTGTGTGCCTATCACTCCCATCAGTGCCCAGACATAGGAGGGGTGGGTGCAGAGTCCTCCCAGCAGTGCCCAGACACAGGAGGGGTGGGGGCCTATCACTCCCAGCAGTGCCCAGACACAGGAGGGGTGTGTGCCTATCACTCCCAGCAGTGCCCAGACATAGGAGGGGTGGGTGCAGAGTCCTCCCAGCAGTGCACAGACATAGGAGGGGTGGGGGCCTATCACTCCCAGCAGTGCCCAGACATAGGAGGGGTGGGTGCAGAGTCCTCCCAGCAGTGCCCAGACACAGGAGGGGTGTGTGCCTATCACTCCCAGCAGTGTCCAGACATAGGAGGGTGGGTGCAGAGTCCTCCCAGCAGTGCCCAGACACAGGAGGGGTGGGGGCCTATCACTCCCAGCAGTGCCCAGACACAGGAGGGGTGGGGGCCTATCACTCCCAGCAGTGCCCAGACATGGGAGGGGTGGGTGCAGAGTCCTCCCAGCAGTGCCCAGACACAGGAGGGATGGGGGCCTATCACTCCCAGCAGTGCCCAGACACAGGAGGGGTGTGTGCCTATCACTCCCAGCAGTGCCCAGACATAGGAGGGGTGGGTGCAGAGTCCTCCCAGCAGTGCCCAGACATAGGAGGGGTGGGGGCCTATCACTCCCAGCAGTGCCCAGACATAGGAGGGGTGGGTGCAGAGTCCTCCCAGCAGTGCCCAGACACAGGAGGGGTGTGTGCCTATCACTCCCAGCAGTGCCCAGACATAGCAGGGGTGGGTGCAGAGTCCTCCCAGCAGTGCCCAGACACAGGAGGGGCGGGGGCCTATCACTCCCAGCAGTGCCCAGACACAGGAGGGGTGGGGGCCTATCACTCCCAGCAGTGCCCAGACATAGGAGGGGTGGGTGCAGAGTCCTCCCAGCAGTGCCCAGACACAGGAGGGGTGGGGGCCTATCACTCCCAGCAGTGCCCAGACACAGGAGGGGTGGGGGCCTCTCACTCCCAGCAGTGCCCAGACATAGGAGGGGTGGGTGCAGAGTCCTCCCAGCAGTGCCCAGACACAGGAGGGGTGGGGGCCTATCACTCCCAGCAGTGCCCAGACATAGGAGGGGTGTGTGCCTATCACTCCCAGCAGTGCCCAGACATAGGAGGGGTGTGTGCCTATCACTCCCAGCAGTGCCCAGACACAGGAGGGGTGGGGGCCTATCACTCCCAGCAGTGCCCAGACATAGGAGGGGTGGGTGCAGAGTCCTCCCAGCAGTGCCCAGACACAGGAGGGGTGGGGGCCTATCACTCCCAGCAGTGCCCAGACACAGGAGGGGTGGGGGCCTATCACTCCCAGCAATGCCCAGACACAGGAGGGGTGTGTGCCTATCACTCCCAGCAGTGCCCAGACATAGGAGGGGTGGGTGCAGAGTCCTCCCAGCAGTGCCCAGACACAGGAGGGGTGTGTGCCTATCACTCCCAGCAGTGCCCAGACATAGGAGGGGTGGGTGGAGAGTCCTCCCAGCAGTGCCCAGACACAGGAGGGGTGGGGTCCTATCACTCCCAGCAGTGCCCATGGAACGCAAAGGGTGGAGTACCCACAGATACAATGCCCACAAATGTCAGTCAGGTGCACAAAGACCCTGCAGTACATGTACCACATGTGTGCGAGGCTGGGAGTACACACATGCATAGCGCCTAAAAGAGAACATGTCCACATGAAGTCTTGTCAACAGTCACCATACACAAGTACAGTGACCACCAAGGATGCCACAAATGATGCAGGTGGAGACATCGCACAGCATGCATGTGCAAAGTTGAAGGAGTCCGTCACACCCCCAGCTGATGTAGACACAGCTCAGCACCACATAGTGGAAACACCCTGCAGGGAAGATGTCAGGTTACACAGAGGAAGGAACACACCTTGGGACAATGTCACCATGCAGTAACTGCTTACATGAACCAAGTAATTTAGCCAACAGCTTGTGATGGCACACAGATACCAGGGTCCACCCTATGACCAGCACAAGACTACATTTCCCACCCACCCAACACATTATCACCACCCAAAATCATGGAGCTGGTCCACCAACAGCAACACCAGATAAACAGTAGTGTACAAAGGAAAAAACAAATTGCTTTATTCAGCAGGATGTAAGTAAAAAGCATCATAAATGTCAATATATACAAGGCCCATAGGGCAGTCCATGACTCCAATCCGGATGGGGGACACAGTGGTACGTGTGTCCCCTAGCTTGCCTGCACAGTCACACTCCTTTGTCTTCCACAGGGGGGGGCATCATGTTGGGGGGAAGGACCAGGCACCGCAGGGACAGGAGGGGCAAGGGGAGGTGTTGTGGGTGCAGGGACGGATGACTCCAACACAGGGGGTGGGGCAGCGCCAAAGGTGGATTCGAGCACGGCGCTGCACACTACTGCCAGGTCGCTCAGCGTCGCCCCTGCACCCGAAGGCACCACAGGCCCCAAGGAGGGGGGGGGGTCACAGGGATGGGTCGCAGCGCTACTGGGGGGGGGGGGTGGACAGGGGGGGACTCAACTCCCCTGCCGGTGTCCTTCCTCCACCGCTTGCGGGGTGGTGCCACACTGGGGCTGATGGACAGACTGGGCAGGACTGACCCTGTGTCCGACTCTTGGCCAGGAGAGCTGAGGGGAGTGGATTTGGAGGGTGGTGGTCATGAGGAAAGTGGACTCCCACTCTGGCTGCGTGTCTTCCGTTTCCCCCCGACCCAGTGGGTGTGCCTACTTCACCCTGTGTGTGCGTGCCAGGAGGTGTGCGCTTTGCCTTCCCTGCTGGTGTGGTGCCTGTGTCTGGTGGGGTGTGTGCATGCTGACATCTGGGTGTACGTGGGACAGGCATGGGAGTGGGAAGTGTGGATGGGGCATGGGTAGGGGGTGGGACGAAGTGCTGCAGGAGACCCACTGCTGCAGACAGTGTTGAGTCAATAGACCGCAGCAAGTTGCGTTGGTCAGCCTGCGATGCTGAAATGCCCTCCAAGTATGCCTCCATGTTGGTGAGCACTTGCCCTTGGCCATGGAGGACATTAAGCATCGCAGCCTGACCAACCTGCAACTGCCGCAGGATGTCCACAGACTCGGCATTGGCGGCAGCAGTGGATACAGGAGCAGAGGGTGCGGTGCCTGGCAGGAAGGAGACACGTGCTGACCTAGCACCCCAGGAAGGGACACGAGCAAGTGGGAGGCCGGTGATGGCAATGGAGGGGGCGGGGAGAGATGTTGTGCTGCTGTCAGCTGTTGGAGCAGCCTCCGCCCCCTCGGAGTGCTCAGCCTCGGACCCGTCAGCTTCATAATCTGTGGTGGCAGTGGACAGGTCCTCCGGCTCACTCCCCTCGGCCTCAGTTACACTCGATGTGCCAGCTAAGGTGTCACTGCTGGCACTGGTGCCCAGTCCCTCCGCACGGTCCGTGTCGGTGTCTCCATCCGTGTCCCCCGACGATGCTGTGGGCAAGGTGAATAAACAGGAATTAATCAGACACCTGTATACATATGTCACATGAGTCAAATCAACATAGGTTACAGTGCATAGCCTGAAATGAAAGATGAGTAACATCTACAATACAAGGTACATATATAGGCCCTGCAACACACAGTTGGTTCACCCACCATGCCACTGAGAAACTATGGAGAGCATGACACATTTGCAAATGACATGATATGGAATTGGACAGAGGAGCCAGGCTCTGGGGCCAATCCAGCACTGCATCTGCACCACACATCGTTGCCGTAACTAGGGATGAGCAGGGACCATCTCCATGAACTTGAGGCACATGCTGCAAAGGTAATACTTAAAGACATGCCCAACATGAAGGGGACACTGCACCTTGAGTGTATGTCCAGACAAACATCACACACTGGCCAGACCGAGCAATGAGATTTCAGGGGCCGACATGTAGGCCTTGCCCGCACCAACCACCCCCTACATGAGACAATGTGATGAGACACAGGAAGCACTTGCATCTCTTAGTCTGGGAGAAATACACATGGGCTGCCAGAAACCCATATTGGACCCAAAATACCCCATGTGCGCCTCTACAACGATCTCATGTACAAATGGCCATCATCAGTAATTGTAACAAGAGACACAGTTACTGGCCACCGTGAGTATGAACGAGGAAAATTAGGTCAGGCTGTACAGTGGACACTTGTAGAACACGTTACGTAAATATACATGGTGCCAGGGGACAATGGCACAGAGCACATCCTATGCTGTAGACACTGAGAGTGTCCACATATTGTGATGACACACATGATACCTAGCAAAGTATGCCCCAGGGGACAGTAGTGGCCACAATATTCCATGGTCCTGAATGGTAATGACTGCAACACAGGCCACCATCCCTGCACTCTGCGTATCGCACACTCATGCACATCATGTCACAGGCCACAACATAGGACATGCTTGCTGTAAGGCATTACACTTCAGAGACATACTCCTATGTCTGGACTCAGCATCAGTGCCAATTGACATGGACCCCACAAGTACTGTACTGGACAGGGCACAGGCAAGGTGCCAAAACCTGTTACACACCACCCCCACACATGATGCTGCAAGCATTGGTCACGTGGATTAACTGCCAGCCCAGATGACCTTGTGAAAGAGTGAGTACACACAGACCAGGGAACACATGGCAAGGAGGGGAAGGGCGGAAGGACAGCACCGCTATACTGTGGGTGACAGGACCTGCACCGCAAATTTAAACACTGGCAGTGTATCCATGCAACTGCGCACTTGCAAATGCTGGTGACACAAAACAAACACACATGTACCTACCCCCTTCCTGCTGCTGCTTCTCCCGTAAGCGCCTGTCCATGTCAGGAAAGACCACCGCCAGCACACGCTTGTGGATGTGGGTCAAATGGCGACGCCCATGGTTCTTAGGGCCCAGAGGTGAGTCCCCCAGCAGGACCCGTGTTATCCTCCGCGTCCAGCACCGGATATCCTGCCAGCGTTTTCTCACCTGGGCCAGGCGCCGCTTGCGACCATCCGGCACTGACGGCGTCCCTCCAGATCTGCTCCTTGGCAGAGGCGCCTACCTGTGGGTTTGAAAAAGTGAGACTACATCAATACACCTGCCACATGTCACAGAGACACACATTAGAACAATTTTGCTGGTTTCAACAAGGCATAGTATGCAGCCAAAGCATTGCACCTTTGTCATAGGGACATTTTCCTCTGTGTAAGGGCAAATGCACCACGTGCCATTGAAAGTACACAGGTGGCATGAGGGGTACGAAACAATAAATGATCCAGACTCACACTGTGCATCAGAAGGTACACCAGGATTATGTGCAGCACCTCAAAGCAGTCACATGCCACAGGCCACTGACGCTACCTCAGCAGAGTACACAGACACACACAGGCACAGGACATTCACCTACCATTGCCAACTGCAGCTACAAACCTCACTCTGCACATGTGCCACTAGACTGGGGGGGCTCACAGGTGTGGGGCTGGCTCTGCACGTCAGACACACAGCACTGCTCCCTGCTCACATCAGATGGGCAGGGTATATCCATCCCTCATGCAGCTGGGGTTCTACACTCCACATATGCACCCACCCACATGACAGGGGACTTACACACACACCGATGTCCAGGGTATGAACACATCATGTGGACACTCTCAGCACAGGTACACTGAACAAACACACATCTGTGGGTACAGTCACCTGTCACACTGGGGTGACCACAGAATCACATGGACTGTAGAAGCAACATTCCCAGGAGGATTAGACAGGCAGAATGTGGCATGCACCATGCAGTGATTGTCACAGTAAACACAATGCAAGTGAGGACGGCAGACATGCACCACAGCATGCTCTGGCTGGGAGACATTAGGCATTCCCTCCCTGGGACCCACCCTACAGTACAATGCATGTGTGTCACACCTGGACACAATGCCAGAAGTCACAAAAAAGGGCCACAGTCTGTGCTAGTGGACTCAGCACTCACCTGAAACCCTGGTCGGCCATACAGCATGGGGTACTGTGGGAGGATGACATCCAGCAATGCCACATTCTCCTCCAGGGTGAAAGGCTGGGCCCTCTCCACAGACCTTGACATGGTGCCAGGGAATCACGAGCAGCAGCAGTGTTGTGGAATCAAAAGATGTGCAGGCAAGTGCTCTCTCATGGGACCTGGCTGCCTTATATCTGCCTTGCTGGCCTGTTTCATGCACAGGAGTACAGAGTGATTGGTCACTCACATTTGCATCCTATGTTTCCTCCAATCCATTTAAACCTACCCCTGTGAGGGGGTTAGATTTTTTTAGAATTCAGCATGATGTCATTTCAACAACAACTTTGCAACAAAGTAGATTATTTCAAACCGACTTTTGCAGGCCACCTCATTCAACAAATTCACAGTTTAAACTCGGTCTCCATGGCAACCAGCATGCATCTCTGGCTTCATACTTGTCCCTCATGTGTCCCCTATGTAATTTGGAGATTCACACACAGGTACGGTGCGTTCCGGGGCCCTAGGGCACCCCAAATGCATAGCAACGGGCCGTACAGGCGTGTGTACGGTCCGTATCACTATGGGTACGCATACGCGAGCAAACCCATAGTGATACGGACCGTACACACGCCTTTACGCTCACTATCACTATGGGTGTGCTCGCGTATGCGTACCCATAGTGATACGGACCGTACACATGCGTGTACGCTCACTATCACTATGGGTGTGCTCGCGTATGCGTACCCATAGTGATACGAACCGTACACACGCGTGTACGCTCACTATCACTATGGGTGTGCTCGCGTATGCGTACCCATAGTGATACGGACAGTACACACGCCTGTACGCTCACTATCACTATGGGTGTGCTCGCGTATGCGTACCCATAGTGATACGGACCGTACACACGCCCTCAGAGCGAATGTACGGTGCCTTTCACACATAACAGTGGTGACAGGCAGCACACAGAAAGGAATAGAGCTGACATACTTGTCCATGGATGGACATCAAGGCATTGTCTGTGCAGTACTACATGTGTGGGGAACAGGTGTAAAAGGCTGTGATGTGGCACATTACTCCTGAGTTGTGAAGGCAATAGATGTATGATGAGATGTGTACAGATGTTATGTGTGATGGTGCACTATGTGCCAGACATACCCTTCACTCCTTTGACATGTGTGCATGTCGTACAGAACACTTGAGATAAGCATCACTGGCAAGGCACAGTCAACAACACACGCAAGTGTCCCCTGATGCCCGCTACAGGGGTTACCACACCTGACATGTGACTACCCACGTTGCACGATGTGACTATGTCATGTATGTGTGGTGTGTTCCCATTAGCTTGATGTTGGTGTTCCCTAAAATGCATCTGCAGTTGCTGCAACCAACATGTGTCTGTGTGTAGATGGCCATGGCACACTGTTACGCACACCAGGCCACATGTGGTATCGGATGTAAGGTGTGTATGTATGCATGGGACACGGAGTAGCATAACAAGGACCTGTCTGCATACTCTCAATGTATGTGTGGTCAGTCATGACATGTACACCTTCATGGCAAGGTGTGTGGGCTGTCCTAGTGTAATGTCATGTGACCTGTGGCTCTAGTGTTCCGCTACCTGTCTCTGCAATCAACATCCTACATCTGCTGATATGTTGATGTATGTCACTCCTGTATTGCGTCTGGCTGTTCACTTACACTGGGACACAGCTAGTCCCATGCCATGGGATGTGGAGGTTCACAATCCCCGTGTGTAGCTGGGTCTTGGTAGGAGTGTCACCTGGCAGCCATACGTGTTGAGGGCATGTAGCACATACCTGACTCCGTATGTAGCATATGTGTATTGACAGATTAACATGTGCTGAGTACATATAAATTGTTGTTGTAGTGCACTCACTCTTCCTTGTCACTTCCAAATTACTGCAGAGCGCCGCCTCTTCCCCAACCAATTCCGGACTTGGCTGACATGCGGGAGAATGACTGTATACGCTGCTACCGCTTCCCCCAACCGTTGATTGAGGAGTTGACGGCAAGGCTGGCACCACACCTGCAACCGCTGCACAGGTATCCTACGGCACTGACACCCAAGCTGAAGGTAATGGCAGCCCTACATTTTTTTGCCACGGGTACCTTTCAATATACCCTAGCTCATGTTGGTGGCATGTCCCAGAGCATGTTCAGCCGTGTGCTGCATGATTTTTTAGAGGACATGTTGCTTCACCTGGATGAGTTTATCCATTTCCCAACTCCTGAACAGTTGACAGGTGTCAAGCGTGGATTCTGTGCCCTGGGAGGGATGCCCCATGTCATTGGGTCCATAGATGGGACACATGTGGCTTTGATACCACCACAGGCACAGGAGGTAGCGTACAGGAATCGCAAGCACTACCACTCCATCAATGCCCTTGTGGTGTGTCTGTCCAACATGGTGATTTCATTTCACATGTCTGTGCTCGTTTTCCAGGATCAGCACACGATGCCTACATCATGAGGCGTGGCAGGGTGCCTGAAATGATGACGCAGCTGCGCAACAAACGAGCATGTGTTGTTGGTGGGTACACTCTGTCTGTCCTGTATTTTGCGTAGACTTCCAGCCCGACTGCTTCTCCTGTCCTACTTATGTCCATGTGGTTTCCATGTAGGGGACGCTGGCTATCCCAACATGCCATGGCTGATCACACCTCTCCGCAACCCCAGCACGCCGGCCCAGCTCCGCTACAACACCGCCCATGGCCGGACAAGGCGAGTGATAGAGAGGACATTTGGCCTCCTGAAGAGCCGATTCAGGTGCCTACACAAGACCGGCGGCGCCCTCCCATATGCCCCGGTGAAGATCTGCAAAATCTTCATGGTCTGCTGCATGCTGCACAACATGGCAGTTGAGATAGCTGTGCCACTCATCCTGGATCAAGATGATCAGGACCATCCACCCGTGGAGGACGAAGGGCTTGGCAATGGGGCTAGTGATGTGGAGGATGTGGTTCCACAAGAGGACATCCGGAGTCGGCTCATACGCGACATCTTTGCTTAGTGGTGAGTACCAGTGTCTGAGTGTGCACGCATTGGTCCTTGTGTGGCATGTGTTGCAATGTGTGTGTCCATCTGCATGTATGCCACGTGAGTCAGAGGTGTGTGTGGATGTGTCACTCGAGTGATGGTGCCAGTGATGAGTGTATTACCACAGTCATAATTGTGACCTAGCTTGTTGTCATCCTTATATGTGTCGAGTACATGCACATGCAAGTGGATGAGCTTTTTGTGGCTGACTTCTTGTGTGCCTCTCATCCCCAGGTACTTGCGCATGCCGTCTGCTGGTTGCATTGCTGTGGCACTGCTATTCCTCATGGACACGTCATCGTGTGCTGACTCAGCGTTACACGCACGGACAAGTTTGGAAGTCTCCTTAGGGTAAGGGATGCATCAGGGGTGTATTGGGTGTGGCAGTTGTTTACGATGTGTGCACACTGCCCCTGTCGATGTTTGGTTCCTCTGCAGACATGTCGCATCACCATGGGACACATGACATGTAGCTGGATTCACCTGAATAGATGGTCAGACTTGTTGACAGTCATCTGTAATGGGATAGTGGATTGTGATGAAGGTATCAATGTGTGTAACACTGCCAGCGGACACATACGGTTTGCATTGGCTTGACATGGTGTGGGACTTCCACATCAGAGGATCAATGGTGTATGGCAGCCTCTCCGTGAGCAGCAGGGGGTGTTTAGCTGTTACCCGACACTTGTGTGCCAGTTCCATGGATATCAAGCATTTGTGGTGTAGAAGGGGGGTGCCAGTGTTGGACCCACATGTTACTCCACATGACCTGTGTATGTGTACTCCGAGTTGCCTCTGCATTCCGGAATACATGACTAATAAAGGTGTCCCTATGCATCCAAGGTGCCTCTTCTCAGTCAATGCTGGTTGTTGCCACGGTGCATACAGCATGTCTGGCATGGTTCTCAGTGATAGTGGCTATGTGTCTATGTGTAGAGTAGCAAGATGCAAGCTGTTTGTCTGGGATTAGACTCTGTATTGTGCATGATGTCCATGACTGTGTGGGTATTGTGGCATGTGCCATCCCCATGCATCCAACGTTGGCCAGGCCACCATTCTCTGCATCCACCTGACTCAAGCTTGCAGGACATGGTTCTGCCACCTGTCTACACATACCTGGGTGCCCCCCAGGACACTCCACATGATCCCTGACCTCTGCGCATGACTGTTGCTGTACTCAATATGTCTGTCGACACGGTTGTGCGGCCACCCCCTCAGCTGGTTGGGCCCATCACGGGTGTGTATGGTGCTCCATGTCTGTCTTGCCTAATACATTTTGACCCTTGTGTGTCCTGTGCCAGACTCAGGCCCCAGGGTATGGATGGTTGAAGTCATATGAGAACTCAGGCATGGTTAGACTTTACAAGACACATGTAATGTAATAATGCAAAATGTAGGCATCATCTCTTGATCGTGTAAGTTTTTATTTGTGTTGGGGTACGTGTTGGGGGGGGGGTATGACAAGAGGGGCTTTCCGGGTGTGTGGAATCCAAAGTTCACTGGGGGAGTTGGTATCCTTGCCATTGGAAATCATCAGAGTCCATGCCACAGTCTTTGTCAACATTGGTCAGACAGTGACCAGCAAGTCCATGTGGCAGAGAATGTCATTTGCTGATGTGCTGCTGTTGGGCCAGTGGGCCAGGTGCCAGGCCAGGTGTCCTGGGAGATGGTGCTGTTGCGCCGACCCTCACGGTCTTTTCCGTGGACGACCCGCCCTCCTGCGGGAACCCTTAGAAGCAGGCCGTGACGATGCTTGGGATGCTCCGTCGGATGTATCCTCCTCCTCCTGATCCCTCCCTGTGGGTGGTGATGTTCTTCGCCTGGGGCACAGGGAGGGTTGCCCATGTTGTCGGCTATCCGACGGAGTGAACGGTTAATTCCCGTGAGCACCGTCACGAGCTCAGCCTGTCTGTCCTCCATCCGTCCTTGGTGTCGCTGTTGACAGGCATGTTGCTCCGCATGTTGCTGGGCCTGCTGGGTCTTGATCTCCTCGAGGGTCCCCTTCATCTCGTTGAGGGTGGACACAACCTGGCTCATGCCCATGGTGTCCTGCCGGTATGTGTCCAGGATGTTTCTTACATGGGAATTTACCGGTTCCGCAGCCAACTGGTCAGGCTCGCGCCTCCGCCGTCCTCCACTCCCACCACCCCTGCCCACTTGCGCCTGGCCTGGCCTGCCCTTGTGGGCACATCGGGTCTCCGAGACCCCTGAGGGGTGGCATTTGCGTTGTCGCCTGCCTCCTCCTGGGTGCCCGGTACACCGTGTCCCTCCTGGTCAGCCTGGCTGCGTTGTGGTGGTGGGGCACGGATCCTGGGTGTCTCCTGGGATGTGGCAGGAGTGGGGGTGGTGGTTGGCCCAGTTGTACCTGACGCAGGTGCTGCAGGATGTTGGACACCAGAGGGGCCAGGTTGGTCGGGGTAGTCCACAGAGTGGTGAGAGTCGTCGCTGCCGGTGGGATCGCCATCCCGCAGAGACAGGTCCTGTGAGTCTTCCCCCCAGTGTTGGGGGGTGATCCACGACGTTGACCTGTGTGTGAGAGAGACAATGTTATTTTTGTTCCATGCAACATCCATGTTTCATTCGTTTGAAAGTTGGCACATTTCCTCTGGGTATTTGGATATGTCTTGCATTCCACTCACAGTGCACTTGTGCATGGGTATGTCCCTTGGCCACAGCTTTTGAGACTTTACCAATGTGTGACACTGTCTTACTTGCTGCGTCTATTGTGACTGCAGTCAGCAGTGGAGTGAGCAGGTGTGGCGAGCCATGCATTGGCGCCTTCCGTGTTGCACTGTACGTGGGCACATGGAGTTGTTCCACACACTTATATAATGCAGGTAGCTGGCGTGGTGCTCGTGCACAGGTTGACACATGGCCCAGTGTTTTGCCATGGAGAAGAGAGGGGGATTCAGGCACTGGCCACCCTTGTCTAAATGCACGCAGTCCACCTGCTGACGAGCAGACATTCCCACACCACCCAAGGCTGAATTGGTCTCCCTGTGTATCCCTTTCTCACTCCCTCTCTGTCCCCCTCTCCCTCCCTCCCTGTGTCAGCCTCCTCCCTCTGTCCGTCTCCCTGTGTCTCACTCCCTCTCTCTCCCCGTCTCCCTCCCTCTGTGTGTCACCCTCTGTCACCTCAGCCCAGCTTCCTAGGCACACACTGTTTGCAGATCTTTGAATGGCCCTTGGCTTGTTCATGTGAGTTTGTTTCTGATCTCCAGGCACCCATTGGGTGTAGTGTCTGTGTCTGCGCTGCTGCTGTGGTGGTGTGTGCTGCCACTCTTTCACAGTGTTGGCTGTTCAATAGCTGCTGTCATGTGCAGAAAGTGCCTTCACCCCCATGTCGTCATGCAAGGCGTCCGCCATTTGCAGGCAAGTCTTTCCTGTGTGGGGACACACTGTTTGTCTGGCTGTGACCTAGGCCATATGGGCAGAGGGCATTGTTGTCTGCTTCTGAGTTGCACTATGTGATTTTTGAGGCCCACACTCCCGCCATCCGGGTTACCGTGTCTTGTGTTGGTGTTTTCGGTGGCCTGTGACTTGGCATTGTCTAGCTGGGTGCATGGGGCATGGTGGCGCTAGTGGCATGTGCGTGTTTATGGAGTGTGGTTGAGTCATGCGATAGCTTTGGGGTGGTTGCGTGCATGATTGTGAGTTTGGTTGTGGATGACGTTCCCCCCATGTGAGGTGAGTTGTTTGTGTACTCACCAGGCTCTCGGAGTCCTTCTACTCCCTCCACTCCCACCAGCGGCAGCATGGCCAACACCTTCTCCTCCCAGGGATGGTAGTGTACCGGTCTGCGGGGCGGCCCTCCTCCAGTGATGTTGGCCTGGTTGTGGTCGTCGGTCATTTTGCGGCGGACCGTCCTCCGCAGATCGTACCACCTGGCTTGGCATTCATGCCTGGTCCTTCTGGTGGACGCAACAGCATTCACAGCATCGACAATCGTCTGCCACATGGCTGTTTTTTCGGAAATGCTGGTCTGTCTGACCAATGTTCCAAAGAGGTGTGGCTCGACTCTGATGATTTCGTCGACAAGGACCTCCAACTCTCGGCTAGTGAACTTTGGATTCTTGTTAGTGGGCATGGTAAGGGGTGTGGGTGTGGATGGTTGTGGGGGTTGTGGATGTGGATGGTTGTGTGTGTGTGGGTGTGGTTGTGCAGGTGTGTGTGTGAATGCGATGAGGGGGTGTTTGTGAAGGTGGTTGTGTGAAGGTGTGCAGGTGTAAGGTGTAGTAGAGGTTGTAGTATGGTGCAGTTGTTTCTCTGTGTGGTCTGGCAGCAGTGGGTCTGTTGCAAAGGATCATGGTTTGTGTGTGTTGGGCCTTTTTATTGGTCCATTGGTGGGTGTGGCTGTGTTTGAACTTTGGGTGGGTGTGTTATAAGGAGTGGTTGTGTTTTGGGCCTGTGTTTGGGAGTTTGGCAGTTGCAGGTCAGTGAATAGGTTGTATTTGTGCTTGTTGGACATGTTTTGTGGCTTTGTGCGATTCGAAAGGAGTCTTCTTGTGTTGTTTTGCTTTGTCCTGGTTGTGTACGTGTGTTTTTAGCATCTGTACGGTGCGTACATCGGCCATTTTGTTGTACAGTGCTGTCCTTGTCTCTGGCTTGGTACAACTCGTACATGCGCGATGTTGGGTGAGGGTGCTGGTGTTGGGGCCTGGGGTGCGCTCCGTACTTAGACTGGTGGGGTGTGTGTTCGCTCCGTACATACACGGGTGGGGGTATGGTCCGTACATACACTGTTGGGGTGGCTCCATACATATGTGGGTGAGGGTACGGTCCGTACACACACTGTTGGGGTGGGGGTACGCTCCATACATACGCGGGTGGGGGTATGGTACGTACATACACTGGTGTACATACGCGGGTGAGGGTACGGTCTGTACTTACACTGTTGGGGTGGGGGTACGCTCCATACATACGCGGGTGGGGGTACGGTCCGTACATTCACTGTTGGGGTGGGGGTACGCTCCATACATACGCAGGTGGGGGTACGGTCCGTACATTCACTGTTGGGGTGGGGGTACGCTCCATACATACGCGGGTGGGGGTACGGTCCGTACATACACTGTTGGGGTGGGGGTACGCTCCATACATACGCGGGTGAGGGTACGGTCCGTACCTACACTGTTGGGGTGGGGGTACGCTCCATACATACGCGGGTGGGTGTACGGTCCGTATGTACGGGGGTGTACATGCACGGGTGGGGGTTCGGCACGTACATACGAGGGCTGGGGGGGTGGTTGGGCACGTACATACGGGGGCTGGGGGGGGTGTTCGGCGCGTATGCGAGCACATGTCTCCATGGTTGCTATGGGAGTTCAGTGCGGACGGTGTTTTTTCCATACGGTTGTAACATCGGACGCACGGGATGGATCGTACTTGCGCGGTCGGACTTCACTTTTCACATTTGTATGGTAAATCGTCCGGGGACGTGTCGGACACATTTTCCGACCCGAGGACGTGTGGGGAATTATTCCCAATGCGATTCGTATGGACTTTTTCCCATGCGAATCGTACTTGGCAGTTTGTACGGCACTTGTACGATTCGTACGGTAAAAAGACCGGATACGAGTCGTACGGGGAAATTTTTTCCAGGATCCGAATCGGCACCTAAATGGATTGGTCAGAGAGGGTTAAAGTGGCACCAATTAATGCCTTTGGTGAAATCCTTTCTACATCTCCCACAGCCTGACCTTATAATTGTGCACGGTGGTGGAAATGACCTAGGCACTTTAACAGGGGTAGGTCTGGAAATGCTTGTTAAGGACACCTTTGTGCAATTGATGTCACTTTTTCCACAAACTACCTTTGTATATTCTAATATATGCCAAAGGCAAAAGTGAAACTGGTCCAACCAATATTGTCCGCAGTTTGAGAAAGCAAAAAAGCACGTCAATAAGTCTGTTTCTGTTTTCCTCAGAGACTATGGTATGGGTTCTATATACCACAACAACTTGCGTTACAACTTGCAAGGCATTTATAGAGGAGACGGTGTTCATTTCACAGATGAAGGGAACAGAGTCTTCCTCTTGAACTTTAGACTCTGCATCGGTACTTACTTGTAGGTACAAAAAAACACTCAATGAACACAACAGCTCTTTTTAGAGCCAACCAACATCTAAACACTTAAACTTGATTTTTAATTCTATTTTTTGTATGAATTTTTTGCCGCCGTGCGCGCACAGCGCAATATTTATACATTTTTTGTTTTGTTTTGGGGACCTTAGGGGTCTTTCATGGTCCCCCTGAGAAGGCCTAGGGGGTCAGGGACTCTCTACCCTGCCCCCTTTTCACGTTCTTCACTTGTGTTTTTAGCTCTCTTCTGCCTCTAAAACTCAAAATGGCGGCTGGGGGGTGTGCGCACCATGCGCGCACCCCGCGATTTTTTGAAAAAAAAATAAAATGTTTTTTTCACCCTTCGGGGTCCTTCAGGGACCCCCTGACAAAGGCTAGGGGGTCAAGAACTCTCTACCCTGCCCCCTTTTCACATTCTCCACCTTTCTTTTTCACTGTCACACACAAAATGGCATCCGACACTTCCTGATTTCGACCGATTGGAATGTTGACTGACATCAATCCACCAATCAGAATTACGCTCGCGGACATTTGGTGCGCGCCCCGTGCGAGCACCGTGCGCGCACGGTGCGCGCATATAGATATTTATGTACTTTTAACTGCAATTTTCTCAGGAACTACTGAACAGATTGACACCATATATGCAAAAGGCACATGCCTGACCTGAGGACTACCTCTTTGCCAAATTTCAAGTAATTCTGTTCAGCCGTTCTGGCTGTACCTTCGACTAAAGGTCCTATGGGAAAATGCATGAGGAAAACGTGTTTTGGGACCCCCTTTTTTCTCAGCCCCCACTCGACGAATCACCCCGAGACTTTCAGGGTAGGAGCTGAGCGGAGCGCCCATTAGATTTGAAAATTTTACAAAGATAAGTAAACCGGCGCCAAAGTTATTCAAAATAGAATTTTCAGATTTCCTATGGGAACTCGGTCCTAACTATAACTATCTACTGGCGACCGCCAGTAGATAACATATATAAAAGTGATAAGCAAGAATTGGGAAATACTACACACTGAAAGAGAGTTTAACAATGCATCCCATTATAACTTATCGAAGAACAGCATATCTTAACTCAAAGCCATCTGGAGAAAAGAGAGACAAAAAAGACCTCATGGCTAAATACACCAGGATTCTGGAAATGTGGCAAATGTCGTGCATGTGAATATGGCTGCAATATAACAACTTATGAATTACAAAACGGCAAAACAGAAAAAATTCGAGATCAGATAACATGTGAGTCAAAATATGTAGTTTACAGATTAGTGTGCCCTTGTAAAAAATATTATGTGGGTAGCACAATTAACAAACTAAAGCTACGGATTTTGCAACATCTACGTGCTATAAAAAATAATGATCCGAATTATCCAATGGCAAAAAATTGAGATATTCAGGAATTAGAATTGTGAAAACGGCTGAGAGAGGTGGTGATCAAACTCTAAAACTACGCAAAATGGAATCAAGATTAATATTAGTGATGGGCATGGAATATCCATATGGACATTATCTTGATGCAGAACTATTTGTACATCTATAAATAGTTAAGGCACACTGTATTTGATCTATTGTGAATCTGAAGATGATCTTATTTTCTCTCTTTCTTTTTTCTTCTTTTTTTTCTTCTTCTTTCTTCCTTTTTTCTCATGAGTTGTATTGTCTTGTAAATATGTATTAATGAAATTGGTTGTCTAACCTGGACATTGGACTTGACAAGTTAATATGTAGATTATCAAAATTATGCTGAAAATACCCTGAGAGGAAGATGGGGTATGAATTGGATCCCCACGCCTTAAGTGGTTGTATATATACTCCCGGTACCTACATATGAAATGGTGAAATAACTAGAATACATGCATCAAACAATGGATTTATAAGTTTTTACATATAGATCTGGTTATGTACTTTACAAAGAAAAAGAATGAATTATCATCACTGTTTTTCACTATAATTACCAGACAAATGGTAGGATCAAAATGATGGTCATTCATTTGAGTATTGGGAGTAAAATTTGATGCAGAGTAAGAACGTCTAATTGAGGCACTTGTGGGAACTACAACTTAGACATTTTGAATTGATTTGTCATTTTTGGGATTAGTAAATTGTTATCCATTCACAAACTAATAGGAGAGGGTAGTCAAAATGTATTATCTCTTTTTAATAGTACTTCAGTATGATATGGGTAGATGAAAATGTGTGGTTGATACCTGGATAAACATTAAAGAAGAGCCCATAAAAAGAGATACAAAAAGAATAAGGAATTTAGAAATGGTAGGATTAGAAACGGTCAGAAGAGATCACAACTTTTGTAATAATTGTTTATCTCTAATTTTCTAAATTTCTAAATTTTCTATCCTTCCCATATTGGTGTTGTGACAAATTTCTGTTTGGATATACAAATGTATGGTTGTAGTAATGACGACAAAACATTTCAAACATTTTAAAAATGTTAAAAAAAATTCAATTTTTTTTTTCATTCAAATGTACATTACAGTGAAAATAAGAGGAAAAATGGCGACAGATTTGTGCCACTTTATTTTGTTGAGGTGAACAGTCTAGTGTTTTTAATAAACACAAACAAGGGCAGTAGCACAGAGCACTTTAAATACTGTCTAGACACTGGGGACTCTGTGGTCCAGTAGAAGGCTAATGGTAGCCGAAACGCGTGGGCCATCCTAACCCCTGCACTTTTGCACAATGGTGTTTTAAATAAAGGAAATTGAAACCTACCCTGCTGTGGTGCCGTGACTTTCGCCAGAGGAAACGTAGGAGGCGAGGGAATCAAAGAAAATATATATATATATATATTTATTAAGGTATTTATTTTTTCTAAAATTCAATTCATTTCTTATATTTGTTGAAATGTATATTAAATCCAATTTATTTTTTCAAAGTTAATTTTATTATTTAATACATTTAACATTATTTTTAACATATATAAAAATATTGATATTTTTTACATCAATATTTTTGACATCGATATTTTTTTTCAATATTTTTATACCTACCATTATAAATATAGCATGTCGATATTTTTGACATAGATATTTATGACTCGATATATGTGTATGGGGATATTTTGGGCATCACTATTCTATCAGTGAACCTACCCTCTCTGTTGAAAAACATGTGTTATTGGGCCACATTTATTTTCACTGGCGTGGAGTATATTTGTCATGACAGTGAAAATAAAGGTAGTCCGAACACATTTGATGCCTGGAACAAGTGAACTAACAAACACATATTTGCATATTTTCTACCACGGTACAGCCAGGTTTCTAGCTAGGAATATATGGTTAGGCAGCATGTCCCCCAGTAACAAAAACAGAAAAGGATGACATGGAAAGTGTGCTTGGTAACATAGCTGCTCATCCCTGACTGCATTATTAGGGAAAAATGGATGGTACAAAAGGGTGAGGGTTGAAAGCACACATCACATTTGTTAGCTGTTTTTGAGTACTGATATTATTAATTTAAAATAATATTTAGAAATATTAGTTGCAATAGTGGAAATGGTGTGCAGGAACAATGACTAAATCTAGATAGAATTCAATATGCAATCTAGAGAGGTTGATGACTTTTGAAAAGGGTGGCCAGTCTTACAGTTTTCTGTGGGTTCCGATCCTGTATTTTTTTTCCCGTACGACTCGTATCCGTTTTTTTTCCGTACGAATCGTACAAGTCACGTCCGGCCCGTGAAGTACGATTCGTACGGGAAAAAGTACATACGGATCAGCCATAGCCGTACAAATCAGATCGGGAAAAGTTGTACGAGACGTACCCGGACACTTTTCCGTACGAATCGTAAAAATGTAGTCCGACCGTACTAGTACGATCCGGACCGGATAACCGATTTACGATTTGTACGGAAAACGTCGGTCCCGTACACGGGGAATGACTTGTACATATGCAATGTCTGTGTACGCACCGTACAGTAGCAATGTCGGTGTATGCACCGTACATAGCAATGGGGGTGTACGCACCGTACATAAGCGATGGCGGTGTACGCACCGTACATAGAAATGGGGGTGTACGCACCGTACATAGCGATGGGGGTGTTCGCACCGTACATAAGTGATGGCGGGTATGCACCGTACATAGCAATGGGGGTGTACGCACCATACATAAGAGATGGCGGTGTACGCACTGTACATAGCAATGGGGGTGTACGCACCGTACATAGCGATGGGGGTGTTCGCACAGTACACAAGCGATGGCGGGGTACGCACCGTACATCGCAATGGTGGTGTACACACCGTACATAAGCGATGTCGGTGTACGCGCCGTACATAGCGATGGGGGTGTTCGCACCGTACATAAGCGATGGCGGGGTATGCACCTTACATAGCAATGGGGGTGTACGCACCGGAAATAAGTGATGGCGGTGTACGCACCGTACATAGCGATGGCGGTGTATGCACCGTACATAGCAATGGAGGTGTACTTACCGTACATAGCAATGGGGGTGCTCACACCGTACATAAGCAATGGCGGGGTACGCACCGTACATAGCAATGGCAGTGTACGCACCGTACATAAGCGATGGCGGTGTACGCACCGTACATAGCAATGGGGGTGTACGCACCGTACAGAGCGATGGGGGTGTTCGCACCGTACGTAGCGATGGCGGTGTACGCACCGTACATAAGCAATGGTGGTGTACGCACCGACCATAGCAATGGGGGTGTTCGCACCGTACATAGCAATGGCGGTGTACGCAGCGTACATAGCAATGGCGGTGTACGCACCGTACATACACAACGCATGGGGGTGTGTGTCTGTATGACTCGTACCCCGGTACCGTACTGAACCACGGACACTGTAAAACAGCACAAGGAGGGTCTATTCGACTCGCACAACACCACAAAACACGTCTACACTGCACAAAAAATGGAAAGAACTGACCTGGACACATCAAAACAGACAAACAGAGGGGCAAACTCACAACCACCCCTTATAACACACCCACCACAAATTCAAACTGAGCCACACCCACAAATGGACCAATAAAAAGGGCTCACACACACAAACCATGAGCCTTTGCAACA
The DNA here is from genome assembly GCF_964204655.1 of Triturus cristatus. Taxonomy (NCBI): domain Eukaryota; kingdom Metazoa; phylum Chordata; class Amphibia; order Caudata; family Salamandridae; genus Triturus; species Triturus cristatus. Next base: position 248,125,285 of record NC_140592.1, read on the forward strand.
GACTCACTGCAACTACAGAGCACAACAACAACAGCACCCATCCACCTTAACATATACACCTTCACACAACATCCTTCACACATACCCCCTCTACACATTCACACCCACACCATCACATTCAGACCCACACACCTACAACCATCCACACCCTCACCCTACACCATGCCCACAGACAAGAATCCAAAGTTCACAAGGGAGGAGCTGGAGATCCTTGTCAATGAAGTCATCAGAGTCGAGCCACAGCTGTTTGGAACATTGGTCAGACAGACCAGCATAGCTGAAAAATCACGCCTGTGGCAGAGGATTGTCGATAGGGTGAATGCTGTTGCACCCAACAGAAGGACCAGGAATGAATGCCAAGCCAGGTGGTACGATCTGCGGAGGGCGGTCAAGCGCAAAATGAATGAGGACTACACCCAGAGCAACATCACTGGAGGTGGTGCGCCCCGCAGACCAGTACATTACCATCCCTGGGAGGAGAAGGTGATGGCCATGCTTCTGCCGGTGGGAGTACATGGACTCCAAGGAGTTGCAGAGCCTGGTGAGTACACAAACAGCTTACGTAACATAGGGGTAATGGCATCCACACCCCAACTACACTAAATGCACGCAACTACCCCCAAGCCATCACTGGCCAGAACCACAGTCAAAAACTACGCTAATGCCAATAACATGTGTATGCCCCATTGAGAAAGCAAGGCCATGCTATGTCCCATCCTACATGAAGCACCAACCCAAGAATGGATGTCCGGTATGCTGGGAGGGTGGGTGGCACAAAACGCATGTTTGACTCATAAATCAGACACAATTGCCCTCATCCCATATGGCCCAGCTACATACCCATGCACCATGCGCAATGCACAGGGATTGGGAAAGTACTGACAAGATAGCTCACACTTGGCCCTGGTGTAGGCAGCACAAGGCCCTCCTGTGACCAGTGCAAACACAAACACCAAGACAACAAGGTCAGATATCTAGGACAGGAACTCACACTCACTGTCATGGCAGCATGCTCCATGGGGGGACAGCTACATCACCTGGGAGCCCCAGGGCCAAATCACACTACACCCACCAGCAGGCCCTGTCACACATGCCCCTTACACAAGCAGACACCACCAGGACAGGCAATGGATTTACCCACTGTCACAATGGACATGCAACACAACAAGACCAATACATAGCCGAAGAAGCATCCAAGCCACAAATCGACATGTCAAAGACTCAGGAGAACATATCAAACTGTCCCCCGCAACATACCCATCCACAAGTGAACATTGAGGAGAATGCTAGGCACATACAACTACCTGGAGGAACAGTGCCAACTTGAATGTGTATGAAACATGCATGTTGCATGAAACAGCATTAACATTGTCTGTCTCTCACACACAGGGCAACGTGATGAATATCCCCCCAACAATGGGGGGGGAAGAATCACAGTCACAGGCCCTGGAGGAACCTGATCCCACCGGCAGCGATGCCTCGCAACACTCCGCAGATGACCCCGACCGACCTGGACCCTCTGGTGTCCAAGCCCCTGCAGAACCTGTTACAGGAACATCTGTGCCAACCACCACCCCCATTCCTGCCACATCCCAGGAGACACCGAGGAGCCCTGCCCGCAGTGAACAACTGAGCCAGTCTGACCAGGAGGGACAAGGTGGTCGGCTGGCACCCAGGAGGAGGCAGACAACACCGCCACTGCCATCCCTCAGGGGTCCCGTAGACCCAATGTGCCCACAACGGCAGGCCAGGCTTGTGTGGGCAGGGGTGGTTGGAGTGGAGGACGGCGGAGGCGAGAATCTGACCAGCCAGCTGAAGGGACCGGTATGTCACACATCCACAATATCATGGAGGCATAACGGCGTGACACCAGGGAGTTCAGCCAAGTAGTGGTGACCCTCACAGAGATCAAGAACCAGCAGGCCAAGCAACACGCCAGTCAACAAGAACACCAAGGATGGATGGAGGCAAGACTGGCTGAGCTCCTGGTGGTGCAAAGGGATATAAGCCATTCACTTCGTCGGATCGCCGACAACATGGCCAACACTCCCTGTGCCACCAGGCGCAGACCACCACCAGCCACAGGGAGGGAGGAGGAGGAGGATTCGTCCGACGGAGCTTCCCAAGCATTGTCAAGGCTTGCATTTGAGGGTCCCCCGTGGATGGTGGGTCGTCCACGGAAAAGACCATGAGAGGCAGCGTCCCATCCACATCTCCCTGGCCTTCATGTGCGACAGCATCAGCATCACCTCATTGACTGACATCATCTGCCACATGGACTTGCTGGTCACAGTCTGACCAATGATGCCAAAAACTGTGGTCTGGACTCTGATGACTTCAAATGCCAAGGATCCCATCTCCCCCTGTGAACTTTGGATTCTATGGTTCCTGCATAGCACCTTTTTCTGTGCACAAATCACGCCCCAGAGCTATAAATAAAAAATTAAGACATGAAATTTTATGTTGCAGTCATTTAGCATGAGTCCACAACATACGTATGGGGATGTGTCAAAGTATGCCTGAGTGTGGAACAAACTCCAGCCATCTATACACTTGGATCTGAGTCCGGTCGAGGACACAAATGGGTCAAAATGTTTCACAAAATACATACATGGAGCCCAATACTCACCCGTGATGGCCTCAAGCTGCTGTGGGGGTGCTTGCAATACTGCTCAGACAGACCAATTTGGAAGAGTATCATGAAGGTGTAGAGGTCATGGGTCATGTTGATGTGCCCGGGGAGGGAGTCCCAGGTCTGTTTGGCGAGGTGGGAGAACTATCTCCTGCATGCAGTTTTTATGTGGATGTGATGAATGGTGGCCAGGGCAAGGCGGGCTGCATGGAGTTGGGCCAACGGGGTGTTGGATGACAGACATCGAAGGTCGGTGTTGGGTCTGGGGTTGTGGACTGCCTCCTGAGTGTGGTTGAGGAGTCTGAAGGTGATCCTGCAGCACACAGTGAGCCATTGTACCTATCTCAGGTGGACGGTGATGTGGCTGGGGCAGGGGATGTTGCAGATGAGGTGTGCGGATGCACCCTGGATGTGGCCAACTTCTCCTGCAGTTTTGCTGTTGTGCTCTGTAGAGGCCGGTGCTGTAGTTGAGCCGGCTGGTGTCGTGGACCAGGGGGACGGTCTGTCTTGCCTTGGCTTGGATCCATCTGTGGGTCATTTGCAGCATGTGGAGGGTGTTGCAGCATGAGGTACAGATGGTGGTGAGTTGCATGGTAATTGTGAGCGATGAGTCCATGATGAACACCAGCTTGCGTGCGTGGCCACTGGGTGCTGGTGCGGTGCACAGACCAGTGGGACACAAGGAGTTGACCCAGCTGTAAGGGTACAATCCTCAGCTGATGACCTCTGTCCTGTCCAATTCCAGCCTCAGGTGGCTGATGTTCAGCCATTCCTCAACGGATCTCATGCCTTCTTGAAGTTTGGATCTGGCAATGGCTGGGTCTTTGGTGAGTTTGAGGAGCAGCTGGGTGTCAACAGCATACGAGATGATGATGAGGTCGTGTGCGCATGTGATGGTGGAGAGGGGGGTCATGGAGACATTGAAGATCGTCACGCTGAGAGAAGAGCCCTGTGGCATGTGCCAGATGACCCCAGTGTACTACATGTTGCAGGGTGGAGGCAGACTCCCTGGGCCTTGCTGGTGAGCGGCTTTCTGATTTAACCCTGAGCCCTCCTCTGGATACCAGTGTTGGAGATGTGTGAGCTGACAGTGTGGTAGCACATGGTGTAGAATGCCATTGAGAGGTCAAGGGTGGTGGCCTCACCATTGTCGAGCACGGCAAAGTTGTCGTTGGTGGTGACAATGCTGACGGTTGCAGTGGTGTGATTACTGTGGAAGATGGTCTGGTGCCGGTTGCCTGGAGATGGTTGCATGGAGGAAAATTGTCATTTGCTTGTTGAGTGTCTTCCTGATGACATTTGCTGGGTAGGGAAACAGGGTGATGTACCAGGAGATCCTGCGGTACTGCCGTCCGTTGTTTAAGAAGGGCCTGGGTCTCTGCATGCCTCCTGCACCCATGGAATGTGGCAAACTCAAAGGAGTCATTCAGGACACGCTGGACGTGGGCTTCAAGGATGTGGAATGATGTGGTTTAGATGTTGTGTGAGAAGGGGCCTGATGGAGAGCCAGAGTGTATGTTGCACATGAGCCAGGTTGTGTCATTGCTGCTGATGGGAGTCCATAACCTGATGGGGGTTTGTCCTGCGGATAATTGTGCTGTCTGCCTCTGGGTGCCAAGGCTGTCGTGTATGCCCATGAGCTTGCAGTGCTACAAAGTTGCAAGGGATGTGATCTGCCTTGCAAGGGTGGGGTGTCTTGGATGGAGATCTGCTGTCAGTTCACTCACAATGCTGATGAGCTCCTTGATGTCGTGTGTTTGGGTGTCTCGGCACTATCTGAAGGATCTCCACTTGTCCTTGCTGATGATATGGTGATGGCTGTGTGTGGTGTTTACCAGGGCTGTAAGGCAAATGATGGCTCTTTGTGTTGCAAGGTTTGCACAAGAGTCCGCCTAAGTCTGTAGGAGTCCAGTAGGTCTGCCTTGTCCCAGGTGCCTTAACTGTTGTTGTGCTTCACAGGAAAATCCGTCAATGTGGCAAGATTGTTGGATCAGTTGCTGATCCAGTGCGTGAGGTTGCAGGGTGTGGCGGGGGTGTTGTTTTGAGTGTCCCATACAGCTTGTCTGTGGTGACTTACATCAAGCATCTTTGGGGGATTGGTAGCGGGGTGTGGGGCAGTGTGTTGCTTGTCGGAGATGTGGATTCAAATGTTGATGGACCAATGATGGATGGTGGTGTGGTTCCCCTCCAGCAAGAAGTTACTGGCCCCCAGCCACATGTAGCCCGTGGAGGTGAAGGCGTGCGTGCAGATGTACGTGTTGATGGCTTAGCGGAATAGTGGATGTAGGCCTGCAGATCTGTAGAGGAGTGTTACACTGAGGGTTGCCATGGAGTTGCAGCAAACCCGGATTTGTGACTCTGAGGGTGTACTTGTGAATAAATAGCAATTCATCCCCCGGGATTGGTGTTGCCGTCCCTGCAGGTGATCTTGTATCCGTCTGAGATGGCAATGAAGACGTCATGTGCTGAGGATGCTTTTGTCCAGGTTACTGTCATGAAGGTGATGTGTGGGGCTGTTGTGTTGAGGAGGTAACAGAGTCCAATGGCATGCTGGTTGACGGGAGCGGGTGTGGGGTAGGAGGCACATTACCTGGTTGTTCTGACAGGGTCTTGAAGGTGGGGCAGCGCTGTGTAGGCAGTTGGAGTAGCACACTCAGCATGCGAAGGTGTCGTGTGTGTGCTTAGGGGTTGCCTGATAGCAGGAGGATGATTGTCACGATGACATTGCTTGGAGAGTGGCTGCAGCATGAGCCTGTTGTGTGACGTGGGTCATGCAAAGACTAGAGGGTCGTGCACTGTGCATGTTGCAGGTGCAGAGGTTCCTGCCTTTGGCACGGCGCTGGGGCTACAGTGGCACAGAAAAGCTGCTGCCTGCATTTCGAATGGGTGGAGGGGGAAGGGCAGAGCATTTTTGAGGCGTGGGGGTTGCAGAATCAGGGCACTCAGTGGGGCGGTGCCGCAGGTGAGGCAGCAGCAGGCGGAAGGGGTTAGAAATTAGGCAAAAAGTAGCACACAAAGACAAGGTCTGAAAGGCACAGTGCAACAGGTGTATGTAAAGGAAGGAGTGTCAGGTTACTCATGGGTCCCTACGAGAAAATATATGAACAATCACCATAAATTACAGCCACTGTATCAGGCAACAAAATGTGGAGATGCGCAAAGGAGACACATCATCAGCAGGCGTTCACGTCCCGTTGTGGGGAGCAACCTGCACAAATACATACCCAACCAGGTACTTCATGCACAATAGAGATCATTAGCCATAAAGCACTGCATGCATGTTGCCAAAGTACACATACACACAGATGCTCAATCTTTGACTATTATGCCATAGATGACGCATGCAAACTGTCAAGAGAGCTGCAGTGACAGAGATGAGGCACTTTGGATTGTGCTGAACACCTTTATTCCGCAAACACACACATAGGGATATGCATCTATATTAACAGACTCACAGGTCAGTTGACAGAACATGTAGGACATACGCTGGACACCCCCTTCAAAACACGGGTGATGTAAATCCCAATTAACTGGCACACAAGTTAAGGGGATGAGCCAAACACATCCTGCTGCACATGGAGAGGCTGCAATTCCCCATGGAGCCTGTTGTTGTGATGTCCCCCACTATGTCCACCCGTAGCATCTGCAATGTTTCAGAGGCAAGGTTTACACAAATTGATGCCTTCATCAGACGCCACACTCCACTACAGATGACTGCCAAGAAGGGTGACTATCATGTCATGGGAGTGATGCTACATGTTATATGCTCCATGGTGAGAAGACATGTATGCATGGTACCACAACATGCACAGACGCAGTCCCCACACATTCCAAACCCGTACCACCACAAAAAATCCTTGCTGCAAACCTTACCAAGACTGACCTTTCCACATGTCCGTGCATGGAACCTTGATTCAGCACACGTTGCAATCCTCATGAGGAATAGCAGGAGGACAACGATGACACGAGCAGACAACAGGCGCAAAATACCTGGGAATGACAGACACACAAGAAGTCACCTAAAACAATTACCACCACACACATGGACATTTACCAAACATGAACTATGTTTGACACATGTAAATTGCAAAGAAAGTCTCTCCGCAAAACTGTGGGGCATGACATCATCACTCGAGTGACACATCAGAACACACATCCAAGTCACTTAGCATTCAGTCAGCTGGACACACACATTGCAACACACGCCACTCAATGCTACAAGCTTGCACACTCATACCCAGTGACTCACCATTATGAGAAGAAGTTGCGTATGAGCTGACTCCGGATATCATCCTCCTCCTCCTCCTCATCACTAGCCTCGTGAGCAAGCCCTTGATCCTCCAGGGGTGGATGTTCCTGCTCATCCGGATCCAGGATGAGTGGCACTGCCTTCTCAACTGCCATGTTGTTCAGCATGCAGCACACGAGGAAGATTCGGCAGATCTTCTCCGGGGCATAAGGGAGGGACCCGCCTGTCTTGTCCAGGCACCAGAATCGGCTCTTCAGGAGGCCAAACGTCCTCTCAATCACTCGCCTGGTCTGCCCGTGTGCATTGTTGTACCTGTGATCTGCAGCTGTTCTTGGGTTGCGGAGAGGTGTCATTAGCCATGGCATGTTGGGATATCCAGAGTCCCCTACATGGAAACATCGTGTAAAAAAGTGGGTCAGGAGATGCCGTAAGAGCCAAAGATACCGCAACACACAGGACAAACAGAGTATACCCACCAACAAGACATGTTCGTTCGTTGTGCAGCCGCAGCATCATTTGTGGCACCCTGCTATGCCTCATGATGTAGGCATTGTGTGCTGATCCTGGAAAATGTGCACAGACATGGGAAATCTGCATGTTAGCAAGACACACCACAAGGGCATTTATCGAGTGGTAATGTTTTCTATTGCAATAGACTTGTTCCTGTGCCTGTGGTGGTACCAAAGCCACATGTGTACCATCAATGAACCCAATGACATGGGGCATCCCTCCCAGGGCATAGAAATCACCCTTGACATCTGTCAACTCCTCAGGAGTAGGAAATGTGATGAATTCATCAAGGTGCTCCAACATGGCTGCTAAAACATCACGCAGGACACGGCTGAACATTGTCTGTGACATGCCACCAACATCAGCTATGGTGAATTGAAACGTACCTGTGACAAAAAAATGTAGGGCTGCCATCACCTTCATCTTTGGGGTCAGCGCAGTAGGATACCTGTGTCGCGGTTGGAGGTGTGGTGCCAGCCTGTCGGTCAAGTCCTCAATCAACTGTTGAGTGAATCTGTAACGTTGGATGCAGGCACGTTCCCTCATGGCACCCAAGTCTGGCATTGGTCTTGGGACAGGTGGTGCCCTGCAAGACATTGTTTGTAAGAATGAAGATTGAGAGTCTGCCAATATCAATGTCAATGAACATAGCGCATGCTACACTACTAATACACATCAGGTAACTATGGAGTCGGGTGTGTGCAATACATACAGGACACATATGCCAGCTTGCTGGCAGTCCTACAAAGAGCCAGATACACCTGTTGATTGTCAAGTCAACATGACATGCCCTGAAATGATTTGGGGGCCAGTCTGAGTGAAGAGCCACAGATATCACCGGAGTGACACACAACCACATAGCTGCATTGGAAGGATGTCATCTCATCCAGACAGCTGACTGAAAGGCACACACACAGGTCACATGGAATGTCAAATGTACATATCAAACACAGTGCAATGAAGGGGTACATGTGACAACACAAAGACACAGCCATTGAGACAACGCAGACATGTATGACTGGGAAAATATGATGTCCGATGCACACAGACCCTACAGACGTGTGAATCCACATGTGGCATGGTGTGCGTCGATGTGTTCCATGCCCATCTCCACACAGACCCCTGTTGGATGCACCAACAGCAGATGCAGTTGACAGGACACTGACATCAAGCTCATGGGAACACATGACACACACCTGACATAGTCACAAAGGGGCACGCTGATCGTGACAGGTCAGTTGATAGAGTGTCCCTGAACCTGGCATCAGGAGACAGGTGCGGGTGTTGATGACTGTGCCATCCCACTGCTGCTGTGCATGACACAGTTGGACTACAGACACACATGTGGCAAGTGTCAAGGTGATGTGTGCCACATAGGGCCCCATCACACATGACATGTGTCCACAGGTCATCACACATCAATTGTGCAACTAGATGAGATGACCTGGGCAATATCACTGGCTAACACACCTAGGGCCTGCACATGAAAGTATGCAATGACAAGTACTTGATGGACATCCTTGTGCGACTCGTAGCCCTCCATTCCTGGCATGTGCACACCTGTATTACCATTGTAAGCGCGTGAAATGTGCACCCGTACGTGTACGCAATAGTGGTACACGTACGTGTACTACTAGTGCGTACCCGTAAGGGGATCGCACTAGTGCTACTGCAATCCCCTTACGGGTTCGTACTGGTAGTACACGTACGTGTACTACTATTGCGATCCCCTTACGGGTACGCACTAGTAGTACACGTACGTGTACTACTAGTGCGTACCCGTAAGGGGATTGCACTAGTAGTACACGTACGTGTACTATTATTGCAATCCCCTTACGGGTAAGCACTAGTAGTACACGTATGTGTACTACTAGTGCGATCCCCTTATGGGTACGCACTAGTAGTACACGTACGTGTACTACTAGTGCGTACCCGTAAGGGGATCGCACTAGTAGTACACGTACGTGTACTACTAGTGCGTACAGGTACATGTACTACTATTGCGATCACTAGTGCGTACAGGTACATGTACTACTATTGCGATCAAATTACGGGTACGCACTAGTAGTACACGTACGTGTACTACTGGTGCATACCGGTAAGGGGATCGCAATAGTAGTACACGTACGTGTACTACTATTGCGATCCCCTTACGGGTATGCACTAGTAAGACACGTACATGTACTACTAGTGCGTACAGGTACGTGTACTACTATTGCGATCCCCTTACGGGTACGCACTAGTAGTACACTTACGTGTACTACTAGTGCAATCCCCTTATGGGTACGCACTAGTAGTACACATACGTGTACTACTAGTGCATACCCATAAGGGGATCGCAATAGTAGTACACATACGTGTACTACTAGTGCGTACAAGTACGGGTCAAACGCACTGTACAACAGGCACTGTAGGGGTAGTGCGTACCCGTAAGGGGATTGCACTAGTAGTACACGTACGTGTACTACTATTGCAATCCCCTTACGGGTAAGCACTAGTAGTACACGTATGTGTACTACTAGTGCGATCCCCTTACGGGTACGCACTAGTAGTACACGTACGTGTACTACTAGTGCGTACCCGTAAGGGGATCGCACTAGTAGTACACGTACGTGTACTACTAGTGCGTACAGGTACATGTACTACTATTGCGATCACTAGTGCGTACAGGTACATGTACTACTATTGCGATCAAATTACGGGTACGCACTAGTAGTACACGTACGTGTACTACTGGTGCATACCGGTAAGGGGATCGCAATAGTAGTACACGTACGTGTACTACTATTGCGATCCCCTTACGGGTATGCACTAGTAAGACACGTACATGTACTACTAGTGCGTACAGGTACGTGTACTACTATTGCGATCCCCTTACGGGTACGCACTAGTAGTACACTTACGTGTACTACTAGTGCAATCCCCTTATGGGTACGCACTAGTAGTACACATACGTGTACTACTAGTGCATACCCATAAGGGGATCGCAATAGTAGTACACATACGTGTACTACTAGTGCGTACAAGTACGGGTCAAGCGCACTGTACAACAGGCGCTGTAGGGGTACTGTGTGTGGTTTCAAAATTACATAGGGGACACATAAGGGACAAGTGTTAGGCCATAAATGCATGCTGGTTGTCATGGATACCGAGTTTTCAGTTGAAATTTGTCCATCAGGTGTCCTGGAAAAGTCAGTTGGCCACAAAATACAATGTTGCAAAGTGGTTTTTGACTTGAGATGATGCTCAAATTTTGAACGATGCAAATGCTGTCACTGGTGTATGTTTAAAGGGATTGGAGTAAACGTACGATGCGAATGATTCAGACCAATCACTATGTACTCCTCAAAATGAATGCCCCTCAGCAAGACAGATATAAGGCAGCCAGAACCCATGAGAGGGCACTTGTCTTCACAACTCCAGAGCCGACAACACTGCTGCTGTCTCTGCTTCCTCTGGCCATGTCACGTGCTGTGGAGAGGGCCCAGCCATTCACCCTGGAGGAGAATGAGGCCTTACTGGACGTCCTCCTCCCACAGTACACCAGCCTGTATGGGAGACCAGGGGAGCAGGTGAGTGCTGACTCCACTACCTTTGCCTATGCACCTGTTGTGTGACAGTCAATATAGTGTCCAGGTGGGACACACATGCAATGTTGTTTAGAGTGTGTCCCGGGGGGGGGTCATGCTTATGGCTCTCATGCAGAGCATGATGTAGTTCCTGTGTGCACTTCTCACTTGCATAGTGCTTACAGTGACTTTCACTGCATAGTGAATGACACATTCAGCCTGGCAAATCCTTGGTGGCTTTTCTTCCTGTTGTCCTGAGGTGATTCAGTGGTCCCCCCGGTGTGACAGGTGACTGTACCCACACATGTGTATGAGTTGAGTAGACCTGTGGTGAGAGTGTCCAAATGATTTGTACGGTCTCGTGGACATTGATGTGTGTGAATGTTCCTTGTCATGTGGGTGAGTGTCTATGTGAAGTGTTGCACCACAGCTGCATGGTGGAGGCAACAGATCCACCCATCCGATGTGACAAGTAAGCCGTGCTTTGTGTCTTACTTGCAGAGCTAGCATGACACCTGTGACTCCCCACTGGCAAATGGCACATGTGCAGAGTGAGGGTTGTATCCGCTGTTGTCAATGACAGACGAGTGATCTGTGCCTGGGTGTGTCTGTCTAGTCTGCTGAGGGTGTGTCAGTGGAGTGGGACATGTGACTGCTTGGCACGTGCTGGCCATCAGCCTGCTGTTGCATGTGCAGCACAGTGTGTGGCATGATCGTGAGTGTGTTGCACCCCTCATGCCACATGTTGACTTTCACTGCCATGTAGTGCATTGGCGCTTGCACACAGGGCTATTTCTTGTTGTGAATGAGGAAATTCATGTCAGCATCCTATGCCCTGTTCAACATTTCAAAGATGTTCTAATGTGTGTCTCTGGGACATGGAGCAGGTGTATTGATGTTGTGTCACTTTGTCATCCTGACAGGTAACTGCCTACGAGAAGGGGGTGATCTGGAGCAACGTCGTCAGGGCCGTGACAACTGCGGGGAGTGTAGTCGGCAGCTGCCACAGGTCCGCAAGAGGTGGCAGGGCATCCGGTGCTGGACCCGGCGGATCGCCCGGGTCCAGCTGGAGCTTGACCCTCCTTGCCCCCACGGCGGCCGCCGACGCTTGACCCCCCACATGAGACGTTTCCTGGCGGTGGTCTTCCCTGACCTCGATAGGCAGTTGCAAGAGAGACTGCAGCAAGGAGGGGGTAGGTCCATGGCTTTTGGTTGTGTTATGTGTCGCCTGCTTTTGAAAGTGCTCTTTCGCATGAATACACTCCCAGAGTTGATATGTGCAGTGCATTTTCTGTTCCCCGTTGTCACCTGGGGCTCTTTTTCATCCCTTCCCCTCCTTGACATGTGTTCCCTGGTCTGTGTGTAATCACATTTGCACATGGTCATCTAGGGTGCCAGTGAATCTAAGTGCACATAGCTTTCTGCATCATGTTGGAGGGTGGTCTGTGACTTGTGTTGGTACCTTGCCTGTTCCATGACCTGTTCACTATGTTGGGGGTCCATATTTGTTGTCACTGATGATGATTCTCAACATAGGAGTGTGAGCTTTTAACTGAACCCCCTTGCAGCATGCTTGACCAATGTTGTGGCCTCAGACATGATGTGCATGAGTGGGAGATATGCATAGTGCCATGACGGTTGAACATGGTACAGTCAGCTCATTCCAGGACCACGGAGCAGTGTGCCCACTATAGTCCCCTGAGACACCCTGGCCTCCTAATCATGTGTGTCATCCAACACTGTGCACATTCACTGCGGGTTCAGCATAGGTCTGCCTCTGTGGCATTGTTACCTGGCCTAGTTTGTATTTTTCAAATGTGTGCTACATGTGTCCACTGGACAGGGATACACCATTTTGCTTGTGCAGACTCACACTGGTCAGTGCCTGTGTGGCTATTCACAACAATCTGTTGATGGTTGTTTGTCACAAATATGTGTTGCCAGCCCACACGAGGTGATGTTGTGTCAATGAAGCGAGTTTTCAAGCACAGTTATTGTAACCCTGAATAAGAGGTGTCACTTCTTGATCTGTATCAGTCACATTGACTCAGGTGTGGGTGGAGGTGTGCGGGAGGGGCATACATGTGCAACCCTAATTTTTCATTGCCAGGTCTGACTTGTGTGTGGGAATTGGCTGTACAGAAAATCAACGTGCAGTGCCCCTGTGATGGTGGCCAGTGCTTAATGTTCGTGCTTTGCAGCCTGTGTCAGTTTTTTACAAACATGTATCGTGCTCATACATTTTTGGCACCTGTGTGTGGTTCAGATGCAACGCAGTTTTGACTTTGTGTGCTGACATCTGTGTGTACATTCTGGCTTGCCATGAGGGTGTCCCCACAGTACAGCTAGGCTTTTTTTCAAACCAATTGCAGGCCCATTAGCTTATGCAGTTTCCTGAGTGTGGACATGTGTGCCACTCCAGATGACAGACAGTAGGTCATATGTGTAGCCAACTGTGTAATCAGGTGATGGATAGCCATGTGACAAATTACATAATTCAAGTTGTTACTCTAAATAAATTGTACCTTGGCACTCACAGCACTTCTCAACAGTTCTTCATGTTTTAAATGTGGTAATTTGATGATTTGTGTTAAGAACAATGATGTGCCTGCATGAAAGATATCTCCCGAGGAAGTGCACACCAAACGGCATTTCCACTTTCATTGAACACACTGGCACCTTTTCAAAGAAGCCACTGTTAGAATTAATTGGTGTTGCAGATTCTCCATATACATGTTCCCACTGAGGTCTGGATTTTGTGAAACTCCTTTGTTGTTGGTGATATGAACTAACGAGTGTCAAGACATTAAGACCTCCGTGGGCACATGTATATGTACTTTCTGCAACACCATTGATTTCTAACTGTGGCTTCTTAGAAAAGGTGTCAGCTTCTTCAATGACAGGGTAAATGTACTTTTGTGTGCACTGCATTGTGCGACATATTTCTTCCGGGCACACGAGTGTTCTTTTCACGAGATGGCAATTTTCCACATTCAAAACATGTTGATTGTGTAAAGTATTGTGAGTCCCAAGGTAACCACATTTTTTTGTTTTGTGTTCCAAAGTACTTACAGGTCTCCGAGTGTGGTGACACCTTGAGTATTGAGGTGTGTTAGTTTAACTTGGGTGCACCACTACTTTTTCTTTCAGGGTAAACAAGAGGTGGCATGACTTCATTGTATTGCTGTGCTCACCGGTTCACAGACACTAGCTTCTCAGTGTATTTCTCATTCAAGTTGTGGCCTGGTGTGTTCTTTTTTTCATGGTGTCCAAGTGGCATAGCGGGTCTACCAACTGGGCAGTACAGGGCATACATATGTGCGGAGTAATGTAGCTGTTACTCATGATGCATTGCCGGATATGCACTGTGACCAATTGTTTTGTGCTCATGTGTCAGATGTATACAGGTGACTGATGCATTTTGGTTTCTTATCTTTGCCCACAGCATCATCAACCGAAAACAAAGGAGACACCTGCGTGGACCTGGAGGAGGGACCCAGCGATAGTGCCGCCAGTGCTGTGGAGTCAGCAGGAGCCAGTGGCACGGAGGGCGAGAGCAGCTACGATGCCGACGGGTCCGAGGCTGAACTCCCTGAGGAGGCGGAGGCTGCAACACCAACTGGCAGCATACCCACATCTCTCCCCGCCTCCTCCATTCCCATCTCCGCCCTCCCAGTTGCTCCCATCCCTCCTGTCCGTGCAGCGTCCCACCATGTCTCCTTCGTGCCAGGCACCGCACCCCCTGCCCCTGTCACCCCTGCTGCCCTCAGTGAAGAGTCTGTGGACATACTGCGGGAGTTGCAGGTTGGGCAGGCATCGATGCTGAATGTCCTCCATGACCACACTAGACTGCTCACACAGGTGGTGTCGTTCATGGAGGGCATGTCAGCAACAATGTCTGACCAACGCAGGATTCTGCCGTCCATGGACTCTTCACTGATGGCAGCAGTTACTGCCCTGCAGCGCTCCGTCCCCCCCTACCCCGGACTCATCCACACTACCCTCTCCCATGCCTGCCCACGCACACCCAGACAGTCACGGGCACGCACCCCAACAGACACATCCAGCACACCCACAAGTAAGGCACAGCGCACACATCCTGGCACGCACACTCAGGGGGATGTAGGCACACCCACAGGGTCTGGGGGAAGACGACAGACACGCAGCCACAGTCATAGTCCGCAATCCTCACAACCCAGTTCCTCCAAAACCACTCCCCTTAGCTCCCCTGCCAAACTGTCACCCATGGACAGCTACATGGCTGGTCTGGCCCTCAGCCCCACTGTGACACCACCCCACAAGCGTGCGAGGAAGTCCCCGGGCAGGGGAGTTGAGTCCCCCCATGTCAACCCCCTCCCCAAAGAGCACTGCACCCCATCCCTCGGCCACCACACCCTCCGTTGGCCCTGGGGTATCTTCCGGTGCAGGGGTTAGGATGGAGGCCCTAGCTGAAGTGTGCAGCGCCGTGTTCACCTCCACCTTTGGCGCTGCCCCACCCCCAGTGGTGGAGACGTCCACCCCTGCACCCACCACACCTACCCAACCCCCTCCTGTCCCTGCGGTGCCTGGTCCTGCCACTGATGATGCCCCCCCCCGGTCGACAAACCTTGAGGTTTGTTTGTGCAGGCAAGGTAGGGGTGGACGCGGTCCCTACGTCCACCCTTGGACTCGAGAAATGGACTGGCCATTGGCCTTTGTACATAGTCTTTTTAATTTATTATTTTTCTGTGCTGAATAAAGCCTTTTCTTTTCCTTTCAACACTATTGCATTTCAGGTACTTGATGTTGCTGATGAGGCTCATGAAGTTGGTGTTCTGGTAATGTGTTAGGGTTCTGAGATATGTTTTTGTATGATGGTCATGAGGTGGACCATGGTATCTGTGTGCCATCACAATGTCTGTGCAAAGAATCATTGGTAGTGTGTGTTCATTTCCTTTGGAGACATTGTCCCAAGGAGTGTTCCTTCCTCGGTGGCACCTGACATCATCCCTGCAAACAGTTGCACAATTGTTGTGCTGACCTGTGTCCACATTTCCTTTGTTGGTGAGGGATCCCTTCAACAATGGCCATGCCTGCTCACCAATGTCTCCTGCTGAATCATCTGTGCCATCCTTTCTAGTCACTGTACTTGTGTTTTGGGTATGTAGGAATGGCATCAGGGACAAATTGTCCCTTTTCAGCACTATGCATGTGTGTAATCACGGCCCTCACACACAAATGGTATGTGTTATGCAGGGTATAGGGGCACCTGACTCACAATTGTGGGCATTGTATCTAGTGGCATTGAACCCTATTCCTTCCATGAGAGACAACATCTTGGTGGCTGGACCAGCACCTGGACATTCCTATCATTGATGGGATGTGCGCGACAGTGTGTGTTCCCTTTGGCTATCTTAGTTTTGTATGCAGTTACATGACTATACAGTCTGTTGGCATGAAACCAGGGTGTGTATTGTGCTGCATCTGCCATGGGTGGGTATGCATGTGTTATATGTCCTCACACCCACATGTGGTGTGTCATGCAGTGTGTGAAAGACATCCATCCTCCTGGGAGTGTGACATTGCTGGGAGTCCTCTGCACCCACCCCTCATATCTCTGTCGACTGCTGGTAGTGATATGCACCCACCCCTCATATCGCTGTTTATTTATTTATTTATTTATTTATTTTTAGCATTTCTTAAAGCGCGAACAAATGCCCACAGGCGTCTCGGCGCTGTACTATTGTGAACTCTCCTATGCTTGGCTTCTGGCTCTTAGAGGTTAAACAACCATGTTTTCAGCTTCTTTCTGAATGACAGGAGATTTGGGCTGGATCTGATGGATTGAGGAAGTGTGTTCCATAGTTTTGGGGCGGCAACCAGGAAACGTCTGTCTCCCCAGTTGACTAGTCTAGTCCGGGGTACCACCAGATCGTTCAGCTTGGCTGAACGGGGTGGTCGAGGAGGAATATAAGGGATAAGGTGGTCTCTCTGGAATTGAGGGGCTTGTTGGTGTAGCGATTTATAAACAATACACAATGTTTTGAATTTGATTCTATTCCTGATAGGGAGCCAATGAAAGCTTCTCAAGGTATCAGTTATAGGTTTAAATTTGGGGATATCCGAGAGAAGTCTGGCCGCTGCGTTCTGTACTGTCTGCATTTTCTTGATGACCCTGATTTGGGCATTGGCAAACAGGCCATTGCAGTAATCTAATGCAGACAGGATTAGGGCACTAACTAATGTCTTGCCTACACTTTTGGGTAGAAACGGGAGGATCTTTTTTACCAGGCGTAATTTGTAAAACACTGTGGAGGCCGTCTGGTTGGCATGAGCCATAAAGTTCAAGTTGTCGTCAAAAATGATGCCTAAGTTTCTCACCTTCGTGGTTGGTTTGGGCAAGGCTCCAAAGGATGACGGCCACCATACGGAGGACCAGTTAGGGCTAAGATGACCAAAGGTTACCACCTCGGTTTTATCGGAGTTCAGTTTTAAACAGTTTGCTGACATCCACTGTCCGATGGCCAGCATGCCTGCTTTAAAACTCTCCGCTACTGTTTCCCCATCATCTCTGATGGCCAGAATCAACTGGGTGTCATCCGCATATGAGGTAAGGTTCATCCCATGCGCTTTGATTGTTTTAGCGAGGTCTGACACATAGATGTTAAATAGTGTCGGACTAAGGGATGAACCTTGAGGTACCCCACATGGCAAGGACAACTCTGCTGACTCGAATTGTCCTAGGGTGACTGCCTGGGATCTATCCGTCTAGAAAGATGCCAGTAGTATCTTAGCTAGGCCTTGCACGCCCATCTTTTCAACACGGTCGACCAGGATCTTGTGGTCGACCGTGTCGAAGGCGGACGATAAATCTAGAAGCACCCACAGTGCTGAGCTTCCTTGATCTCGGATTAATCGGATGTCATCCGCCGCTTTGATAAGCACCGTTTCTGTTCCATAAAACTTGCGGAATCCAAATTGGGTTTCATCGAGCAGATGGTATTGCTCGATAAATTCCGCAAGTTGAGTATTCATGGCTTTTTCTGCTATTTTGGCTAGAAACGGGAGGTTAGCTATAGGCCTGTAGTTTTTTAGCTCCGTTTTATCTAGGCCAGATTTTTTCAGAAGTGGCTTCAGTAAGGTCTTTTTTAAAGGGGTAGGGAAGATTCCTGTACGGAACATTAGATTGCAAATTTGAGTTATAACTGGAACCACGGTATCCATTAATGGGCGGAGAGTTTTCACGGGACAAGGATCCAATGCTGAGCCGGACTTAATGGATTTGATGATGTCCTGGATTTGGTTTTCTGTGATTTCCGCAAACTGTGGAAAGATATTGTCAGTATGTGGCGTTATTATATCATCGGTGCTTTGATTATCAGCGGAGTTAAATGCTGAGAAGATATCATTCACTTTAGTGAAAAAGAAGGATGCTAATGAGTCACAGAAACTTTGTGAACAAGGGGGATTCAAGTCAGGAACACCTCCTGCAAGCTGTTTGGTTATGTTATAGAGCTTTTTATTAGAATTTTTTGCACTTTCGATTTGCTCGCTGTAGTACTTTTTTTTGGCCTCTATGATCAAGAGTTTGTACTGAATTTGAAGCTCCTTATACATATGTTTGCTTTCATCGTCATAGTTTTTCCTCCAGTGTCTTTCTTTGTTTCTACATAGCTGTTTATGTTTTCTGAGTTCTTCTGTATACCAGGGTGCTGAAGGGGAACTTTTATTCCTGGACATTCGTTTAACTGGTACTAATTTGTTAGTAGCCTGGTCCAGCCAAGCTTGGTATTGCTTTGTAGCTATTTCTGGATCAGTAGACAAGGTAGGCTTAGAGTTGTCTAGTGCTACCTTAAGGTTAGGAATATTGATATCTTTCCATACCTTAAAAGGTTCCTGTCTGGGGGTAGGTGTTTTAACAGTGGAGGTTTCGCTAATTTTTATAGTACCTAGTACCAAGTAATGGTCAGTCCAAGTCATTGGGAGGACGTCAGTAATTAGCAGATTATCTAGATTCGTAAATATTCCATCTAATGTATGCCCTGCATTGTGGGTAGGTCCCGTCACCAGCTGTGATAGGCCGAAGACCTCCATTTCCGACTGTAGGGATATGGTGTCTTTATCTCTATTACAGTCCAGATGGAAATTAAAGTCTCCTAGCAGTGTTATAGACTTCTCGATTGCAAAGGCTTCTAAGATAGTGGCAATTTCTGTGAGAAATCCCAACCGAATTTCTGGCCGTCTATATAATAGTATGCCTCTGAAGTTATAAGAAGGAGACAGGTAGATATCAAACTGGAACACCTCACATGCTGTGGTGGGTATTGCCGTGATGCGGATTTTGAAAGTGTCCCGGGCAATTATAGCTGTCCCACCTACTCTTTTGCCTGTTCTGTCCAGCCTATAGGCTTTAAATACATTTGGGACGGCGATCACAAGATCTGGATCCGATGTTTTATCCATCCACGTCTCTGTCAGGAACATTATATCAATGTTCCTGTCTAGAAGTAAATCGGCAATTTCTTGCCTGTGTTTAGCCAAAGAGCGAACGTTAATGAGGGCAGTTATAAATTTTTGTGTTGCCTGATTTTGATTGTTGCTTCCCACCGGTTTGTTTAAAAGGGGAATGGCCGCCTGACAGTGTTCACATTTTAGAATTGTAGTGGAAGATATGGAGTCCGGACTGTATCTGGTACATCCTTCCATAAGTTGTGGACGTAGATCAGTTAGTGAGGAGTGAGTGTAGGGTGGGAGGCGGGTGAATTCGGTAGAGCCAGGGGTGGTGGCCCTAGGCCCATGTCCGGCACGGACGGGCGCAGACGGGCTTGCCTTTGGCGCGCCTTCGGCGCGCCGCCGGCGCGCCCGCTGCGCCCGCCCGTTGCGCGGACGGAATGACCCCATTTTTTTATACTCTGCCGAGGAGGGTGGGAGGCGTCCTGCCACTGGACCGCCAACCCTTTCTCCCTCCAAGATGGCGCCTTTACCCTGCGTCGTCAGCCCCTAATCGGCCACGCCGGGAAGGAAAGGTGAGAGGAGCGCGCCTCGGTGCAAAGCAAATCTTGCACTCGAGAAGCGCAGCTATGCAGTGGTATTAAAAGCGCAACAATTAAAATATTTACAAGGATTTAAAAGTTAGCACAATTACACCGCAAAAGGATAGAGGGTAGAGCCCCCGGCTTCCGCCTCAGGGGAGAGTAAACAAGTACACAGAGCAATGGGTACTACTGTTTAAATATCCGGGAGGGCGGGAGGCGTCCTGCCACTCGACCGCCAACCCTTTCTCCCTCCAAGATGGCGCCTTTACCCCGCGTCGTCAGCCCCTAATCGGCCACGCCGGGAAGGAAAGGTGAGAGGAGCGCGCCTCGGTGCAAAGCAAATCTTGCACTCGAGAAGCGCAGTTATGCAGTGGTATTAAAAGCGCAACAATTAAAATATTTACAAGGATTTAAAAGTTAGCACAATTACACCGCAAAAGGATAGAGGGTAGAGCCCCCGGCTTCCGCCTCAGGGGAGAGTAAACAAGTACTGTTCACTGCTGGGAGTCCTTTGCACCCACCCCCATATGTCTGGACACTGCTGGTAGTGATATGCACCCACCCCCATATGTCTGGACACTGCTGGTAGTGATATGCACCCACCCCTCATATCTCTGTCCACTGCTGGTAGTGATATGCACCCACCCCTCATATCTCTGTCCACTGCTGGTAGTGGTATGCACACCCCCCATATGTCTGGACACTGCTGGTAGTGATATGCACCTACCCCCATATGTCTGGACACTGCTGGGAGTCATATGCACCCACCCCTCATATCTCTGTCCACTGCTGGTAGTGATATGCACCCACCCCCATATGTCTGGACACTGCTGGTAGTGATATGCACCCACCCCCATATGTCTGGACACTGTTGGGAGTCATATGCACCCACCCCTCATATCTCTGTCCACTGCTGGGAGTCATATGAACCCGCCCCCATATGTCTGTCCACTGCTGGTAGTGATATGCACCCACCACCATATGTCTGGACACTGCTGGTAGTGATATGCACCCACTCCTCATATCTCTGTCCACTGCTGGTAGTGCTATGCACCCACCCCTAATATCTCTGTCCACTGCTGGGAGTCCTCTGCACCCACCCCCATATGTCTGGACACTGCTGGTAGTGATATGCACCCACCCCCATATGTCTGGACACTGCTGGTAGTGATATGCACCCACCCCCATATGTCTGGACACTGCTGGTAGTGATATGCACCCACCCCTCATATGTCTGTCCACTGCTGGTAGTGATATGCACCCACCCCCATATGTCTGGACACTGCTGGTAGTGATATGAACCCACCCCTCATATCTCTGTCCACTGCTGGTAGTGATATGCACCCACCCCTCATATCTCTGTCCACTGTTGGTAATGATATGCACCCACCCCTCATATCTCTGTCCACTGCTGGGAGTCCTCTGCACCTACCCCCATATGTCTGGACACTGCTGGTAGTGATATGCACCCACCCCTCATATCTCTGTCCACTGCTGGGAGTCCTCTGCACCCACCCCCATATGTCTGGACACTGCTGGTAGTGATATGCACCCACCCCCATATGACTGGACACTTCTGGGAGTCATATGCACCCACCCCTCATATCTCTGTCCACTGCTGTTAGGGATATGCACCCACCCCCATATGTCTGGACACTGCTGGGAGTCATATGCACCCACCCCCATATGTCTGGACACTGCTGGTAGTGATATGCACCCACCCCTCATATCTCTGTCACCTGCTGGGAGTCCTCTGCACCCACCCCCATATGTCTGGACACTGCTGGTAGTGATATGCACCCACCCCTCATATCTCTGTCCACTGCTGGGAGTCATCTGCACATACCCCCATATGTCTGGACACTGCTGGTAGTGATATGCATCCACCCCTCATATCTCTGTCCACTGCTGGGAGTCCTCTGCACCCACCCCCATATGTCTGGACACTGCTGGTAGTGATATGCACCCACCCCCATATGACTGGACACTGCTGGGAGTCATATGCACCCACCCCTCATATCTCTGTCCACTGCTGTTAGGGATATGCACCCACCCCCATATGTCTGGACACTGCTGGGAGTCATATGCACCCACCCTCATATGTCTGGACACTGCTGGTAGTGATATGCACCCACCCCTCATATCTCTGTCACCTGCTGGGAGTCCTCTGCACCCACCCCCATATGTCTGTCCACTGCTGGTAGTGATATGCACCCACCCCCAGATGTCTAGACACTGCTGGTAGTGATATGCACCCACCCCCATATGTCTGGACACTGCTGGGAGTCATATGCACCCACCCCTCATATCTCTGTCCACTGCTGGGAGTCATATGCACCCACCCCCATATGTCTGTCCACTGCTGGTAGTGATATGCACCCACCACCATATGTCTGGACAATGCTGGTAGTGATATGCACCCACCCCTCATATCTCTGTCCACTGCTGGTAGTGATATGCACCCACCCCTCATATCTCTGTCCACTGCTGGGAGTCCTCTGCACCCACCCCCATATGTCTGGACACTGCTGGTAGTGATATGCACCCACCCCCATATGTCTGGACACTGCTGGTAGTGATATGCACCCACCCCCATATGTCTGGACACTGCTGGTAGTGATATGCACCCACCCCTCATATGTCTGTCCACTGCTGGTAGTGATATGCTCCCACCCCCATATGTCTGGACACTGCTGGTAGTGATATGCACCCACCCCTCATATCTCTGTCCACTGCTGGTAGTGATATGCACCCACCCCTCATATCTCTGTCCACTGTTGGTAATGATATGCACCCACCCCTCATATCTCTGTCCACTGCTGGGAGTCCTCTGCACCTACCCCCATATGTCTGGACACTGCTGGTAGTGATATGCACCCACCCCCATATGACTGGACACTGCTGGGAGTCATATGCACCCACCCCTCATATCTCTGTCCACTGCTGTTAGGGATATGCACCCACCCCCATATGTCTGGACACTGCTGGGAGTCATATGCACCCACCCCCATATGTCTGGACACTGCTGGTAGTGATATGCACCCACCCCTCATATCTCTGTCACCTGCTGGGAGTCCTCTGCACCCACCCCCATATGTCTGGACACTGCTGGTAGTGATATGCACCCACCCCTCATATCTCTGTCCACTGCTGGGAGTCCTCTGCACATACCCCCATATGTCTGGACACTGCTGGTAGTGATATGCATCCACCCCTCATATCTCTGTCCACTGCTGGGAGTCCTCTGCACCCACCCCCATATGTCTGGACACTGCTGGTAGTGATATGCACCCACCCCCATATGACTGGACACTGCTGGGAGTCATATGCACCCACCCCTCATATCTCTGTCCAATGCTGGTAGTGATATGCACCCACCCCCATATGTCTGGGCACTGCTGGTAGTGATATGCACCCACCCCTCATATCTCTGTCCACTGCTGGTAGTGATATGCACCCACCCCTCATATCTCTGTTCACTGCTGGTAGTGATGTGCACCCACCCCCATATGTCTGGACACTGCTGGTAGTGATATGCACCCACCCCCATATGTCTGGACACTGCTGGTAGTGATATGCACCCACCCCCATATGTCTGGACACTGCTGGGAGTCATATGCACCCACCCCTCATATCTCTGTCCACTGCTGGGAGTCATATGCACCCACCCCCATATGTCTGTCCACTGCTGGTAGTGATATGCACCCACCACCATATGTCTGGACACTGCTGGTAGTGATATGCACCCACCCCTCATATCTCTGTCCACTGCTGGTAGTGATATGCACCCACCCCTCATATCTCTGTCCACTGCTGGGAGTCCTCTGCACCCACCCCCATATGTCTGGACACTGCTGGTAGTGATATGCACCCACCCCCATATGTCTGGACACTGCTGGTAGTGATATGCACCCACCCCCATATGTCTGGACACTGCTGGTAGTGATATGCACCCACCCCTCATATGTCTGTCCACTGCTGGTAGTGATATGCACCCACCCCCATATGTCTGGGCACTGCTGGTAGTGATATGCACCCACCCCTCATATCTCTGTCCACTGCTGGTAGTGATATGCACCCACCCCTCATATCTCTGTTCACTGCTGGTAGTGATGTGCACCCACCCCCATATGTCTGGACACTGCTGGTAGTGATATGCACCCACCCCCATATGTCTGGACACTGCTGGTAGTGATATGCACCCACCCCTCATCTGTCTGGACACTGCTGGTAGTGATATGCACCCACCCCCATATCTCTGTCCACTGCTGGTAGTGATATGCACCCACCCCTCATATCTCTGTCCACTGCTGGAAGTGATATGCACCCACCCCCATATGTCAGGACACTGCTGGGAGTCATATGCACCCACCTCCATATGTCTGGACACTGCTGGTAGTGATATGCACCCACCCCTCATATCTCTGTTCACTGCTGGGAGTCCTCTGCACCTACCCCCATATGTCTGGACACTGCTGGTAGTGATATGCACCCATCCCTCATATCTCTGTCCACTGCTGGGAGTCCTCTGCACCCACTCCCATATGTCTGGACACTGCTGGTAGTGATATGCACCCACCCCCATATGACTGGACACTGCTGGTAGTGATATGCACCCACCCCTCATATCTCCGTCACCTGCTGGGAGTCCTCTGCACCCACCCCCATATGTCTGGACACTGCTGGTAGTGATATGCACCCACCCCTCATATCTCTGTCCACTGCTGGGAGTCATATGCAACCACCCACGCACCCCCTTGGAGCTGTACACTGCTGGCCTGGACCGACACACACACCAATATGATCTTAACATGCTGGGCCAGTCCTCTAAGCCCACATTCATGGCGTGTCTATGCCTCGTATCCCAAATGTACTGATGCCGTAGGGATACATGTGGTACGCACTGTACCCACGCATTCATGCGTGGGTATGGTCCGTACCACTGTTGTAATGGTGCCGTAGGGGTACGTGGGGTATGGACCGTACCCACGCATGAATCGCACCGTACCCATGCATTCATGCGTGGGTACGGTCTGTACCACTGTTGTCATGGTGCCGTAGGGGTACGTGTGGTACGCACCGTACCCACGCATTCATGCGTGGGTACGGTCCATACCTGAGTTGTCATGGTGCCGTAGGGGTACGTGTGGTACGCACCGTACCCACGCATTCATGTGTGGGTATGGTCCGTACCACTGTTGTCATGGTGCCATAGGGGTACGTGTGGTACGCACCGTACACGTCCACTTCCGTTGTTGCGGTACGCAGGTGTTGCTGGACAAGCCCCCCCAAGTGACCAGAGCCTGGTGGTAATGTATGGCCTCCATATTATAAGTTTGGGTTTGTGTATGGGGTATGTTTCCTGCCCCTCACCCCCCCCTGGCCCCTGGGTGTTGTTCTCACCTTCTGCTGCGTGTGCGTCGAGTGCGGTGCACCAGGTCGTAGGCCAAGAGGACCGGGATGACACGTACGATGGGGTTCATGGCGTGTACGTCGCGTACCGGGGCTCCATTGCGTAGCGGTTCGCGTCGAACTCTGCTTTTCCGGCTGTGTTTGACTCCCGAAAAAAAGGGCCGTACGGAGTGACGTAGGGACGAATCGTACTTGATGGGCTGGAAACCGCTGCCTGAATACGTCCGGACGTCACGTACAAGCTGTTCCGGATCAGAATCGTACGTATTTTTTCCTCGTACGGTCTTTTGTACGATTCGTATGGAAATAGGCTTTCTGTACGAATCGTACTTCCTAGGTTCTAGGGACAGTTTACCGGGTGCGAGTCGTACGGAGAAACCGCTCCGTACGACGATTCGTAGGGTCTTTTTACAGGATCGGAATTGACCCCCAAATGTTCCGCATTGTGCCGCTTCCAGGATAAACAAGACAAAAGCTCACTATGAGGATTTGAGATACCTAGCTGGACTCCATTTAAAGCAACACAGCAGCAAAAAGTAGCTGCACTGTGTTGTGTGAACGGGAGAGAGCAGAATAGCACCATATCTACTAGGATACCATTCCAGTACAACATACTACACTAACACAAAGGTTAACTCTTTCCCAGTTTGTATGTGTCCTGTATAGCACACATGCAAAGATGGAAAGGATTCGAGAATAGAGAACTTTGATCAAACATTATGCCAGCCTCGAGGCGGCATTCATTTTTGTCAAAAAGCACTGTCAACAGTAGTGGCCCGTGGAGGGAGTGCCGCAGGGCGGTTGGGTGGGGCGGGAGAGGGGCAGGACGGGGGGTAGTAAACTCCAGCTCATGGCTGACCGGAGTAATGTAAACAAATAAATAAATAAAATGAATTGCATTGAGCGCGCTGAAACGCATTTGGCGTTTCAGCGCGCGCAATGAAATTCGTTTTATTTATTTATTCATTTACATTACTCCTGTTGGCTGTGCTCCGGAGTTTATTATCCCCCACCCTGCTCCTCCCCCGACCCAACCCACCGGCCAGCGGCACTCCCTCCACGGGCCGCTACTGACTGTGAACCTTTTTTGATAGATGGGGCTGTAGGGCTTTGCATCGAAATCATGGATAATGTCATGGGAAAGCCCTAGTAGCGACCACAGAGTGCCCCTTTATCGTAAAATAGTACAAAGCACTATTTTGTGTTAATTTCAGGCTACTTTCCAATGCAAGTCAGGATTTGTGTTGGAAAGTAAATCCCAAAGCAACACTTTGCATCAGTTTGTATCACTTTTGTCATGAAAATCGGAGGGAAAGTGTTACTAAATCTGCTCCCATGAGCTTCCTGGTAGAGTATCATTTTCTCTTCTTTCAATCCTATCTGAGTTATTAAGAGGTCCCTGCCTGCAGCAAGCATTTAATTACTGAATGGCTGGGAGGGAGAAGCTGCAGCACAGGAAGGGTCCTACTCAACCCAGCATCAGGAACACATTCGCTGTTAGAGATTATAATAGAGAGAGTGGGCCCCTACAGTTCAGCATCCCTGAGAGTGTGAATGAAAACCATGCTGAGGCTTTATGCAAGGAATATTACTTAGGTCATTATTTCTTCATTTCAGCCAGATTCAAAGTGCTTGCAATTCAAATTAGGACGCAGAGAGAAATGAAATTCCCAAGATCAAACATTTGGTAAAGTAGGAGATCCAAGACTGCAAGTCTGTTGTACTTATTGGAAGGTGAATAACTTTACCACCATATCATATTTCGGCCAATTTTCGTGAATAGATCGTGAGGCTGCGTGCTGTCTAACCCTTGACCCCCACGCAACATGTAGTCACAACCATTTTGTTTTTTAACCTCTCGCTTAATAGGAGCTATTGGATTCATTATAAAGGCTTCCAAGCTTAGCAAAAAAATAAGTTAAACAAGTGTTTACAGCAAGAGCATACATTTAGACCAACTGGAAAGGCCAGGATTACAAAGAAATATTTTCTTATTCATAGTTTCTAGCTAGGCCACTATTGGGGTGGCTGTGATTATGATTGGTAAGTGCAAGGCACAACCCTTCAATGGGCAATGTAACTGTATTGTGGGCCCTGTTCACATCTATAGTACAGTGCTTATTTCCAACATATTTAGGTAAAGTGGTCGATTTGAGTTTCGTTGTCAAATCTCTTAGTCCCATGGCTATAATGTACCCACTGATCCACATGTAATGATGATATCTACCCTCTCCCAGTGAATCTGCCCCCTTTTTATGGATCTTGTCAAGGTTTTTATAACACTCTGTACGTGTTTTGAGCCTGTTCCTAAGCTACTCAATATTTTCATAAAATTGGAAAAAGACAACAGGAGATTGTGAGACCTTTTCTTTGGGTCCTTGAACAATCGGGGTTGACAAACCAGTTTCTGTGTTGGGTGCTGTTGATATTTCAGTGAAGAGCCTTTCGTTCCATTCTAAAACAAGCATTGGCAAAGAAAACAGATCTGACATATATTTAAACAATTGGTGAAGTTTGCATCCATCCTTTTTTGGCTACTGCACATTGCTCCCCTCTCCCTGCCCTCACTTTGTGTCCTTGTGTTAACACTCTAATGCATCCAAGAAGCAGTGGGATCTTTGTACACACCTTCAAATTACAAAATATGTTACCCAAATTGATATGTACAATAACAAAGGCAGAAAGGCCAATGTTAGAAAATATTATTGATGATTTAAGAGAATGTTGTGTTTAGGGATCCTGTCCTAGACTTTCAAAATCTTAAAATGTGACAATTGTCCAGTATTTTTCTCCCAGCAAAGGAGGTAATGCTAGTGAAACTGTAAAATGCAAATTTCAAATAGATAATTTTCATTTACTATACATGCTGACAGCAATGATTTTTCTTACATATTATGTGCATAGTAGGATGTGTCAACATGCTACACTCTGAGAAGTAAATGATGATCAGAACAGTGACAAGTATACTATGAAAGATCAGAATACCAATCTGCAAACAGGAAATAATTTCTGTAGGGGAGCATGCAAGGCTAACCAAGTACTTTCCCTATCCAAGTCACAGAAATTCACTATTTTCTTTATGATGGTTATTAAATTTACCCCTAGTCTAGATATTTTACACCTTTCAGAATCTAATTTTGGTTACTTGCTCAGTTTCTGTAATTTGCTTGCCATTCTACAGCACACCATTCTTACTTTAATTTGATTTCACTTCTCTTACCAACACAGAAGCAGAAAGCTCACTGATGATAATATAGATTGTCCTTTGTTCTGCTGTCACTATTTTATGCTATAGATTTCACTCATATTCCTAGTGAAAGGAGAGTTGAAATCTTTCATTTCAAATTTTTATGGTTAATTGTTTTCTTTTAGTGTAGCTCCAGCATCTTCTCCAGTACAGGTTTTGAGTATGACTGGTAAACACCTTGATGCTTCTGTTTGAAAGATGTAATTTGATATTACCATATTAACATAAATAGATCATCCATTTCCTTTGACTTAGTTCATCAGCTCATAGCACAAACTTGAAGGAAATAGGTGTGGTTTTTAGGTCGAGCCTGGCCCAGCGCGCAAGCGCTGCTCTAGCGATCTGTTGCAGTTCAGAACGGGAGAGACGCCCCGCCCACTTCCCTGCCCATATTTTTCATTGACTTGTGTATTTGTCCTTCATAAATGCTGTCTTCTGATTCCTTAATAGGCTTGTTACTCCCTCCTTAGTACGGCCATGTCTTCATTTGGAACCTTCCACGTTTACTGGCCCCTTTACTTGGTTGTTACACCGTATGTGTGCTATTTTCTTAGGCACCACGATGTGCTTTGCGCATTCACTTTCACTATTAAAGCAGCCAGGACAATGGCAGCAGTGGTTGTGAGGGGGAGGGAAGAACATACACTGGGAAAAAGAAGCAGAGAGGGCCTTTGATATGGGCGCCCGGGGGCAGAGAGGAGCTGATTGGATGTCATTCTGTTCATTGCAAGTGCAGTGCGAGCTGCTCACCGCAGGCTGCCGCCGCCCTTTTTTTATTTAATAATACAGCTGTTTTCACTTTTGGCACGGCGCCTTTATTTATTTATTCATACAGTTGCTTTCACTTTTCACAGGGACCTTTATTTATTTATTTAATAATAGCGCCACTTTCACTATTGGCCGGACGCATTTATTTCTTGCTCACAGTGCACTTAGACGAGTGGAGTTGTCATGTTCCCTCGGTGGACATTCCTGTTTAGCAAAGCTTAGGAGGAGGAGAAACAAGGATTTACCACACCCATCATGGCTCCTGCATACACATTCCCGGTCAAGTGCCTAATTACCCATGAACCGGTCTGTGTTTCCCCAAGTGCACTGCCCCTACAGTCGCAACTCCCCATACTTCACTACCTGGTCTTTCCACAACCCACCCTTGCATCATGGAGTAACCTGTTCTGCAGGAGCTCGGCATTCCATCCATCCATCATCCTGAAGTGATCACTTCCTTGTGCAGAACGTCGTTTTTATCACATTGTACCTTTACCACACAATTTACCATGTATGTTTTTAGAACACATGTGCTTTTACAATGTATCCTTTACCACACATTTAAGGTAAGCCTGGGCGAAGCACTACGCTACGCTCGCGTAGTTTGCGAAGTTCGCGCTACTTCGCACTACGCGAACTGCACGTAGCACAGTGCGAACTCGCGTAGCATAGTGTTGCGTAGTGCTGCGGTCATTTTTTGCTTGCTCGCGGTCCTCAACATCAAGTTGGCGACCGCGAGCAAGCAAAATGACATCCCGGCAAGACTTTTTCCTTGTTCGCGATCAGCAACATCAAGTTGGCGATCGCGAGCATGGAAAATAAACCTCCCGGAGAGATTCCCAACGCGAGGAGGTCAGGTTTCTCATTGCGAGGGGTCGCGTATGCTCACGACCGCTTGCGATGAGAAACTACCAGTTCGCGTTGAGAAAGCTGCCGCTCGAGTAAAAATCTACTCGAGCAGCAGAAAACTACAGCTCGCACTGTGAAAGATGCCATTTTCAATGATTGCACAGTGCCGGTCGCTTGTCCGCACTGTGCAATCATTGAAAACAACATCTTGCACAGTGCGAACATGTTACTACGCAGTTCGCGAAGTGCTACGTGTAGCTCTTGTATTGCGAACTTTACTTTGCGTAGCTTCGCGAAGTGCTACTTCGCGAACTACGCCCACCCCTAATTTAAGGTAAGTTCAGAGGTGCGGAAGGTCTCCCCTCACAAATGCATTGTTTATATATATATTGAATATTCGCCGCCAACAACTCTCTACAATCACCGAAACGCAAATGAGAACTGCAGAACCCAGTGGATCTGAACTGAGCTCAGAAGTTGAGTCAGACTTGGAATCAACAGGCAGCAGCGGCCCCCGACGAAAAATACCTACCGTGGTACAAGAACTGGGTTTTTTACGAATAGAACAAACCATGAACCTGCGACCATGGCCGCCACATCCAGAACAGAAAGGCGAAGGCAGAAGTCAAACAGAAGGAGAAGGAAGGACAGAAGATGGGGCAAACGAACCACAGAAAATACCCAAACAAACAAACGGAAGAAACAGACGGCGGTAGAGACAAACAAAGACATTGACAACACAGTAATCAATTTAACTAATATGGGTCTAAACGACGAAGAACAGAGAACTCTTTCCTTGGGCTTAACATTCTGTGCTAAAACCAATTTCGATTATGCACAGACTAGAGTGGACTTCTTTCAGTTTGTTCGAAAATTAAAATTTCAGAAACACTATTTCAATGCATCGATACGCAGTAGGCACCCAGAGACATTAGGTGACAACATGGGTAATCCCAATGCGGAAGACGTGAATCTCCTCCAGGATTTGGTATCGCTTGGATGTCAAGAGCAACACATCCAGGAATCAGCCACTGAATTGGCAACGGCAACAGGTCTGGACATCTATGGGAGTGTGCGTACTCCATACAAACCCAAATCGGTCTTTACACCAATGATGCCAAAAGATGGACTAGATATCTTTGCTGGCAACGTGGTAAAAGACCTGAAGGAACTTGCACAACTTTCTAGCAATGAATTCCTCAAATCCAGCCACAAACAGAGGAACCAATATAATGACCTTATCCAAAAAATAAAACAACGACAAGATATAGTGGTCCGTTAGTCTGACAAAGGCAGCAATGTGGTCCTATGGCCACTGGACAAATATAACATGGAAGCACAAAAATAGCTGCAAGATAGAGAGTGCTATAGCCGCATCAGTCCAACCAGCATCATCGGGATAAAAGAACAATTCCACAAAGCCCTCTATGAATGGAGAGAGGTAGGATTAATTTCAAAGCAAGAACTTGAATTTTTGAAAAACGATTACCCAGTAACACTCCAACTGTATTTAATACCAAAAATCCATAAGAATGCCACTGACCCTCCGGGTAGACCAATCATAGCAGCAATAGGGGGACAGTTTGAGAACACCTCAAGATTTATTGATTTCTTTCTCCAGCCCTCAGTGTGTGAACTTCGATCTAACATCAGAGACACCGGAGCTTTTTAACAAAATTTATGATATTTAATGGGAGAAGGATTTTGTACTAATGACACTTGATGTTAATACACTGTACACAAGTATAAGACACAAGGATGGACTCTATGCTCTGAGTTACTACCTGGGAAAGAGACTGATTCATCTGCACCAGCACACAATGATGTTGTTAAAGATGGCAGAATGGTGCTTAGATAACAGTATCTTCACTTTTGATAAACTCTACTACAAACAGTTACAGGGGACCGCTATGGGTACTTACTTTGCTCCCAGCTATGCGAATCTGCATATGGGCAGGTGGGAGGAGCAAGTACTCATGAAGACGCAAGAAAAATCCATGACAGAAAATGTCATTTTATATGTCCGATACATAGACGATTTTTTTGTTCTCTGCCAAAGTTCCCAGGAAAGTGCAAGTATATTTGCAGAGGAGTTAAATAAAAACATCTTACATTTGTCTTTTACATGTAATACCAGTAAAAAATCCATACAGTTTTTAGATCTTGAAATGTATGTGGAGAATAACAAAATACAATCTAGGACTTACAGAAAACCCACCTCAGGCAATGCTATCCTTCACGCCAGTAGCTTCCACCCGACTAGCCTCAAAGAAAGTTTCCCATATGCGGAATTCCTCTGCATGAAACGCAATTGCAGCACCAAAGAAGGGGTAAAACAATCAACGGACGATCTAGTCCTTAGACTAGAACACAGAGGGTACAGTGCCGAAACCCTAAACAGAGCAAAAGTAAAAAGTGCCAACCTTAAAAGAGAGGATCTGCTTGTTCTCTCTGACAAAAGTAAAAATAAAAACAAAAGTACAAACAACAAAACTGACAGACCCAGACTAATCACAGGCTTCAATGCATACCATACCAACCTACACAAGATACTATACAGGCACTGGGGATCAGTTCGCATCGACCCTGTAATAGGCCCCACTTGCGCTAGAATGCCTTTGATAACTTTTAGAAAAGCAAAATTAATGCACCAAGAGATTGTATGCAATGCACCTGCAATTGCTAAGGGATCTAATTGGCTGAAAACACATAGAGGGTTCCACAAATGCTTTAAATGCAAAGCATGTAAGCACAGTGTGAATACAAAAACTGTCCAAATGCCTTTTAGACATTCCCCCTATGAAATCCGTGGAAGCTACACATGCAAACAAGACTTTGCTGTTTACGTCCTGCAATGTACATGTGCCAAACAACACGCGGGCATTACTATTCACCCTGTCCATGTCCGTATATTACAGCACCTTCAGGCCATCACCAATAGCGACCCGACGTACCCAGTTGCCAGACCTATAAATTCTTGTCACGGAAGAAATGCACAATATCTCACTTTCTTTGTGATCGACTCAGTCCCCAAAAATCCAAGAGGAGGGAATAGACAGCTGACACTTGGAAGACTAGATTCGAGGTATTTCATCTTACTCAATTCTAAAATCCTGAATGGGATGAATGCAGATGAGGCACTTAATGTACATTTGTAACTATTAGTACTCCTGTCCCGCTCCTAACCACTTTCTGTAGCGTTAGGTCCAATCCTTTCACTTTCAATTTTTTTCTTTTTACACAAACATTCTCACTCTGCAGCAGCGTTATTGATTTTTCACAGTTGTTGCTCTGAGGGTAACAATAACATATTTATGCAAGAGTATTTGATAAGAAACAGACTTAGATATTAGCCCACTGGGGCTCCACTCTGTTCTATTCTTTCTTATTATCTCTGTCTGAGACATTTAGTATTTTAATATAAGCATATTTCAGAGGGATAATTTACGTATAATTGCTGCATTTCTGCTGAAATATGAATGCAATATGCCTACACTTCTAAATTATACAGCTCCAACTGGTGGTCATGTACATCCACACGCAGAGTACTGGAACCCGCCGAGGTTACACATAATACCATAGTTTTAAAATGTGCAATAGGTCAATTTAGCACCTATTACAATCGGAAAGAATAAGAAATCTAAAGTATTTTAGTCTTCCTTCCCACTTTTCTCACAAGTGTTTAAACTGGGTTGCTCGAACTCACAGCATTGCAACAGTGATTATGATTCAACAATGCATACATTTTGTTACAATTCAGTTTTGGAGTTCATTATTATTTTAATTTATTGTTGTGTTGATATAGTTCTCATCTATAACAATGATAATAATTATTTATTTTTAAGCACAGTCATGCCTGATTTAATGTTAATGTCCAGAAACTTCTATGTCTATCACTGTGAATGGTTGCTGTGCCAACCTATAGAGAGTGTTTTACTATATAGGGGCCGATTCTGATTTCGGTCGGAAGGGGGCCCTTCTGACCGATTCGGATCATGTCGGCCGGATTCCTTTACGACCGAGCCATTCTGATGGGCTCGGTCGGAAAGGAATCCGACATGGATTTCCGGATTGCGGACGACAGGCTCGGAGAGCCCGTCCGCCATCCGGACATCCCTCAGTATTTCCCCAGCCGCCTCTTTGCGACCGAGGGAGTATGATGGCAGTTTATCACTGCCTTTTCGTGCCGGTTTTTCCGACACAAAAAGGCAGCCAGAAACTGTCTTTGGGGGCCCCCAGTAGGGCCCCCATGGGTGCGAGGCTGCCGTATGACGGCCTGGGGGCACCCATGGCGCCCCTCTGTGGATTCCTGCACTCGGTGGCAGGCACCTTGGGGTGCCGCCCACAGGGTGCAGGGATGAACTGCACCCCTGCTTTCCACAATGCAAGCATACATTCCACTCGGAATGCATGCTTGCATTGGGTTGTATACGAGTGCGACCGAACCCTGTTCGATCGCATCGTATTAGCAGGGCCGTAACCGACAACAGCAGGTCGGTCGGTTACGGCTCCTGACCGATGTCGGACGGACCTGAGTCCGTCCGACAGAGGAATCGGCGCTGTAATGGGAAAATTCTTTGGTACCTGATGTAGTGATCAAGGCATGTCGCCGTCGAAACGAGTCTAGGTCGTATCTGGAAATAAAGCTTTTTGTGTTATACTCCCACGGAGTCAGCGCCTGTCATTTGTTGTTGCCAGGACTGGTGAAATATATATATATTCACTGAAAAAACCATAGGTTTCAGGGGCGTTATAGTTAAGAATTGGCATTTAAAAAACCTTAGAAATTCACTGAAAAAACCATAGGTTTCAGGGGCGTTATAGTTAGCTGGACATTTCCCTCGTACAAAACCCTAGAAATTCCCCGTTATAGTTAGTTCAGCTAACTATAACTCGCGCCCCCGCAATGCACTGCTGATGACGTCACATATTACATCACTCATGACATGGTCAGTGACATCACTGATGACATCACTGATGACATCTCAAATGACATGCAACGCAGCTCTGTGGCGCTTACTGGAGGTATCTGGTGGGCTAGTTGGTCCCCAGGGACCCTCAGGATTGAAGAGGAATTAATTCCCCAGCTTAAAACACGCCACAGGGCGTGTTTGCACACATATCACCTCAGGCCCCGCCCCCTACCTTCACCACTGTGTAAACGCGCCCCGTGGGGAGTTTTAAGTTGAGGGATTAAGTCCCCTTGAATCCTGAGGTCCCCTGGCATCCAACTAGCCCACCAGGTACCTCCAGTAAGTGCCACGGAGCTGCCTTGCAGAGAGGTGTAAAAAGCGGCATGGCCTCATTACACCTCTCTGCAACGCAGCCCCCTGGCGCATACTGGGGGTTCCTGGTGGGCTAGTTGGCCCCCAGGGACCCCCAGTATTGAAGGGGAATTCGTTCCCCCTCTGCAAACGCGCCAGGGGGCGCGTTTGCAGAGTGATGAAAGGAGGGGGCGTGGCCTCCTCCCGATCCCGTTTTTTTCTTATTTTTTGGCCCTGGGGACCCCATCCCCCAGGGCCTGCCCCCTATTTTTTTAATTTATTTATTTAAACTGTGGAGGGGGGCCACGTGGCCCCCCTCCGGAGGCCTTAATTTGCCCCGGGGACCCCATCCCCGGGGCATGGCCCTTTTTTGTTTTCTTTTGGGTTTTTTTGGAGGGGGGCTGCCTTGCCCCCCTCCTGTGGCCTCTTTTGGCCCCGGGGACCCCAGCCCCCGGGCCGCTTTTTTTTATTTTTATTTTTTTATTTTGGGGAGGGGGACCGTGTGGCCCCCCTCCCGGGCCACTACTGGCCCCGGGGACCCCATCCCCCGGGGCCTGGGCTCCGTTGGGGACCACGGCCCCACCGGCTCCCCGCTTCCTGCGGGAGCCGGCATTGCTTTTCCACATGGGGAGAAGCTAACATGCTGCTCCCGATGTGGAAAAGCAATCTGCTTTGCTATTTGGAAGAGAGAGCAGGTTTTTTTTTTCGGCAGCATGATGCATCACGCGATTTAAAAAAAAAAAATAAATAAACAATTTTTTGGGGCCTTGGGGGTCCTTGTGGGACCCCCTGAGCAGGCCTAAGGGGTCAGGGTGTTTCTACCCTGCCCCCTTTTCGCGTTTTGCGATGTTTTTTTTGGGGCTTCTTGTGCCTCGGTTCGCACAAGATGGCTGCCAACACTTCCTGATCTGGAGTGTTGACAGCCAATTATCATTCAGCTCGTGCACGGCAGGGTGCGCGCTGGGTGCGGGGAGGGTGCGCGGATCCTCCTCGGCCATAGATAGCACTAACTTTTTTACCCTAATTTTCTCAGGAACTACTGAACGGATTTACACCATTTAAGCAAAAGGCACGAGTCTGAACTGAGGACTACCTCTTTGCCAAATTTGGTGCAATTCCGTTCAGCAGTTCGGGCTGTAGCTGCGACAACAGGTCCTATGGGAAATTGCATGACAAAATACAATCTAGGACTTACAGGAAACCCACCTCAGGCAAGAGAGGTATGTGCACCAGCCATCATACACATTTTCAATGCCTGAAGAAGTCCCAGTCCTGACCTAAGATGGCTGACACGTCTCTGCGCCACCCATTTGTGAGTTGCTGCAGCATTTCCTGTAGATGTAGCCAGGGGCATGTTAGGCTTCATCAAACACGCAAAAGGTGATGGTGCTTACCATAAATATAACCTCTGGCAATTGCTCGGGTAGCATTCCAACCTAATCCCTATTTGCCACCTCAGTTTGGACAAAGTCATATGCAAATGAGTCTTGACGCTGTTCCAATACAAACAGTCCAGCCCAAACTACCATGTACTGCCTGAACCAGAAGTCAAGCAAGCCAGGACCAGTTTTGTCCTGATTGGGCCTTTTCAATTGAGTGTAGCTTCCATGTAACACACTGAGTGGCCAAAGGTATGCCCTGATGTGGGTTCCATGCTCACTAGGCCACCCAAACCTAGCTACACCTAAATGAAGAACGATTGGTTGGAGTTCTACCCTGAACATTGGTTAGGCTTATTGCCGGCATTCCTCCCATCACCTTTTGTGTGTTTCACTTTAGGCTTCAGCCATTTAGTGCATGGAGCTACACTGCAATCAGACTTTTATATAAAGCCCCCACCCCCTCAAACCTCCAGTTAGTCCACATAATTCGAAACCATACCAAAAAGGTTGGCCTGGACTATCAGGGAGGGAGGGATGTAATGAATGGAAGCATGGGAGTAGGAGTCATAGTAATGCAATTACTGGTAAGTAATTGATGCATTACCTCCTCGTCTCTCCCTCACCTCCCTTTATTACACATACTAGATGTACAAAGCCAAACAGGACAACCAAATTGGATATGCACAAAATCAGGTTTATTCAAAAAAAACACAGCCAACAAGGAAGCACTGCTATTCAGGAACCATAGTGGAAAGAACCCTGGAACCAAAAACCTCAGAACGGTCAACCTCCTGGCCAATCCGGTAATGGGAGGCAAAAGTCAAAGGGGAAGCCCAGGTGGCTGCTCTGCAAATCTCAGAAATAGAAGCCCCCTATATCTCAGCACAGGACTCTGTCATGGACCTAGTGGAACAACCTTGCACCCCCAAGGGGGAAATGTGCCCAGCAGACTTGTAAGCCAGAGAAATCAGAGACCGAACCCACCGACTCAAGGAAGAAGTGGAAGGACAGAACCCCCAATTCACAGACCCAAAATTCACAATAAGGGAATCAGAAAGACGAAAGGAAGAGACATGTTCCAAAGAGATCAGGAGAACCCTTCTGACATCCAACAAGTGCAGCTGCACCTCAGATCCCAAGGAAGGAGAATCTAAAAAGGACGGCAGGATCAATTGCTGGTCCTTATAGAACTGGGAATCCACCTTAGGAAGAAAGAAAATGATGGGTCATAAAATTATCCTGTTATCAAAAACCTCAGGAAAGGGATGCTTGAAAGACAAAGTGCCCAGTTCACTTAAACGGCGAGCAGAAGAAATCGCCACCAAAAAAAAGGTCTTAAAAGACAAGAAACGTAAATCCACAGAAAGCAGAGGCTCAAAAGGAGGTGACATTAAGGCCTCCCAAACCAAACACAGATCCCAAGACGGAAAGTGCTTCCGAGGGACATGGAGAACATTAAGCAGCCCTTTGAAAAGCCATCCAATAGACCATCAGAGTCAGAGAGATTGCCCCAAGAACTCCGGATAGCTTTAATCACAGCCCACTGAAGAGGAAGGGAGGTAACTGCCAGCCCCAACGAAGCCTTCAACATGGAAGTATAGCTCCAGCCACGCTGAGCTGGTGACTCCGTCATCTGGACTCAGCCCGCTCGGCTGCCCAGAGTGCATCGTGACCCCAGACGCGGCGAGGGAAGGCACTCCTCCAATAAGGCCTGCCCCGCCATGCCCAAACACCCATGTAAGAAGAAAGTTCCTGACAACACAGGAAACAAGAAAAGAAGTCCAGATCGACCATAGTACCGCACACAGTCGGAGCATGGTACCTGAGCCTCACGTCAGGTGAGACAATGTAAAAACAAGAGTTTGGAGGGGTGGGGGTTTTATATAAAAACATTTATATCATGTGGTATGGGTGTCTGGTGAGGCAGGGATGCCTTGTATGAGTAATGAAGGGAAGCAAGGGAGGTATGAGGAGGTAATGAGAGTGAGTTGCACTGATTATAACTGGAGGTGAGAATAAGAGAGCCAGAGTGAGTACAGTGAGTGACAGAGAATGGATCAAAATGAGTGTGAGTGAGGGACTCATTTTTTAAAGCAGGACTCATTTTTTAAAGCCATAAGACTAAACATGTTTTATAATCCCTGCTATTTCCCTGACTGCAGAACATGTTGCTCTCCTTGATGCAAATTTTATGACCAAATAACCTACTGATAGCTTGGGAGAAAGTTGCAAGTGTGAGGTGGTTGAAAAGGGAGGGTGTCTACCACCCTCCCTTTTCAAGCTCCTCACACTTGCGAACAAATATGGGGGGCACTTGTGAACAAATATGGCGGGCTTGGCAGTACATTTTGTGGGGGGGGGCAAGGTTTTGTTATGCCACTGCTTGCAACATTATGAAACAAACTTTTGAAAGTTTCTGGGAAATTTTTTAACTAACTGTACCAGAACATCTGTTTTAAATAGTAGTGGGGCCCGTTGATAAAAAGAAGAAACATTGAAAATATCATACATGCCAACCCCCCCTATTCAGACGGGAGACTATCGGTTTCAAGGATAGTCTCCTGTCTCCAGATTCCTGCATGCAGAAACCCGATTTGTCGACAGGCTTCAGATGGCAGATGCTGGTCTTGTATGACTTGGATGCACAAAAGGCTTGTCACACTTTCTCTGCCTGCACTGGCGATTTCTCTGTGCTCCTGACAGGCATAGAAGAAACATATTTGAATTTCTGATATCCAATCCGGTAGCAGCACACTTGCAAGTCTCATACATGCCAATAGACACAATGCAGACATCAATCAGAAAATCACAGACTCCTGATTATTTTTCAAAAATCTCCCACTTTCCTCTTTCAAATTGTTGGCATGTATGAAATATGGACACAAATTAAGACACTGAATTCTAAAGAAAATGAATATCTGAGCCTCAAAAGGTATGTGTCTCAACTGTTTTTAATAAATTTGCTAGAAAGATCATTTGAAAGAAGCAGCTCTGCTTAGTGGCCTGCTGACTCTGGAGACAGTATGAGAAGGTCTCCTCAGATTCTCATGCATGCGCATGCCTCTAAAGCACAAACACATATCAGCTGCACCTGTAGCCTCTCCAGAAAGGGTAAATGTGAGACCATCTCAGACTGTAATCCTGCTACTTTATTTATCAGCCTCTTATTAAATCAAAAGCAAACATTATACCAATACTGGTTATATTGTATTTCGGAAGCAATGAATGATGTAAGTTATTTTGGAATTTTATCTCTGGGCGTGCCACAGCACAAACAAGAAGTTTTTTTGTCATTCTATACTGATAAGATAAAATAAACATGGCCACGGCAGCAAGTGAGCAGCTCCGCAGGTATGAGTGGGAATCTGCAGGGCCCTAGAACAAATGCAACTGTTTCTTCCTGAAATT
Source organism: Triturus cristatus (assembly GCF_964204655.1). Taxonomy (NCBI): domain Eukaryota; kingdom Metazoa; phylum Chordata; class Amphibia; order Caudata; family Salamandridae; genus Triturus; species Triturus cristatus. Next base: position 248,165,589 of record NC_140592.1, read on the forward strand.
AGCAGCAAGACCATGCATGCTTTAAAATGAATACATCTATTCAATACAGCTAGAGCAAAATCTTCTGCAAGTAAGCAGTTTGGTAGGAGTGCATGAGGAGCATCTAGGCCAGGGGCGGCTCCCCCACTAGGGCATAGGAGCATTGCCCCACTGCTTTCTCGCAATGCGAGAAAGCCAAAACATAAAATGGTAATAACTTGTTGATATTACCATTTTATGTTTTCTTTGTGAATTGAGGGTGGCCTGATGGGCGAGGCTGCTCTGCTCTTTGAGCAGGGCAGGGAAGGGGTGGTTTGCCCACTCCTGAGTGCGCAAAGACCAAACCAGTCATACGCACTCTGCCCTTCTCCATGGAGGCTGCATTGCAGCCTGCATGGAGAACATGCCCACCCCACTAACCCCTGGCTGGGCACCGTCCTGACCAATCACAACTCTGCCATTGCAGCATTGTGATTGGCTTAGGGGAGGGAGCCTGGCTGCCTGCTTCCTTTTCTTGACAGGAGATCAGGAAGAGAAGACGTGAGACCCAGCGGAAAGGTACATTTAATTTAATATACTTTTTTATTTGCCCGTGATTCCTTCCTGCAACAACACCCCCCCCCCCCACCCCAGGAGCCCCACCCTACGACCCCACCTGCGTGCAATGCTGGCTGCTACTGATCTAGGCTTTCGAAGAAATTTAAAGTAAACATGAGAAAAGTGAGTTAAAAAAAATGTTAATGAATATAAAAGATTGGCACACCAGTGCTGAACTGCAGTGGACTACTTTCAGGCTGATGAGTACATTGTGCATTAGCAAAATGCAGTCACTCACAGTGAGGAAAGCCAATTGCTGAAATAGGCTGATAAGGTGTCTGAAGTTGTATACTATGATGTGTGTAAGCAAAACATGAATGACAACTTAACTCACCAATGGATGAAGACATTTGGCCAAAAACCCCTCTATTTATGTATATTATTTCTCTTTTTTAAAGCTAAAGCTGTCTCAAAGGCCAGACCTAAAAATAGTGATGCATGTTGTAAACTTCTCTCTCCACACATGGTGTAGACGCTCTAATGAACTATTTAAGATTGGAAATGTGCAAGATTTTGACGGTCTGTGTTCTCATAAGCCTAAGTGAGTCTTTATAAGACTGAGTCCAAGGCCAATAAAAAAGCCTGCATGAGATAAGATTCCATATTAAAAACCCATGGGTTTATTCAAAAGTATAACAATTACAGAAAGCAAAAAGTAATTTGTTAGTCAATTAGGAATTAGCATATTCAAGATAATCAAAGTGTATTTCTGCAAGAGGACTAACAAAAGGTCTACTACTTCTGAAGAAAATCAAGGAAAGTTTAAGGGACAGGTTACGAGTACAGCAGTCCATTGGACCACCAGACTTCGGGACCATCCGCAGCATTACGGTTGCAGCAGTCGGACCACCATGAGACCACCGGCACCGCCAGGATCAAGGATCCCACTGGGCCAGTAGCCATTCAAAGTCAGGAATATACTGGTGCTACTGCAGCAGGCACTGCCAAGCATATTCCGAGCTGCCATTACACCTCCCTCGGATTTGGGCATTGTGGTGCATGCGGAGGGGCACATGCAGTGCTTCTCTGGATTTGCACACCCCTTCCTGCACGGTGTGGCAGGAAGGTGCAGTTGGCTCTCTGAGAGTGGCAGTCTGCCTTTTAAGCTCTTTTATGAGCCTGACAGACAGCCACTCTCAGACTGCTGCAGGACCACCTGCCAGACCAGGAAAAAACTCCTGATCAGGCAGGCGGTTGCACCACGAGTTTAGCGGTCTGATATAGAGCCTGCTCCATCAAAAAGGCAAAAAGAGTCTAAGCATGAATCAATAAACTAACTAACGCAGAATTTGCCTTCTGAGGAAAGCGAGAAAGAACTGGCTTTTCTCCAAAATAAAGCAGCTTTTATAAAGTTTGAGGGTACAGAAGCCACATTCATTTTGTGGTATGTTATAAAAAACAGGTTTAGACTAGCAATGTGGCAGACACAAAAAACAATGCATATTCTGGTAAACAAGATACTTACATGGACACCTACTTCCTAATGCATTTCACTAGTTAGATTATGTATAAATAATAAGGAAGCTTTTTGACATTTTATGTAACGCAGCAATACCGTGGTTTGTGCAGCTAATGAATGACATACTCAGGCATCGGCAGACAACCGTGGAAAGTTACAAAAGAAAAACCTATCCTGAGCATTGCTTCCTCGAGAGAAGACAAATTATTACATTGTATGCATCTACAGAAACCAGAGTTGAGGCTTCCTTATAGATGATTTTCCTGAAATGAAAAAACTCACAATCATAAAATAAATGTGAGCTATTATTCTGCAAATATGAATAGATGTCAATGCTGGCTGTTTGAGGCTTAGTCATGCTAGCTGAAAGAAACACATTTAAAATTGACATTATTTTCTAACATGTGAAAGCTCGCCTACAGTGGCAGTTAAGGCTTACTTCAGGATGTGGTTCTTGAAAGTGATGTTGGCCAAAAACAATGTTCGAAAACACCCCAACGATCAATCATTTTTCATGATGAGATGAAAAGACATATTTTAAATTTTGTTTGGGAAGTTTCTCCTCAGCAATTGATGGAAAAACCATGTACGATGCGCAGATTCTCCTGCTCACATTTGCTCTAATTTGCGATCCCTAATTCTTTGCTAACATAATCTCTCTTCTCCTCCTCTCTGTTGCTCTAATTCACTACAACTGCCTTGTTTTCTCTCCTCCTTGTCATGCCCAATTCCCTTATGAAGTGTTGTATTAGAACCATATACCTCTAGAGCAGAGGTCTTCAAACTTTTTATTTACTCTGAGCCCCCCCCCCGTAAGCAAAATGTTTTGAGGTCTGGCCCTCCTCCAAAACTTTATGGCAAGGATTGGGGGAGCGGGAAGGACATGGCTGCATGCAGGGAGTGGGGCTTATGAGATGATTTCAGGAAGGCTTTTTCAATAGCTTATGAATTGCACTAAATATGAGACTTATAAAACAGCAAAAGCATCAAACAAAAACAGATATTATCTCAAACAAACTGCTCCTCATAATTGGGTGTTGTGAGCCCCTCACAATATTTGACCCCACTGAAACTACACCTGCTGCACTAATGATAAATGCAGTCCTGAGTAGCAGGCTATCTCCACTGCATATTTGACCTCTTCCCCACCATGACGGATCATCATCTCGGTCCGAATGCTTGAAAGGAAAATACGTTCTGATACCCCTTTTTTAAAGGTAGGCAGTCATAACTGTGATGCAGTGGGCCCCTCAAATCCCTGGACAACAGTCCTGCTGCATCTGCCTCCTTAATGATAACCAGCAGTGGCCACTTGCACACTTGGCAGCAGTACCAGCTGCACTAATGAATGTCCCTTGAAAGAAAACCAACACTTATATTGTCCCCTTCTTTGGGGTATCTCTCTGAAGAAGCTGTGTCTGGCCATTTGTAAACACAAAAATGAGTCCCCATACAGTGATCCCTATTCTGGGCCTTCTCTTTGACAATATCTATGAATCTCGCTCCTTTCCTCTGTCTCCTAGATCGTTACTGTGAGGCCCCAGGGATCGAGAGGATTAGGGCTCTGGATCTATATGCAACCCTGCTGGCCTTCTACCTGCCACCCCATGGACTCATCTTTCACAATGCCCCTGAATGGTTAATACTGACTTTGAGATTCCTCTGCCTGAAATCGTAGGGTGACCTGGTAGTGCAGAAAGTTTAAAAAAAAAACAGCCTTCTTAACAGTCATTAATTGATTGAGTCACTTAAAGCCAGGGCCACTGGAAATATGAGTTTCTGAGTTTCTGCAGCAGCAGCATTTTCCACATAATTATCAGTTTACTACATCTGCTACATAATCTGCAGATTTCAACAACAAAAACTTGATTCTAGCTCAAACACAACAAAAGTTACTTAAGGTGTGACAAAGTGTTCCGGAGCAGTGGAAGGCCCTTTGCAAAGATTGACTGCTAATCTTGTAGTTGCATACTGCTGTATTTGGGTGTTAAACTAGTACTAACGAGGTGAAATATTTCCCCTGAGAGCATTACCTTGAGATAAAATAACAACATAATGAAGTAATGCTAACCACCTTTTCTTGCTGCAGAATTTAGTGAAACCTGCCGCATAATGTGGTCCTCTTCTGCTAAATAGTTCCAGTGGCTCTGCCTAAAGCTTCATGGTGGCAAAGATGTATTCTTTATGAGATGTAAGGTAAGGGTGTTATCATAGAATCTGGAATAGTGGAGACTCTTACAAAAATGTCTGCATTAGATACAGTTTGATTACTTATTAGTAAAAAGTATATTTTGTAAGAACTTGTTTTATCTCAATCACTGCATCATGTTGCAGCAGCCTAGCTTAAAGTATGTGACTTACATATTCACAATGCTTTCTACAACAGGGTGGCACTATAAACAGGGCTAATGGAATTATGCTGCAGGAGAAGGCCAAATTATGCAGCATGGTTGACTATATTCTGCAGCAAGCAAAGGTGAATTATGCTGCATAATGCTGCATATGTTGTGCATTAGTTTGCAATTTTGACACTTGTTAACACTGTCCTGGCCTTTATTGCCCCTCATATGTACCACATTAACACCCACATATAGCAATAAGCAACAGAAAGGTGACCAGTCAACCTTCAGAAAGGGCCTTCTACTGCGAGGTAACGTGTTGCTGCATTTTTTGTAACTTTTTACCTGTTTGAGCTAGAGACAAGTTTGTTAAAAATGTACAAATTATGCAGCTGATGATGGATTATGAGGCAAATGCGGGAAATCCATAACTATGCGCTATGAGTGCAGTGTGTGCGTGAAAGTGAGAGGTGAGAATCATGAGTGAGTTGTCTGAATGCAGGGTGCATTCCCAGACACTTGAAGTAAATTAGCATATTATTGACGGTGGCGTAGGGTTTCAGATTTAAGTTAAACTATTGCTATTATAGCATTAATTAGGGATCAAGGGTGAAGGAAATAAATAATGTGCTGATCCTGCAACAAACTTCCAGTTGTATGATTAGGATTGGCAGCTCATTATTTTGATGTCGCAGACGGTACAAAAATAAGCAGTCACTTAAAGCTGTATATTTAGCACTTATCTGTGCGTACTTCGAACAGCAAATATAAATAGAAAGCACTTTCAATTGTTTTCTATGGCTACCTGAATAATCAATGACTGATAATAAAAGGGAACAAAGACAGAGAAGTGACATTACAAATGAATACATACCTTTTTTGTTTATAACTCTATTTAGTGACAAGACAAGGACTTTACAGGCTCTTTAAACAACACATGGCTGGCATCTTTTCTATTGGCAACCCTCGAAAAAAAAGACTCCAGACACTGCTCAGCCAAGCCCACAGCAGCACGCTCACTGACCACCAGCCCCAAGTAAATAAAGACAGCCTGGAAATGCAGCAAATAAACATTGCTGCACTTCCAGGCCATCTTCATTTACATGTACTTGCATAGGCATTTGCGCACCCCGGGATCCCAATCACGCCCCCCCAGGGGGCGCGCCTCATAGTTGGAAGACGTCTGCTCTAGAGTGACAACAGCCATTTGACTCTACAACAAAAACTGGGGTAAATTCTACCCTCAACTGATTCAAAAGTTGGTGCGCAAACAGATTTACCACTGCAGCACCTCCATAGTCAAGAAAGGTAGTCATTGCAGAGACACAATACAATGTGGTTTAGTTTAGCACTGGAGGCTGCATTTATCTAGGCTGTGTGCAACCAAGGACCAGGATGCATTATACTAGAGGTTTTCTTCTAATAGAATTAGGGTAGAACTGCTCAGAAGAGCTTGAACTACCTCATAAAAAATAGTACAGCTCTACTGAAATGTGCCAATAGTCTTCCACTCACCCTTTTTATATGTCTTACCCTTTACTAACAACATTCACTCTCCTTCTCTTCTCTGCAGAGCTCCTATTAAGTATTGCAGCCTTTTGGAAGGGTGAGCTGGTACTAAAGGATATAGGATCTGCAGAGATAAATCTTAATTTTCAAATAGCAATATAGATGTCCTACTAAGAGGTGCTAGTAGTGTCCCATTGAAAGTATCGAAACCTGGTGCTGCTCCTTTGAATGCATTACAGCACAGCAGAAATAGAGAAAGGGGATGTGCTCTAGTGGAAATGTTGCAAACTTTGGAACTTCGTGATAGGGGTTACTGATCTTGGCTTTAGTCATTCATATTTTACATGTGGGTTTCTGTGAAAATCACAAAATCTCTTTGTACCTATAAAATAGTAAATATAACAGGAGAGGCTCCTCCACTAAGGGGTCGCCCCACTGCTGTTTGAGCAGGAAAAATAAAATGATAATAACATAGTTATTATAATTTTATTTTTCACAGGTTCGGGGATGGGTTATGGTGTTGCGAGGCTGGAGGCACAGAGGGAGGAGTGGTTTGCACACTCTAAGTGGGCATGACTGCTTGACCGGCCGCCTTGGCCCCACCAAACAGTCATGCAAATTTTGCTTGTTCCCTACCAGGCTGCATTACACAGACTGGTGGGGAACATGCCCAGGCCCCCAGTCCCCATCTGAGCAATCAGACCAATCACAATGCTGCATGACAGCGTTGTGATTGGCATAGGAGAGCCTGGGTGCTTCCTGGTTCTGGGACTCTAGAAGCAGAGGAGAGACGTGGCCGACGGAAGAGATAAGTGGTATTTGCTTTTTTTTATTTGGCCCCCCGCCACCGCCCCTCCCCCTGCTCCTCCACCCTCATTCTCTACCAGCCAATACTCAAAAATAACGCATTGTGTAATCAGAACTATAAACTCCCATGTGATGTATATAATCCTGTATTGTCTCACAGTGACCATTTATAGACAGTATTTTATTGCTCTATTGTCAGACTGGGCAAAAAGCGTTTACAACGCTGTTCTTACCCCGCAGGTAGGTAACAACATGGTCGTTACAACGACCGCGTTTTTACCACGCGTGCCTTTACAACACAAGTCATTTCTACGACTTGCGCTAGGTGGTGTGCAACAACAGGGAATGTGTTGGATTTTAAATCCAACACATTCCCAGCTGTTGCGCTAACTGGAGTAGGAAAAGTAATTTATACTATTCCTAAGTCCAGCGCGCCATCTAGTGCAAGTCGTAGAAACGACTTACGTTGTAAAGGCACGTGTGGTAACACCGCGGTCGTTGTAACGACCACGTTGTTACCTACTGTGATGTATTATGTGGCGTTGTAACATCACATATTCGTTAGACTGTGCTTCATAAATATCATACTATGTCATGTCTCAAGAAAAGGCTCGCAGCTCTGCCAAGCTCTGTGTTGTTTTAAAAAAAAGTCATTTTTGGTGCTTTACTACATTCTCCCATATTTTGATATAGTATTTTTATTAGTTTTCAAAGATATTTGACATTCTTGTAAACAAAATAAACAAAACAAAACATAGGCAAGTGTTGATAGACCCTGCTCACAAAACTATAGAAGGATCCACTTCACAATCCTAAAAGCCCAAAATGATCCCACCGAATGGCCCATAATTTACTGTGTTTTTGAAGGCAGCCACATGTTACATACACTGATTCCTACATCTTTGAACACCAGGCCATGGCATTCTGCCATGCATGTAGGTCCAGAACAGTCTTTGTTATCCAGTTCTGCGCAATCTCACGTTTCCTCAGTAAAGTCCCCAAACCGTCTAAGTATCTTTCAGATCTCATGCCCCCAAGCTCCTCCATCAAACCCAAAACTGAAATCTGAGTGAGACAATCTATAGGCCTCCCCAACACATCTGACAAAACCCAGAAGAGTTGCGACCAATAGCATTGTATTACAGAGCACAGTCAAAGCACATGGTATAAATCTTGGGTGTTAGCACCACAGCAATAGCATGCAGGCGATGGAAATTTTCCCACCTTCCACAGCCATTCCGATGTCAGGTAAGTAATATGGGGAACATTAATTTGGATCATGCAAAGCGGGGAGGAGATGGCCGGCTCCCATGGTGCACAAAGTGCTTCCCTCCATTCCCCATCCTCCAGGGCCCCCAACCAGGCCTCCCAGCGAGTACGGAGAGGCAGGAATGAGTCTGGGGAGTTGATGACCAGAGACCGATAAATCTGGGAGACCTCTTTGTAGCTCAGGGTTGACATGAGGACCTTCACCTCCATATGGCTGTACTCAAGGACCACCCCAAAAGCAAGATAGTGGGAAGATAATGCCTGATGGAGCTGCAAAAAGTGGAAAAACTGCATATGGTGTAAAAGGAAGTCAGTTTACAGCTCGATCCCTGCCATACATTGCCAAGCTGGGAGATTCCAATTAGGTTCCATTGGCCACACACTTCCAGGTCGGCCACATGGCAGAGAAGAATGCCCCTACAAAGAGGGGTCTGTAGCATATTATTCCACAAGTAGTCCATTTCGTAGCTAGATCCTAAAGACCAACCCCATGAGATCTGCTAGGGCTTGCGGAAATGGAGACCCATACAAACGATGGGTAATCATCACCAATCTCATTAGTGAGAGTTTCGCTTGATATACTGCATTCTCGTGCCCCCCATGAAACCAGTAGTTCAGGACCACCAAGTGGAAGGCCCGGTAGTAGGGCCGCAGCTACGCCCCCATCAAAGGTGGATTAATACAATTTATGGAAGGCTATATGCAGAACCTTATGGCTCCACCTGAAGGGACATATCAGAGCCTGAACTGAGCAAAACCATGCCTAGGGAATACTGTGGGGAAAGTTCTGCAATCTGTACTAGAACCAGGGCAAGTTCATAATTTCAAAGAGCGTGATCCTGCCCAAAATGTTGAGGAGTAGAGATGCCCACTGGTCAAGAACTTTGTCCATATGTGCCACCAAAGTTTTAATGTTCAGCGACCACGTCAGGGTGGGAACTAGCGAGATTTATATACCCAGGTAATGAAAGCTCAGCCAACAAATGGGTATAGATCGGTGCCAGACATGAACCTGCAGGGGGTCTGTCACGGGAATCAGCATGGACTTAGAGAAGACCAAGAGCCAAGACGCTTGGCCCTAGAGATTAAGAATAAAGTTATATTTTTAAGCACAGTTTTTGTATTTTTTAAAGTGGTATTCGATTTTTCCTATTTTGGGGCTGCAAGAAAATGCATTTGCATGATTACCTTTATGTTTATTAACTGATGCCATTGGTTTTTGATCTCTGTACACTGGGACCCTGCTAACCAGGCCATAGTACATTTGCTCTGACCCCTAAAATGTGCTGAAATTATTAAAAATCCTAATTGTCACAACTAAGTTACCTATAAGTCTCTAGTATATGATACCCAGTGTACCAAGGCCTGTAAGGTAAATATCACTAGTAGACTGCAGCATCTATTGTGCCACTACTAAAGTGAAAAAACAAAGCATCTCTTGAGGCCTGCCCCTGAAGCCTGAATGTTCTGGTTTAAAACTGCAAATGAAACCTGGCAAGATAAGGATTTTCCAAGCATAACCATCCTTTTCAATACGCCAAAGAATGGCCCTAAATTCCACAAAGCAGGGTGCATATTTACTTGGGTTTCACATGTTCTTGCAGTGAAATATCACCAAAACCGTTCTCACCGTGGCATGGCTGACTCCCCATAGAAATGCACTGGATTACATTATAATATATTTTAATACATAACTTCAGTTTGGGAATATCTAGAATCATGATTCAATGATTCAAACTAAGAGTTATTTAAAATTCAATCTAATGGCCAAGTCAGATTTTAAGTTACTATTTAGAAAATTCCACAGTTGCTATTTGTCTGCCTGAGGCAAATGTGCCTTTTTCTGAGTGATCAGTGGCATGTGGATGTTAATGGGTCTCTTGAGCGGCGAGATGTATTGCTCCAAGACAGTGGACAAAAAGCTTGGATGTGGGTAGAAGTTTTCCCCCTGATAGGTTGGCAATATGGGATGTGCTGAGAAACCTAATTAAACTTCAAAAGATGCCTACCCTTTCACAAACAGATTTGAGTCACATCTAGACCTGCCCCTTCATTGCCCTGGTAGCCAACCTGGCACCAGTCCCAATGGGAGAGGGGCTGACCCCAAAACTGGTTTAGAGTGACCACAGGTGATGGTTTGCTCATTCTACTAGCCACATCTCTGGGTGGGCCTAGGGAGCTCTGCACAAGGAAAGAAAGGTTGTGCCATAATGGTGAGGAAAAGTAGGTCGCACACCGCTCGTCACACCAGCAAGTTGCTCCAAAGGACTGTGGGAAATGTAGTGGCGACGGCGGGTACGCCTATGCCACAAAATGTAAATAGAACAGTATGTGTATGCGTTAGCCATCCCTGGACACGTGTTTCGAGGTAGTTGCCTCTCGTCAGCAGGGAGCAGGTCAATGTAAAGGGGTGCCGCGTGGACTGCCAAATGTAATTAAAAGCAGGTCAAGTACCTCTCCTGGCGCGCAGGTGCAGACTCAAGGCTCGTCAGCCCGTTAGCTTAAGGAAGCCGTTTAAATTGAGGAAAAGTAGGTCGCACACCGCTCGTCACACCAGCAAGTTGCCCCAAAGGACTGTGGGAAATGTAGTGGCGACGGCGGGTACGCCTATGCCACAAAATGTAAATAGAACAGTATGTGTATGCGTTAGCCATCCCTGGACACGTGTTTCGAGGTAGTTGCCTCTTGTCAGCAGGGAGAAGGTCAATGTAAAGGGGTGCCGCGTGGACTGCCAAATGTAATTAAAATCAGGTCAAGTACCTCTCCTGGCGCGCAGGTACTTGACCTGATTTACATTTGGCAGTCCACGCGGCACCCCTTTACATTGACCTGCTCCCTGCTGACGAGAGGCAACTACCTCGAAACACGTGTCCAGGGATGGCTAACGCATACACATACTGTTCTATTTACATTTTGTGGCATAGGCGTACCCGCCGTCGCCACTACATTTCCCACAGTCCTTTGGGGCAACTTGCTGGTGTGACGAGCGGTGTGGGACCTACTTTTCCTCAATTTAAACGGCTTCCTTAAGCTAACAGGCTGACGAGCCTTGAGTCTGCACCTGCGCGCCAGGAGAGGTACTTGACCTGCTTTTAATTACATTTGGCAGTCCACGCGGCACCCCTTTACATTGACCTGCTCCCTGCTGACGAGAGGCAACTACCTCGAAACACATGTCCAGGGATGGCTAACGCATACACATACTGTTCTATTTACATTTTGTGGCATAGGCGTACCCGCCGTCGCCACTACATTTCCCACAGTCCTTTGGGGCAACTTGCTGGTGTGACGAGCGGTGTGCGACCTACTTTTCCTCAATTGTGCCATAATGGTGTTAGGTAGAGAGGGGCACTGCAGGATAGTTTACAGTAAAACAGACAGGAAATGCTCCTAAAGTGTGTAGGGGCTAACTTGGGAACTTTGACCCCATTTTTATGGAGTGGACAGTAGTGGGTAGAAGCTTCTCATAAACATTGCACCCTCAGGACCCACTTCAGAACACCTCTGGACCTGTGGAAGACAGAAGCAGGACTGCACCTGATGTTGAACTTATGGAGAGAAACCCCAAGGACTGGACCTGCTCTCCACTTATATCCAGGGCAAACAAGTGAACTCCAAGGGCTAGATGACTAACCTCTTGTTCAGCAACAGGAACAAAACAGCTGCAAGAATACCACATCACTGTGGACCCCAGCTGACCAGTTCCATCTAGATTTGCACTGAACCCTTTTGATGGCTTGTGGGAGATTGAGTCCTAAACCCCAAGCGGTGCCTAAATGTCCTGGACCCTTGGATAGTGTAAGAATGTACTCACTCCACCTTCAGAATTGCAAAACTGCACGCTTAAAACCTTTTACTGAACTTTTTATGCAAAGAACCAGAGGCGACCACCAGACACTGCTGAGCCACAGCCGCCACCGTCGAACTGCTCGTCAGACTCATCTTGCTGGTTTGCCCTGCTGAAAGGTTTCTGATTTCCAGAACAGTTTCTAAGTCTGAACATAGAGTATTTCACCAGTACAAATGCCCAGCAGCACCCCAATAATAACACTGCCTTCCTGGGTTTGGACTTTGAACTTCCCCAGCTTAGTTTTTCTGCTGTCAATTTCAGGAGCCTTGAACTTCCTGCCTGAATTGAGGCTCCAACCAAGAACATTTACTTCCACCGGCCACCGTTTACAAGCCCCTCTCCAGGTACAGTGTGCATCATAATCTGCCAACGACCACATCAATAAGGACATTTCCCCAGAAAAACTACTAAGTCAGAAGGTAAGCTTTTTTTTTTAAATAAACCTGGTTCATGGATCCAACCTATGCTCTATCACCGTCGGCTTAAAGTGTGACTTTGACCTTGTCTAGCACAACCAGATACCTGTGTTTGGTGCTTTGTACTTTTTGGTTCTTGAAATAGCTAAAGCTTTCAAAAATCATATTTCCAGTTCCCTACATCAGATTTTTATATTGTTTTGGTGTCTATTTGTTCATTACAATTTAAATGGGGCTATTAGTTATGCAGGGTTTGAGGCCTGTGTGAGTAATAGATTGGCAATTCTCTCCTTACTGGAAACCAAGTACACCATTGTGGCACTTGACTCTCCCAGGGTAGTGAAGCAGAGCAGTTCAAGGCCTAATCAGGGGAGATGCAATGAGCTAGTAATCTCCACTCGCTTGCATGCAATAACAACACTCAATAAATGATTATCCAGTCAGTGCTTTTTCGTTGAAAAAGTAAATTTATTACGCACACATTATTAAATACTACCCATTTATTTACGAATATATATTATCAGGCAAATGCACATCCCTCTGGTGATATTATGCAATCACATTTGACCCCTAATGGGTTATGACCTTCAAAATTACATTACCCTCCACCCTCAAATATACTGGATAGAACATCACACTATAAGGAGTGTCATTGTGAATAAAACAAGCCTATTTGCTGTGTCAGGGGATCACCATACCAATGTATAGGGCAAAACTTTTGGTTTTGTCATGGGGTCACCACATTATAGGACCAATAATCACATATTAAAAATCATCATCCTGAGGGGGACGTGGCTTGCGCGCAGCCAAGATAGCCGCAGCTTTGTGAGCTCCGGAGCGTCTCTACTTGCAATGTTCGTACCCTGAAGCTCGGAGTTCTTTCAGCCGGCTCGTTTATCGGCTATCAGTTCCGGAAGGCTTTGAAGATACGGCGGAGGCGTTGCGGCGCTTATGGAGTGCCTCTTTCATCGTTTTTTTTTTCGTGCTCGTGTTCTCCTCAGACGCGTCGCTTAAGATGGCGGCAGCGCGAGGAACACGGGTGCGTTGATTTGGACTTTCTGCCTCACTGCTTTTGGAGCATTTCTTCTCCTGGTCATGGCGCCTTAATTTTCTCAGGTATTACCTGCAGCTGATGTTATTCCTTCATTCTGAGTGTTGGTTTTCGTCCGAGCAGTGGGTTTACAGAGGTCTAATGCTTCATTGACTGTATATGCAAAATGCTGTTCTTCCTGAGCAGTTTTTCACGTGGCCGCAGGCTGTTTGTTTCTGCAACCTTTTTGCCTAACAACATATAGTGCGATTTTCTTCATCATATGGCATTGGTTTTTCCTGTTGTGAAGTGAATTCATTATGATGGCTCCTTCGGTTGGCGGTGTGATTAAACGGCCTCAAATATACGTATCAATGCTCAATGGAAGAACCTGTCAAAGATCCTTTTTATGATATGTGTGCGACATGGCGAGACGGGATGTCTGTCTTGTGAGGAGCCCCACATTGTTGAGCCTGTTCGTCGGGTTGGGGTGTCGTTTTTGAGGTGCTGGATCTTCTTGACGGATGGTCCCTGTTATTTGGTCTCGGCTTCTCTGGTGCTGCTGGTGCTGATGACTTCTTAGTTCTGCTTCTATCAACAACTCACTGCTTCCCTGTGGTACCATTTGAGTGTGTCAAACTTCAACGATATCCACTGTTGTGTTTGCGCCTTACTTATTCTTACTACTGTGGCTTCACCAGTATTGTTTTGTTGCCTGCTGTTGTCGTCTGCCTTCTTCTGTCATCATCTGCTGCGACTTTTTCAATATGGATACTGCGCATTCAAGTAAGCCTCATGTAGGTTCCTCAGGGGGTCGTAAAGATTCTAGTTCCTCGTCGGTCAAGCGGACCAAGAAAGACCCGCCTTCTCCAAATAAGTCTCCACTACCTCTTACTCTTGAAGACATCATGGAGGAGCTGCGCCTTATCCGCCCTTTTATGACAGACACTTTTACCACTCTTCAGAGGCTCGACGACAAGTGGTCTAGTCTAGACACGAGACTTTCTGATGTCGAGAAGAGGATTAGTGATGCGTAGGATGTGGTAGCACGAGTTGACACACTCACTAGGGAGATATGCCAGCTTAAGAGAGTCACAGAAGATTTAGAAAATCGCAATAGGCGCAATAATCTCCGCATTTATGGTGTTCCGGAGGGTTCTGAAGGGACGGACATGGTCCATTTTTTGAAAACTCAAGTTCTTCAGATTGTTGGCCTCCCGAAATCCTCAGACTTTAATATACAACGCGCCCATCGTTTGGGGCCCCGGAATACCTCTTCTACTTCTAAACCTCAGGGGATCATCGCCTATTTCCTTCTTTACTCAGACCTCATGACGATTTTTCAAGCTGCCAAGCAACATAAGCAAATGATTTGGTCTGGTCATAAAGTGTTTTTCACCCAGGATGTCTCCAAGCCTACTGCTTCTCGTCGAAAAGAATTTTTGGACCTTCGGCCCGCGCTGAGATCCATGAACGCACGCTATGGTTTGATCCATCCCTGTTTTTTCAAGGTGACTTATAAAGATAGAACTTATAGCTTTGAAGACCCTGCAGACTTGAGGAAATTCATCCATACTCACAAAGGAGAACTCATGGAACTGAGCAAACCCTAATTGTTATGTTTTGTTTATATTTGATGTTTTGCGTCTTCTTTTATTCTACTTTACAATGTATAGTTTAGTTCTTGTACGTCTTTTGCTCATTCCTTGTTTTTTGTCTTGCAGGTCTTCCCCTCTTGGTGTTGTTGTCACGGTCATCATTCGTGTTGCTTTGTTGTTTATAATGTGTGTTTTAGCCTGCTGCCGTTCCCTTCTCCCTAGCTGGTTGGTAAGTTCCTTCGTTTGTTCTATTTGGTTGCCTTTTGTTATGTATTTCATTCCATTGTCTGTCTTCTTTTTCGATTACGATAGCCTGTTCTTCTTTATTGTACTCTCCCAGCTCGGCTGTCTTGTTCTTCGTTGCCCCTCTCCCACATTAATGTTTTTTGTTTGGATGTTTTCTATGGCTAAAGCCCCTTTGCTTTTTGCCATCTTTTTTCTGCTACTTTTTGGGGGACTTGTTTCCCTCTCATTCTCCTTTCTATTTCTCCCTCTCCCTCTCCCCTTCCTTTCCTTTTTCTTACCTTTCGTTCCTTCTTCCCTTCCTTTTTATCCCTTTTTTTTCTTTCTACTTTTTTGGCAACTTGTACAGTACTTATTCTATTTTATATTTCCTTTTCTCTTTTTCCTTACTGTTTATGGTACTCTGTGGTTTTCTTCTGTTATTCCTGTTACCATTTTCGTGGTGGACACATGTGTTGGCCCTCTCGCTTTTGTTTCTTTTCCATTATTCATTTCCTTTCAGCATGGTTTATCCCGTTCTTTCTCTTTTTCCATTCTATTTAACTTCTCTACCTTCTTTTGCTTATATTTTTTTTACCTCAAGAAATGAATGGTCTTCGTGTTATCTCTTGGAATGTCATAGGTATTCGTAATCCTGTCAAAAAACAGCGTGTTTTATCTCACTTAGCAAGACTGAAATGTCAAGTTGCGTTGTTACAAGAAACTCATCTTAATTCACAGGATTTGTCTTCTTTACGTAAGCAATGGGTTGGGGAGGCCTTTTGCTCTCCGGCATCAAATAACAAGAATGGTGTAATTATTCTTTTTCATAAATCATTGTCTGTTCAGTTGCTGAATGAGTTTCATGATCACTGTGGTAGATGGTTGTTTATAGATGTTACTGTTAATAATACAACATTTTCTTTTTGTAATGTTTATGGCCCTAATGGTGTAGAATTATCCTTTTGGAATGATTTTTCCGTGCTCCTTTCCTCTCATGCGACTGATGATTTAGTTGTTGGGGGTGATTGTAACCAACTTATGGACCCTTTTTTGGATCGCAAATTGCTCACCAGATATGTACCTAACAAGATGCAAAAGTCTTTTTTTAGGGCCATCTCATCCAGAGGTCTTATAGATACATGGAGACTTTCCCACCCTGACACTTTAGAGTTCTCCTTTTTCTCTCCAGTACATGCTTCACACTCCCGTATTGATTATATTTTTCTTACTCAACACACCTTTCAATTCATGACTAATTCAGAAATAGGTTCCATTTTAATATCCGATCACGCCCCTGTCATAGTTGATATGGATTTTCCTTCGCCTACTCGTACCTCTAGGCGCAGGCGCTTCAACAATTCGCTCCTCCTTGACTCACAGTTTATTGAACAATTTAAGCTCTTTGCAGCAGACTTCTTCACAAACAATCTTCACTCTACTTCTCAATTTCATTTTATCTGGGACACTTTTAAGGCTACTTCCAGAGGGTTCATTATTGATTTCGTATCCCGAAAAAAGAAAAAAGCTCTATCTACGTCTGCTCAAATTCTTAAACAAATCAAGGACCTGGAACATCTTTATTCCACCACGAATTCCTCGAATGTACTTTCTTCTCTCATTAAAGCTAAAATGCAATACAACAAACACTCCTGGGATTCTGCATGTATTAACCTCCTTAATTTCCATGCCAAGATGTACGGAGGTCGCAATAAAGCTGTCAAATCTCTCGCTAATTATCTTAAAATCAAAAAGCAAAAATCCAAAATAGTTACCATTGTTGACTCACATGGGAAACGCCATCACTCTGACGACAAAATCCTTGATTGTTTTGTCCAATACTACTCTTCGCTTTATACTCCTTAATCTTTCCCCTCTCAGGAGCAAATTGATGCTTTCTTTCAGTCTCTTCCTAAATCCTCCGATAGTTTTCCTGATCTTTCTTCCCTCGATGTCCCCCTCTCGGAAAATGAAGTACTCAACGCTATTACTCTTCTCCCTAAAGATAAAACCCTGGCCCTGATGGGTTTACGGTCCGATTTTATTTGTTTTTTACGGATATCCTTTTGCCGCATTTACTTTCCTTGTTTACCTCTTTTCTTATTCAAGGAGAGTCCAGGGGCTCCTTTACTCAGGCAATGTTATGTCTAATCCCTAAAAAAGACAAGGATCCCTCCCTTTGTAAAAATGATAGGCCTATTTCTTTAATTAATACTGACTGCAAAATTTATGCTAAAATTCTTGCCTCTCGTATTAACTTAATCATTCCTAACCTTATCAATATTTATCAATCTGGCTTTGTCAAGGGCAGATCCATTACGGACAACTCGAGAACCTTTCTCAACGTCATTCACCTTGCCTCTAAAATGGACTCCCCAGTCGCTGCTATTACATTGGACGCTGAGAAAGCATTTGATAGAGTATGCTGGGATTTCATGTTTGGTGCATTCCGATGGCACGGCTTAAGCCCCACTATTATTTGTTACATTCAATTATTATATTCTGCCCCCTCTACCTCTATCTGGGTTAATGGCTCTCAGTCTCATTACTTCTCTTTACATAAAGGCACCAGACAGGGTTGTCCTCTTTCCCCTCTTCTTTTCATTCTTGCATTAGAACCCTTTTTAGAAAAAATGTGTTGCTCACCATCATATACCGGCTTCACGTTTCAGAACACTCATATTAAGTTCACTGCCTATGCTGACGATATTTTACTTTATATTTCTAATCCGTCCACTTCCTTACCTTCACTCTTTTCACTGTTGCACGAATACTCTCTAGTTTCTGGTTATAAACTTAATATAGACAAGTCTGAGGTTCTACCTCTTAACAAATTTTGCCTTCCTTATATGTTTCAAGGCTCTGGTTTTGAGTGGAATTCTGGTGGTATTAAATGCCTTGGTATTCTCTACACAAAAAATATTAGAGATACCATTCTGCTTAATCAGAAGGATATTGTTAAGAAGCTTTCCTCCCTCATTGCTACTTGGTCTCCGCTTTTCCTGTCATGGTGGGGGAGGCTAGCCACTATTAAGATGATGCTTCTTCCTATTGTAAATTTTTACCTTTCTATGCTTCCAGTTTCTCTACCACTATATTTTTTTAAACAAATAAATCGCATCTTTATCTCATTTCTATGGAACAATCGTAAGGCCAGGATCTCTATTTCCCGTCTTCAACAATATAAAGAGTCAGGCGGAGTCAATTTTCCCAACCTCACTCGCTTCCACTCTGCCTTTACTTTAAAACAGATTTGGCCCTTTTTATCTGACTCGTCTGATCCTCCTCTGACAGCCTGGAGCTTTATAGAACTTACGCAACTCACACCTTTCTCCTTCAATACGGCTACTCGATTATCTCATCCTCCGCAGTGTTTTCTTACCCCTATCTTTCGTCATTCTAGAGCACTTGCTCTCTCGTTGTTTCGCTCCTTTCTTTAGCAGTCAGAGTTTCTTTCTTCGACTCCTATTTGGTATAACAAATCCTTAAAGATTAATAACAGAGCACTTTTTTGGAAGGAATGGATTGACAAAGGTATTATCACCTTTAATCAGCTTCTTGTAAATAACACCTTACAAGACTATGCGGATATTCGTGTTTCTTTTCATCTTTCCAATGCACACTCTTCTCAGTATATCCTACTCCAAAACTCCTTCAATCTCATTCTCTCTCAAGTCACCTCCCCCCGCCGTCTGATGCAACCCCTCCTCTGTCACTACCAGATTTTTCTATTCCTCTTAAGGCTGCTGCTATTTATAAACTTCTTGCCAGCCCCCTTGCTGAAATATCCAAATCCAAACTTGAACTATCTTGGGAGAAAGACCTAGCTCAAGAGTTTTCCCTTCAGGTTTGGAATTCTTTGTGGTCTAAGATACACACTATCTCCCGCTCTGCTAGCACTACACAGACTTTGTACTTTTTTTATAACAGACTTTTTTTCACTCCTTCAGACTTACACAATTTCAAATTGTCTGATTCCAAAAAATGTTGATCTTGCCCTCATACCAATAGTGATTTTTTTCATATGTTCTTTCATTGCCCTTTTGTTAAATCTCTCTGGTCGCGTATCTGGTTGAAATTGAATGAAATAATATCTACTGATCATCCCTTTGAAATTGTCCATATTTTTTTAGGGGGTGTCTCACCTATATGGAATGTTCATTGAAATGCACGCAAATTTAAAGATTTATATATAGCCATTTCTTTACAGATAATTACTCCAAAAAAAGACATCTCCAAGTTCTCATACAATGCATGGTGGAATTTATTATGTCATCATCATAGACTTGATCGTGCTTTTGCTACCACTGTACCTCTTTTGATCAAAAAAGATTTGTTATGGTTACCTTTAACTAATCTTCTTTCTCAAGTTACCCCTTGATTATCTTGTGTGTATATCCTTTTTTCATTTAGTCGCTATTTAAACTTTTTTATATTTTTTCACTTACATAGTACTATTTCCTTGATTATTTACAAGATTTTTTACCCAATGTATCGATTATTTCTTCCCCTCCCTTCCTTTCCCCTTTCTCCCTTGCTCTCCCTTTTTCTTTACCTTCCCCTGCCCCTTAATATAATACCTTTCAAAAAAAATAAATAAATAAAAGCTTTTTCCCTTAGTATATCCCTTGGTTCTGTTAGGCACTTCTTAAACTTTGTTAGAATTTATTTGTTTTTACTGATTTGTCTCATTGCCTATTGATGTTATTTTATACTGATGTTTTACTTGGTTTATTATACTCAATAAAGCTTCTTTAAACTATAAAAATCATCATCCTATAAGTGGAATCAATAACCATGTTTAACGGCAATCCTTATTGTTAATAATAACAGCATTTTCACCAATATACTTTTAATAAAGCATTAAATAATAATATAACATATGTCTGAGTCTTTTCTTCACACCTTTAGGCTACCTAATGCAGTCATAGGACCAACTATTAGAGGTTCATGCATGCCTAAGCTGTAGAGCAAAAGCTCCAGCACAGGAAGTCCTTTAAACATATTGAAAAAGTCTGCCCAGTTGATCCAACCTCTGACCTAGGAGACTAATGCTTAATTTATAAACGTTAAAAGAAGGCTGACTGTTGCACTTCCTACAGCCTCCAAATCACCTTCTGAAACATGTTGGTTTGTGCCCTTCCCATCCTTGGAGCACCACAGAAAAGAAAAACATTCAAATAGGGCCCTTGCAGTGGATTATATGGCACATCAGGTGGCGGACCTATGGAGTTTATATGGGCGGCTTCTGATGCTTATTTTTTCCAGCTCCCATGCCACAATCTTTCATTTGTTTTGGCTCTGAGGGTGCTACGTCCCACCTTACGACGGAGATGAACATAAGTGTATTACTAGTTTCTGGTCTGAGTATGTGTTGTGTTTTTAAATGCATTGGGGCCTATTCACTAATTGTATTTTGTAGTACGTTTTGGAGTACTATATTAGTTCTACTCACATACTACAGAATGGTATTAACAAATATATACACAGAAGTCTATGCCTCTGCCTCGCCTATCTGTTTCTGTGTGCAAATCTTCACCCTACTGCAGAGCTCTCCACACATATACGCCTACATGCTGGTAGTAAATGTGGGAGAAACAGGGAGGAGTGGTTGAAAAATATGGAATACTTACTTCTAAATGGGAGGGTTTAAGGGAAAGTTAAGGGGCAGTTAAGGGCGTGTGGGGAAGAGTTTTAGGGAAGCACCTGAACCCACCCACAAAATAGTAAACCCATTCGTAATCACAATCTGCAGTTTTATAATTACTACAACAAAAATAACCAACAACAGTAGTATATGTACTTCTCCTCGAACTTGAAGTAAGTCCAACATCACACATGGCTAACCACTGGAACTGCACCACACCTCCATAGAAAATAACGGAGGGCAGGACTTACAAACCCATGGGAAATAATGGTAAAATAAATGAATGCACTTAGACATGTAATAAAATATATATATATAGTTAAATATATATAGTTAAATGTTAAAAAATAAATATGTATGAACATTAAATATTTTTTGTCAAATATTTAATAACTTTTTAATTTAAAACTAAATTTTACTTTATGCAGTTTTAAAAACATTTAATTATGAATACATTTTAATAACTTAGAAAACATAACAAATAAATCGAAGCATTTTACCTAATGTGTTATTTCTTTGTAATAAATCTTTAATAACTAAGAGGTCCATTAGGATGTAGGGCGGAAAAACACCCAGACCTCCATGGAAGCGGAAAACAACCGCCCGCCGGCCCCGTGGGAAAACCGGCGGCCAAATTAGCATTAACCGCCAAAGAAATCTGACCGCGGCGGTACGAGGTCCAGAATAACCGCCCGTAGCGGGCAGAGATGGCCAAAATCGGTCAGAATCACGGCGGAGAAACAACAACCAGCCGCAAGTATAGCGGCGGAAAAACAACAACCCGCCTCAAGTATAGCGGTCGCACAATGGGATGAATGGGAGAGCCAGCGGAAGAGCTGAAGCAAAGCCACCGCGGCAGACGAACCGTCAAAAATATGGCGGGCGAAGGCAAAACCCCACAAGAAGGCCAAAAAGTGCACACAGTAAAACTAGACATGCCTCCCAAATACACAAAACACACCCCATTTACACAACCACATGGCAAAATGAAAAATACAAATCCCAGGACAACACACTTGTCAGCAACACCCCAATCGGACACACCCACATAGCTGAGCATAAAACCAGCCCCTTCACTGACCACAATCCCTTGCAAAACTCCAGGCGTGAAGGGACACATACCCCAGCTGACAGGAGAGGCAAAGGACATAACCTCACCAGCCACACCACACGCAGCACCACCACCACCTCCAAACCAGCACAACTAACCCCCTGCACAACACACATCATACACAGCACAACCACAACCACCACTCACACTCCTGCACCCACAATCACTTTGCACACCACACACCATGGCCACGCAGAAAATGCCCAAATTCACTGAGAGTGAGTTGAAGGTCATGGTAGATGATATAGTCAGAGTGGAACCACAGCTTTTTGGTACCCCGGTCCAACAGACACCATTAGCCACAAGGACCCAAATGTGGGCTAGGATAGTCCAAAGGGTCAATGCAGTAGGGACCACCCCAAGATCAAAAAAGGAGATCATGAAGCGGTGGCATGATCTGAAGAGGGTGGTCAAGGAGAGGAGGAGCAAGAACCGTGAACTGGCTCAGAGGACTGGCGGTGGCCCTCCCATTCCACAAAAAACATTCACAGAATGGGAGGAGAAGGTGCTTGCCATACTGCATCCAGAGAGTCTCACAGGAGTAGCCGGGGGAGTGGAGGCTGGTAAGTACAAACAAATGACTACCGCCACTCTGCTATGTACTGCCTTGCACAACTACAAAGCTACACCTCCTAGGACACACACCATCCATCTGCACCACACACTCACAAAAACATGGCTCACAGATACAACATTCACCTACTCCCATTCACCCCAAACATAGCTAACAACATAACCATGGGGGCATGTGTACAGACAGACAGCACTACAACAACCACCAGGCCCCCTGGCCCACACCTGAGCAGGATGGATCCCTCCCCCACCCCACCCAGGAGCAGTTGGAAGCCATTGCAGTACACCAAACAAACTTACAGGTAGGTAGCCATCTCCACAATGAGGGTGTTTGTGTCTAGGAGGGCTGCACTACTACTCCTGTCATGCCCCCTGTGCCACACCTGAGCAGGATGGATCCCTCCCCCATCCCACCCAGGAGCAGTTGGAAGCCATTGCAGTACACCAAACACACTTACAGGTAGGTAGCCATCTTCACAATGAGGGTGTCTGGGGGTGGGGGCCTGCACTACTACTCCCACCATGCCCCCTGTCCCACACCTGAGCAGGATGGATCCCTCCCCCACCCCACCCAGGAGCAGTTGGAAGCCATTGTAGTATACCAAACAAACTTACAGGTAGGTAGCCATCTTCACAATGACGGTGTTTGTGTCAGGGAGGGCTGCACTACTACTCCCACCATGTCCCCTGTCCCACACCTGTGCAGGATGGATCCCTCCCCCACCCCACCCCACCCAGGAGCTGTTGGAAGCCATTGCAGTACACCAAAAAAACGTACTGGTAGGTAGCCATCTTCCTTGGGAGGGTGTTTGTGTCTGGGAGGGCTGCACTACTACTCTCACCAAGCCCCCTGTCCCACACCTGAGCGGGATGGATCCCTCCCCCACCCCACCAAGGAGCAGTTGGAAGCCATTGCAGTACACCAAACAAACTTACAGGTAGGTAGCCATCTTCCCTGGGAGGGTGTTTGTGTCTGGGAGGGCTGCACTACTACTCCCACCATGCCCCCTGTCCCACACCTGAGCAGGATGGATCCCTCCCCCACCCCACCCAGGAGCAGTTGGAAGCCATCGCAGTACACCACACAAACTTACAGGTAGGTAGCCAGTACGTGCACTCACCCATTTTTCCCAAATTAAATGGTGTCATATGACAACACCAGCCCTCACATTGCACAAAGAGCCATACCTACCCCATTGACAAGCACAGTGTGCACACAGGTTAGCCAAGGAAACTGTCACAACCACCAAAGTGTGACACACCAATGCACAAGTAGAAGAAAGCCTGGGCACATTAATGCACAGCAACTAGTTACATGTGCATCACCATGGGGCAAGTGCAACAAGGACCATTCTCAAAATATGAAAGCATGTGTGGTGGCACAAATCAAGATATGCACATGACAGGACAAAGGGATGCAGGAGATGACAATGGCAAGTCCATGGCCAGATGTGACGTCTGCTAGGTCAGACAACTAAATCATGAGTCCACAATTAAACACATGTTGTGCCAGGCCCTAGATGGCAACAAGTCCCAGTAAACCTCAATTGGACACGGTTCGCATGGTATGCCTTGACACCTCGCACCATGGACAAGTAATGCTTGTACCACTGTATCAGGGAGCACAGTACTGCACAGAGTGAACAATGTGATGATATGTCAATTGTGCAGTGTACAAAAAGTGAATGACACACAGCTAACCCAAAGCTTGCCGGGTGCACTGCACTGACCATTTCCCATCTGACCTTACAGGTGACCAAGAACTCACTGCCGAGGACAACACCAGCAACCTGCAGAGCCAGTCTCCACCCCCGGTACAAGGACTCTCGGATGTTGACTCCCAGGATTCCGTGGACGATGAGCTCGAGGCCGGCCCATCTAGTGTGCCAGGGAGAAACAGGTCCCAGGACCCCAGCGTCCCCCCCACCACATCTGCAGCAACAACAACTCCACCACCACCACCATCAGTGCTGCCTGCAACACCCTCCCTGTCCCAGAGGATGCCCTGCACACACCACCCATGGAGGAGGGCAGGGAGAGGATGCGGGTGCCCACAGTGGTGAGGCAACAGGTCAGTGGCAGCAGGGCAGGTGGGAGGGGCAGGGTCACCCAGGGACACCAGGAGGCTGGGACCCACTCTCTGGAACACATCACCAGAGTCCTGGGCGCATACGAACCTGCACAGGGATGAACGGGCTGATCAGACGATCTGTTGCACAAGCTCCTCCTGCTGATGAGGTCCATCGACAGACGCATGGGACAAATCGTGGACCTCTTGGGCCAGCAAGTAGCGGTACTGAGGGACAGGCATGCGCCCCAGACAACAGCTCCGCCTACCTCTGGTGGGCTGCACAATGACAGTTCACCATCCTCCCCTGTGCCCACAGAGAGGGGTGAGTCCTCAGACCCCACTGGCCCTGCAGCAGGGCCCCCCTGCCAAACGACGAAGGGGCCATCCTAAGAAGACCCTGGGAGTATCTGGAGGCCAAGCACCTGCCAGACACCAGTCACAGAGCCAGCCATGATGGCAACCCTCTCCACCACTGCATTGACTCTTTGGACTGTCCTTCCCCACACTACCTTGCGAATGGCATCTGCCTGTTGGACTGGGTCACCACAGGAATGTGGTGACTACTCACCATCTCATCTACCACGACTGTCAACTCACTCCCCCTCAATGGAAATGTACAACCCCCTTGCATCTCACCATAGTAAATAAAATATCCTCACACACATGTTGCTGTGTCTGCTCCGTCTTTATTGCAGGGTGTACAGTCTTCAACATGATCACAATGTACCAGGACCATGGGCTGTATGTAGGCAAGGAGAAGTCGAAGGCACCTAGGGAAACACAACAGAACAACTGTCACTGGTCTGGGTGTGGCATCACATACATCACACAAGCCCTAACACCAGGATAACCCAACATGCACATGTCATCAATGGCCCCCAAGTGTCAACATACACGTCCCGTTGATGATCCCAAATGACATGTCCTAGAAACATTTCCAACCACCACTGAGTCTACAACTGGCTGATGCTACAATTCTCACATGCCCCTTCACGACAACAGCAATATCATCTGACAATGGGTATGTTGCACATTGACACCCACCATCAAGTGAAGTAGTGGGTGATGAGCTGTTCACGCAGGTCAACACCTTCCTCCGCTTCACTTTCCTCATCACTGGACACGGCTTGGTTTGCAGGCTGGGGCCTTGGGTCCTCACTATCATCCAGGAGCAGGGGAATCTCCCTGCGAATGGCTAGGTTGTGGAGCATGTAGAATGCAACAACAATCTGACACACCTTCCCAGGCGAGCATGCCAGTGCACCTCCGGTCTTGTCCAGGCACAGGAAACGTGACTTGAGCAGGCCAAAAGTGCGCTCCACCACACGACATGTCCTCCTATGGGCCTCATTGTAGCAGACTTCAGCCGGGAACCTGGGATTCCGCAGTGGGCTCAGAAACCAGGGACGGTTGGGATATGCAGAGTCACCTAGGTATGACAAGCACAATTAGACATTGCAATGTTGCAGAGTCTCAGGGCAGTAGGTCACACACACATCACGCCACACGACTAGGAATACTCACCCACAATCCATGCACGCTCTGGAAGAAGATTAGCCATCAGCTGAGGCACTATGCTGTTCCTCAGAATGTAGGAGTCGTGGGCCAAGCCTGGGAATTTGGCACACACCTGCGAGATGGTCATATCTGCTAGGCACACCACCTGCACACTGATGGAGTGGTAAAGCTTGCGATTGCGGTAAATGTGCTCACTTGCCTGTGGTTGCACAAGAGCGACATGGGTGCAATCAATGGCCCCAACAACATTGGGGATGTGTCCAAGGGGATAGAAGTCTCCCTTCACAGCTGGCAATTCAGCACCCCTGGGGAAATGGATGTATCTGTCCTTGTATAGCATCATGGCGGACAATACATCACGCAGCACAATGCTGAACATTGGTTGTGACATCCCACCAGCACTGGCCACAGTCTCCTGGAACGATCCAGTGGCAATAAAATGCAGGGCTGCCATCACGTTATAAGTAGGGGTGAAAGCTGTTGGATATGTCCTGCGTGGCTGCAGGTGGGGCTCCAACAGATCACAAAGGGTTTTCAGGGTGGCTCTGTCCAGGTGGCATTTGCGTATGATCACAATTTTCTCCATGTCCTCCAGCACCGTCAAGTGACAAATCAAATTTGGCCTCCTCCTATTGGAGACGATAGTGGACACATGTCAATACAATACACCAAGAGATGTGCACAGCATATCACGTTCTGGATGACACAACGACAACAATGACTGGCATCTAGAGTGACTAACAGACCAGCTTACATGGCGGGACACCTTCAGCTACACAAAGGGCACACATGTCAACTTACACAAGACAAGTACCTCAAAGACCACCTTTGGCTATGTGAATGCACATAGGGATATAGCTACAGTACACATGTGCACGCCTGGGAGTCTAGCATTCAGCATATGTGTAACTAATCAAAACCACTGTCTCCTACCTAGATGCTGTACCGGTCACACCTTGATGCGTCATTACTACCTGGCACACATCCACCACACAATGACCACAGTCGGCGCTGGAATGATGAATGTGTTCATGAGCAGACATGAGAGGCAATGCTAAATAGATCAACATTCATCGAAACGAGCATTGCTGTGATTGTCACTGGACCTCAACACATTGACATGTGTACACATTGTACAGTCCAGGACTACACTGTCCTGCCTACACCAACATCACATCCTCAAGTGACATGTGAGTGGGTACAGACAAATGTATGTTACACACACACAAACATGGCATGTGTAGCCATCAGTGGAGTAAATTGAACATTGGCATTGTGTGCACAATGATGTGCCATTGAACATGTTGGCACTATGCACTGTTGATGTTTGACAGATGTCCATCGCCATTGCATGACACCCATATCGCGGTAGCCACCACCTGGCACTGGCGTTGTGTCACCAGCACCCCTTTCACACCAGTGCAGTAGTCATAGGCATGGAGACATGTGGAAATGGCGGTTGGCATGCTCTGCTGCCAGAATGGCGGTGCCTCGTGTCAATGCATGGCACCCATATCGCGGTAACTACTGCCTGGCACCGGCGGTGTGTCACCAGCACCCCAATTCACACCAGTGCAGTAGTCATAGGCATGGAGACATGTGGAAATGGTGGTTGGCATGCTCCGCTGCCATAATGGCGGTGCCTCGTGTCAATGCATGTCACCCATCTCACGGTAGCTACCACCTGGCACCGGCAGTGTGTCACCAGCACCCCCATTCACACCAGTGCAGTAGTCATAGGCATGGAGACATGTGGAAATGGCGGTTGGCATGCTCTGCCACTAAAATCACGGTAGCGCACCCCGGTCCCCAGCGGTGTTACACCGCCATGGAGCTCGCCCTAGAGCCAATGCGAAGCTCGATAGCGGTGGCATGATGCAATTTTGAAGATCGCGGTAGGCGTGCTCCGCCACCGCGAAGGCGGTCATTGGCTGCATTTGAAAGATGCACCATCGCGGTAGAGCACCCCGGGCCCCAGCGGTGTTACACCGCCATGGAGCTTGCTCTAGTGCCAATGCGAAGCTCGATAGCGGTGGCATGATGCAATTTTGAAGGTCGTGGTAGGCGTGCTCTGTCACCGCGGAGGCGGTCATTGGCTGCATTTGAAAGAGGCACCATCGCAGTAGCGCACCCCGGGCCCCAGCGGTGTTACACTGCCATGGAGCTCACCCTAGAGCCAATGAGATGCTCGATAGCGGTGGCATGATGCAATTTTGAAGGACGCGGTAGGCGTGCTCCGCCACCGCGGAGGCGGTCATTGGATGCATTTGAAAGAGGCAGCCATGGACCACCAATTGCTGCAGCTTGGCACCTTTGAAACGACCCCAGGGGGCTATATATGTGGGAGGGAGCCTCACATGGCCACTGCTCACCTGAGACCCCTCACCTGTTGCTGCCTCCAGGGACTGCTGCCTGACACCCCTCACCTGCTGCTGACTCCAGGGACTGCTGCCTGACACCCCTCACCTGCTGCTGCCTCCAGGGACTGCTGCCTGACACCCCTCACCTGCTGCTGCCTCCAGGGACTGCTGCCTGGGGACCCTCGCCACCAAAATCCCCTGCTGTTGTCTCACGTCCTCAGTGATGGCAAGGACAGAGAATATCCGTGCCAGTCCCTTCACGAGCAAGGAGCTGGAGGTCCTGATGGACGAGGTGCTCACACATTACCCAAGGCTATATGGTGCCCCAAATGTCATGGTGAGTCTTAAACAGTGTTGTGGTAGGGCAGGGGGGCCACACATGTAGTGGACTGATGCAGTATGTGCCTGGGAGTGTGGGGTAGTGGCATGCACTGCCTGACATGATGTCTCCAGTGGGAGGGTGTGTGTACCCAATGCCACAGCTTTCCCTCCCTGCACATGTAAGTATGAGTGACCTGTGTTGTGTTGTCAGCCATACAGTGACACAGAAGGTTGTTCATGCTGTAGTCAGGACAGTGATTGCTTGGTTGGATGGCTGTGTGTGCCCCTGTAGTCCAACTCAGTGTGAGCCCAGCTGGACAGCACATTCCCCGTCTACAAAGACAAGGACACATCACTTCACTTACAGAGTATGACATCAGTCTTTTCACATTGCACTCCAGCTGAGGGCCATCTCAGCACAGTAGATTGCACACAACCGCCCTTGTGAAGGGCATTTTGTATTTGTGAGATCATGTCCCTCAATGTGACATCCATGACACAGTTATCTATTCACAGGGCAGGGACATTGAGGGTTGCGCAGTCTTGGACACAGTGGGTCACCCCCCAAACACAGGTTGATATGTGATGTATGTGTTGCTCAACCCAACAATTGACTGGAGATGTGGGCAGGCAGGTTTCAGTGCTGGCATCCTGCATGTGTGTGAGATGTGCAGGGACTGTGTTCCCCCTCACACCTGCATGATTTAACATCAGCTTTTCCCATACAGGGGTCACATGTGGGCTGTACTATAGTCTCTGATTAATCTATCGTTGGATATGTGATTTTGCTGTATCTTGCTGCTATACTGATAGATGTCGGTACAAAGCACTGTGTCCCTGATCATTTCTCCCTCTTGTCTCCCATGCCTGCAGCTCAAGGTACACCAGCGTAAGGCCATGTGGAGGGCCATAGCAGTGAAGGTGTGAGCCCTGGGGGTCTCAAACCGACGGCGCACCCACTGCCACAAGAAATGGGACGACATCAGCCGGCTGGCAAAGAATGTGGCGGAGATGACCCTGAGGCTGATTCCTCGCACTGGGCGTCTGGCACGGCGCAGCATGACACCACAAATGGGGCGCATCTTGGCGGTGACACAGCCTGAGCTGGAGGCACATTTGAAGGAGCATCAGCAGCAAGCCAGGGGTGAGCATTTGGGGAGTCTGACTTTGGATGGGAGTGGCTGCATGTGTACAGAGCCTGTGCCAGCGCTGGCCTCTGTGATGTTGGTAGTGTGATGCTGTGGCATGTAAGTGGCTGCTGGCCTGGGTGCCTGTGGCATGCATTTGCCCTACCTGTACTTACAAAGTTGATTTGGAAGCTGTGCCTTCACATTACATTCTGAGTTGTGCTCTTCAGGTTTCTTCTGCATTGGTGTAGTCTTGGGAATCCCATGAGAAGGAATGGCAGTGTGCCCAATCTGACTGTGCGTACATCAATGCGTCCATTGCATGCACCCATATGGGGGAGGGCTAGATATCTCACAGCAATGTGCAGCATTCTATTGTCCCCAAGGTACGACATGGTGGATGGCATAGGCTAATGTCCATTGTCGACTGTCATGTTGTAGTCTGGGTCTGTGTTGTCCCCTCCTGTTACATCCAGTCATTGGCAACAAGTAGTGTGCCCCCATCATGTGCCTAGGCGTGCTCGGAACTTGGGGTGGGCGGAATTTGCGAAAGTGACTTTCGCAAATTATCGCGAAAATGTTAAAAATCTCCGCAAACACGCGGAAATATCGCGAAGATGCAGAAGTTTTTTTCCCGCCCGTTTGCGCTATTTTCTGCGTGGTCGCGGCTCGCCAACTTACCCATGCGGTTGCTTGCGGGCGCGGCCATCTTGTTTTCACTCTTCTCGCGGTGCATGATCGCGAGAAGAAAGACGTGATCACGCGACCAATGACATCACTGCGGGCGCGAACTGTCGCGAGACAGCGCAAATGGCTACCAACAATTCAACATCTCGTGGAGAACGCGACCGGATCGGGAAAACTTGTCGGCGAACGCGGGGATTCAGGTAAGGCGATCGCGCGCACGCGAGAATGTATTATTTTACAGCGCGAGCAAGAAACAAATTATCGCTAAGCTGCGGAATGCGGAAATTTTGACATTTTCGCGCTTTCCGCGGAACGCGAAAATGTCAAATTATCGCAATTCCCGCGAGCGGAACGGAAATTTAGCCCAGGCCTACTCAGAACTAGTTGTGTGTCTTTTTGAACAGAGCCACAAGCAGGGTGTTGTGCTGTGTGGTCATCACATGGCTCACTCATGCCTGAGTTTCCAGTTTCCATGCACTGCTTGAGTTCATGTAGTGAGTTGACACAATGTGATTGCACAGCGTGGTGTGCAACATGTAGATTTGCTCAACTTTTGTCATGCATTGCTTGCATATGTTTGTTCTGTTTTGGCCACTGACCTGACCCAACATCTCTCTCTCTCCCATGCAGCTTCACCTGTGGTTATGGAGGGACAGGAGACGGACACCAGTGGGGGTGAAACTAGCACCACAGCTGCCCAGGAGCCCAGTGACACAGATGTCACCAGCTCATCAGAGGGGGACAGGAGTCTGCTGGAGGAGTCATAGCCTGAGACGCAAAGCACCACATCATCCGATGCCAGCGGGGATGCAGCCATGTTGGAGGGCACAGGGAACGGGGACTCTGCATCGACTTCCACCACGGAATTGCCCACCCTCCCAGCCACCCTCCCAGCCACTTCCTCTGGTGCTGCCCGTGTCCGCCTCAGTAAGAGGGGAAGAGTGTCCTTCACCCCTGACACCGCTGCCCCTGCCCCTGTCCCCCCTGCTGCCATCAGTGCTGAGTCTGTGGACATTTTGCACCAGCTGTGTGTAGGCCAGACAACTCTCCTAAATGCCTTCATTGACCACGACAAGAAATTGGCCCAGGTGGATGCTTTCATGGAGCGCCTACATTCCCACGTGGGTGGGCTACACCGGACAGTCCAGGCTTTGTCATCAACAGTGACATCTGCCCTGCAACAGGCACATTCTCACAGTCCAGCTGCAGTCCCTTTATCCACCACCAGGCAGTGGCCACATCTGACGATTGTGACCACGATCCACATAGATCAAAGTCACGATACAGCACACGAAGCACTCAGCAGCAGCAACCCAAGCGGTCCCGGGCGCAGACACCATCCCCACAGAAGACCAAAGGCACCCCAGAGCGCAGGGAGAAAAGCCCGTCAGGCGACACCAGTGGACAATTAGCAAAGCAGCAGACCTCAGGCACACATGCCTCAGTGGCATCCCCATCCAAGGACTCTCCTGCCCCTAAAGCATCGCGCAAAGATAATCGTACAGTGTCTATGCCCACCAAGGAGGTGATGCATCCCAAGGGTACACCTAGGAAGGGCTCAAAGGCAGTATCACCAACCACCTCGACTCCCATTCCAAACCCAGTGAAGCAGGGGCCGGAGGGAACTGTAGGGGTGACACCTAGTAAACAGGGGAAGGGGGGGCAGAGTTGAAGCAAGGCAAAGCGTTCCGCTGGGTCCAGCACATCACCAGAGGGGCTGCCAGCGCCTGCACCTGCTGCAGCAGTGGTGGTGAGTGTACCTGTTGTGCCCACACCACTTCCCATTGATCCACAGTCAGTCAAACCATTTAGGATCCCTAAGAAGTGGAAGGGCACCCCTCCACAATCTCCCAGCCACACCATGACTCCCGTCTGCATGACTCCACCTCCACGTGCCACTACACCACCTGGTCCAAGCAGCCCTCCAGCTTGCCAAGACACTGATCACTCTACCTCAGCTGTTCCGCTCTCTCCCCCTTTAAGTGCCCCGACAGTCCCCGAGGCACAGCCAGCTCCCAGTCTGCCTGACAGCCAAGTCTGAGTGGTAGTCACCCTCACACACCTGTGTCTCACACAGGAGGGCCTGTACTGCACATTTTTGCCCCCTGACTGTGTTGCTGGCCATGGAAAGGTAAAGTCCCACACATTCCCTGTGCAGCTTCTCATGGACTCAGTCTGCAGTTTGTCATGCCCACTGGCCTTGCCGTTCACTGCTGTGTTGGACCCTTCCCTGTGCAGCTTCTCATGGACATGCTCTGTACTCTGCCCTGGCCGCTGGCCTTGCTGTTCACTGCTGTTTTGCCCTTCCCTGTGCAGTTTCTCATGGACTTGCTCTGCACTCTGCCCTGGCCACTGGCCTTGTTGTTCACTGCTGTTTTGCCCTTGCCTTTGCAGCTTCTCATGGACATGCTCTGCACTCTGCCCTGGCCACTGGCCTTGCTGTTTTGCCCTTGCCTGTGCAGCTTCTCATTGACATACTCTGCACTCTGCCCTGGCCACTGGCCTTGCTGTTTTGCCCTTGCCTGGGCAGCTTCTCATGGACATGCTCTGCACTCTGCCCTGGCCACTTGCCTTGCTGTTTTGCCCTTGCAGCTTCTCATGGACATACTCTGCACTCTGCCCTGGCCACTGGCCTTGTTGTTTTGACCTGATTTGGACCCTGTGTCAGGCCGTGGGTTGTGTGTTGTGTGTTGTGTTATTGCGTACCTGCGGCGCCGTCCGCGGCGGTCCATGAGTTCCTGGTGATGTAGCAAGTACAGCACCGGAAAGATGTGTAGAGCTGGGTCCATTGCGCTCGTGTCCGGGTGGTGTGGACCGGTATTCTTGTTTCGCGCTCCGCTGTCGAGTTTCCGCCGTCTCTGGTTGGGCAGTGTATCCGCTGCGGTGCGTCTGCTTGCTTGAGTCATCCTAGTTTGTGGACCGGGGCGGACGTCATTCCGCACGGCGGAGGGTCTCCATTGGCTCCCACTGCCGCGGTGGCGGGCGCACTTTGATGGCGGTGCGCGTCCCATCGGAAATTGGCCTATGTTTGTCCATAATAATATGGCAGCCGTGATGTCCGCTTCTAGCAGGCAGAAAAAGGCATATTTCCGCAACGCCGGCGCAGCGGTGTTCCCACCGCCCTACATCCTAATGGACCCCTAAGTTTACTTTAATTGGAAATGATTATATTAATTACAAATATTGCATTTCAAGTACGGGAATAATGGTGTGGCATCCTTAAAATTTGTCCTGCATTTAAAACAAATAAATAAAATTAATTTACATTAGCAATAAAATATTTCTCTTTTTTAAAAACTTTAATAAATATTAATAACATTTACAGTTTCCCTATACTTTACCTTAGCAACATATGCTCCCTGATGCGGATGCCTTTCCAAGTGTGTGAAAAGTAAAAAACGGTCGTAACGTTATTACTAGTGTGACTTTATAGTATTATTAGAAATTTTTTGAGACTGCACCAGAGTGGAGTGGGGACATGTTTGTACACTTTATAGTACTTTTATACTTGAAATGGTGAATAGCCAGCAGTAGCAAAGTTACTACAAAATATAAGAGTACATTTCCACATGTAGATTTACTCATGTGTAAAGTAATATTTGTGAATAGCCCCCTGTGGTGTCATAAGTAAGGCATTTGTTGTGCAAATTGAATTCATCTCAAATATGCTCCTTGTTCTGTATCCTTACCCAGCTCAATTCACTTGAGTCTCACTGACCTTGTCCTTCTCTGCAAGAAATCTTGCAATTTTCTTTAATCCATCTAGCTCAAGGAATCTTTCACCACCATCACAGCACCAGCAGCGCAGTTCCAAGTTACATACATACAAAGGATCCCTCCTTTCACCCCATTACATAGAGTCAGAGCACTGATCAACTAACCAGTACCGAGTCAGCTAGATTACTGAAATACTTAACTAGTGGGCCACCCACTTCATTATTTCCTACCTCTAGAAAAGGATCTCAAGTTCACCAACAGAATTATATAAACCTCTCAGAATGTGCACCAACTTGAGCTTACTATCATCAGGTAAGTGGGTTATCAACCTGAAACAGGGTTCTGGTATTCACGGCTATTAATCATCTATCACCAGAGTACGTTTGTAACTCCATTATCCACTACACTTCCATTTGTAAGCCAAGATTCACCAATCACATTTTCTAGCATCAGCTAAAGTTCCATGCTCTATAGCTAGGTTTCAGATCATTTCTTGTCCCAGGACATCTTCAACCGAACTCACTTCCACCAATAATCAAAGCATGCTCCTTAATCCACTAGTTCAAAACAGCCATAAAAATCATCTCATTATTCTGGTGGAAATGAGTGATCATCACCTAGCTGCATCTCCATCTTTATATAACACTGTAATACATTCCCAAAACAAAACAGCAAGCCATATCGTCAACAGTGTACATGTGACACATGACCCCCAAGGCAACAATCCCCCACAAAGAGTCCAGTATCATAAGTATTTAGCTCATGCGGTGTGCACCTCCACCGCTCCTGCTGTTTCCAGAGAGCAGTCACCAAGACCAATGTTAAATTTCTCAAGTGTGGATTGCACCACCAATTCCAAAACTAATTTTGTCCATCCACTGTTTCTTTATTCTTCTTTTCCAACAAAAAACAGCCAAATAGCCAACGCGTTTTCTCCAACTTCCGTGGTCTTCCTCAGGGTTTAGTAAGTAAATGTAGTCTTCTATGGTTGTTGGTCTTTGTAAAGATAAAAGAGTCTCAGGTAAGGTATGTGTCCTTAGTTTGAACTGTTCCCTCCTGGATCCAGGGTCAGTTCGATATCGCTCGGCTCCTTTGCCGCGCTGAGCAGCAGTTCAGGCCGCAATATTCCACGTCCTCGACTCAGTACATTTTTTGTTGGAAAAGATGAATAAAGAAAATGTTGTTATACAAACAGTGGATGGACAAAATTACTTCTGGAGTTGGTGGTGGAATCGACACTTGTGAGAAATGTATATAACACTGTGTTCATTCAATGAAAATATGTATATTGCTTCTAATACTATAATAGATGCTTGTCTATGCTCATCATCACTTTTGTTCACGTTTGTTTTATTTGTTTTGTGACATGTCAGTGTATTCACATATGTTCTGTGAAATGCGTAGTTGACTGCAACAAATAAATAAATATTTAAATAGGTGAATAAAGATCTAAAATACATAAACGGCATGCGCAGGTAAGAGCGGTGGGGGAGCATTTTGATATACGACGACGAGGGAAAATCTAATAATTCATTCATTTTCCCTCACTGCCGTCAGCCAAAATCCCCCCGACCTGGCCCCACGACCCCACTGCTCTTACCTGCATGGGCCGTGGCTGCAACTCTCCCTTGCCAAAGATTTTTTAATGAAGCTTTTGAATTTTCAATAATATACTTTAGCTTCTTTGACTCAGTGACTGAAGAAAGTTTCCATTGGCTACTCTTGCATAGCAGAATGATGATCAAAGCAGTAAGATTTACCAGAATTTATGGCCACTGCAATTTCTTTTCACAGGGCCACCAGCTGCTTAATCTTCTCTACTTCTCTTCAGAAAGGACATGAAAACCTTCCGATTAAACCTATAGCACATTTCTCAATAAAATATAGCATGTTTTCATAAAGCACCAAGAACATTGCACTTTAAAAATGTTTTGACCTTCGCCTTCTTGTCCTAGCCAAGGACCACTGTGTATGGACTTTTTGGCAATAAGGCTTGTCTTTCACCCACATTCACAACCAAAGCCCTTGTCCATAATGTATCATCCCCTCCCTTATGTATCCTTTTTAGCAGGAATAAGGTGTATATGAAAAAGGCATAAATATCTGTGGCTAGGCTAGCAGCCCTCTACACTATAGCCTTATAACCGCCGTAGTGGGCTATACTGGCTATTAACGGCCTGCTCCAGCGTTAAAGAGAGTGGGACTTTGATGGCCGATATAGCCCAGCTATGGAGGGCTATGAGGCTATTAGAACATTTTGCCACTAGAGGGCTGAATGTTCTAACAAATAAAACAAAGGCCTCTCGGAGCCCGAGGCTTAAATCCTCCAGGGCTTCGAGAGGCCTTTGCTCACAGCAACAGCTGTGAGCAAAAGCAACATTGGAATGTTGCTCTGCAGGCTTTTACCGACACATTTAAGACAGACTTAAGACAGACTTAAGACAGACTTAAGACAAAATCCTAACTTAAGTCTGTCTTAAGTCTGTCTTAAGACTGTCTTAAGTCTGTCTTAAGTTTGTCTTAAGTCTGTCTTAAGTCTGTCTTAAATCTGTCTTAAGACAAACTTAAGACAAAATCCTAACTTCTGTGAATATCAAAAGTAGCAAGTTTAGGATTTTGTCTTAAGTTAGTTCTGTGAATCAGGCCCAATAGCTTTAGCATGGGCATTTTTGCACTTCAAGCCATTGAAAGAGCATGATTATTTTTTCACCACATATGGTTCTATTCTAAACTGTTACTAACCCATTCACTTTAAGATTTTAGGGAGAGGATGTAGCCTTACGGCTAGAGCGGTCGACCTCGAAGCTAGGTAACCGGGCTCGAGTCTCGGCAACGACGCTCAACATCCTGTGATTCTGGGCAAATCACTTAATCTCCCCGTGCCTAACAAAAATGAATGTGTCCATTTGCAATGAAACTGGTGCTTATATAAAGCGCTCTGATACCCGATTTCTCGGGTCTTGTTCACACTATATAAAACTCAAAAAAAAAATAATAATAAGATGCTCTACTCACCCAAGTAATAAGAGGGCATTATGCCATCTGCTTATGGGAGATGCTGAGCAAACACACTGGAGAAGAGCCACACAATAAATGTGCTATAAACAATAAAGCCTATATTAAATGAAATACACCAAATCCCTGAACCCCAAGGCTATCACGGAACTGCTAGTTTTATACATCCAATGGGTTACATCAATTAGTTCTAATCAAACAAAATTATGTTACACAGTGAGGAAGGTCCATTTAGAATGAAAAATTCATTTTCTGTTTCAAAAGAAAATTTCTATCAGTGTGTAAGCGCCCCGTCCGTGTGCCGAGGAGATTTGTGGGCGTAAAAGACCAATAAATTCCCACATACACACTCATATTCAATACGTGTGTATAACTATTACTACTGATAGTAGCACAATATAAATCTATATCGTATAAATAGAACTGTGTGGTGGTACTTGAATACCATTAATTAATAAATAATGTAGGTATAAAGACACGTACATTGAAAAAGAATTTCATTAGAATTGCTTCAGCTATTGTGCGGAATAAATATATAAACAATAAGGTAGTTAAGATGACTAACACTCTGACTAAACCTGTGACCTAAAAACAGTTGCTTTTAATGCACAATAATTTCATGTGAATACATATGTGCATAAATATGCTTCTTTGCAAGCTTTTGGTTAAGGCCTGTGTTGGACCAGTGCTTTTTTGCAGGGTTATCCCCAAACCATTTGCCTTCCTCCGCCTATTTTCCTGACCTTCATTTTGCTGGCAATAGGAATCTGGGCACTTTAACACAGCCTATCAGTGCTAAGGTGCATGTGCTCTCTCCTCTAAACATGGTTGTTGTAGCTTCTCAGGGCACTGTGGAAATATGGATTTTTCTGATCAGTTATGTCCCCTATCTTGGACCCCAACGGTTCCATGTATGAATCACAAGTACATGTATGTTCCCTCCAGTTCTAGTTATGAAGACGCAAACACATGTGCGTCCACCGCCAACATGTCCTTTGTCAGATCCGCCATGAATAGGCCGGATATTCCATTCTTAAATATGAAAGGCCACCGGCTTTATATGGTTCACTTATGCCATTTTACCGTCCAGGCAAGTAGGCCCTGATTCTGTCATCGAACTCTTCTTGCCTTCTGCCTCTGAAAGCTCCAGTCTGAGCCTGCAACCGTGACCATGAACTTTGCCTCATTCTCTGCGCGGCTCACGAAGCCTGACATCAGCTTGCTGCCTGCCAAGAACTGTATTTCACCTTCGAAATTATCTGCTCCGTTCCCTGCCCGATGCATTCCTGTCTAGTAGTTTAAGTAAACATTCTTCCAGCTACCGAGCAAAGGCTCGGCTTCTCTGTCCTCATGCAAGTAATTCATAGCCCTGTTACCATAGAAGGTTTCTGCCCCTTGCATCTCATATAGACACTTAGACACTTAGACGCTTGTGCACGCACACACAGTCAGTATAGAATAGATTTTGTCCAAGAGACTTCCCTTTGTGGATAACATAGTTCTTTAAACATAGGATGTTAGATATGATTTGGGATTAGGTTGACTTGACCCCCCAGACTTTTCGTCTCCACATGTAGAGCTAAACGTCAAGTCCCCTTCACCCCCTAGTTGCACGTCAATCACACGTCATGCTGCTGCACATGCATCTATGCCAAGTATAATCTTATAGATCCACCTATATATGACATCATAACCAATTATGTTCCTTTTTACTCCTCATTACGCCCATTTTCGGTTACGCAGGTGAATCGTCATCTTCCTTATCAATTGTTACGCCTACCGCATTCGCTTCATTGTATTGTATGTTCTATAAAAGTCATTTCTTGTCAATCATGTATGTACTTCACTTCCTGAACCTTCGTGGTGACGGAACTTGGAGCAACCGATTATAATCGTTCATTGGAATAAAGCCCATTCCGAACCTCTAATACCACGGATTCTGCCTCTTATTTACTGAGCTGTTTTATCATGTTTCTGAACCAAATTAAGTCCCGGTAATTAAATTATTTACCACATGAATGGCGCCCGAACAGGGACACTTTCTCATCTCACGCGCCGGCGGTGAGTTGCAGGCCCGGTCTCCTGCCACAGCTGGACGGACAATAACGCGTACCAGCAGGATTTCCTGTATCTCCCTCCGGTCAAGCGGGGGCGACTGAGGCTGCGATCAACACCCAGACGAGGCGGTGAGAAGTGCGAAGTATCCCGACCAGAGCCTAGCTGAGAGAGCAAGATCCGAGGTATACAGAGGCCCACCAGTTTCCGAAGTCCCAAGTCGAGTCCAGTCTCCGCAGTGTTCGAGTCGAGTCCAGTCCGGTTCAAGTTCAGTCCAGTTTCCGAGGCCTTCCGTTTCCGAGCTACCCGGTGAGTACCATTACTGGGGAGGCTTTCTGACGTGCACATAGTTTGTGCCGGTCAAGACGGGTTTGGGTACACAAATCCGGTCTGCACTGTTTCAGCAGTGTATCTGTACTGTTTAGCAGTATATCAAGTATATAATTCAGTTAATGTCGAGTATTATGTTTAGTGATTTAAGTTTTCCTTAGATCATCATCATTATTGATTGTTCAGGTAAATGTTAAATGTTAAATGTTTTAAGTACGTTCTGCATATTGTAGTATGAATGACTGTTCGTTATCGTGGTTACTGTATTAAGTTTTGTTTTAAATCAAGTATCAGATTAGTTCTCAATATGCCGCTCTTTTCAAAATTAAGACAGATCACAACAAGAAAAGGGGTACTCGAAGAAGCCGTTCCTATTCCTCCTAGGGACACTCCAGGGTACTTCATGTATCATAAACATGGCTTAGACGCTATATTATTTCTTGATTTATGGGTAGACTACACCAAGGAATTACCAGAAAGTCAGAGGTGGCCCGCAGCGGGGACCTGGGATGCAGAGTGCATCATGAAAGTCGAGGAAGAGTTATGGAAAAGGAAAGTCAGACAGTCACAGAAAGATGCCGTTGAGTTATGGCGTAAAGAATCTCATAGACGTACAGAAAAAGCACTCCGACAGGAAGAGAAGAATAAAGAGAGTTCAAATAAAGTTCGAGAAAATCTATTAATTGAGGAAGGTATCCGAGTGAAATCAGAACAAGTAGACAGACAAAGAAATGCCCTTATGAATGGTATGTATCCCCTTCTGGCCGAAGGATTACCTAAGGCTACTCCAGAGATACCGAAAGACTTGCCAACCCCATTATTTCCAATAAAGGTACATCCTAAGGGGCATCCTAGAACCGCAGAAGATGTTTTTCTTTCCTCATATTTAGATGACGCAGCTCCCGAGTATGCTAATTCCGCCCCACATAGACCGCCTGTCAGGGAGGTTCAACGCCAAGATCCGGTACCCGTATCTCTACAGCAACGAGTTCCGGCAAGCACATCCGTTTCTACATCTGTCCCTGCAGATACTTCTATAGCTGTGTCCACACCTATAGTTGCTGTATCGCGTTCAACGAATCCTTTCACGCCCGACACCCCAGATGGGGCTACGGGAGGTACTAGCAACACTTTTTCTACGCCACCCAGAATAAATAAACTTACGTTCCAAGAGTCAGCACATTCACGTACCCCCAAACTCATAAATGCCCGTACGCTTAAGGAACTTCTTGTAGATTGTAGATATGACCCTGTGCCCGGCAAAGAGGACGAAATGACCCTGGCATCATTACGTATCAGACGAGCCGCGGTGTATCTAGGGAAGTTACCAGGAATGACTGCGCATCTAGATAATATATATCATTTTGTTCAAACAGGGCGAGATTCTGAATGTATTAACAGAGGTATGGAATATCAGAAAGTGGAGATACAGGGGGAACTGTTACGTTTCCTCATAAATTGTGTGATCAGAAATCAAGACCGACCAGGGGTAGACCCGGAAGCAATGCAAATTCTTACCAGATGGAGTCAGAATATATCAGAAGGAAGACATGATAAGCAGAATTGTATAATAGCCATGTGCCGAAAGATCCGAAAAGAAATAGAACGCCTACACGAAGAAAGATTAGCGGTAGACCAGTTCGAACAAAGCGAGGAAGAAGGATCAGGACTGCCCACAGGACAGTCAGACACCATAGCCTATGTAGGTAGAGGAAGATCTTGTAATAGTAATAGATGTCTTATTGACCCGATACGTCCGATATGTCCAGACAATAACAGGAGTTTCCCAACACCCATAGTCCATATAAGGTCTAACGAGCATTCGTTCCAAGCAGCTGACAAATCACTCCGAGAACGAAGGGGTTATCATTTTCTCGATTCTATGGATGAACAAGAATTAGCCAGGTCAGCTGTCCATTGGGTTGACAGTCCCGGAAAATATAGTGATGATACAGTAGCACGCACATTTTTGAATCTCACCCCAGATGAACAGCGTTTAGCTGGGATTTATATGATTCAACAACTCCTTATACTATATCAGAGTCAGCATTCGGACCCTGGTCCCTTACCTGATATATTGACTGAATTACTCATGAATAGATGGAGAGGTTCAGGTACTAAATTAATTAAAGAAATACTAGAATCAAGAAAGCAATACATTCTTTTTGTATGTTCAGAACATGTTTCACTACCCATTAAGGAAAGAACCACGTATTACATGGACAGACAGAATCCTCTACGAGAAGTACACCCAATAAAGGGCGAGGACAATGAGTTTAAACGCGTATTTGTATACACGCCCATATCAAAAATAGAATTGTTAGAAATGAAGAAAGTGGTACCCAGTCATGACAAAGATCCAGCGGGTTTTCACCGAGAAATTAAAGACATGTTACTCATGGGAGAGTATACCTATCCCGACATTATGACAATATTAAAGGTGTTAATGCCTGCTGGCATTTATGAGAAACTCAGGGAAAAAGAGTGGGAGGTAGGAGACCAAAAAATAGAATGGTCAGTATTAGAAGCAGAAGAAAAGGCCCGAACTGCAGGAGCAGGACTTGGGGATAAAACTAAAGCACTACCAGGTTTATTAGTACAGGTACTGCCACGTTTATTAACTACGAAAAAGGAAGATTGGGGTACAATTTCAGCCTGTAAACAGAAGCAAGATGAAGACACTAGTGATTACTATGCCCGATTTGAAAAATGTTTTGGTATAAATAGTGGCATAAAAGCAAGTAGCGAATCATACCCACATCTGTTTGTAACAAAATTAGTAGAAAATGCCATGCCCCAAGTAAAGAATAGAGTATTAAAATTCGAGAGTACCTGGCAAGGTAACACTCCATCACAAATGTTACAAATGTTACAGTACCATCACAATAGAATTAGAGAGGAACAAGAACATGAACACAGACGCATGAAAGACACAAAAATGAAAATGCTAGTTTCTCAGACAGTTCCAGCTGAAGGACATAAAAAGGGTATGACACATTCCGGTGATTCAGCAGGACCTGTAAAAGGGACATGCAATTATTGTAAAAAGCCAGGTCATTACGTACACGATTGTCCAGTTTTGAAACATAATATCGCCATAGGTAATACAAAAGAAAGACCACGGCCACCTAGACAGGATCAGAATGAACAAGGAGCTCCGCAGCACGCACAGTCCATGCCAGCTCCACCACAGTCTGTACAGTTTGTGCCAGCTGCACCAGCGCTGCCCGTTGCTGCCACACAAACCACGACACGACAACTGTACCAGACCGCACAGTACGACTATCCTGATTACCAACGATACGCATGAACCAGCCTAGAGAGGGAAGTTGACTTACCCCTTATCGAGATCCCTGTAGATCAAGAAGGACCTTATGTACATAGTGAATTGTTAGGCCAAGACAGAAAATTTTTACTCGATACAGGGGCAAGTCGAACGACCATAAAACGTAGTGAAGTTCCAGGGGCACCCCTCTCAGGCTCTCAGAATATCTCCCTTGGTTTTTCAGGAAAACCTATTGTTAATGAAGTGTCACAACCTCTTCCACTTACGATAGGACCTTTGACCCGAACTACCGATTTATTGCTTACTAAATCATGTCCAGAAAATCTGTTAGGAATAAAAACACTGAAAGCTTTAGGAGCCATAATATGTTGTTCTCCGGAAGGAGTAAGATTGTTTTTACGTGATTTTAAAGGTCACTATGTATCTAGAGACATGGATCCCCGACTGCAGACTTTACCTACACATCTATGGGCACAAGGCCCTACTGATGTTGGTTGCATGAATATTACACCATATCGAGTCACATTAAAGGCAGGAGTGGTACTACCACGAATGCGACAATACAAGTTACCCCCAGATGCTGTAGTGGCTTTGCTGCAAATCATTGACGAGCTCATTGCCCAAGGAGTGGTTGTGGAAACAGACTCCAATGTATGTAATTCACCAATAATTCCGATTCTTAAACGAACAGATCCAAAGGCCCTGCCAGTATATCGATTGGTTATTGATCTGCGCGAATTAAACAAGTGCATTGTGCCACAATTCCCTGTGGTCCCTGATATCTCGTCATTATTGACAGCCATTGATTCCGAAGCAACATTCTTTACTGTAATTGATCTTAAAAACGCCTTTTTCAGCGTCCCAATAGATCCGGAAAGCCAATATTTGTTCGGATTTAGTTTAAATGGACGTAGCTTTAAATTCTCACGCGCACCTCAAGGATTTACAGAAAGCCCCAGCATCTATAGCCAAGCACTGAAACGAGAACTTGACAGTATCCACATGCCAGTTAACACTGCCTTGCTTCAATATGTCGATGATCTGTTGATCACCGCTAGAAGCGAACCCGAATGTGAGAAAGCATCACTGACAGTTTTACAATTTCTAGCTGAAAAGGGACACAAGGTGTCCCCTTCTAAGCTGCAATTCTGTGTCCAGCGAGTTATTTATCTTGGACACTCGCTGTCCAAGGAGGGAAGGCAGCTTACACCCGACCGCATTCAGTTAATAGCTAACATTCAAATACCCAAGACACAAAAGGAGGTGCGGGCTTTCATAGGCCTCACTTCATACTGTAGACAGTGGATCCCTCAATATGCATTTCTAGCAAAATCGCTCATTCAGTTGACAACACAGGAGGCAGCCACATCGACTGTTCTCCCTTGGACTCAGGAACATACACAAGCTTTTGAAAGCCTAAAGAAAGCTTTATGTCAAGCACCTGTTTTAGCAACGCCATGTTACAGAAAACAGTTTACACTCTTTGTTACAGAGCGCGAAGGTACTGCCTTGTCAGTACTCACACAGGAACAAGCAGGAGCACACAAACCATGTGCTTATTTTTCTAGTACATTAGATCCAGTAGCTCAGGCTCTTCCTGCGTGCCTGAAATCAGTGGCAGCGACAGCTTTAGCAATACGACAAAGCGATGCCATAGTGTTAGGACATCCATTGACAGTTCAAGTACCACATGCGGTAGAGGTTCTTGTAAATAGAACGCAAACACAACACTTGACTATAGCGCGACTTACAGGGTACGAACTTACATTGTTCCAGCCACATATAGAAATCAGACGCTGTAACACATTGAATCCTGCCACACTTTTGCCAGTAATCGGAACAGACCCACTAGCCCATGACTGTATTGAAGTTATTACTATAACGACGAAACCCAGACAAGACTTAACCGATGTCCCATTGTCAGATCCAGACCTGACATTGTATGTAGATGGTTCATGTAT
Source organism: Triturus cristatus (assembly GCF_964204655.1). Lineage (NCBI taxonomy): Eukaryota > Metazoa > Chordata > Amphibia > Caudata > Salamandridae > Triturus > Triturus cristatus. The sequence continues at coordinate 248,210,443 of NC_140592.1, forward strand.
GAGAACAAATACAGGAGAGTTAGTGGCTGCTTACGCAGTCACGACAGATACTGAAGTCATTGAAACAAATCATATAAATACTTTGTCAGCTCAAGCCGCAGAGCTCATCGCTCTGACACAAGCCTGTATTCAAGCCACAAGTAAAAAAGTCAACATATACACTGATTCACGTTATGCATTCGGAGTTGTACATGACTTCGGCGTGCTGTGGCGAGAGAGAGGTTATTTAACTTCCCATGGTGCCCACATTCAACACGGACCCCTCATTCATGCTTTATTAGATGCGATACATCTACCGACTGCAATATCAATTATGAAATGTAAAGCTCATACGAAAGTCACTGATATCATTTCTCAAGGCAATGATCTAGCCGACAGAACAGCTAAACAGACTGCTCAAACACAAACATCCGACATGACAAAGATAATAGTCCCAACGCCGACACATTGTATGACAGTTAAAGATCCTACTTTTGACGTAATTGACATCCAGACACACGCTACACCAGATGAAATAAAGAAATGGACCGAATTAGGAGGGATCCAAACGGATCAAGGATGGATTATGAAGGAAAAGTCTGTGTGGTTCCTTCCTGATTCAATGGTCCAAGTTATAATTAACACTATACATAGTCCAGCACATCTAGGAGAAAAGGCTATGCTAGATAGCATTCAACACATTTGGTTCAATAAACATTTACGAGCAGCAGCCAAACAAAAGGTCCGTACCTGTATGATCTGTTGCCAGTTCAACCCAGGAAAAAGCGTTCCCGTAGAACAGGGTGGATTTCATCCTCCTGATCACCCTTTTGAAGTCCTCCAGATGGATTATATCCAGATGGAACGATGTCGAGGATTCAAATACGTTCTCGTAGTTGTTTGTGCTCTTTCCCGTTGGACGGAGGCATACCCGGTTTCAGATTACACTGCCCCGACTACTGCCAAACAGTTGGTTCGAGAATTCTTCCCACGATACGGTTTACCACGTGTTGTTCACTCAGATAACGGCCAGCCGTTCTCATCCGAATTAATGAAACATGTTTCACTTTTGTTAGGTTATCAGTGGAAATTCCACTGTGTCCGACACCCTGAGGCAGCAGGTCTCGCAGAAAGACATAATCAGACCCTGAAAATTAGATTGTCCAAAATATGCAGGGAGAAAGGTGTCGACTGGGTAGTAGCACTACCAGTTGCACTCTTTTACACAAGAATGGTAGCACACTCTCGAACAGGGCTATCCCCGTATGAAGTGATCTTCGGCAGACCACCAAATATGTGGGGGACGCCTATGCCACGAAAAATAACTGATATTGACTGTAATATGCTAACAGATTACCTAGCTTCCTTGATGTCTGCACTACAATCTTGTCATTCACAGGTAGCTGCAACCTTTCCTGACAACACTGAGGTGAAACCCCTTGACGTAGTTCCGGGGGACCTCGTTCTTGTGAGGAATTTCGACCGAAAGACTCAGCTGGAGCCCAGGTGGAGATCACCCAAATTGGTCCTGCTCACCACAAGGACAGCCGTGAAGATCGAAGGCAGAAAAGGATGGGTGCATTCAAGTCATATCAAGAAATTTCATGGACTTCCTTCGGATGTGAATAGCCCCCCTCGTGTGTCTTCACCCATTGACTCAAAACTACCTTTGGCTGAGACCAACAGCAAGGAACTCTATAAACTAAAACTAAGGCCTAGACCGTCGGACGATTTGATTGTTTAAGTCCTCTCCAAGGTGAAGCGGTTGAATCTGTCTCCGACATGTATCCCTTAGACCTGAATCATGGAAAATCGCGAAAAATGTTGAAGCGACATGCGTACTGTAAATCATTGCGTAGCCATTGCATAATGACGTTATTAATTTTGTTTTTCTTGAGTCTTTTAATAATTACTGCAAGTATATTGTTGCACATATATTATCCTACTTCTAGACCTGTTTACAATGTTACTGCTGAACATTCTTTTAGTGAATTATCTCCGCTTGAGTTGTCTTATAGATTTGCGCTGCGCAATAACACTTTTATTAGTATGTTACATCACTCCCATCAGGTTAGCAATGCTACAAATTGTTGGATATGTGGCCGACTCCCTCCCTATCAGAATTATAAAGGAATTTTACCTCTCTTTCCATACCCGTTCACACACAACGGCTCCTGTGGAGCATGGTTTAGTTTAATTAATTCTCTAGATTCGAATTCTGCAGTTTATCAAGATAACTGGGTATGGGGAATTTTGAACTTAATTTTACTTAAGGTCTGCTACCCCAACAAGAAGGGACTTCCCCAGAGAACAGGAACTGATCTAGAAAACGAAGTGTATGGATTAGGTAATTTCACGCTTAATCTTATGATCCTAAATGTCGAATCCGAAACTACTCCAATTTTGCCCGCTATGTCAATATTTCCAGTAAAGGGTGAACTATGTGTAAGGAAAAATGGTTCCATACATATGGGCCATAGTAAATGCACGACTGTAGTAGAGTTTAGTGATCAAGGCAAGTCCACATTTAGAGCTTCCCGCCATTCCTATTACATATGTGGTCAGACGGCATATGTACGTTTGCCTCTAGACTGGGACGGTACTTGCTATATTGGATTCCTTTTGCCACCTGTTTTTTTAGCTCCTCCTGATTATCACAGAAATATTCATTTAGTAAATAGTAGAGTAAGGAGAGATCTCCCAATAGTCGATTACACTGAAACAGCATGGGAAAAATACACAGATTTCAATAAAGGTCTCTTTCCCTATATAGGTACTGTTACTAATAGTAAGCTGATACGTAGATTAACTAGAACCCTTGAAGCAGTAGTGAATGAAACTATTTCCGCTTTAGGCAATTTAACAGAAGAGCAGTCTGCTATGCGGATTGTTGTGCTTCAAAATCGTCTTGTCCTTGACGTCATCTTGGCTGATAGGGGCGGAGCTTGTAGGGTCATCGGATCAAGCTGTTGCATTTTCATACCAGAAAATTCGCCATCTGTATATAAGGCCATAACTCGCCTTCATAAGATTGTAAGCCAGATACACCAGAACCCAGGCACCTGGACTTGGTCCGGTTGGTTTTGGAGTATATTATCCACCTTTGGATGGAAGGTCCTATCTTTCCTAGGTATTGGCCTTCTCATACTATTCAGTTGCTGTCTATGTCTACAATGTGGACCAGCGATCTGTGGTCTGTGTGCCACATCGTGTATTCCACCACCAAGAATTCATTCATCACGGAAGAAGAAAGAAGAACAAATGATGTTATATGAACAGATCAATGGATTGATGAAGATTGATACCTCTTAACGGGCAAGTAGGGGACAAGGAGGGAATGTGGAAATATGGATTTTTCTGATCAGTTATGTCCCCTATCTTGGACCCCAACGGTTCCATGTATGAATCACAAGTACATGTATGTTCCCTCCAGTTCTAGTTATGAAGACGCAAACACATGTGCGTCCACCGCCAACATGTCCTTTGTCAGATCCGCCATGAATAGGCCGGATATTCCATTCTTAAATATGAAAGGCCACCGGCTTTATATGGTTCACTTATGCCATTTTACCGTCCAGGCAAGTAGGCCCTGATTCTGTCATCGAACTCTTCTTGCCTTCTGCCTCTGAAAGCTCCAGTCTGAGCCTGCAACTGTGACCATGAACTTTGCCTCATTCTCTGCGCGGCTCACGAAGCCTGACATCAGCTTGCTGCCTGCCAAGAACTGTATTTCACCTTCGAAATTATCTGCTCCGTTCCCTGCCCGATGCATTCCTGTCTAGTAGTTTAAGTAAACATTCTTCCAGCTACCGAGCAAAGGCTCGGCTTCTCTGTCCTCATGCAAGTAATTCATAGCCCTGTTACCATAGAAGGTTTCTGCCCCTTGCATCTCATATAGACACTTAGACACTTAGACGCTTGTGCACGCACACACAGTCAGTATAGAATAGATTTTGTCCAAGAGACTTCCCTTTGTGGATAACATAGTTCTTTAAACATAGGATGTTAGATATGATTTGGGATTAGGTTGACTTGACCCCCCAGACTTTTCGTCTCCACATGTAGAGCTAAACGTCAAGTCCCCTTCACCCCCTAGTTGCACGTCAATCACACGTCATGCTGCTGCACACGCATCTATGCCAAGTATAATCTTATAGATCCACCTATATATGACATCATAACCAATTATGTTCCTTTTTACTCCTCATTACGCCCATTTTCGGTTACGCAGGTGAATCGTCATCTTCCTTATCAATTGTTACGCCTACCGCATTCGCTTCATTGTATTGTATGTTCTATAAAAGTCATTTCTTGTCAATCATGTATGTACTTCACTTCCTGAACCTTCGTGGTGACGGAACTTGGAGCAACCGATTATAATCGTTCATTGGAATAAAGCCCATTCCGAACCTCTAATACCACGGATTCTGCCTCTTATTTACTGAGCTGTTTTATTATGTTTCTGAACCAAATTAAGTCCCGGTAATTAAATTATTTACCACAGCACGTGGAATGGATGGAATGCTCCTGTATTCCAAGTGGGATTGGTGGTCATGAAAACGGTGCAACAAACTGAGATGTTCACACCTGATACGGACAACACCATTAGAGGCTCTGATTTCCTTGCACATAGGATGGCGTCCACCCAGTGAAAGCTTCACAATCTACAAAGTGTATGCATGTAAGCCAGTCCATACAACAAACTATTTCAAATAGATAACAGCTTGAAAAGTAAATAACACAGTGAATTCAGCGATCCACCCCTGTTCATCCAAAGACCTAACTGCAGCATCTAACCACAAGTCTGCCACTCCTGTCTGTCTTGGTGCCTGACCTCAAAAGGGCGCATATCACTTTATAGTTGTGCCACCTTTAGAACAAAGTTAGAAGACTACCCAAGAAAATCACCTTAAGGATCCTACATGTAAGCCACACTGAGTGTCTGTGGCACCTTGTAGCACTTTACGTGTAAGTCACACGTTGTGTCTGGAGCACCTTGTAGCACCTTGTTGCGGATATGTTGGCCTCACAAAATAGTCTGCACCACCAAAAAGAAGTGTTGTCTCCTCCAAACCTTAACTGAAGCCTTCGATCCCACAAATATACCTATCAAGGCTTGATCAGAGGTCTCTCCCGACTCACCTAAAACCTCAGAGGATGAAGTTCTCAATTATAGAACGCAAAGTACGCAAGTTTGCAAAGTTTGTAAAACAAAGTGCGTTAAAAGTTTGCAAAGTAGGGGGCATGGCTTCAGCGACGGTTAAGATAGCGGCTTAACCGGGAGGCTCCGACGCATCGGGACGTTTGTTTCTTCCCCGATGTGTTTTCCGCATCGATAACACATTGGATTTCCGCTGCTAAGAAACCGGAATCTTACTGCATCATGGTGAGCTGTTTGCTTTGAAGCTACGCGTCACGCTACTTCAATTATCAGCGCGTATCAGATCTCCTCAGAGCGCCCGCCATTTTGCCTTGTATTCTGCCTCATATTCTGCCTATCTCCTGCATATCTCCGTTATGAAGCACGAACGGATCAATGTTTTTTGATGCCACTTTCTTTGTGCTATAATGAAGGCTCTTATATGAATATTTTCTTCTGTTTTTTATCAGAGCTTCACTATATAGACCGCAATTTTGCCTCTATGCTGCATTTTGGCTACATTTACTATGGCATTATCTCCTAGTGACATTTTCATTACTTAACACACTATTATTGACATTTTCCTTGTCCACAAATTTCACAAACCTTAGTTGGCATATGTTGGTCTGCAATTTTCTTTTTTAAATGTAATTTTTATGTCATTCTTCAACTTAAACAACTCTTCCATTACTCTCATTTATCTGAACGGAATATACTTGCTCTAGCATCCTTGCTACTCCGGACAATTTACTGCTATTTCTATGTCAATTGACCTGAATCCACTGTCCTTTGCTGATGGATGTATTGCATAAGTTCTTCTACTATAATTCCATCTTCAATGTCGTCACAGATTTATGAAATATTTTACCACTACGGTTGTTCTCTTTCCCATCTTCATATGCAACTCTCAAGGTCCTAAATGCCTAGCTAATTTTTTATGGGTAGATTACGCAAATCGCAATTTGTTTTTCTTCCTAAAGGACGTAAACCACTGACTACCACAGCTTCTCCATCTGCAACAGCTTCATCTCCTTCTGAGGAAATGGCTGGAGTATCTTCTAATTGAGCTCTCTCATCGCAATCTACACCCCATAAGTCCTCTCCACCTGCACAAACCTCCAAGCGTTTGAAGCAAGACCCACCCTCTCCCGATAAAGCGCCATCTACCATCTCCATGGAAGTATTGCTGGAGGAGATTCGCGCTTTTCGCCCGTTTGTGGAGGAGACTAATAGCTAAATGCAACTCCTGGAGGAAAAATGGTCTTCAATGGAGGACAGAGTATCTACTATGGAGCAACAACTTTCGGTTGTCCAACGACTCTCCTCTCTGGAGAAGGATGCTCGTAGACTCCAACAACATACAGAGGATTTGGAAAATCAAAATAGGAGAAACAACCTTCGTATTTATGGCCTACCCGAATCTTTGGAGGGTGATGACCCTGCGTCCTTCTTCTCCTCTTTCCTACCGAAATTGTTGGATATGCCTCCTTCAATGATCCTCAATATTCAGAAAGCTCATAGACTTGGTCCTCGTCCTCCGATTTCTACGTCTTCTACGTCTTCATCCAGACCCAGAGGTGTCATTATCCTTTTCTTAAAATTTACTGACTTGCTCTCAGTTCTTTGTGCAGCTAGAGTTAAACGACAAGTTTCTTGGCTGGGTCAGAGGGTTTTTCTTTCTCAGGATGTTTCCAATGCCACTGCTGCCAGATGAAAAGAATTCCTTAACCTTCGATCACCGCTTCGGTCCCTTGGAGCGCGATATAACCTTTTTCACCCTTGTATCTTCAAGGTGACTTACCTTGTCCTTTGAGGACCCTGCGGAACTCAAGAAATGTATCCAGTCCCACACTTCAAACAATATGGACACTACTGGTCCTTCTGTTGGTTGACATGCTTTGAATTTAGCTGTTTTTCTTTTTGTTCTTCAACTTTGTTTAATGTTGTTATTATGTGATTCAATTGCATAAATCTGTATTTGTTGTTCCTTAAATGAGTTTATCATCTTGCTCGTGGTAACTTTCCTAATTCTCCTAAACATTTCCTGTCAGTCATGTTATTTCTTGAATTGTTCTTTCATATTTTCACAGGTTTCATCTGTTATTATTATTTTTTGATTCGCCTCCGTGTTCTATCTTTCCTGATGTGCTTGGATTTCCAGAGTTTGAGAGTTCCATCTTTCCGCATGTCGTCATTGCCTCAGTGTTTTCCCGTTTTTGTCCCCCTCAGGTATGTTTTTTCAGTTGTCCTTTTTGGATATGTACTGTCTCCTCTTGCTCTTTCTTTCTTTCCTTTTACTCCTCCCTATTTCCTTTTCCCACTGCTCCCATGTCTCACTTTTTTACTATTGCATTTTTTGCTCTATATGTTTTTTTAATGTCATCACATTCAGAGTTATCTCCTGGAATGTGAAAGGTTTTATCAATCCAATTAAAAGACAGAGAATTCTTTCCCACCTTGCCTCTTATAACCCTGATTTAGTCCTTCTTCAAGAGACACATCTCACAGAAAATGAAGCTTTGAAATTAAAAAGATGTTGAGTGGGTACAGTTTTATTCTCTCCTACCAATAAAAAAAATGGTGTTATAATTTTATGTCATAAAAAAAATTAAATTGCAAAGTTATTTCACAAGAGACTGACTCAGAGGGAAGATGGTTGTTAATCAACAATGTTTCTCTAACTGTTTTTAATGCTTATGGGCCTACACACCCAGATAGTTCCTTTTGGCCCCTAATTCCTCAGAAGTTTATTCAATTTAGGGACGATCTCTTCATATTAGGAGGCGATTACAATCAAGTTGTAGATCCATTTCTTGACCGACAATCTCAGGTCTGTTTCACCCCTAACAAAACCCATAAACAATACTACTTCTCAAGCTCACCTTATAGATTCATGGAGACATTCTCATCCTGACACCCTTGACTTTTCTTTCTTCTCTCCTCCTCATTCTTCTCTTTCTCGTCTGGACTATGTCTTTCGCTCTCAGTCTTTATCTCAAAATTTTCTTTCCTCCTCTATTGAACCTATAGTTATTTCTGGTCATGCCCAATTGTTACAGATCTTGATTTACTCCTTCCGCATCCCAGGTCATCCCGATGGCGTTTCAATAACTCTCTTCTGCTTGACCCCCTTTTTTCCACTTCTTTTCGCTCTTTTGAATGAATTCTTTGATCTTAATAGCGCTCCTGATTCCTCCCCTCACATCATTTGGGACTCCTTTAAGGCTACTGCAAGAGGCTTTATTAAAGATTTTGATTTTTTTGAAAAAAGAAAAGTTTCCTCCAACAACGAAAGACTACTTTAGCACACATTAAGCTCTTAGAACATAGATTCTATACATCTTCAATGGATTCAATCTCACCAGAATTGATACGGGCTAAATTAGCTTTTTACAAATCCACGACTGACAACGCTTCTTCAATTCTCCTTCGTAGCAGTGCTCGCCACAATGGTGGCCGTAACAAAGCGGGTAAGCTCTTGGCAAATTACCTCAAAACACGTAAAGATCGCACTCTTATTGACTCTATTTATTCTTCAAATGGTTCTCTCTTACATAAAGATCAAGATATTCTCAATGAATGTAACCTCTTCTATATGGATCTTTATACCCCAGAATCTCCTCCTTCATCTTCTCTCATTCAAGCATACCTTGATAAACTTCCTCCTCCTTCTAACTCTCATCTCAATCTTTTTGATTTAGAAACAGACTTATCCCTTAATGAATTAACCACTGCCTTAAACTCCTTGACTAAAGGGAAAACACCTGGCCCAGATGGATTTCCCGTTGAATTCTATTTACACTTCTCTAACTTACTACTCCCCAAACTTTTAACACTCTTCCACTCCTTCTTTTTGGCTGGTAAAACAGAGGGCACTTTCCAAGAAGCCACTATATGCCTCATTCCTAAAGAGGGTCGTGATCCCATGTTTTGTAAGAATTACCGTCCGATTTCCTCGGTCAATGTCGATTATAAATTGTTTGCCAAAACACTTGCTCTGCGTCGCATCTCATCCTATTTTCCTTGGAGTCGTTGGAGTTCGCCAGGGTTGCCCACTTTCTCCTCTTCTCTTTATTTTAGCTCTTGAACCCTTTCTCTCCTCTATTCATAATAATGATTCTATCTCTGGATTTTCTTATGGTGATCAACAACTTAAAATCTCTGCTTATGCAGATGATATACTACTCTTTATCTCTGCTCCCGAAACCTCTATTCCTCCGTTACTATGGGAATTTGCTTCCTTTTCCCTTTTCCCTTGTTTCTGGATATAAAATTAATTCAAACAAAACAGAAATTCTTCCTCTTCTTCCTCACTCCTTTTCTTCTACTGGCTTCACCTGGAATAGCTCAAAAATTAAATATCTTGGTATATGGTTTTTCAACTCCATTGACTCTATTATTAAATTGAATATGTACGTAGCCCTATCCCAAACTGATAAACTAATCTCCTCTTGGAACCCCTTCTTCCTCTCTTGGTGGGGTCGGCTAGATTCAATTAAAATGATGATTGCCCCCACCTTGATTTATACACTCTCTATGCTCCCTATTCATATTCCTGCCTACTATTTTAACCGTATTGACTCTTGCCTTTCTAAATTCCTTTGGAAAAACAAGAAACCTGGAATTTCCCTATCTTTCCTTCGCAAGACGAAGTCTGATGGAGGCGTGAACTTCCCTGACTTTCGTCTCTATCATAAATCCTTTTCCCTTCGGCAGGCTGCGGAATGGCTCTCTTCTGTTTCCTCCCCTTCACTCCGCTTTGGCTTTCCATTGAACAAACCTTACTCCTACCTTTCTCTTTAAAAGAAGTTGTAGCTTTTTCTGCCAACATCTCGTGCACCTCCCCTTCTCTCTTTAAGCACACATGTTCACTTTTGAAGCCTTTGGTACATTCTTCCTCTATTTCTAGAGAGTCCTTCTTAGACTCTCCAATCTGGCATAACTTCCTTATTCTCCTTAATAATAAACCCATTTATTGGAAATCCTGGGGATTGAAAGGCATAATTTGGGTTAAACATCTTTTTGACGGCTTATCTCCCTGTACATTCCCCCAATTTAAAACCCTATTCCACTGTCCACGTTCCTTTTTACAGAAATGTACCATTCTTATTTCAATCATCCTTGATATTTATTACTCTCTTCCCCCTTCATCGTCTCCTATTGTCCAACACTCCCTTATTACGATACTTCTTTCCTTGCTCAAAGCTTCCCTCATTTACAAGTATTTCTCAGCCCCCAATCCAGATCGTGCAAAATCCAAATTGGAACTCTCGTGGGAATCTGATCTGTAATGCGAATGCAACATCATTTTCTGGGATAAACTCTGGTCCCGATCTTTAAAGATTTCTCGCTCTACTTCTCTTACTTAATCTATGTTTTTTCTTTACCATAGGCTCTATCTTACTCCTGCCTCTATTGCTCGTTTCTCTCATTCTACTAATTCTAACTGTTGGACTTGTGGCTCTTCTAATGCTAATCTTATGCATCTCCTCTTCCTTTGCCCTTCGGTCTCTATCTTTTGGACGAAAGTCTGGTCCTATATTTCTCATATTTTCAAGATCTCTATTCCCTACTCTGCTTCTCTCCTTTTCTCAGGAAGCCTTTCTGATACCTTAGATCTACTCCCCCATACCCATGGTCTCTTTGACCTCATGCTTGCTTTAGCTTTCCAACACATTTCTCTTTCAAATGGAAATCCCTCACAAAACTTTCCACACAGCATTGGTGGAATAGTCTTTGTCACTTTCACCAACTTGACACTGCCTTTGCCTCCTCCTGTAAGCCATTCGTTAACAGAGATCTTTTCTGGTTACCCCTTACTAACTATTTAAACTATTCTGTTTCAACAAGCAAATCTAGTTTAAATGCTGAAAATTTTAAACCCCCTTGAATACTTAGTTTCTCTGTCTGTCCTCTACCTTTTTTTCCCTGGTTGGCTTATTATATGTAATCAATTAATCTAGAAACGTTCTCACATTCCCCTTTTTTAATATGCGTTACTCTATTATAGCATTGTGTAAGAATGTTTCCCCTTCACATCCCCTTTCTCCGTTCCTCCCCTTCTTCCCTCTTCCCCCATAAAAAAAATTAAAATAGCTTTTGTTCTAAATAGTACTAGCCTTATTTACATCTGTTATATATTTCTTATATTAACTCTGTATCGCTAGTCTTTTATATACCCTGTTAATTCTCAAATAAAGCTTTTTAAACTTTAAAAAAGAAGTTTGCAAAGTAGGAGCGCTAAAGTACTGCATTTACGCTAGAATCTAGTGCTACTAACCGTCACTTCCCCAGTTTCCAGATACACAACTCCTATCACTATGGCAGAAAAAGATTCTAAGTCACACTATAAACGATCCAAAGCTGAACCGTCACCATCAGATTCTCCTATCAAACCCAAGGCCGACATGAGCAGCACAATGGAAATGCTCCTCAAAAAGCTGGCTGATGTGCACGACCTCGCAAAGTCCACCTAACAAAATACGGACACTATGCAGCTAGAACTGACCGCAATTCGTGCTGACATAAACACAATCAACTCTAAAATTGATGCTTCGGAACAGAGAATAAGCGATGTAGAAGACTCAACTAATCGTTCCAACAAAGATATGAAGTCCCTTCTTGCCATCACCAGCAATCTAAAAAGACAGCCCACCAAACTTGAAGACCGGAACAAAAGAAGCAATATTAGAATTTTTGGGATACCGGAAGGGGCAGAGGACTCTGCAGAATCTTGATTTCCTTCTTAGAGAACTGGATTCCACAGATCACAGGCATAACATTCCACATAAACTTGGAATTGGATCGCACACACGGAATTACGACATACAACTCAACGGCAAAGAAAACGACAAGCCCAATCATTTGCAAGCCTCTGAGATAGCAGCACATGGAGGCCATTCTCATCTTTATTCAAAAGAATCACCAAATCACATGGAATGGCCGCAAAATAACGTTCACACAGGACTACTCAAAAACTACCTTTGACACAAGTAAAGGCTTCCTCATGCTCAGAGACAAACTATGACAATTCTCATTTGCAGGCCCATCAAAATCACTGACCCAAACGATTTGTTGAGCTTTCTAGACAGCCTGAACTCACATGACATGGATCACGCTAACTTCTTCTCCAACAAAAGGAAACCATGATTTCCTTCTCCATGATATACTTTTCCCAGCCCCTCAGCTAGGATTTGTCTCTTAAGAGTATTTTTCCCTCCATTGATCTGCTATATGCGGTTTGTCATACTGTTCATAACTACTATTTACTATACATGATTATGTCTTGCTGTCAATCTATTGTCAAATTGTTGTCAAATTGCTATTAAATGTGCAAAACTTGCCTTCTAAAGGGCTACCTTGGAAGAGGTTTGTTATCACCCTAGCACAGGTTTGTTCAGTTCGTATTATTGCTCATGTACAAGGTTACATAGAACTGTAACATGTATACTACTCATATCTACTGCTACCTATTATAAAGTCAAACCCAATCAAGACAACTGTCCTACTTATCAGAAATGTTCAGTACGAGTTATTGTCTGGGAATATTATATTCTTTTACTGTTAGCTGTCACAAAAAAATAAACGGGTATACAAAGGTTAGAAACCGCAAATACATATATACTCTAGTCACCATGGACCTTGAAGGGTCCCCAAACCAAAATGTTTTAAACCAAAATGTTTGAGATCCAATTACTCTAATCCCAGAATGGTTAGACCCATTTACGCTAATTCCATAATTACACTTCAGAAGGTCATCTATAAAGTATCCATATCCTTCTCCGAGTTGGCGGATTGACGCTCCTGCGGTCGCACCTTCGACTTTCGATGTCTTCAGGGTTAGGGAGGTATGGTGGGTGGAGGGAGGGGTTTGGGGTTTTATGGTATTTGTTTTTGCTAACATCATTATTATTATTATCATTGTCATTTTTTGCCTGTTTTCGCTTTCGCTTTCCCTAATTATTGTTTTTTCCTCAGCATGTTAATCAACCATCAGATCAATATTTGAGTGTTCACAGAGTCGTCTGTCGTTTCGCACTTTCTCCTAATCTATACCAGGTGCCTCCCACTGATTCAGAGCTATCACTCCAAATACGCATTATTAATCAGCGCAAAGTCATTTCCAGCCACCATTACACAGGCATACAATGACACATAGCATATAAGACAATGTCAATATCGTATCACTAAATGTGAAGGGGCTTAACCACCCGATTAAGCGTCTGAAAATTATCAATTATCTAGCAAAATCAAAAGGAGACATCATACTTCTTCAAGAGACTAAACTCTCTAGCAAAGACTCTGAACTTATTAAACCCAATTGGATATCACAAGTGTCCTGCTCACCAGCGGAACACAAAAAGAAAGGTGTAATCACCCAATTAGCAAGAAAATCCAACATCACTCTTGTATCATGCTCACAAGATGAGGACGGCAAACTCCTAGTTACAAGCTTACGTGGAGGCGATGACAACTTTCATGTTGTAAACATATCTGGACCAAACACAGACGAGCTAAATTTCTGGGAAAATGTTTCTAACAAAATAGAACGCCTACCTCAAGAAGACTTAATCATAGTGGGCAGTGACTTTAACCACCCACTAGACCCCATATTAGACCGCCAATCCTCCTGCAAATACCATCCCACATGTGTAGTACAGAAAATATGCTCAAAATACAACCTCAAAGACTCTTGGCGTCTTCAATACCCTGATTCTAGAGACTATACCTTTTACTTAGCCCCACACAACTCATGCACAATAATAGATTATATGCTAGTTTCAGGCTCATTTACTCACCTAATTGACCAAACCAATATATCAACAAAACTTGTATTTGACCACTCATGCATAAACACCATATTAACTGGCAGCCATTCTACACCTCCACTTAAAAGATGGCATTTCTACAATGATGTTCTATCAGATCCCAATGACAAAAACAAAATCGAAGACTCAATATCGAACTATCACCAAAACAACAACCTACCAGGAACAAATGTAAACATTCTCTGGGATGCCCTGAAAGCAACCCTGAGTGGGATTCTCATAGAAATCAAAATGAAAATGAACAAGAGAAATAACGCAGAACTATTTAAACTTAAGCAGGAAATTAAACAGTTGGAAATTTCGCATTCCAACTCTCTGAATAATAATACACTTAACCAACTCACACAGAAGAAATATGAATACAACAAAATCTTGAGCAAAAGAGCTGGGTTGTGGATAAACATATTTAAGGGCCTCAAACTTTGCAAAGCTAACAAAGTTGGGAAGATGCTCTCATCCTACCTCAAACACAAGCAAAATCAACCCAGAATCACATCAATTAAAGATGTGAACAATAAAACGCACACTAAACCGAAGGAAATATTAAATTGCGTTAAAGATTTTTATGAATCCCTATATCCTAACAATCAGGACTTCAACGTGCAAAAATGCACACAATACCTGGGAAAGATCAAGATCCCAAAACTTTCAGAAACAGACAGACTAGCCCTTGCAAACCGATAAACGGCCCTGAAGTGACTAAAGCCATTAAAACCTTGAAAGAAAACACAGCTCCGGGACCAGACGGCTTCACAGCCAATTTTTACAAAACATTTGCATACCTACGACAACCAATCATGTTAATAGTATTCAATAATGTTACTAGCTCACGCAAGACAAAGGACTCAATGGCAGAAGCCAACATTATAGTTATCCCTAAAGAAGGGAAATACCCCTCACAACCAAAAAAACGATAGACCAATATCTTACATAAACGCAGACTGCAAAATCTATGTGAAAATATTGACCTCACGAGTTTCAACGAATTCCTCCCAAAACTAATAAGCAACTCCCAAGTAGGCTTCATTCAACACCACATGTCTAACATTAATACCCACCTTCTCTGCCACGTACTCTAAAAAGCGAACTATACTAACACACCATCCATAGCCGTAACTCTAGATGCAGAAAAAGCATTCTACAGGGTATCCTGGTTGTTTTTAAAACAATGCATGAAGTCCTTTGACCTCAGAGAGCCATTTATAAAGATGGTCATGGCCAGGGGCGGCTCGCATAGGGCGTGCTGCGGGGCAGTGAGGCGGGGAGGGGCAGGGTGGGGGGATAGAAAGCTCAGACATACGATGGAACAGAGGAACGTAATAATTACTTTCCTCTGTTCCGTCGTATGTCCGTGTTTGCTACCCCCCACCCTGCCCCTCCCCCATCCCACCGTCCCGCAGCATGCCCTAAGCGAGTCACCACTGTTCATGACACTATACGCGAAATGCGCGCACAAATTGAAATGAATGGTTACCTGTCCGAGCCACTCACCCTTCACCAAGGGTCAAGACAAGGCTGCCCACTTTCACCTTCCCTTTTCCTTTTGGCTCTAGAACCTCTCTTACAAGATATAAAACAAAATAGCGAAATCACTGGGATAAGATTTAATAATGAACGGGCTAAATTACCTGCCATTGCGGGCAACATTCTGATAGTTACAGAAAATCTGGAACCCTCATTCAAGGCACTTATGCACACCATAGAAAATTACTCTATACATTGCGGCTCTAAATTAAATAGAGACAAATTCAGAGTAAAACCTTTAACTATTCACTGTACAAAAGAGGTCTTAGGGTTATCAGGTATGGCATGGCAACCCGGATACATAAAATGTCTGGGAATTGAGCTTGGAAGCAACATAATAGACTCATTACACCACAACGAAAACACTACCTTAGATGAAATTGTAAAACTATTAGACAAATGGCCCCCTAAATTTATCACCCAGTGGGGCATGATCGAAACAATTGAAATGATGATCACCCTATTAGTCAATTATCTCATCAATATACTAATATGCTACCCCACTTATTAACCGAAAACTTCCATCACAAACTAGATAACTTGATCTCAAAATTATTTTGGCAAGGTAAGAAAGCTAGAATAGCTCTCAAAAAACTTAGGCTAGATAGATCACTGAGGGTGTCAACCTGGCTGATTGTAAAACATATCAAACTTCCTTCCTAACAAAACAGGGTTCCAATTGGCTTTGCCCACCTAACAACTACACCCCAGTGTGGCTAGAAATAGAAAAGGCCACCCTAGATAAACTAAGTCCACTCACGCTATTAATCACTAACACTACAAAACATGTTAGATCAAATCTATATTAAAAAACACAAGAACCTCTCTCCTAAAACTAGACAAGAAATGCCAAACAAGCATAAGACACTCAAACCTTGAATCTCTATGGAATAACCGTAACATTAAATACAATGGTAAACCCATATATTTTAAATCTTGGATAAATAAAGGTATTTTCTTTCCACAACAGCTGGAATGCTCATCATAAACTTTAACTTTCTCGGAAATTCAAAGTACATACAAACTTGATAAAATGGAATTCTATAACATCCTTAAAATCAAAACGGCTATATCAAACTCTAAACTGCATAAAATAACCCCATCTATCCCTAACTTAGCTTGAGACATCATCTCCCACATATATAAACTTCTACGTCCTTAAATCCTCACACATAAACTAAAAACTAACTTTGTTCTGGGAACAACACTCCTCTAGCCCCTTATCTGAATCACAATGGGCCCAAATATGGAAATCTGTAACTTATCAAAAGATCTCTCCAGTTTTGTCACAAACGAAGCTATGGCTCATCCACAAAGCTTAGTGGACCCCAGAGGGTTAACACACACAACATCTCTTGTCAGATCCCACTTGGAACTGTAAAGAAGAAGTAGGTGATTTAGCCCACCTCATCCTTCACTGCAAAGCTCTCTCCTCCTTTTGGGACAAAGTGTTCACGTTTTTGTCTACCTTATTTAACTGCCATCTAAAAAAAAAATGTGCCTCCCTAATTGCTAGCTTTCTTAACCCAGACCTAGAAAATCAAACAGACAAGGCACTAATGGATATTTTAATCACAAATAGTCCTAAACAACTGGAAGGACACACACAAAGCCTCATTCAAATGTTGGATTAACTGGATCACACATAGAGTAGCAGACAATATCGCCCTCTAACAGTCAGCATGGAAATCTCCAGTCAAACATCTGGGACAGGTTAGACAACTACTTCCCCTCAAACAAACCACCTTAAGAACTCTTACGGGCATGCACTAAATCACTAAGCTCCATTGCAGCTAACCCCATAGATACACTGGTGGATCTTCCTCCACCAACATCTCACAACCACACTTTGCAATCCAGCACACTGAAGATTAATGCACATAACCCAATTCACATGAAAGTAATAGTCCTCTCTCTCTCCTCGCCCCCTCTTTCTTCTCATCTATCTTATTTAAATGTACCCATTATACATGATCACAGGCCAATTAATGATGTGTATTATTATTATTATTGTTTTGTATTATTGTTGTTTGTATTATTGTGTAGTAGTATTGCATTATTATATTGCTTTGTATTTAAATATGTATTATTTGTTTCCAAAAATCAATAAAATTCATTTGAAATCAAACAGAGATGTGAGACAGTTGGAGTGCAGGCTGGTTGCTCTCTCTTCATGTTGATGCCATCTTAAATTAATACTCATGTTTTAACCTACCTGGTGCAGCCACAATAGCCCGTGAATCTTGCAAATAGAGAGGTGCTGTGTGGTGCTGACAGCAGCTGACTTGGCCAAGGGCTTCAGAGCTCCTGCAAGTGTCTGAGTTGCTGTGGGGGCAAAATGGGGCTGCATAAGGAGCAGGTGGGCTTGAGGAAGTGCATATCCTTTCACATGCCCATACATCGTATTCACTGCATCTCGTAAACTGGCGATGTTGAAACATTCTCTAGGGGCAGAAGGGCAACGTGTCCTCCAACATCTACCACCAGTGATGATGAATAAATGGCATTAAAAAGACTGGACTTAAATTACGGAAAAAAGAATGAGGTGGTAGGAAGATTTAGGTTTATGCAAAGAACTCAAATGTCCTGGGACTATATAGATTATTTTATGGCAGCATTGCAAAATTGACAACAAACAAACACATGCAAGAAAACCTGCTGAAGATAGACAACTTGACACTGGTGAAGGCCATGGATGTGGTAAAGAGAGTCGAGAAGACACTGGAAGAGCTCAAGGAAGTGGCATCAAATTCTGCAGGGAAAGTGGAAGTGGTGTGAACTAACTCATCCAGTACAATAAAGAAGAAAAAGTAACCAGCCTTCTTGCACAGGAGTTGGTCATATCAAAAGTGTTACTCGTGCTATAAGTGTCGGTTGAAAGGGCACATAGCTACTGATCGGAATTGCCCTGCCGTTGGCTAAGTGTGCAGGAAGTGTAAATCCAAAGCACATTTTGCTAGAGTTTGCAAAGGGAAGGAAGGTTATCCGTCTGAATAAAAAGGGTTGTGGTGGGTGAGGAAGGTTTGGAAATTCAAGAGGAAAAAATTATTTAAAAAATCAGTGAAGTTAGAGTTGCTACTGATACTGTGTGTCCTTATTGTGCAATAAAGGCAGATAGGGTAGAGTGTGCAATGGCTGTTTCGTCTCCCTATTAAACTTTGATCGATGAGGAATATCTGAATACATTTCCTGATCATAAAATGTTTAAGCCAGATATCAAGCTTGTGGCATACAGGAACACACCCATAGAATTGTTGGATTACTTTGAAGGTGTGTTGGTATTCCAGGGCAAGGAGACACATTCCCAGGTGCACATCACCAAGGATGGGTCATGTTTTTTGGTCTCATCAAAGAGACTTGAAGTTGTTAATAAGGCTGGATCCCAATCATCCTGATCAGGTGTTGGGGGTGTTGTCAGATGTGAATGTGGTATGTGCCAAAAAGTTTCTGAGAGAAATTTCCAGTGGTATTCAGAAGTGAGTTAGGTTTGCTCAAAAGTGTTGCTTATAAAATAGTTTTGAAGGAGGGTGTTTGTCCTACTTTGTAAAAACGTGCACTGTCCCTGTTTGTTCTACTTTGTAAAAAACTTGCACTGTCCCTGTAAACTATGTGAAGCAGACATTATCATGGACATTTATTTTATTTTATTTATTTATGGTTTTTATAGAGCGCAACACTCATCCCATGGGATATCACGGCGCTATATACCAAAGAAACTACTGCTGACGTGTGCTGAGATCATTGAGGGTTGGGGAAGAGATAGGTTTTAAATTTTCTTCGAAACTGGAGATAGTTAGTGGTATGTCTTAGGTCAGAAGGTAGTTTGTTCCATCTTTTTGCTGCTAGATATGAAAAGGAGCGACCACCTGTTCTAACTTTGTAGATACGTTTCGTTTTAGCCAAGGCTGATTGGCAGGAACGTAAGTTCCTGTTGGGTACATAGAATTCAATTTTTCCATGAAGAATTGAGGGGCCGATCTTGTGTAAGGCCCGATAGGCATGGTTAAGCAGCTTAAAAGCAGCCCTCTGACGCATCGGAAGCCAATGAAGTTTGATTAGGCATTCCGATGCTGAGTCGCGATAGCCTTTATTGAAGATGAGTTTAGCCGCCAGATTCTGCAGAACCTGTAGACGGCAGAATAGAGGCATTGGAATGGTTAGCCCCAGTGGTTTTAGTTAAAAAACCAAATGGGGGGTTGAGGATGTGCATCGGCTGTGTTCCAGAAGGTGATGCACCAGGTATTCAAAGGGCAGAGTAATGTAAGTTATTTTCAAGATGACATAATTTTTGCAGAGTGTGAGGAACAACATAATGAAGCAAAGAATGTTGACCATAAAGTTGGAAAAGTGTAAGATTGACATCAAGGGTATGGAAGGTCTTGGGCATTGGTTGGATGAAAAGGGTGTGTTACCAAAATTAAGTTGGTGAAGGCCACTGAAGAGACTCCATCACCACAAGACAAAGATCAGTTGAAGTCTGTTTTAGGGCTAGCAGAATATTATTCTCGGTTCATCCGTAGATTCGCGGACAAATCTGAGTGTATTTGTAAGTTGATGTTGAAAAATGCTAGATTTGATTGGTGTGTCAAAAGGGATCAGGAATTTAAGCAGGATATGAGGGAAATTGCCTCCGCTCCAGCACTCAACCCTTATGATACATGTGATGAAAGCATTGTGTGTACGAATAGTAATGCCATAGGGTTGAGTGCTGTACTCTTACAACAGATGCAAGGGAGGGAAGTGACCATTGCTTATGCTTCGAGACCACTGAGAGATGCTGAACGTATGTATGCTACAATAGAGTGGGAAGACTTGGCATGTTGGTGGTCGTAAATCATTTCAAGAAATTTGTGTGGGAAATGGAATTCCTGATTTGCACTGATCACCGCCCCTTAGTTGATGTATTTACCAATCAGGCGAATCCAGAATTTTGCGTTGGTTTCTAAGAATGTTGGAATATTTGTATATCAAGGAAAATATGCCTGGCAAAAAGAATGTAGTGGCCGACTGTTTGTATAGGTACCTAAGCAACAAGGGGGTTGGTGATGGTGGGGAATTGGCTGCCAATGTGTACGTAATTACAGAGGGTCCCATTGGGCATGAGGAGGGGTCGCAAGCTGTTAAGGATGATATGACTTTACAGGAGGCTGGTCAAAGGAAAGACTGCTGAGAAGTGGAGACATTCTGAAATGTTAGTAAGGTGTTGTTGATGCAAGGTGTATTTTATTATGAGGGGAGTTATTGGTGGTTCCGAAAGCATTAGGAGCACGCACCTTGTTGCTGGCTTATGACGGACTTGGGGGCATGAGTGCAACCAAGCGGATGGCGTGAGTGTAATATTGCTGGCTGGGGCTGGCCAAAAATGTGAAGAGGATGGTGAGAGGGTATTTATCATGTGCATGGAGCAATAAATCGCAGAGGACGATGAGATATCCTTCAGGTGAAGTGGAAAAAATTGACATTCCTTGTAAATAAATTGGTCTAGACATTTCTGGGCCCTATAATTTCCTGCTTTCTTGTCCCAAGTATGGTATGGTGATTGTTGATTAGTTGTCAAGGTGGCCTGAAGTTAAATTTGTGGATTAGGTGATGACACAGGATGTGATAAAGTTCTTGGAGAAGATTTGGGAAAGAGAAGGTGGTCCGGAACTCATACTAATGGACAATGGTGAGCATTTGCATCTCGAGCAATGAGTGATTTTTTGAGGATGTATGGAGTTGAGCATATTAGATCTTCAGTTTATCAACCCCAGAGCAAAGGCCTTATGGAAGGGTATAACAGAACATTAACATAGGCAATACAGTTGGCTTTATGTCAAGGTGGACAGTGGAGAGTTGCAGTGAGAAAACTGGCGTGGACCTATTGCAGCACTCCTAATAGTGTCAAGGAAATCCAGAGCAATGCTAGTGGAGGCTGTGGTGAGGGAGAAATGTAGTGAGAGAAAGTTTGAAGGATCTGAGGGTTTTATCAAGGAACAATTTGTAGAAGGTGATTGGGTACTGCAGGAAAGGGTTGGAAGGAATGTAAGGGTTTGTGAAAGTTTTCCAAACCTCTGCAGGCAAGAAGGTAAATTGCTACACCATGCTGCTGAGCAATGGAAATGAGTGGAAAAATAAAAAATTGGTGAAGATGGCTGGCTGTTGGAAGGAGGAATGTCCAAGAATGACCTGGGAACACAGGGCAATTGTGAGCTGGTAAAGGCAAGCAAGGAAAGAGTTTGCCATGCTTCCGAGTGGTTCAATTACTTCATCGTGGATGGTTGAAGTTGTAAAGGAGTTGCTTTGTTATTCAGTTTTTTAAATGTATGGTTGCGTATATTTTATTTCATATATAATGTACATATGTAATCACTTTTATTTAGAGTTAGTAAGTGCCTTATCTTAATGTGTAGTATATGATTTCACAACGTTGTGTTCCTTTTGGGGAAGAGAGATGTGTTGTATCTTCTCGGGGCATTTGGAATATATGGAATGCTCAGGTATTCTATGTGGGATGGGTGGTCAAGGAAATGGTGGAAGAAATGGAGATGTGAGAAGGTTGGCTTGCTGGCTGGTCGCTCCCTCTTCGTGTTGATATCATCTTAAATATTTACTATTTTTTTAACCTTTTTGTATGGCCACCATCTCTCCAATGGTATGACTGGTTTACCCCTGTATGGCATATTTGATGTACGTGTAAGTCACTTGTAAAGTGGTATCCCATATACCCAGGTTCCTGTAAATTAAATGCTACTAGTGAGCCTGCAGCACTGCTTGTGCCTCCCACAGATGCAGACTTTCAAACCTGTCTGCAGGGCCTCTGTGCGCAGTTTACTGCCACTTTGATTTGGCATTTAGAACTACTTGCCAAACCTTTAACTAGACCCTAGGTAGCCCTATGGGCAGGTTGCTGTGTAATTAAAAGTTAGGACATGTGACTTATGTGTAGCATGTCGTGGAATTGATTAACAACATATTTTGTTTCTCACTGCTGTGAGACCTACTCCTCTCATAAGCTAGCATTGGGAGTTCCCTCATATACTTTTAAGTGGTAATTTGTAATCTGAAAGGAGTAGTGTTGCC
The DNA here is from genome assembly GCF_964204655.1 of Triturus cristatus. Taxonomy (NCBI): domain Eukaryota; kingdom Metazoa; phylum Chordata; class Amphibia; order Caudata; family Salamandridae; genus Triturus; species Triturus cristatus. Next base: position 248,232,976 of record NC_140592.1, read on the forward strand.
ATATTTGGTATATTTAGAACGGTAGTGGTGTAGTTGGATTTTGCATTACTATTTTGGAAATGCTACTTTAAAAGGTGGCCATTTCTCTGTGCTTATGACTCTGAGCTCTGCAGCCTGACTTCAATCCACGTCTGACCTGGGTGGCAGCTGCACTTTGTATATACTTTGTAGACAGCCACCACACAGGAAGGGTTGGGTGTGATTGGGTTTCATCTTCATCATCTGCATACTGATTGTCTTCCTGGGCTGGGAGGGGGGACGTTGTACACATTTTACATCTGTATTGGTTGTGTCCTGCCCTTACACAAAGGGCTGATTAACTCTCTGCTGATATCTGGAGCCAGGACTGGGTTGAGAGGGATTGTTGCACACTTCTAAATGCTCCCTTTGAAGTTCCCGTTTGAACAAAGACAATTTTGAGTATAAGTACAGGGGCTCTGACCTCATGTTTTTAGACACTGCGTGCACTTGTAGCTAGAATCTGTTGACTCTACAAACTTCACATTGCCAGGGGATTGCTGCGCTGCCAAGTGGAACAGCCACTTGGACTACTTTGCTTTGTTGTGCTGACCTACTACCTGTTGAGCTGCTTGAGGGACTGCCACTCTGCTTCAAGTAACTTTGTGTGGTTGGCTGCTGCCTGCCTGCCTGCCTGCACTTTGTGCCCCAGTGACTAGCTGGCTTATCGCTAAGCCCCTCTGCAGTGAGACTCTACCTCTTTGGAGTCCGGCAGCAGCCGGCTGTGTGAGGAGCTATGGTCCATGTCTCCCTGTTTGTCAAAACTAGCACATAGTAAGTGCTTCGTTATTCATTCTTCTTTGACCAAAAACTATTGGTTAGAGCTTCATTGTTCGATTCTTCCCGACAAAATCACCGAGTACTGATCGCCTCTAAGGCTGTCGAGAGCAGTGTGTTGTTTTCCGCAGTTTGGCTCCCACCCAGGGAAACTGTGATGTACATCTCCCATGGGAAAAATTCTGTTCAGTAGCACCACCTCACCACCTCACCCCATTACTGCCTGCTGCTCCTGCTACCACCTTTGGCCTAGATAGAGTGGCTCCCCAGGGTAGCAAGGACCGCTCTTACTATAGCAGGAATACTGAGGGTGAGTCAGACCCGGGTGAGTTTTGTAGCTGACCCACGCTTCCTTCGCAGGTGGCTCTGTCCTATTTTTTTTTTATCACTACAACCTGGGATATCAGCCCTGTGGGGTGCCCATGGAGCTGTTCTGCGTTCCTTCGCAAGCGACCCTGTCCTGTACTGTTCTGTCTCTGCAATAACAGTCCGAGAGGCCCCAAAGGGCTTCGGACACTCTGTACTTGTGGGCAATGGGGTCACTTCCTACATTGTGGTTAAGACCTCGATGGAGGCCACTGAATGCTAGAAACTTGTTCTATTTAGGACAATAGTGATTTCCTGCTATAGGCGCGCAGGTATCCCTATGCCCTATAGTTTCCTGATGTACCCGATATTCTACTTTATAGTGCATACCTTGAAAAAGTACTAGAGTGTTATTTACATTTGAAGTGATGTTTATGTACCTCTGAAAGTATTTCAGTGTGACCCAAACTTAAATGACTATTATCATCTTTCTGAAAGCATGCAGGGGTTTCATGACATTTGCAACATATGAGCCTTTCTTTCAGTGTAAGCACTGTGATATTTGGCAATGGCTTATTCGGCGAAGTATTTACTGATTCATGTTGTTTTTTTCTATGTTATGCACACAACATTGTATATTTTTATATAATCATGTGTGGAGTCTCTTTTGTGGTGTGTTCATTGTGATTCTGTGTGAGTGATTGCACAAACACTTTACACATTGCCTTTGATGATAAGCCAGACTGTTCTGCGCCAAGCTACCAGAGGACGAGAATAGGTTATCTTTGGTGTGCATCTGACTTGCCCTCACTAGAATGGTGGGTTCTGCCTCGCTTAGGTGCATACTCTAGCCAACCAGAAACCCCATTTCTAACAACCTGGTATTCAGTGTATGTTGGTATTCGTCTGTGAGGAATACACTAGTAATTGGGTGCAGATAAGTTCTTAAGCAGTGATATTTCGATTTAATAATACACTCCCTGTATATAAACCAAGGGGATATTCTATTGTCATCATGAAACAGTATAATTAGAATTAAGTGTAGTGTCTAAAAAAATTGTATTGTGATTCATTTCAGATAATTAAAAGATTGCTTATGCAAACAGTTTTGTCCACATCCTCATCATACTTTTCACTCTGTTTCTAGCAACTACAGAGTCATCTGATTACTTGACCCCAGTGCACACCCAAACTTCACAACCTAGACGAAACACCTTCTGTCCCTTTCCAAGAAGGTAAAATTCAATAATCGAATTATCATCTGAAACTATATTTAGTACATCATTGGAATTAAACCCCAGGCCAAAAGCAGTGGCCGGAACTCCACCCAACTCAATTGTTGGACCCCGTCTCACATCCATCACCAGTATTAGCACCTGCAGAAACCAAAAAGTCCCCACACTCACCCTGTTGCATACGTCCTCCATCAACCCATCTACCTCATGTCAAACAACCGCACTGTCTATTGGAGAAAACCCTGGGACAAGTGGGGCCAACGTTTACTCACAGAGTACCGCAGAGGGTAGGACTGGACCTGGAGAGAAATACGCCCGGGTGGTCCAAGGCCTTTGACAACTGTAATTAATCGGACAATGGTACCCAACACAGTGCCGCTACCTAACGCCCCATCTGCGGAGCAAAAATTAAAGTCCACATGCAGCAAAACGATTGGTAAACAACTCTGCAGAACTCCTAGCAGATAAACACTGAAAACAGCTACACAGAAACTGACCAACCCGACTTCTTGTCAAATACGATACTGCCATCATTTAATTCCAGCCTGGTTGCCATGATAAATGCTCTTTCGTGACAGTCAGACAAACTGGAGCTTCAAATGGATTAGATGAACACTTTAGCAACATCAATAACTAAGCTGGACAGCAAATTAAATGCTCTAGATCTAGGCCAGCACCCTGCCAGTATAACTAGGAAGGGTGAAACCACTTGTTCTTGCCACCCAATTGTTGAAAAATGAGGATCCTTGCATGAGGTTTTATCTACCATAATAATGGATTAGAAACAAGCCATCCAATTGCTGGCCAAATCAAGCTACCACACTCCACATTCAGTGTTGATGTTTCCCCCCAACTATGCCTGATACAGTTGCAGATAATTTACTATCAGCACAAGGCATACCATCTACTAAGGTGCAACCCGACCTGATCAGCCATGAATTTCTATTTCTGATTACACCTGCTACGGACGACTTCACAATTAGTGAACGCTTACATAAGGTTAACCCAACTGATTCCAAAAACGACCCAATCAATGGTAGCCAATCACCATGATGCACCCAAGGCAAAGCAAGACGGCCGGTCAACCAACAGACCAGACCACTTTCCAAAAGATCATGGAAAAGATTGCAGAAGGCTAAAAACAGAGCCACATAACATCGCTAACAAGTTTCACAAAATCCTGCGCTTCAAACTCGGGCAAATTCAACATGCAACAATTTGGTTAGCCTGTACTACATCTTCAAGAGAACTACAGCCCTACAGAATGTAGCAGGCGTGCAGGAATCAGATCAACACCTAGCACTTAGCCCATCGCCTCATCCAGCACCAGAGCTCCTAACCAGCCTAACCATCAAGAGGCACTAGAAACCCCTACTATGTTGCATGCCCAGCCAACAAATCATCACCTCGGGCCAGGCCCCGAAACCCACCCATGGTTTTCAATAGTGCTGCAGATAACACAGGAAAAAGCTAACTTGGCCAACCTACATGCTAGTCTCAATGGCCCTAGGAAGAAATACCTTGTGATAACCACAATATGTTTGTGGTCACACTAGTAGTAACAGCATCCATGCGGAGCCCAGAGGTGATCCTCACCCCACATTACCCCTTGAAGGGCAAATACAACATTCTAAATAGATCTAACTTGCGGAGGTTGTTTAAAAGCATTCAGAATCAAGCAAATAAAACCACAGAAGATATCCTGGGAGTCGAATAAACATTTGCAATCTGCTTGAACAGGACACAATCAGCAAAATTAACACTCTAACCCCTACACTAGTAGTAGATATCCTGAGCAGTAAAGCTGTAAGCTGACTTTCGGATAGTGGGGGATAGGGATCATGAAACAATTGGTCCCCAAATGCCCTTATCCATTGAGGGAATTAGGAGAGAGCTAAGGCCTCAGGCCCACCCACTCAGCATCCTTAGAGGGGTAGGAAACTCTTAACTTAACTTGTTGTTCGATAAACTGCTAATATCATGCTCCAATTACAAGCAAACAGATCCAACAAGGAGAATAGCTCTAGAGCACACACACAAAACAAAACAAGGAAATAATTGGAGCTAGCTAATAACTACACTTTCGAGTAACTCAAAAAATCATTCCTAGCCCTAACATTCATCTACCTCAAGCAAAACCTAAAAGGAAACTAAACATAAACCTTGTACCATGGAATGTAGCAGGACTATCAAAGCTACTCAAGTCCTCAGTTGCAGTGTCACTTATTCAGAGCACCAATCTCCTCTGTTTCCAGGAAAGATGTGTAACCAGCCCCACTACAATCCCTGGATGGTACGAATTGCACCAAGCAGCTATAGGAAGTAATATATTTGGGTCGGCCCTCAGATGGTCTCTCAATTTATGTAAAACTGGGTCTGGATTTGAAACTTAAAACACTTAAACAGCAAGGTGAAATGTTTCAACTGGTCACCCTGGAAGGCCTGCACATAAATCACCAGCACTTGAAGATGTTGCTCTTTAATGTATACTTCAATTGCTTCAGAGCAGGGCGCATATACAGATTGATCCAACTTCATGATTCCCTTGAATCAGTGCTTTGTGAAAACACAACTCAGGAAGTCATCATATGTGGCAACTTCAATCAGCAGTCAGCACCACCTGGAAATGGACCTGACAAACCTGGTTACAGCATGCCATTCTACTGGTTCGCTCGTTGCTCTCTTTAAAAACCATAGTCTAAAATCCATGATATGCAGACTCCAAAAAGCAGGTCAAAAAATGTATGAAATGAACCAAAGCAGAATTAAAAACAAGGCTGCATATCCTAAACAATCAGCACAAATGGATGGTTTGTTTGGAAAAACGCAAACAAACAGAAACAGAATAGATGCATGTATTCACACTGATGGGAAAACAGGAGCATTCTGATCTATGGAGGCACCTAAATAACAAAATTAGCCCAGCAACAGCAAGAATTAATGTCATAGTTGAATCACAGTGGACCCTGCATGTACAATCCATATGCAGCAAAGTCAGCAACCCATGATGATTCTGATGATCTGAGCTCCTTCCCTGAAATCCAGCACTAGGGGGAGTTGCTAACTGAAAATGGCATCTATAAAATCAGAGCAACAGGAGTACCCAGCCCAAAGGGTACCAGTCTTCAAAGGAGTCTCCAACCTATGGGCTGCAATATTACTTCCACTTGACCAAACTTGTCGATCGACCCTGCAGATCCCGGGCTCTGTTTGATCCCCATCTTAAAGAAGGGCAAGAGAATGGGTCCATCTAACTACTGCATTATTTCCCTTATGGACATTGAACCCAAGGCTTAAGCCTCCACTCTCTTGAAAGAACTGGAGCATTGGGCAGAAGTGAATGACGCAATTCCACTAATTCAAACTTTTTTCAAAGCAAATTCCTCTACTCAATATAACATTGTTTCCCTGGCCTACTAATCCATTAGGTAAAGACTCTTTGTCTGTTTGGTGAACGCTTTGTCTGTTTGGTGGACTATTCAGTCACCATTGACCTGGTAGATGGGAAAACCTTATGGAAAAAGATCAGAGGTTGGGACCTACTAAACAACCTGCTCCAGGACATTATGTCTCTATACACCTCAACTGGAGTTAGGGTAAACTATTACAGAGATATTTTGCTTTGTGTGGTGTTTATGTCCCTTTTACCCCTGATGCTTGTTTTTGTTGTAACACTTGTACACTTACTGAAACAGTAACACATGCAGTCACAGACCCTTTCATGGATTTATGTTCCTATTCACATAGCTAATAAGACACTGATGCACCCACCTATTGATCTAATCAGACAGTGATACACCCACTTCCAGGCACTGACGCACCCACTTAGAGACCACTGAGTCACTGACACGTCTACTCTCGAATCCACACAGACACTGAAACACTGACTCAACAATCCACTCACACACAAAAAACGCACACCAACAACCCAACTCACACATGGATGCACCCACTTGGAGATCTATACAGACACTAACTCATCCTTTCATAGACCTTCTGAGTTATTGCTGTAGCTAGTTTGAGAACCACTCAGATATAGTCGCATCCGTTCACACAGATGCTTAAAAGTTACAGGGACATTATAGTTAGGAATGAGCATTTAAAAAACCTTAGATATTTACTGAAAAAAACAAAGGTATACCAGGGATGTTATAGTTAACAAATAGAATTTAAAAAAACCTTAGAAAGTCACTAAAAAACATATGTTAGAGGGACAATATGGTTAGGAGCAGCTTTTACTCGTACAAAACCAGAGAAATGCAGCCGTTATAGTTAGCTGAGTTAACTATAACTACCTCTCCCACAATGAACTGCTTATGAACTTACATATTACATCATTCATGACACGGTCAGATGAATAAGAGCACTACAGCAAAAACTGTTGAATGGAAGTACAGCTAATTTGGCAGGAAACTAGCTCTTGGTCCACATATTGTGTGTTTTGTGATTCGGTATCAATCTGTTCAGTAGTTTTTGAGAAATTAAGATTTTCTAATATTTGCAGAACTGGACTCTTGGGTCTGTCATAGGCGTGTGAGAGTCTCACTGGAGTGCCAATTTAAAAATAGAGCATTCTATTTGGCACAGGGAGTTTTTTTTCCCGCCCGCAAGAGACAGACTCCTGCAGGCTGCCAGCAACATGATAGAATATTACTGGCAGGCATTACAGGACTAGGAGCTTAGTCCTCTGTTTAGAAATTTAACGAGGCAGGGTAGGGATACCCTGAGCCCCCTACGCCCCATGTGGGGACCCAGAGGGAACCCTAGGGCCAAAAGGAAAAAAGTCAATTTTTTCCCATGATCCCTTGGGACTTCCTTAGGATCATGGCAAAAACCCAAAAATGGTGACTGCCATTTTTTTTAATGTATATAGAGAGAGTGGCGTGAGTAGGGCCTATCTCCCCTTGCCCATTTTGGTCTTTGTAAATGCAGTCAAGATTTAATTGTAAGGGAATGCAACCAACCTCCACAAGCCCTTTTTTGGCCCGAGGACCCCATCCCCGGGGCACAATGTGTTTAATGAGGGGAGGGGTGTAGGTGCAGCCCCACCACCCCAAGCATTAACAAAAAATGCCCTGGGAGCCCCATCCCAGGGCTATCACTTAAAGCAAAAGGGGGGGCCACGCGGCTCCCTTCCCTGAGTGTTTAATGGCCTCAGGTATCCCATCTCCTGGGGCTGTCTCACTTGTTGTGCCCCGAGGAGCCCACGTAAGGGACACAGTGGTTTTCCTGGCATTGCAGGGAAGCATGTTTGCTCCCGTCAGGCTGGAGCATGTTCAAATTTCCTGCCAAACAGGAGCAAACTCAAAGTCTGCTCCCAGTGGGCAGGAGCTTTAAACATGCTCCTGCCAGCTGGGAGCAGACTTGAAATATGTTTCTAAAACAGAGCATCATATTGTTCCTGGCAGGAGGGAGCACCATAAATAGCTGATCCCTCCAGATGAGAACAATGCTGGATCCTGTGTCTTGCGGGGATCTGGCTGGGGTCACATTTCCCCAGGGCTCTCCCCGTGGCCCCAAAAATATTGGTTGTTTGTGGGTACCCCAAGTGGGCACCCACCTAAATTAAAAGCAGGCCTTTAGGATGGGATCCCAGGGCCTAATAGCATTTGGAGAGGGGACCACAATGCCCTCCTCCTGTTTAAAATAAATACAGCCCTGGTGGATGAGTTACCCAGATCCTAAGAGGTTCGGGGAGGGGGTCCACACGGCAGTTGTCCCTTTTAAAACAAACACAGCCCTGGGGATATGTTCTCTGGGGCCTCATAAGGTTGGGCGAGGGGGGGCAGTGGACCCATTTTCTTTTTAATTTATTTAAGCCCCGGGGATGGGATTTCGGGGCCTGAGAAGGCTCAGCGAGGGCGGCTGTGTGGCCCCACTCTCCTTTTTTATGATATTTGGCTCCGGGGGAAGGAGTCCCAAGGGCCTAATAAGGTTCAAGGAATGGGATGTGTGGCCGACTCCTGTTTTTTTATTGGGTTTGACCCCAAGGGATGGGGTCATGGGGGCCTCATAAGGCTTGGGGAAAGGGCCATGTGGACCCCGTCCCCTTTTTTAGGTCTCGTCTGAGACAGCCCAGGCTGTCTCTTCGAGACATCTTGTAAGGTGGCTTTTAAAAGTGCCACCAGAGGCTTTTCCTAGCATGAAGCTTGAGTGCATGAGCACGTGCACGCGCGCAGCAGCCACCTGGCCGTCATGGCTCATAAAGCACAGCGCTCTCCCAAGCCCTCCCTCTGCCCCTCCACCACCTCCTCGTCTGCTTCAAAGGGTTTCATTAACAATCCATTTTTTTTTTTTAGAGCTTTATGTTGGTTGCAGCTCGGAGCCGGTTGGTCCGTCCATAAAACACAGAATAAATAGGAACATTTATTTATAGTTAGAAAGCGTTCCACTGTTAATTCTTTGTTGGAAACCCCCCCTGAAAAATAAGAAACAAACCCTAATCTTATTTGGAGGTGGGTGCTGCATGCATTCTCTTCTTTGTCAGTTAATGTAGAGAAATACCGACAAAAGTTACGGAAATGAACGTTGCATTTTTTTAAATGTATTTTGCTTGCATTATTGTTGTTCAGTTCATTTCCTAAACATCTATGTAGACTGGCTGAATAGGGTGTCACTTTAGTATCCGACTCAGCAAGGAGCAGGGTGCAGGCAACTTTTATGATTGAGAAAGTGCTACATTTTTAATTATGGTGATTGGTTTATTTGCATTGAAAAATAGAGTATTTTCATCATTTTAAGTCACCCTCTGTCGATCGTTTCAAAATTAAATGTGCACTAGTTATTTGCCATACATTTTTTTAAAGTCTTTATCATGCTCTGAGATGTTTTTTTTAAAATATATCTCGTTTTGTAAATGGCTATTTTTCAACATAAGGCGTCAGGCCCTCTTGAATGCTGTTCTGCTGTTTAGGTACAGCCCTATGCTGGATACTAGGTGCAGTTCAAGTCTGCCCCCCCTCCCCCCTAAGGAAATTATGTAAGAATCATTTCTGCTTGCTGTCTTCACCCAATTTTTGCACTTCATGTGTTACGATTTGTAATCCTATGTAAAGTCACCCCTATTTATATTTGTATACAGTCGCCATTAAGAGCAGTGTACTATTTTAAATATTACGTTGATTGATTGCTTTTGTCGGCCCTCCGTCTATTGCAGTGGCTACTACTCCTGTAGCTAAACTTGTATACTGGCTGTGTGCTGGAGAGCCTTGGGGAAGTATCTGAGAATCTGCTTTTGGCCGCTAAATAATGACAATGGGTGAGCTTTAAGCCGAATAGATTGAAAACTAACATCTTCTCCTTTGCCCATGTGACTTATTAAAGATTAATATTACTGCGGGTTGTATTGGTTTCAGAAAAACAAAGCCGGTTTCTGCTGGTCCTTTAATGTAAAGTCTGCACGGGTTTTCACGTGGGATGCAGATCAAGTTTAAATTGTGGTGTTTGACTTTTAAGTGTGCGACTGATAAGGCACTTCTGTGTTTGGGACAAATCTGTCCGGATAGGCTGTGTTCAGTGGTCCACCTCACATTTTCTGTTCCAATGTCCAGGCATAAGAACAGATATTCTACGTTTATGTGCTTTAACTTTGGAACTTTGTACCACTTACTGTAATAATCTTTAATATTAAATAATCTTTAAAGAAAGTTCACAGAACACCATTGCCCAATCTACACAGCTTAAGGCAATTCTTCCACACGCATTGCATTGCAATAGAACCTCCGAGAAAGAAATACACACATCTCAAGAAACAAAGGGGATGGTGGGGAGAAGGGAGATATATATTCTGTAACAATAAACACACATGCTTTTAGAATTGCAGTCTCAAAGACGTTGAAAATACAAAGTCACCATGAACAACATTATACACTTTAAGCCTCCCAACTACCTTTTAAGGGTGTACCTGTCAAGCCAACCATCTTGAACACTTAGTAAAACATCTCTATGATAAAAGGGCTCAAAGTGGTGTCACGTGTTGTCAGTAGGCGCTTCCTGGTGTTCCAAATAATCATGGGGAGCATTTCCCGAGAAAAGATGTGTGTTTTTCCAACATGCAGATCTCATCTATGCTGGATATAAAAATGGAAACCTAAAACCTGCTTGTTTAATTTAGTAGGCACTTCAGCTGCAGTAAATGAACATGGAAAGCAATACATTGTGTTGCCTACCAGGGGCTTCCCCGAAGGGGTGTTTGTCCTGCAGAAACTTAGAGCCACTACTTTCTCCAGGACCATGGTGGGCATCCAGCAGTGCGCCTGGCATGAGTCGGGGCACAGGTTGCATGAGAGTCTGTTATGCTATAGGAGCACCCTTGCAGAACGCGCAGGTTAACTGGGAATAGAGAGCAGAAGTGGAGGATTCACAGTGCAAGGTCTCTCTGCCGTGAGAAACCGACAGCTGTGTGTGTGCTTGGAGGGTGCGGGAGGGCTCAGAGCGAGAGGAGGGAGGGGAAAGCCACATACAAACAGGCAGACAGAAGGGCACATCAGTGCATCCGTGAAGCCCTGCTGATGAGCAGAAGGGAAAGGAAAAGAGAGTGCGCAGGAACAAACATAAATAATAAGCATTGGCATAGCCAATAGGTCTCGCCTTTGGGGCCTTATAAGTATTTAGTTATGCAGCACAATATCCTTGGTGCAACAACACCAACTGTTGCATGGCTAAACACTTATAAGGTCCCAAAGGCGCGACCTGTTGGCTATGCCAATGCTTGTTTACTGCTTTCCCTGCTGTTACTGAGCGGGAGGCCCATATCCAGCATCTCTTCTTCCACCTACCCCCTTCTTGCTCCTCCGGTTTCCGTTTCTCTTCTCCCTCATGGGGTACTCATCTACAAGTGGGAAGCTGTACAGGGGCCGACAATTGCACTGGGCACCGGGAATTAAAAGGCGAGATTACTGGTGTCTTTATTGATACACATCCTGCTGTCTGCCTCCCAAACACACACTGTGCACTAAGAGAGAGATAGGTAAGTATCCAGCTCTAAAATACACATGTTCAGCCTGCTTCTGTTTTTGCCCACATGTTCTTTTTAGGTCTCGCTGAGCCCAGCGCATGCGCTGGCTCGGAGAGACATTATGTAGGTGACTTTTTTAAGTGCTGCTGGCTGGCCTAGCGCTTGCGTGCACGTCAGCGTGCACACGCGCAGCCGCCATGCTCTAGGCCAGCCAGCAGCACTCAGGAACGCCTTTAGAGCATCATCGCGATCACTTTCGTTTTCACAGCGATCGTGATCGCGATGACTTTCCTGTTTTTTGGGAAAGCATTGGCCGTGCGCGCACACAACTCCTGCTTCTCCCGCGGCGCGCGCGGCCTATGCTTGTTTTTAATGTCGCTGTTAGCTTGTTTTGTTTTTTTATTCTGTGGTCTTGAGCTTCAACGGAGCCCGCACAGAAAATTCAATAAATGCAACATTAGAACCAGGAATCACATTCCACTGCTTTACACTTCACTGGAAATCCAAGTTGCTTAATAACCTGTGAAATTACAATTTCACGTCTCTTTTTTCCTGCTTTAAAAATAACCCAATCACACAGGTTGCTAAAAATGCAACCTAATCAAGGCGGTCTTTCAGTTAATCAACGTATTAAAAATTAGTTTGTGGCATGTCTAGATTGAGTGACCCATGCCTTGGTTTCTGGAGCTATTTGATAACATCCTAAGTGCCATGATTTGAAAAGAATATCAAATTAGAATAATTATGAGAATATTTGAAAAGCTTAGATGTGTTGGTCGCTGTTTACTTAAAATGAAGCTTGTACGCTGCTGAGGCTGGTGAAATGTGCAAGTCTTTCCTGCACCTCCTTCGTTCACCCACCTCTTTCACACAAACACAGTTTTCAAAATAAGGCTGGCATGCTTTTTATTTTATTGATGCTTTAGGAAATGCTTACCACGAAACAAGTGTCTTTTTATACTTTTGGGAGGCATTTGGATAACTTGATGGGGACGCTTTGATGAAGGGGGTTGGCTTCAGCTTTCCAATTCACGCCTTTCTGTACTCTTGGATTTGTATTGGTCATTGTGATGGGACAGGGGTGTGGCACGGTCGCGGCCACCATGCCTCCCGTTCCATTGCCCCTGTAACAGTACATGTTCAGACGACCATTTGCTAGAAAAAACACAGAGGCGAAAGAACCCGTCCCGAGGCTCGAAAATAGGGTTGAAACTGGCGGCAAACAGCGCCCCACTGTCTGTGGCAACGTTTGCATTCATTAAGCGCAGCTTTCAGCACCGCTGCCATGCACAGAAAGACCGCGTTGTGACTGTGACCGCAGTAAATACACGAGACCCGGTGGGGACAGGTAAAGCAGCGTCACACGTTAGCGTCTGCGCGCACCAACCACTTGTGCTGATGGATAGGGGAGCATAATCCATCTCAGCAGCGCCGACCCCCGCACCCGCACCTTGATTCCTTCTCCCCACGTTCAGTAGCCTATAGATTTAAGCTCTGTGATTATATTATTATTACTTTGTTCAATCAAAAGTATGATCATTCTCGTCATAAAAAACAGTACATTAGAATAAAAACAAGTAATATTGCATTAAAAGAATGTTCATTAAGATATCCATTAAAACACAAAGTTATAAGTCCCATAAAAACATAGTAAGCAGGATCAATCATAAAACAAGCATTGGCATAGCCAATAGGTCTCGCCTTTGGGACCTTATAAGTGTTTAGTTATGCTGCACAATATCCTTGGTGCAACATCAACTGTTGCATGGCTAAACACTTATAAGGTCCCAAAGGCGAGACCTATTGGCTATGCCAATGCTTGTTTAAATTGCATTCGGCCCCAGGTGATGGGTCCCTGGAGCCTATTAGAGATCAGCGTGGGGGAACTGTACACTCCCTTCCCTTAGATTTGTTCAGTTTCAAATTAGGTTCCCAGAGCCTAAGACGGCTCATGGGGGTGAGCCATGTGGCCCTCCTCCCCTTTTATGACTGCCCCTGGGGAAGGGACTCCTGGGGTCATTTCAAGGGTCAGGGAGGGGGGCTCCATGACCTCCTCCCCTGCTTAATTGTGTTTTCCCTGGTGATGTTGTCCCTTGGGCCTTTTATGTCTTGGGAGGGGAACAACACAGCCCTCTTACCTTTTTACTGGAAATTGACCAAGGTATGAGGTCCTCAGGGCTAATTAATCGTCGAGTAGAGGGGTTGCATGTCCGCCTTCCGTAGCATATATGTTTTGGCTCCAGGGGATATGGTCCTCAGCCCGAAGGCCTGCCCTATGCTGAGCGTGCCAAAGGCTGTGGTTGGCGTGGGGCTGGCAGTCTGGTGAAGTTTTAGCCCTGTGATGAACAGACGCCTATGGATACTTCCTGGTTCTCTCATCCAGGAACCATGATAAGGGGTGAACTCTAGCATAAGAATTTTGTGACTCCACACGTGGTGAGACGTGACGGCTTGTTTTGAACTTTTGACTGCACCAATATAGAGTGACAAGCTATGTCAGCCTGGCATCCGAACTGGCACCCTAAGCCCAGTGGGACAGGAGAGGGCAGTTAAGCCAATGAAGATTGCACCTGTTGTGTTGGTGCGATGTCAGAAAAACAAGGCGGCCACAGCGATAACAACGCAGGAGTTGCAACCTTCCCATCGGCTGAAAAACCTCCAATCAAGGGAGCCCGTAGACAGTATCAACTAACTAAATTTATTGTGCCATATTTTACAAAAGGCTAAACATTGAGGAAGGCAATTAATCTGAAACGCGTCTGATACTAATAATAATTGAATTTTTACCCCATCAGTGCTCCGATTCTTTCAGTTGTTGTGTAACAGGTGAGACCCTGCCCTAGAGTATGCAGACGTACCCGCCCTGAATTCGGCGGTGGAAGGTGGAACTTTCAAGTGGATGTAATTTCCATACCTCTGAACTGTCGCTGAAGGAAGCCTTCGGTTGACCAATGAAGGTCAGGAATTATTCAAATTCAAGGACGCCCTGTGATGTACAGACGGCTACGGATACGTCCTGGCTTTCTCATCCAGCGCCAGTGTTGAGGGGTGTACTCTAGCACACAAATTTGGTGACTCCGCATGTGGTGAGAGTAGATGCGATAGTTTATTTTGAACTTTTGACTACACCAATATAGAATGGGATGCCATGTCAGCCTGGAATCCGAACAGGCACCCTAAGCCCAGTGGGGCAGGAGAGGGCAGTTACGCCCATGAGGATTGTATCTGTGGTGTTGGTGCGATGATGGAGAAATATGGCAACCGCAGTCATAACAATGCATGAGTTGCAGCCTTCCCATTTGCTGAAAAACCACAAATCAAGAGAGCTGATGAACAATATCAACTAACCAAATTTCTTGTGCCATATTTTTTAGCAGGTTAAGCATTGAGGAAAGGCAATTATGCCGAAACACATCTGCTGCTGCTAATAAATGAATTCTTACCCCGTGAGTGCTGCGATTCTTTCAGTTGTTGTGTAACAGGCGAAACCCTGCCTTGCTTATGCGGACGCACCTGTCCTGAGTTTGGAGGAGGAACGTGGGAATTTCAAATGGATATATATATATATTTATGTCACAGAGAAATAAAAATGAGCTAACCTGATCAAGTGGGCTTGTGGACCTGTTTTTATTCGAATCCCATTATGTGTGGAATATATATATAGAGAAACCCTATTGAAATTGTCATAATAGGAGTTTTTCCAAATGTGATAACCAATATACACACAAGCCACCAAACATGTCCGCTGACACTCTCAAGAACAGAGAAACAGCAGCAGAAGAAATGTTCTCTGATGACTCATTAATCACACAAACTGCAACTAAAGATACAGATGGGGAAAACAATGGGAGAACGAAGCGTTTAAAAGATAATTACCGGATTTTGGAAAAGCTGAAGCACCAAGAACAATTGAAGTGGTGGGAGGCTCGATCACTTCAGAGGTACCTTGATGTGGGGAGAATCTCCAGGGGGCTCCGAATAATGATGGCCCCCAGCAACGAGACTCCGAACCCAATAATGATGGCCGAGTGGGCACAATGTAATCTTGAATCCTCGTGGAGACTAGTGGTGATACTAGTGAAATACGCAGAGATCAACAGAACTGACCTTCAAGCTAAGATTGAAATACTAGAAAACGAGATCAAGCAGCAGGGAGATCCTCAAAGTAGACAAAAATTATATGAAGAAATGACAAGCAGACTAAATAAAGAAGAAGAAAAAATAAAGACCAGAAAGACATACAAATTTAGGCGAGACAGAGATGATTCCGCTAATGGGCAAATATTTACCTTCGCACTTAGAAATGACTCATTAAGAACAGCTACAGCCAACCGACGATTGCAAGGTTCTAATACTAAGGAATTGAATCAGCAACAAATTGAATCTGTATCGATGTCAGATTTAAGTTCTGCACCAGACAGTGAATCAGATGCAGAAACAGTAAGAAGAAGACAAGAGCAAAGCACCATAAGACTAACGTTGGGGGAAGAGAAGGATATTTTGAAAAGGAGTCGAAGGGAAACATTGCGACCCCGCAAAAGGGACCTGTGGCAGCAGGAGCACTCAGAGGAGAAGGGGGAGAAGACAAGCCCAGAGAAACAGGAGAGAACAAGAAAAGAGGGCGAGGTTGAGGGAACCGCATATAGAAGATGTTCCTCAAGTTACCTTTCATGGGGCATGCTCCATTTCAAATCAAGAAAACACCATTATTGATTTGGCCAATATTAATTTAAGTAATGCAGATCAATAAATATTGTCATTAGGACTATCCTATTGCCCTGAATCCAACTTTGACTATACGCAAACCAGGGCAGACATTTATAAATTTAATAGAAAACTAAAGCTCGCCAAATTTCAACACCAAAGAACAGCAAATGACAAACCAGAAAACATTGAAACAACCAATATTGATGCAAATCTAACAGACCTAACTGTTGCAGACCTAGACCTGTTATAAGACATGCAAGAATTACTAATGGGAAACTTGAATTTAGCCAATACAAGCGGCACTACTTCAATAGAGGAAGAAAATGGCCAGGAATACAATACCCCCCAATCACAACCGTCAAACCCATCACTCCTGTTAAAGTCAAGTCTAACTTTGTACCTATCATGCCCGTGACTCTTTGGAAATATTTAATGAGCAAACTGTGGCACAGGTCAAAAAGTTGAACCACACTATAAACAGATCTAAAGCGAAATTGTCGTACCAAGAAAGAAGTTACTCATAAACAAACTGAGTAAAGAAAAGAGAGTGGTTATAAGAAATGCTGACAAGGGCTGAAACATAGTGTCATGGCCCTTGGAAGAATATTTGAAAGAAGCCTATAATCAACTAAATGACCAAGACTGCTACAAAAAAAGTTCCACTTTGAAATACAGACAGACAAAGGAACAATTCTTCTCACAACTCCTAGCATGGAAAAGTATAGGTCTAATCAGTTGGGACAATTACAAATTCTTAAAGAAAGAACACCCGTCTATACCGGTTATATATTTTGTCCCTAAAATCCATAAAAATATACATAAACCACCAGGCAGACCCATTATTGCTGCATGCAATGGTCCATTGGAAAATATATCCAGGTATATAGATTTTTTCTTACAGGAGCACGTAACAGGTCTGAAATTGTATGTGCAAGATACTAGTGACTTTTTGCGGAAGGTCAAAGACATAGAATGGAACTCAAATTATTTACTTATAGCCTTAGATGTGTCATCCCTTTATACATGTATTAGAAACAGGGATGGAATCAGGGCTGTCGAGTACTTTCTTTACAATAGACCAATACGATATGTACAACACAACAAAATGCTGATCAATATGTTACTGTTCTGTTTGGAAAACAATATTTTTATCTTCAATAGCTAAATGTACCAACAAACAAGGAGTTGCCATGGGGGCCAGTTTTTCCCCCAGCTATGCCTGTTTATTTATGGGCTGATGGGAGGAGCTGGTCCTCATGAGGAAATATGAGCATGTATTTTCATCTAGGATTATAACCTGTTTAAGATTCATAGATGATTTGTTTATCATATGGAGTGGAACACAACAAAGTCCTATGCACTTTATTGAACAACTAAATACAAATGATGTCAATCTCAAATTCACGTTTTCTATGAGTAAAACAGAAGTTACATTTTTAGATGTGCAAATCAAAATTGAGAATAATTGTCTAATGACCACACTATTTAGGAAACCCGCAGCAGGCAACACATTGCTATACGCATCAAGCACACATCCTGCTCACCTCATTATTAGCATCCCATACGGGGAAATGCTGCGCATAAGACGCATTTGCAGCAATGAGGATGATGCAGATATCAAACAAGTAGAATGTCTTGCACGCTTTATAGCAAGAGGTTACAAAACAACGGTAATCGATGCAGCCATTGTTGCAGCGCAGAAACCTGGGTCACGGGGAAACAGGACAAGACCCGTACCACATATCCTCGCTTCGTCACAGACCAGATATCACATCAACACTTTCACACATGCAGTCATTGGTGGGGCCCATAACACCAACATTCACACGTCACACTGGTCTGCACATACAGGAGAGATGAGTGGTTCTAGCGCTGACATGAAAGGAATACCTTATGACCTATAGGAAGAAGAATTATATTACATATCTATACATTAATATCCTGACACCTACAGATCTCAATCCTAAACATCAAGGAACTCCTCCCACGTGATCAATGGATCATTTAGTTGGATTAGTTGATGGTGATTTAGAACCAGCTAAAACACATTTAAGATTTTGATCTTCCCTCCCTCAATAAATCACAAACTCATTTGCTTGTTAATCAATATTTGTTTATCTATTTTATCGCAAAGGTTAAATCTTCATTCTAGAAAGTTTTATCAATTTTATGTAAATCACAAAACACCATATTTACCTAATCTGGCTATCGGGAGTCCTCTAAGTCATGAAATTAGTCATCAATCAGTCAGAATTTAGAAGTTCTTCCTGCAGCACGCTACAGTCCCAAAGAAAAGCAAAGACCAGAGACGTGCAAGCATCTACCAGTGCCCAAAAATTTTATAAAGTTCGGAGTTCATCAGGAAAATGGGCAGCATTCGAACTGTCAAAGATTCAGGAGCGCAGCAGTCACCCTAGATAGTAGCATCGCGTAGCGTCACCGTCGTCTTCGTCAGCATAAGGGAAAGGGAAAGTATGCGCAATCTCTCTATTCTACCATCATTTTTATAATAAAGTAAAGTCAAGATGTAACAATTTGCAAAGTTCGGGCTTTCTTGATTGGTCGGTTGAGATCGTCTGGTGAGTTTTAGCACAGTTCAAGAGATTATGTCATGGGTTGGATTTTTCCGGTTTCTTGTAAAAGTTCATTGTGTGGGTACTTGGCTGATTTCCCACGTGGCCTTGTTCGGGTACAGTATGACAAGGGTCATGACGAGGCCACAGGAACAAACTGATGCGCAGTCGTACTTCGCCCGAAACCTCGTGGAATGGTGGCCATCATGTCGTGTCACTTTGGCGGCCATTTTGTTTTTAGGCCCAAAGGACAACTTAAGCAAAAACAATTACAAAAAGTAACTAATACATAGAAATAATGAATAAAATGTTAACCCCTTACTAATCCCTCCATGTGCTTGTAATTATCTAGCGTATAGCGACATTTAAAGCATTCATATTCACCCATTTGATGTCATCTTGGGCAACATAACGAAAACGTCACAAAAGCCACATATATCATGCAGTATTCGGTTTACTACATATTCTACTGTTAGTATGCATACGTATTGTAGTCATAAAAGTTAATTATCCATGCGAAATGCAAATCCCACATATATTTCGTATATTAATAAGGTTGATTAATATACATGCAAACTCATTTAGTAATATTATAATTAATAGATTATTCGACTAGTATATTCATGCAGAATAGGGGGGTATACAACATTTTTGTACTACCTGCTCCATCAATCCCCCCTTTGGTGATTTTATCACCACACCAATAACATTTTGTATTAATTTACATGGAGTTGAAATGAATTCTTACTTTAATTTACATCTTTGTTTCCCCAATTTCTTCTCTTCTGGCTGTTTTATACATGTTCTCTTTCATTTCTTCTAATTCTATTTCTTCAAATTCCCTCTCTTGTCTCTTATCCTGTCTTCTCAAATTTTCTCTTTTTAACTTTTTCTGAATTTTCTTTCTTTTATGACATAGACTTCCTAATTTTAATATTAATACAACAAAAATCACACACATTAATGGAGATAAGATTTTACTTAAAAAGGTACTACCTAGGTTTACTAAGAAATTTTTAATAGAAGATATTTTCTTTCCAATCTTTTCCCAAACACTTTCAACCTCCAGTTGTGCAATTTCATCATGCAGATCAGTTATATTTTTAATATAAATTTTCAAATCTTTACTTTCGTCTGGAATGTAAGTACAACAATGTTGAACTTTCAGCATTCCACAGACTCCACCCTCTTTTGCCAATAATATATCAAGGACAAGTCGATTTTGCATTCCCATGGCACGCATGGCAACCATTTCAGTATTTACCAATAAAAATCCTCCAGCAGTGCTTGTTGACAAGCGATCCACTACTGTTGATAGCTTTCTAATTTTGTTTGCATTCAGAGATATTCCCACTGCTGGTATCAATGCTCCAAAAATGTCCTACAATTTCTGACCAAGATTCTCTCTTTCTACGTGCTAAATAACTACCTAACTTATGTACACCATCTTCTCCTCTTCCCATGTGAAAAATCTGTGGGAAAACCAGGCCTACATAGCATGTGCCATACCAATGGTCTGGCAAACGATAATATGCCTTGCTCCCACAGATAAAATATAACCCAGGAAAAACTGGATCATTTCCTCCTTTAAATCATCATCCACCTATGATTCAGTATGTATCATGGCACTCACTGTTACCTACAAAGTAATTATCATATGCAGTCTAATTCCTTCTAATGCACAATTTTCCTTTCTGAGGCCAATCTAAAGCCATAGTTGGACTAGCTTCTCCCTTCAAGGGTTTTTCCATTTCAACATCCCAAACTGGCTTTACCAATTTCCCCTCAGATGCTTTCCTTTGCATTTTCAATCGCCTTTTTTCAACCATATCCAAAAACGTCTTTTCTTCTTTCTTTAAACTGCAAGTCAAATTATTTCTAAATATATACTCTAATGTTAGTTCTTTAGTCTCTAAGAAAAATTCACCTAATACCTTGGCAGGTTTTACCTTATTTAGTTTGTTAATTGATGGTACTTGTGAAAATATGTTATCTGCATCTGAGAAATAATATTCTAATTTCCCTGCATGGTAAAATAAACTAGCTATTACACTACATGTTATTCCATAAGTTACTGGAAGGTGGTGATAAGTCACTCCCTCCGATACAGATGCAGGTAACTGCATACAAACGTAGCAATCCCTTACGTCCATTGTCTTTACATACTCATACAGTAATTTCGAAAATACATTGTTATAAAAATCAGTTATAGACCTGTCTTTATGCAAATAATTTCGATCTATTTTAGTCAGAACTACCTTTTGAAACTTCTCTATATTCGTCTTGTTTTCACTATGTCCTTCTATTGTGGCTATGGTAACCTTAAATAAGATCATCAGAGCTAGTACACTCCACAGAAGCATTAGTAATCCTGTACAACAACAACACATTTTACACCATCGCTTCAAGAATATACATCTATCTTTTCTACTATTTGTATTTGCAATTTTTTGTAAAAATTAAGAGTGTCTTTTGACTTAGCCTCTTCTACTTCACAACTAGTTTGTCTAACCCAAGGCTCTAAGCACCTACTTGGTTCTACCAGTTTTGTAATTTCACGTATTTTATTGTCTTTCCATTAGCAGTGTTCTTGTCTTATTCAGTTTGGCATCTAATTGTCCTTCACTTTTCCTTCGTGATCTAAATACAGAATCTCCAGAACATCCGTTTCTTCCCCAATATCGGACAAGATAACTCTCAGGATCTCCGATTCTTCGTCTTCCTCAACCACTTCCGGTACAATCACCTCTGGGTTTTCTTGGCTATCCGCCTCTTCTTTTATTTCAGGCAGGGCCACATACGTCCATTCCGGCGACTTATACTTCTGGTTAGGTTTTCTCGTTCTTTTGCTTTCCTCTATTACAATTATTTCTTTGTCTTTTGATTTCTCTTGACTAGTTACTTCATTCACCTTTTCAGCTCTTGGTAAATTTATTCGTGTCAGTCAATACCTCAGCCTCTTTATTTTGTTTGGCCAAACTTCATCTCTTGCTAATCCTTTCAGTTTACTTCCTTTATCATTCTTTTCAGTTCTCCATGCTCTCTTTCTCAAGATTCGACCTTCTGGTACTTCGTCTTCGCTTTCCTCTGATTCTGTTTCCACTTGTTTTTTCCTTTCAACAACTTTTCTTTCCACCACTTCTTTTGTTTTCCCTACTTCTGTCCCTCCCCGGGTTTCTTGCGCCCAATCTTCCTGCTGACTACTTGTCCCTTCTTCTAACTGGTTGTTGGAGTCCCCAACACCTCCTCGGGGGTCTTCCGCAAGAATCTTTCCCTCTCTCTCTGTATCTGGCACCTGTCCATCTATTCTTGTTATTTCAGGTGGAATTTCTCTCAATTTATCATCTGGAACTTCTTTATCAACAACTTCTTTAATTGTCTTTTCACTGTCCTTTTCTTTTCTTTAACGTAGAGTTACTTGTTCAGTCTCTGAGTCTGAGCTGGTATCAGAAATCTGTAACCTTCTTTTCAAGGAAATACTTCTTGGGACAAAAGTTAGATCTGACTCTGTTTCCCCCCTTTCAGAGTTTTCTCTTGTTCTTGCTTCTTCATCATCCGATTCAGAACTTGATTCTGATTCATCGAAATATTATTTTTCTTTGTTATCCACTGGGTTTGGAATCCTCAATGTGTGACTCACATGAATACAGTTCTTGATTCCGGCACACTTCACAGCTGTTGTTGTAGTCAAAATCACCTGTCTTGGTTTTCCCCACCTTGGGACCAAACAGTTCCTCCTTCTGTGTACTTTGATTCTCACCCAGTCCCCTGGGCTCAGATCATGAGCTTGCTTCTTTTCAAGGGTGGTGGCATCCGCTCCAATCCGATGAAACACAGAATGAACTGCGTCAGCCAGGCCTTTACAGTAATCCAACACCATGTCATCAGTTATAGGCAACAGCTTGTTGACTGGTATGAACACGTGACGCATTGCTCTGCCCATGATAATTTCATGGGGACTCAACCCTGTAGTTCTATCTGGAATTGAGCTGATAGTCATGAGTACTAGAGGCAAGACATCAGGCCATTTCATACCCGTGGCTAAACACATTTTCCCTATTCTGTTTTTGATAGTACCATTCATTTGTTCTACCACACCAGAAGCCTCTGGATGATAGGCACAATGTCGTTTTTGCTGTGCAATCAATGCTTCACAAATCAATTTTATGATCTCATTATGAAAATGTTTTCCTCTGTCCGACTCAATTGTTACTGGAAACCTGAATCTGGGAATGAATTCCCTCAAAAGCAATTTTGCCACTGTGATTCCGTCACTTCTTCTTGTTGGGTATGCTTCTACCCATCTAGAAAACAAACAGACCATGACTAGAACATACCTCAACCTGTTGCAGGGAGGCATCTCAATGAAATCTACTTACATTATGGTGAAGGGCCCTCCTTCTCGACCTATTGTTTCTAGACTCACCACTGTTTTTCTTCCAGGGTTGTACTGCTGACATATAAGGCATCTTTGATAAAGACTTTCTGCGACAAGTCTGAATTTTGCATTGTACCAGGTCTGTTTAAATGACCTTATCATAGTGTCTCTCCCTATGTGTCCCTGTCCATGATACATCCGTGCCATGGCAGACACCATGCTATGAGGCATAACTGGTCTTCCATCCCGATAGTCCCACACATGATCCTTCTCCCTTGGTGCACATCCTGCTTTCACCCACTGCTTCATTTCCTTATCTCCTGGTTCTTCCTGCAATTGCCTCACTTCCTCCCAGGTACCCACAATGTTCGTAAACATTAGGGTGGAAGAATTCATATCTCTCTCCTTCGCCCGATTCACAGAATTCTGATTACGTGCACAGTATTGAGCCATATCGTTGGCATATTTGTTGCCGATGGCAGTATAATACCCAGATTGACTATGTGCAGCACACTTTACAACAGCCAATTGCTTAGGCAGCTGTATCACCTCAAACAACTTCCCAAACACTTCAGCATTCTTGATGGGAGTTCCACTCGATGTCAAATATATTTGGCCGAAATCATGCACCACACCAAAACCATACTGACTATCAGTTATCACAGTCACTCTCACGTTCTTTCCAATCTTGCATGCTCTAGTCAAAGCAATAAGTTCAGCTACTTGGTCTGATCTTACACTTTTCAGGTAGGATGCTTCCATTACTGCTGCTACTGTGCATACTGCATAGGCTGCACTCAGCATTCTGTCATCTGTCCTCAAGCAAGACCCATCTACAAACATCACAAAATCACTTTCTGACAATGGTACATCTTTTATATCAGGACGTGGTTTGGTACAAAAATCAAGTACATCCAGACAATCATGATCCGCTTCATCTCTAACTTCCACAATCTCAGCATCGGCAGCCACGTTGAAGGATTCACGTTCAAGCATCTCTCAAGGCTCACATTCGTTGCACCTAATATGACTTTTTCATATTTAGTTCGCCGACTATGTGTCATGAACTGAGTGTGACTCCTTGTTAAAAGGATTGCCACATCATGAGGTACAAACACTTTCACAGGATATCCCATCACAATTCCTTCACTCTGCTCCAAACTACTACAGGTAGCAGCCACTGCTTTCAGACACCCAGGTAGAGCTACAGCGACTGGATCTAGCATAGATTAAAAGTATGCAATTGGTCTCCTCAGTTTTCCATGCTTCTGTATTAATACAGAAAGTGCACATCCCTTCCTCTCACTGCAGTATAGCTCAAATCCTTTCTCATAATCAGTCATACCTAATGCTGGCGCTTCACACAAACCATCTCACAATCGTTTAAAAGCTGCCAATTCCTCCTTATTAAAATCAATGGGGCCTCTTACATCACTTCTTGTCAAACGTACCAAATGCTTTGCAATCAGGGAGAAATTGCTTATCCACTGACGACAATACCCAACCATTCCAAGAAACATTCTCACCTCTCTTTTCGTCATGCGGGCTCTCATTCCTTTTATGATCCCGATTCTGTCTATTGTAATTTTTCTCAGTCCCTTTTCGATATTATGGCCTAAGCAATGTACTTCTTTTTTACAAAATTGTAACTTTGATGGTGACACTTCAAGTCCTCCATTGGCCAGATGATTCAGCAAGGCTATGGTGTCCATTACACAAGCTTCACGAGTCTTCGACGCCACAAGAAGGTCGTCGATGTATTGTACTCACACTGAATTTTCAGGCATTTCTAGGCTTTCTAAGGACTTTTTCAATATCTGATTAAATATTGAGGGGCTTTCTGTATACCCTTGTGGGATTCGGCACCAAGCCAAAATACGTTTGCCAAAATGAAACGCAAACATTTGCTGGCTGTCATGGTGCAATGGAATGGAAAAGAAAGCATGGCATAAGTCAATCACAGTATACCATTCTGCATCATGGGGAATCTGATACAAAATCACAGATGGATTTGGTACAATAGGACAACATGACACAACGATTTTGTTTATCTTTCTAAAATCTTGTACTATCCTGAACTTCCCATTAGGCTTTTTCAGTCCCATAATTGGGGAATTACATGGACTACTCATTATTTCTCTCAAAATGCCTTGTTTTATCATTTTCTCAATTATGAGAGTAATTCCTTCAATTATCTCAGGTGCCAGTTTATATTGAGGAACATTTGGATAGCTTATTCCTTCTTTCACTGTTATTTTTACTGGGTCCGCATTTCTCATTAGTCCCACATCTTCTCCCGTAAAATCCCAGACTTCTACCTTTACAGTCTGTTTCAATTCTTTAGGTAATTCATCAGGGTTAAATAGAGCATAGGCTTAAGTAACCTCAGTTTCCCTGTTAGCCATAGTCATCTTATACAGCACATCTTCATCAGGGGTCTCAAATGCTATACCATCAGGGGTACAGAATATAGTGCAATTCATTTTGCACAACAAATCCCTACCTAACAAATTCACGGGACTCGTATCGCACACAACAAAGCGGTGCATTTCAGAGAATTTCCCTATACTAACTTTCACTGGTTCTGTAAGATAAGTTTTAATCTGTCTGTTTGATACACCAACTACTTGGATTGTTTCATCCGAGAGAGGAAGATTCTTAACATCAGCTGACCTAACAGTTGATCGAGTAGCACCAGTATCCACTAGGAAAGTAATACTCTCCTCATTTACCTTTCCGTCCACAAATGGGCCTGTCTGGTCTACTTCTAGAGTTGCGCCAAGTACGCACTCGTCTTCCTCCCCTCGGCACCATCAGTAACCTTCTTCTGACTCACTCTCATCACGTTGTGTCCAATACTGTGAAACAGCACTAGCACGCGGCAGCTTAGTTACCTGTTCTTCGTTGTAGAATCCTGTCTCATTCCTGTATTTCTGGGAATTTTTGCTTTGTGGAAAAGGCGGTTTTGGCACCTGATTCTGTTGGGTAACAACCTCCTGCTGTCGCTGCGGTTGACCACTCACCTCATTCTGCACCTGTGGATTCAATGATGCATTTTCATTATTAGTACTTGGGGGAAATTTACACTTGGATTTCCAATGCCCTACTCTTCCGCAATTATGACATGGGAATTTCTTTTTAGCTTCTTCTACATTAAAATTTCCTTTACCTTTCCCAGGAGTATAATCGCCAGATTGACTATGTGCAATTTTGGTCTGGGTCCTGTATTATTTGCTTGTTCCATTAACAGAGCTTCCTTTCTTTCTGCCACTTTTACTTGTGCCACATAGCTTTCTCTTTTAATTTTCGCTGTTTGGCTTCAATCTCATCACTAAAATATTTTGCATGTCTCAATACTTCATCTATTTTCTTATTTTGCCAATCTACAGTATGTTGTTTGATCATTTCACTAATTTCTGGACGTAGTCCATATACAAATCTGTACACAAAATGGCTCAAATCCTATTCACTCAAATTTTCATCACCACTGAACTGTTTAAAGGCCAGAACTAATCTCTCGTAATACATGTGTACCGACTCCTTACCTTCCTGATGAGTCCTGTCAATTTTTACCCAATAAGTTTCTTTGGGAGGTACTTTATTTTTAAGAAAGGCAATAACCTGTTCATATTACTTCATAACTTCTGGGTCAGGGCCTCCTGTCTTTGGATCCCTTGTGTATTCTTGTGTAGGCCAATTTATCATGAGCTTGCACTCTGTCCATAAATCTGCTGGTACTATTATGTCAAACAGGCTGTTTAGGTCAATCCATAATACTTTAGATAATTTCACAAATCTGTCCACTTGCCTATACCACTCGACAGGCTTTTCGCGTAGTCCATGGAACATGTACATATCCTCCCCCTGGAATTTCTCTCATGGGGCATTCTGTTACTACGTTTTCTTTTTCTCTTACAGGGAAAGCTGCAACATTTTTATCTCAGGCATCATCTCGTTTTCGGTACCACCTGCATCTCCATTTATCCACCTCTCCCCAATTTCTCAACAGGATAATTATTTCCTTAATCTGACTTATTCGTCCTGTGGTATTCAAATTTTCAATATCTTTTTCAGTAAAATCTATTCGGTATGGTTTTTGTAGAGCCTTTACCTTTTCAATATCTATACCCATTTCATTTGCTACTTCTTCTAGTCTTTCATGCAGATTTTTTGCTCTCCAAGTTATACTTTTGCACAGAAATCGTAACTCCTCATCCTGATAAGTTTTTAACTTCTCTGTGGGGATAGTCCCTACTATTAATTCTTCCAGAACCATTCGTAGCTTGGCCACATCTATTGATTGGGATTCTTTGTCTATTCTCTGCAAGCTTCTCAACAATTTGCTTAATTCTTCTGAAGTAGGACCTACTGGTTTCTCTACATTACTTCGTTCTAAGTCTTTTTGAGTTTCTAATACTGATTCCATTGTCTTTGTATGTCTTTCTATTATATTTGGACTTAATATCAGGTTTCTAGGAACATTTAGCGCGATCGTACTCATTGTTTGTCTCCATGGATTTTCATCTATACTTTGCTTTGGCCTCTCATTCTGTTTATTACTGTTATAAGGAACCGTTAAACAATGTTCACTATCTTTCTGTTTATCACAAATAGGCATAACAGGGCCCGTAGTCACAGAAACAGTCACAGCTTCTAGGTTTTTAGTCAATTACCTTATTTTTTCAGTTAATTTCAAAGTTGTTTTTGCTAATTCTGCTGAATTTTCGCCACTCACTTTATCATCTGATTTTCTCTCTATCTCTCTGACGGAATTATTTTTCCCTAATTCTTGGGGTACTGGTTCAGTCTTAATGATTCACAAAGTTTTTTTCATTGGGGCACTTGGTGTCAACATTTCAGATTCTGGTTGATATGGGGGTGGATTTTTATATATCATGTCATCAAGAACATCATCCTCTGATTCATTCACTCCATACCCTCTTGATTCTACATTATGTCTCTTTTCCGTACATTTTTTACCTCCAATTTCTTCAACATTTCTTACAGGAAACAACCCATCAGTCATACATGCATTTCACCACCTCCTCATTCTGTCATCATGATTTTCATGCCCATATCTACCAAACATGTATCTGCATCTTCCTCTGTCTTTCTCTGTCATGCATCTCATCTTCCCATTCTGTCAGTGCTTCAAACCTTGTTGGTCTAGGTCTTGGTTCTAGATTCATCATTTTCTCTCTCCAATATCTCAAAACCGCTAAATTAAATGAACCATGCTCTGGAAATGCCAAAACTCCATCATTCTTTGTGTATTTTACCCAATTATCTAACCAAATACAAGTATGATAACCATAAAGGATGCAGGGGTTTTCGATGGGGGAAGCAACTGTCTCTCCCTAGTCATAATCGGTTTATCCTTTTTAAACAATTTCTTGATTTTCCCAAACCAGGACTTTTTCTACTTTTCAGGTGGATCGTAATACATCATTTTGTCTTTCCTGTATCGCTAGTCTTTTCCTTACGACTGTTCTGTTATTTTAACCAATCGTAGCGCGACTCACACCAACGCACCAATCTGGAGCGTCTATGTCACTTCTGCAATTCTCCAATCCCAGCGCGTCTCACACTTACGCACCAATAAGCAGCGTCAACGTCACCCTGTAATTTTCCACTCCTAGTGCAGCATATATTAGTACATCAATCAGGGGCGTCTACGTTTCTTACTGACTACCCAATCCCAGCGCGACTTTTCTGACGTCAGCTCTTCTCACTGTCGCTGCTCCTGCTCCTGCTGACCCCTCCTTTACAAAATTTTATTGGTAACTTTTCTTATGTTCTTTTATTTACAAATCTGTTAGTAACAACATACAACACCACCATTGTCTGCTTCGCTAACCAAAGAATAGTTAATGACCTTTCTCACAAGAATTCCATCTTTCCCGAGAGCAGAGCTTACCTCTCCTCTACTACGGAATCGTTACTTCCGTTGATAAAGTAGCACATCCCTCTACTTCACCCTTCCAACAAGCATCAGCTAACCGTTTCTCCAGAATTAAGACACATAGTTGGAGACCCAATGCTCCTGAGAAATAAAATCAGAGTTTCCCAATTAACCTGAATGCTATTTCATTCACGCAATTTCATACGGAAAATGTAGTTCATTCAAACAGAATTCTGTCTTTCCTGAGAACAGCGGACAGTCTGTCCTACTACAGAATTATGACAGACGTTAATAAAGTAGCACTTCCCTCTCCTTCTAGCAAGCTAAGGGAACACCTATTACATTTCCAGTGATAAGCGTTATCAGAGCTCCTTCTGGACTCCTGGTACCTAAGACCAAAATTTCACAGATGACCTTCGCTACCATACACTTCTTTCATACAGGAGATATTTCTAATGGCAACACATGACGATGTCACCGAATCGAACCCAGACAATGCGTCATGCAACTTCAATCGTTTCACGTTTCCCCTGTGTACCTACAGGTCAACAACAATTCTGTCTTTGCCGAGAGCAGCGCTTACCTCTGCTCTACTACGGAATCGTTACAAACTTCCGACTTCCTACTGCCCAGAAGCCGTGCAAACAACATAGAACTCAACGCGACTCAACATAGAGTGTTAATACATAAAACAATACTTTCCTATAATCAATAAGCTATTTACAAGCAATAATCGCCAAACCAAAACAATAAAAACCATCATACTGCTACCAGAAAAACTGTTGCAACGCAGAAACCTGGGTAACGGGGAAACAGGACAAGACCCGTACCAAATATCCTCCCTTCGTCACAGACCAGATATCACATTAACACTTTCACACATGCAGTCATTGGTGGGGCCCATAACACCAACACTCACACATCACTTCACACTGGTCTGCACATACAGGAGAGATGAGTGGTTCTAGCGCTGACATGAAAGGAATACCTTATGACCTATAGGAAGAAAAATTATATTACATATCTATACATTAATATCCTGATACGTACAGATCTCAATCCTAAACATTGAGGAACTCCTCCCTCGTGATCAATGGATCATTTAGTTGGATTAGTTGATGGTGATTTAGAACCAGCTAAAACACATTTAAGATTTTGATCTTCCCTCCCTCAATAAATCACAAACATATTTGCTTGTTAATCAATATTTGTTTATCTATTTTACCGCAAAGTTTAAATCTTCATTCTAGAAAGTTTTATCAATTTTATGTAAATCACAAAACGCCATATTTACCTATCTGGCTATCGGGTGTCCTCTAAGTCATCAAATTAGTCATCAATCAGTCAGAATTTAGAAGTTCTTCATGCAGCACGCTACAGTCCCAAAGAAAAGCAAAGACCAGAGACGTGCAAGCATCTATCAGTGCCTAAAAATGTTATAAAGATCGCAGTTCATCAGGAAAATGGGCAGCATTCGAACTGTCAAAGATTCAGGAGCGCAGCAGTCACCCTAGATAGTAGCGTCGCATAGCGTCACCGTCGTCTTCGTCAGCATATGGGAAAGGGAAACTATGCGCAATCTCTCTATTCTACCATCATTTTTAAAATAAAGTAAAATCAAGATGTAACAGTTTACAAAGTTTGGGTTTTCTTGATTGGTCGGTTGAGGTCGTCCGGTGAGTTTTAGCACAGTTCAAGAGGTTATGTCATGGTTTGGATTTTTCCGGTTTCTTGTAAAAGTTCATTGTGTGGGTACTTGGCCGAGTTCCCACGTGGCCTTGTTCGGGTACAGTATGACAAGGGTCATGACGAGACCACAGGAACAAACTGATGCACAGTGGCACTTCGCCCGAAACCTCGTGGAATGGTGGCCATCACGTCGTGTTACTTTGGCGGCCATTTTGTTTTTAGGCCCAAAGGACAACTTAAGCAAAAACAAACACAAAAGGTAAATAATACATAGAAATAATGAATAAAATGTTAACCCCTTACTAATCCCTCTATGTGCTTGTAATTATCTAGCTTATAGCGACATTTAAAGCATTCATATTCACCCATTTGATGTAATCTTGTGCAACATAACGAAAACATCACAAAAGCCACATATATCATGCAGTATTCTATTTACTACATATACTACTGTTAGTATGCGTACGTATTTTAGTCATAAAAGTTAATGCGAAATGCAAATTCAACATATATTTCGTATATTAATAAGGTTGATTAATACACATGCAAACTCATTTAGTAATATTATAATTAATAGATTATTCGACTAGTATATTCATGCAGAAGAGGGGGGGGTATACAACATTTTTGTACTACCCTCTCCATCACCATCACTACATCCAAGGAAAAGGCGAGGTTAGATCTGCTAGAGACATTCGAATCAACTAGACTTATTCTAGGTTTCTCTAAGCAGGAAAAACAACTTAGAGCTATTATTTGACGGAACTGGCCTATCGAACAAGATGACCCCATAATAGGCAAATTGTTACCTAATAATCCTTTCATTGCTTTTAGGAAAACGACAAGTATCGGTAATGTACTTGTCAGAAGCATCCCAGAGAATAAGGAAAAAACAATGTGGCTGTCAGCTAGAAAGTTTTTTTTTAGATGTACGACATGCAAAGCCTGCCAATAAGGTGTCAATACCAATATGTATCGAACTGCATTCAGCAACAAGATGCAAACTATCACAAAGCATCTTACATGTAAAACTGAATTCTCAGTTTATGTTCTAGAATGAAGCTGCAAGCTAAAATATGTAGGCAGTACTAAGTTGACAGTACATATGCAACACATGAGGGCCATCACAAACCACGATGCCAGTTACCCAGTGGCAAGACACTTTACTGAATACCATGAAAGTGACCTCAAACACCTCAAATATTATGCTATTGAGTCGGTACCGGCCCAGAAGAGAGGTGGAGATCGGGAAGGCAAAGTAAGACACCTAAAAACGAAATATATATTAGAATTTGACTCTAAGCATCCAGGAGGTCTCAACGGCGAGACGGCGGCCCTCATCCTCCTAGACCTCTCCGCCGCTTTCGACACCGTCTGCCACCAGACACTACGCACGCGCCTCCACGACACAGGGATCCGAAACAAAGCCCTGGACTGGACCACCTCCTTCCTCTCCGGCAGAACTCAGACAGTCCGCCTGCCCCGTTCCGCTCCGAGGCCTTCAAGATCATCTGCGGCGTCCCTCAGGGATCCTCCCTCAGCCAGACGCTGTTCAACGTTTACATGGCACCACTGGCACGCATCGCCCGACAACACGACCTCAAAATAATCTCCTACGCCGACGACACTCAGCTGATCCTCTCCCTCACCAAGGACCCCCTCACCGCCAAATCCAACCTCCACCAAGGAATGAAGGCCGTCGCCGACTGGATGGAGGACAGCTGCCTCAAACTGAACACAGACAAGACAGAAATCCTCATCCTCAGGTCCAACCCCTCTGCATGGGACGACTCTTGGTGGCCCACGTCACTGGGGTCCCCCCCGGCCCCACCGACCACGCACGCAACCTGGGAGTCATCCTCGACTCGAAACTCTCCATGACCAAACAAGTCAACGCAGTCTCCTCCACCTGTTTCAACACCTTCCGCATGCTCCGCAAGATCTTCAGATGGATCCCGACAAACACGAGGAAAACTGTCACCCAGGCCCTGGTCAGCAGCAGGCTTGACTACGGAAACGCCCTCTACGCCGGAACCTCGTCCAAGCTCATCAGCAGACTACAGAGAATCCAGAATGCCTCTGCACGCCTGATCCTCGACGTCCCGCACCGCAACCACATCACCCCCCACCTGAGGAACCTGCACTGGCTCCCCATCGACAAAAGAATCTCCTTCAAGCTCCTGATCCACGCACACAAAGCACTCCACAAAACCGGCCCAGCCTATCTCAACAGCCGACTCTCCTTCTACGTACCCAACAGGAAACTCCGCTCCGCTGACCACGCCCTGGCCACGGTCCAACGCATCCGGAGAACTACTTCCGGAGGCAGATCCTTCTCCCATCGCGCCGCCAAGACCTGGAACACCCTCCCCCTCCACCTACGTCAAACCGAAGACCTGCTGACCTTCAGGAGACAACTCAAGACCTGGCTCTTCGACCAGTAACATCTTCCCCCCCCCAGTGCCTTGAAACCCACCCGGGTATGTAGTGCGCTTTACAAGTTACATGATTGATTGATTGATTGAACAACACAGAGGATTTGCACACTTTAGTGACATTTTATGGAATTGTATCGCTTTTTATATTTTTTCATATAATTGCATTTATTGTATGAATTTTTATGAATTCGATGTACTTCCTTATTATATTTTGGGATTGACGCACCAGCACTTTAAATCTAGCGAGGGACATGTAATATGTATTCCATAATTTGAGTCGCAAATGAAATGTTATATGTCTAGTATTCATTCATATCTATGTATTTGTTTTTATGGAGATTTATAGTAACATTCTTGAGATTTGATCAATAATACATACATTTTCTTAAAGTGATATCTGATATATTTTTGTAAGGATATTTTGATAATATTTATTATTAACATCTTTTACATGGATTTTATCACAACTGATTTTATCCATTTTAGCAGTAGGAGGTGGAATCAGATTAGATACTTGCAGGAAACTAGGTGCATAACGTAAATATCTACAATAGGACATTTACCCTAAAAACTGCCAGATCTCATTAAGATGTTATAACTACATCCATTCACCCATTACCCCAGTCTGTACCAATATGCATATTCCATATATAGAAGTAGGATAGTCCAAATTCTTTTGGAGTATATGGATATGCTCAAGATTTATCTGAACACATAATTCTGTATTTGCACAATTCATCTTTGGAAAATTCTTTTAGCGTACCTGAGTTTAACGGCAATATATATATATATATATTTATTTTTCACTGAAAAAAGAAAAGGCTACAGGGATATTATAGTTAGGCTCAGATTCCACTTGAACAAAACCAGTGAAATTCTGCATTTATAGTTACCTGATTTAACTATAACTTTTGCCCTGCAGTGCTTATGACCTAGAATATTGCAACACTCATGACATAGTCAGTGACATCACTCATGACATCTCAAATGACATCACTGATGACATCATCCAGTGAATGTGAGTATTTTCTAAATGTTTATGAAAGCATCCAATCACAGACACTCACACGCCCACTCGCAAACCCACATAGACACTCACACACTCATTCAGACACCCATTCAGCCACTCATACACCCACCCCAAACCCACTCACACACCCTCTGACAGGCCCACTCAGACCTCACACACCCACTGACAGACCCACTCTGATACTCACACACCCAACTCCCAGATTCACTCAGGCACATATGTACCCACTCAAGGGCCCACTCAGACTTTCACATACCCACTCACAGACACACTCAGACACTTATATACCCACTCACAGATGCAGACACACATGCACCCACTCAGAGACCCACTCAGACACACACATACCCATTTCTAGACCCACACAGACTCTCTCACAACCACTCACTGACACACTCAGACACTCTTGCAGCCGCTCACTCACAGTATTTATTATCATTATTATTATTATTATTATTATTTGACATTTGTAGAGAGCGCTGCTACCTCCAGCAGAGGTGTCCAGGCGCTAAGGAAGCCGAATAACACCGGGCACACACAAGCTTAGAGACGGTTAAAGAGACAGGTTTTTAGAGCTCGCCTAAAGGCAGGTTCAGTCAGGCGGAGAGGGAGCGGCATGACATTCCACAGTTTTGCGATCCTAACATCATAAGCTCTACCGCCTACCCTCGCCTCGTGAAATGGGGGAGTGATGAGGAGCATCACGTGGTTAGATCTCAAGGCCCAGTCATGATGGTAGTGCTTTAGTCTGACTCTCAAGGTGAGTGCCTTCAATTCTATTCCCCTTATGACAGGCAGCCAATGAAGGCTTCCTAGGTGGGGAGTGATGGAGTGACGATAAGGCCCCTTACTAATCAGTCTAGCCACTGCATTCTTTATCATTTGCAGTCTGCGAATCAGATATGCAGGGAGACCCAAGTAAAGGCCGTTGGCATAGTCCAGATGGGATGTCCATTGGGAGAAAGTGGAGGAACTTCCACAGGGTACGGAGTTTCCCAAAGCAGGAGGAGGAGACTTGCCGAACCTGGAACTTGCAAGAAAGATCATTATCAAATCTGAAACCAAGGTTCCTCACCGAGTCTACCGGCTCAGGAGGGGGATTCAATTTTTGAGGCCACCAGAGACTAGAGGGTGGAGTGGCTCATTGGTTGAAGAAGAGCAGCTCGATTTTCTCCAAGTTCAGCTTTAGACAACTTTGGGTCATCCAGGCCGAGATGTGACTTAGACAGCTTTTAAAGTTGATAAAAGCATCCACCGATTGTTCTTTAAAAGAAAACAGAAGCTGTGTATCGTCAGCGTAGGAGATCACCTTCACCCCCGGGGATTCGACTTAGGCTGCAAGCAGAGAGAGGTATACATTGAAAAGGAGAGGACTCAATGCCAAACCCTGGGGGACCCCACAAACAAGTGACTTCTGGGACGAGACAAAGAGACGTACAAAAGCTTGTTGTGTCCGGTTCTCTAGGAAGGACCAGATACAGGCATGGGCCGTACCCTCAATTCCCCTATGTTTTAATCTCTGTGGTAAATATTCTTTTACCTGGACTGAATTTCATACGGAATCTAAAATAAAATAGCTCAGAATAATAAGAGGCAGAATCCGTGGTATAAGAGGTTTCTGAATGGGCTTTATTCCAAAAATGGCCGACTCGAGTCGCGGCCTTCAGGTTCCGTCACCACGGGGGTTCAGGAAGTGAAGTACGATACTTTATTGACAG
The DNA here is from genome assembly GCF_964204655.1 of Triturus cristatus. Taxonomy (NCBI): domain Eukaryota; kingdom Metazoa; phylum Chordata; class Amphibia; order Caudata; family Salamandridae; genus Triturus; species Triturus cristatus. The sequence continues at coordinate 248,268,703 of NC_140592.1, forward strand.
GAAATTGCTTTTATAGGACATACATTACAATGAAACCAATATAGAAGGCGTAACAATTGATAAGAGGAAAGATACAGTAAATACGTAACCGAAACTGGGCGTAATAAGGAGCAAAAAGAAACATGATTGGCTATGATTATCATACATAGGTGGATCTATAAGATAATACTTGACATAGATGCGCGCGCAGCAGCATGACGTGTAATTGACGTGCAACTAGGGGGTGAAGGGGGCTTGACATTTAGCTCTACATGTGGAGACAAAAAGTCTGGGGGGTCAAGTCAACCTAATCCCAAATCATATCTAACATCCTATGTTTAAAGAACTATGTTATCCACAAGGAAGGACTCTCGGACGGAATCTATTCTATACTGACTGTGAGTGCGTGTTCAAGCGTCTAAGTGTCTATATGAGATGCGAGGGGCAGAAAACTTTCCATGGCAACAGGGCTATGAATTACTTGCATGAGGACGGAAAGGCCGAGCCCTTCGCTTGGGAGCTAAAGGAAATGTTTACCCAAACTACTAGACAGGAATGCATCGGCTGAAGAGCAAAGTAGATAATTCGAAGGTGAAATACAGCTTCTTGGCAGGCAGGCGAAACTGGCCGAGGCAGGCACCGTTAGCTGCACAGGAAGTAGGACAAAGTTCATGATACAGATGCGGGCTCAAACTGGTGCTGTCAGAGACAGAGAGCAGGGAAAGGCTTTGAGGACAGAATCGGGCCTACTCTGCCTGAACTGTAAAAAATGGAGTAACTTAGCCATATAAAGTCGGTGGCCTTTCATACTTAGGAATCGAATATCCAGCCCATTGATGGCGGATCTGACAGAGGACATGTTGATGGTGGGCGCACATGTGTTTGCGTCATAAAAACTGGAACTGGAGGGAACATACATGTACTTGTGACATGCACATAGAACCGTTGGGGTCCAAGATAGGGGACATAACTGATCAGGAAAATCCACATTTCCACATTCCCTCCTTGTCCCCTACTTGCCCTTCAAGAGATATCGATCTTCATTAATCCATCGATTTGCTCATGGAGCATCATTTCTTCTTCTTTCTTCTTCCGGGATTTTGAACGAAAACCTTGATATGGAATACACGATGTGGCACACAGACCACAAATCGCTGGTCCACATTGCATGCATAAGCAGCAACTGAATAGTATAAGAAGGCCAATACCTAGGAAGGACAGAACACTCCATCCCCAGGCTGATATCACACTCCAAAACCACCCGGACCACGTCCAAGTGCCTGGATTCTCGTGTATCTGGCTCACAATCTTATGAAGGCGTGTTATAGCTTTATATACAGATGGCGAATTTTCTGGTATGAATATGCAGCAGCTGGATCCGATGACCCTACAAGCTCCGCCCCTATCGGCCAGGATGACGTCAAGGACAAGACGATTCTGAAGAACAACAATTCTCATCACCGATTGCTCCTCTGTCAGATTGCCTAGGGCGGCTATAGTCTCATTCACTACAGCTTCAAGAGTCTTGGTTAGTCTACGTATCAGCTTACTATTTGATATTGTACCTATATAGGGAAAGATACCTTTATTGAAATCTACATACTTGTCCCATGCCGTCTCAGTATAATCGACAACTGGGAGATCTCTTCGCTCTCTATTGTGTACTAAATGAACATTTCGATAATAATCAGGAGGAGCTAGGAAAACAGGTGGCAAAAGGAATGCTATGTAACAGGTACCATCCCAATCTAGAGGCAGACGCATATATGCGGTCTGACCACATATAAAGTAGGAATGGCGAGAAGCTCTAAATGAAGATTTACCCTGATCACTATATTCTACTGTAGTAACGCATTTGCTATGGCCCATATGTATGGAACCAACTTTTCTTACACATAATTCACCCTTAACTGGAAATACTGACATAGTGGGCAGAATTAGTTCAACTTCGGATTTGACATTCAGAATCATAAGATTAGGTGTAAAATTACCTAATCCATACACTTCATTTTCTAGATCAGTTCCTGTTCTACTGGGGTGACCCTCCTTATCTGGGTAACAGACTTTGAATAAAACTAGATTCAGATTTCCCCATATCCAATGTTGTTGATTAACTGCTGTGTCTGGGTCTATGGAATTTAGTAAACTAAACCATGCTCCACAGGAGCCATTATGTGTGAATGGGTGGGGGAAGAAAGGCAGAACTCCTTTGTTATTCTGATAGGGAGGGAGTCGGCCACACACCCAACAATTGGTGGCATTACTAGTCTGATGGGAATGATGTAACATACTAATGAAAGTGTTATTGCGCAGCGCAAGTCTATAAGATAATTCATGTGGGGGTAGGTCACTAAAAGAATGTTCAGCAGCAACATTATAAACATGTCTAGAAATAGGGTAATATATGTGCAACAACATACTCGTAATAATTATTAAAAGACTCAATAAAAACAGAATTAATAATGTCCCCATACAGTAGCTACGCAGTGATTTACAATACGCCTGTCGTTTCAACATTTTCCGGGTATTTTCTCTACTCAGGTCCAAGGGATACATGTCAGAGACAATTCAACCGCTTCACCTTGGAGAGGACTTAAACAATCAAATTGCTCGACTGTTTGGGCCTAAGCTTTAATTTGTAGTTCTGAGAGTCATTCGGTTCAACAAAGGGAAGTTTTGAATCAGTCTGTGAGGGAGTGCAGGGCACAGTGTCTATATCCGAGGATAGTCCATGAAATTTCTTGATGTGGCTTGAATGAATCCAGCCCTTGCGGCCCTCGATCTTCACGGCTGTTCTTGTGGTCAACAGGACTAGCTTGGGTGTCTTCCACCTGGGCTCCAGTTGAGTCTTTCTGTCAAAGTTCCTCACGAAGACATAATCACCCGGGATTACGTCATGGGGTTTCACCTCAGTGTTGTCAGGAAAGGCTGCAGCTACCTGTGAACGACAAGATTGTAGTGCAGACATCAAGGAAGCCAAGTAATCTGTCAGCATATTACAATCAACATCAGTTATTTTACGTGGTATAGGCGTCCCCCACATATTTGGTGGTCTGCCGAAGATCACCTCATACGGGGATAGCCCTGTTCGAGAGTGTGCTACCATTCTTATGTAAAATAGTGCAACTGGTAAGGCTACTATCCAGTCAACACCTTTCTCCTTACATATTTTAGACAATCTGATTTTCAAAATTTGATTATGTCGTTCCACGAGACCTGCTGCCTCGGGGTGTCGGACACAGTGGAACTTCCACTGATATCCCAGCAAAAGTGAGACATGTTTCATTAATTCGGATGAGAAAGGCTGGCCGTTATCTGAATATACAACACGTGGTAAACCGTACCGTGGGAAGAATTCTCGAACTAGCTGCTTGGCAGTGGTCGGGGCAGTGTAATCTGATACTGGGTACGCCTCAGTCCATCGGGAGAGAGCGCAGACAACTACAAGAACATATTTGAATCCTCGACATCGTTCCATCTGGATATAATCCATCTGGAGGACTTCAAAAGGATGATCAGGAGTCTGAAATCCACCCTGCTCTACGGGAACACTTTTTCCTGGGTTGAACTGACAACATATCATACAGGTACGGACTTTTTGTTTAGCTGCTGCTCGTAAATGTTTATTGAACCAAATGTGTTGAATGCTATCTAGCATAGCTTTCTCTCCTAAATGCGCCGGACTGTGAATTGTAGCTATAATGGCTTGGACCATAGAGTCAGGAAGAAACCATACAGATTTCTCCTTCGTCATCCATCCCTGATCTGTCTGGATCCCTCCTAGTTCAGTCCATTTCTTTATTTCTTCTGCTGTGGCATGTGACTGTATGTCAATTATATCAAGTGCGGGATCCTTAATTGTCATACACTGTGTTGGTGTCTGAACTATTGGCTTTGTCATGTCGGATGTGCGAGTCTGAGCAGTCTGTTTAGCTGTTCTGTCAGCTAAATCATTGCCTTGAGAAATAATATCAGTAACCTTCGTGTGTGCTTTACATTTCATAATCGATATAGCAGTGGGCAGATGGATTGCGTCTAACAAAGCATGAATGAGAGACCCATGCTGAATATGGGTCCCATGAGAAGTTAAATAACCCCTCTCTCGCCAAAGCACCCCGAAGTCATGTACGACTCCAAATGCATAACGTGAATCAGTGTATATGTTAACTTTCTTATTTGTGGCTTGAATACAGGCTTGTGTTAGAGCAATAAGTTCTGCTGCTTGGGCTGACAAAGTATCTATACAGTTTGTTTCAATAACTTCAGTGTCTGTTGTAACTGCATACGCGGCCACTAAATCTCCTGTACTTGTTCTCATGCATGATCCATCTACATACAAAGTCAGGTCTGGATCTAACAATGGAACGTCTGTTAAGTCTTGTCTAGGTTTTGTCTTTATTTCAATAACTTCAACACAATCATGAGCTAGTGGGTCTGTTCCAATTACAGGTAAGAGTGTAGCAGGATTCAATGTATTACAACGTCGGATCTCTATGTGTGGCTGAAACAATGTCAGTTCATAACCGGTAAGTCTTGCTATGGTCAAGTGTTGTGTTTGCGTTCGGTTCACAAGAACTTCTACTGCATGTGGTACTTGTACTGTCAATGGATGTCCTAACACTATGGCATCGCTTTGTCTGATTGCTAAAGCTGTTGCTGCCACTGATTTCAGGCACGCAGGCAAAGCCTGAGCTACGGGATCTAATGTACTGGAAAAATAAGCACATGGCTTGCGTGATCCGGCTTGTTCCTGAGTGAGTACTGACAAAGCAGTACCTTCGCGTTCTGTAACAAAAAGTGTAAAATGTTTGCTGTAACATGGCGTCGCTAAAACAGGTGCTTGACATAAAGCTTTCTTTAAGCTTTCAAAAGCTTGTGTATGTTCCTGAGTCCAAGGGAGGACAGTCGATGTGGCTGCCTCCTGTGTTGTCAACTGAATGAGTGGTTTTGCTAGGAATGCATATTGAGGGATCCACTGCCTACAATATGACGTGAGGCCTATGAAAGCCCGCACCTCCTTTTGTGTCTGGGGTATTGACATGTTAGCAATTAACTGGATGCGATCTGGTGTAAGCTGCCTTCCCTCCTTGGACAGTGAGTGACCAAGATAAATAACTCGCTGGACACAGAATTGCAGCTTAGAAGGAGACACCTTGTGCCCCTTATCGGCTAGAAAATGTAAAACTGTCAGAGAAGCCTTTTCACATTCGGGTTCGCTTCGGGCGGTGATCAGCAGATCATCGACATATTGAAGCAGTGCAGTATTGACTGGCATGTGGATACTGTCAAGTTCTCGTTTCAGTGCTTGGCTGTAGATGCTGGGGCTTTCTGTGAATCCTTGGGGAGCGCGTGAGAATTTAAAACTGCGCCCATTTAAACTGAATCCGAACAAAGATTGGCTTTCCGGATCTATGGGGACGCTGAAAAAGGCATTCTTGAGATCAATTACAGTAAAGAATGTTGCTTCGGAATCAATTGTTGTCAATAATGATGAGATATCGGGGACCACAGGAAATTGTGGCACAATGCACTTGTTTAGTTCACGCAAATCAATAACCAATCGATATACTGGCGGAGCAGTAGGATCAGTTCGTTTAAGAATCGGAATTATCGGTGAATTACATACATTGGAGTCTGTTTCTACAACTACTCCTTGGGCAATTAGCTCATCAATGATTTTCAGCAAAGCCACTACAGCATCTTGCGGTAACTTGTATTGTCGCATTCGTGGTAGTACCACTCCTGCTTTCAATGTGACTCGGTATGGTGTAATGTTCATGCAACCAACATCAGTAGGGCCTTGTGCCCATAGATGTGCTGGCAAAGTCTGTAATCGGCGATCCATGTCTCTGGATACATAATGACCTTTAAAATCACGTAAAAACAATCTTACTCCTTCCGGAGAACAACAGATAATAGCCCCTAGGGCTTTTAATGTCTTGATACCTAACAAGTTTTCTGGACAGGATTTGGTAAGTAATAAATCAGTAGTTCGTGTCAAGGGACCAATCGTAAGTGGAAGTGGCTGTGATACCTCATTAACGATAGGCTTTCCTGAAAAACCAAGGGAAACATTTTGAGAGCCTGAGAGGGGGGCCCCTGGAACTTCACTACGCTTTATTGTTGTTCGACTTGCCCCTGTATCGAGTAAGAATTTCCTGTCTTGACCTAATAATTCACTATGTACATAAGGTCCTTCTTGATCTACAGGAATCTCAATAAGGGGTAAGTCAACTTCCCTCTCTAGGCTAGTTCATGCGTAACGCTGATACTCAGGATATTCATACTGTGCAGTCTGATACATTTGTCGTGTTGTGGTTTGTGTGGCAGTAGCAGGCAACGGTGGTGCAGCTGGCACAAACTGTATGGGTTGTTGTGAGGCTGGCATAGACTGTTGCTGAGCTGGCATGGACTGTCCATGCTGCATGGCTCCTTGTTCATTCTGATCCTGTCTCAGTGGTCCTGGTCTTTCTTTTGCAATACCTATAGCTATATTACGCTTCAGGACTTGACAATCGTGTACATAATGGCCTAGTTGTTTACAGTAATTGCACGTTCCTTTTACAGGAACTGCTGATCCTCCGGAATGCGTCACACCCTTTTTGTGACCATCCGCTGGTACTGTCTGAGAAACTAGCATTTTCATTTTTGTATCCTTCATACGTCTTTGTTCGTGTTCTTGCTCATCTCTAATTCTATTGTGATGATACTGTAACATTTGTAACATTTGTGACGGAGTGTTACTTTGCCAGGTACTCTCGAATTTCAATATTCTATTCTTCACTGGAGGCAATGCATTTTCTACTAATTTTGTCACAAATAAATGTGGATACGACTCACTACTTGCTTTTATACCACTATTTATACCAAAACATTTTTCAAATCGGGCATAATAATCACTTGTGTCTTCATCATGCTTTTGTTTACAGGCTGAGATTGCACCCCAATCTTCCTTTTTCGTAGTTAATAAACGTGGCAGTACTTGTACTAGTAAACCAGGTAATGCTTTAACTTTATCCCCGAGCCCTGAACCTGCAGTTCGGGCCCTTTCTTCTGCTTCTAATGCTGTCCAATCTATCTTTTGGTCTCCCACTTCCCACTCTTTTTCTTTCAGTTTTTCATAAATGCCAGCAGGCATTAGTACCTTTAATATCGTCATAATATCAGGATAGGTATACTCTCCCATCAGTAACATGTCCTTAATTTCTCGGTGAAAACCCGCTGGGTCTTTGTCATGACTGGGTACTACTTTCTTCATTTCTAACAATTCAATTTTTGTTATGGGTGTGTATACAAATACACGGTGAAACTGATTGTCTTCGCCTTTTATTGGGTGCACTTCTCGTAAGGGATTTTGTCTATCCATATAATACGGCGTTCTTTCCTTGCTGGGCAGCGAGAAAGAATCCGGACTTACAAAAAGGACGTACTGTTTACGTGACACTAATATTTCTTTAATTAACTTGTTACTAGAACCTCTCCATCTGTTCGCGAGTAGTTCCGTTAATATATCAGGTAAAGGACCAGGATCAGCATGTTGGCTCTTATATAATATAAGGAGTTGCTGAATCATATAGATTCCAGCTAAACGTTGTTCATCTGGACTGAGGTTAAAAAACGTGTGTGCTACGGTCTCATCACCGTATTTTTCAGGACTGTCAATCCAGTGGACGGCTGATCTGGCTAATTCTTGCTCATCCATGGAATCGAGGAGGTGGTAACCCCTTCGTTCTCGGAGTATTTTATCTGCGGCTTGAAACAAATGTTCAGGAGACTTCAGATTTATTATAGGCGTCGGATACGTTCTGCTATTATTTGGACATACAGAGTGTATGGGATCAGAAAAGCATCTAGTATTATTACAGGATCTTCCTCTACCTACATAGGCTATGGTCTCTGACTGTCTTACGGAATCCCCTGATTCGGACACTTCATCTTGCCCGAACTCGTCTGTTTCCAATCTTTCTTCATGAATACGTTCTATTTCTTTACGGATTTTTCGGCACATGGCTATTATACAGTTTTGCTTATCGTGTCTCCCTTCTGATATATTCTGGCTCCATCTTGTAAGAATAAGCATTGCATTCGGGTCTACCCCCGGTCGGTCTTGTTTTCTGATCACACAGTTTATGAGGAAACGTAACAGTTCCCCCTGTATCTCTACTTTCTGGAATTCCATAGCTCTATTAATACATTCTGGATCTCGCCCTGTTTGAACAAAATGATATATCTTATCTAGATGCGTAGTCATTCCTGGTAACTTTGCTAAATACCCTGCGGCTCGTCTGATGCGTAATGATGCCAGGACCATTTCGTCCTCTTTACCGACCACCGGGTCATATCTACAATCTATAAGAAGTTCCTTAAGCGCACGTTCACTTACGAATTTGGGTGTACGTGAATGCGCTGACTCTTGAAAAACAAGTTTATTTATTCTAGGTGGCGTAGAAGTATTGCTAGCACCTCCCGTGGCCCCATCTGGGGCGTCGGGTGTGAATGGATTCGTCGAACGTGACACAGCAACTATAGGTGTGGACACCACTGTAGAATCGATTGAGGAGACGGATGCGGAAACAGATGTGCTTGCCGAAGCTTGTGTCGGGACTTGCTGTTGCACGGGGACAGATACCTGATCCTGACGTTGAACCCCTCCGCCAGACGGTCTATGTGGTGCGGGGTTAGCATACTCGGGAGCTGCGTCATCTAGATATGAAGAAAGAAAAACATCTTCTGCGGTTCTGGGATGCCCTTTAGGATGTACCTTAATTGGAAATAATGGGGGTGGCAAGTCTTTTGGCATCTCTGGAGCAGCCTTAGGTAGTCCTTCGGCTAGCAGGGGATACATACCATTCATAAGGGCATTTCTTTGTCTATCTACTTGTTCTGATTTCACTCGGATACCTTCCTCAATTAATAGATTTTCTTGAACGTTATTTGAACTTTCTTTACTCCTCTCTTCTTGTCTACGTGCTTTTTCTGTACGTCTATGAGATTCTTTACGCCATAACTCAACAGCGTCTTTCTGTGACTGTCTGACTTTTCTTTTCCATAACTCTTCCTCGACTTTCATGATGCACTCTGCATCCCAGGTTCCCGCTGCGGGCCACCTTTGACTTTCTGGCAATCCCTTGGTATAATCTACCCATAAATCAAGAAATAATATGGCATCTAAGCCATGCTTGTGATACATAAAATGCCCTGGAGTGTCCCTAGGAGGAATAGGAACTGCTTCTTCAAGCACCCCTTTTCTAGTAGTAATCTGTCTTAACTTCGAAAAGAGCGGCATATTGACAACTGATCTGATACCTGGTCTTGAACACACTTAATACGAAAAAAACACAATAATGAACAATCACTCATACCACAATATGCAGGACATTTTAACACATTAAATATTGAACATAAAACATTATAGAAAAATGACCAACAATGATGACAGTCTGCATAACTAATCACCAAGCAGAATTCTCGACAATAACTAGATACTTCGGAATACTTGATATACTGCTAAACAGTACATATACACTGCTAAACAGTGCAGACCGGATTTGTGTACCCAAATCCGTCTTGACCGGCACAACCTATGTGCGCGTCAACACGCCTCCCCGGCGATGGTACTCACCGGGTAGCTCCTTGAAACGGAAGGCCTCGGAGAATGGACTGGACTCGATGACTGCGGACATCGGACCCTCTGGACATCGGGACTTCGAAAACCTGGTGGGCCTCTGTATACCTCGGATCTTGCTCTCTCAGCTAGGCTCTGGTCGGGATACTTCGCACTTCTCACCGCCTCGTCTGGGTTGATCGCAGCCTCAGTCGCCCCCGCTTGACCGGAGGGAGCTACAGGAAAATCCTGCTGGTACGCGTTATGGTCCGTCCAGCTGTGGCAGGAGACCGGGCCTGCAACGCACCGCCGGCGCGTGAGATGAGAAAGTGTCCCTGTTCGGGCGCCATTATGTGGTAAATATTCTTTTACCTGGACTGAATTTCATACGGAATCTAAAATAAAATAGCTCAGAATAATAAGAGGCAGAATCCGTGGTATAAGAGGTTTCTGAATGGGCTTTATTCCAAAAATGGCCGACTCGAGTCGCGGCCTTCAGGTTCCGTCACCACGGGGGTTCAGGAAGTGAAGTACGATACTTTATTGACAGGAAATTGCTTTTATAGGACATACATTACAATGAAACCAATATAGAAGGCGTAACAATTGATAAGAGGAAAGATACAGTAAATACGTAACCGAAACTGGGCGTAATAAGGAGCAAAAAGAAACATGATTGGCTATGATTATCATACATAGGTGGATCTATAAGATAATACTTGACATAGATGCGCGCGCAGCAGCATGACGTGTAATTGACGTGCAACTAGGGGGTGAAGGGGGCTTGACATTTAGCTCTACATGTGGAGACAAAAAGTCTGGGGGGTCAAGTCAACCTAATCCCAAATCATATCTAACATCCTATGTTTAAAGAACTATGTTATCCACAAGGAAGGACTCTCGGACGGAATCTATTCTATACTGACTGTGAGTGCGTGTTCAAGCGTCTAAGTGTCTATATGAGATGCGAGGGGCAGAAAACTTTCCATGGCAACAGGGCTATGAATTACTTGCATGAGGACGGAAAGGCCGAGCCCTTCGCTTGGGAGCTAAAGGAAATGTTTACCCAAACTACTAGACAGGAATGCATCGGCTGAAGAGCAAAGTAGATAATTCGAAGGTGAAATACAGCTTCTTGGCAGGCAGGCGAAACTGGCCGAGGCAGGCACCGTTAGCTGCACAGGAAGTAGGACAAAGTTCATGGATACAGATGCGGGCTCAAACTGGTGCTGTCAGAGACAGAGAGCAGGGAAAGGCTTTGAGGACAGAATCGGGCCTACTCTGCCTGAACTGTAAAAAATGGAGTAACTTAGCCATATAAAGTCGGTGGCCTTTCATACTTAGGAATCGAATATCCAGCCCATTGATGGCGGATCTGACAGAGGACATGTTGATGGTGGGCGCACATGTGTTTGCGTCATAAAAACTGGAACTGGAGGGAACATACATGTACTTGTGACATGCACATAGAACCGTTGGGGTCCAAGATAGGGGACATAACTGATCAGGAAAATCCACATTTCCACATCTCTCTAGGAGAATCGGATAGGCCACAGTGTCGAAGGCCGCAGACAGTTCCAGGAGCACCTGCATTTCTGCGTTGCCCTGGTCAATAGTCTCACAGACACTCTCAGACACTTCTAAGAGAGCAGTCTCCGTGCTATAGCCTACTCTAAAGCCGGATTGAGAGTCGTGGAATTGATTGTTAGATTCCAAGAATTCCGATATTTGACTCTGGATTATCTGTTCAAGGATTTTTGCCAGAGTAGGCAGAAGCGAAATGGGCCTGAAGTTATTGTACTCTGCAGGGTCGGCATCCGGTTTCTTGAGTATGGGCAGTAGGAAAGGCCGTTTCCACGCTACAGGAAATATGCCTGAACTCAAATAGGAGTTCCAAATTTGGTTCAGGGAGGTGTAAAGACAGGGGGACAGGAGATTTAAAAACTGGGCTGGGCAGGGATCCCCCGGTGAACCAGATTTACTTTCAGATAGTTTTTTTAAGGAAGCCTCAAGAGAAAAAGGGCGGAATTCGGTCAAAGGCTCCAAACTGTCCGGAGTGGCGTTATGCTCTGGCAGAGTCAAATTGGATGGAAAAGTAGCGTAGATAGATTGAATTTTGTCCCAAAAAAGTTCTACATTCCTGCGCAGAGGGAAAAGGAGGGAGTCACAGTGCTATCCGGAGCTGCTGGTTTAGTGAAGCATTGAGCAATTTTATATAAAGCTTTCTCAGAATTTTCCGCTGATTTGAACTTGATGGTGAAGTAGTCCCGCATGGTACTTCGCTTAAGTTTATGGACGTTTTTAAGGGCCTTTCTGTAAGAGAGAGTGGCTACAGGGTCATAGGATTGTCTCCAAGTGCGCTCCAATTTTTACATAAACTTTTCTCGGATCGAAGTTCTGAGGAAAAGCAGGGGGCAAATGGTCTCTTCCAAGCGGAGATGTCTAGTCAAAGGGGGGCAACTACATCAAGAGCATTGTCCACCAGCTATTAAGACTTGCATTGTTTTCACCAGGATTACCTGAAATCATAAGGAGTGCTGGTGTCATGCTGTTTCTTGTGACTTGGCTCCAGTTTCTCGTTCTCTCAGGGCAGTGCTGAGGTGGGGTACTGCATTGAGCAGGTTTAAAGATGAATGGTATCAATAGATGGTCAGATCACATTAGTGGTAGGGGAGCCTCAACCATCAGTAAAAATGAGATTGAGTGTATGGCTAACAGCATGTGTGGGGGTCGTGACGCGCTGTGTAAAGTTGAGGCAGAGCAGCATATCTGCTAGTTGGTTGGCTTTTGTGCATATGTCACTGTCCATGTGGACGTTACAGTTCCCTGGAATAGTAAAGCAGGTATATTTTAAAGAGAGGTCTGCTGCTATACACAAAAATCTGCTAGATGACAGGGAGGAGTGTTAGGAGGTCTATATACTAGGATCCCTGCCACTTAAGTGGATGCCATTTTTATGCAGAAAGACATGGCCTCTAAGATCCCTAATTGTTCAATCCTTCTGCATCCCATCCATACAGACACTCATACCCACTCACTCAGTCACCTATACAGCTACTCATACAGTAACTCCCACTCTAACTCAGTCAACACATACAGCCACTCACATACCCATTGACCCTTACAGCCACTCACAAACCCATTCTCTCACCAATAGAGCCACCCACGCACCCACTAACTCATTCAGTCAGTCACTCATCCATACAGCCAAGCACAGCAGCAGCTCACCCAGCCATACAGACACTCAAACACCTACTCACTAACCAATACAGCAACTCACACATCCACTCACTATCTTATAGAGCCACTAATTCACCCATACAGCTACTCACAAAGCCACCAATTCACCCACACAGCCACTAACACAACCACTCACTCACTCATACCACCACTCACACAGCTAGTCACTTTCTCATAGAGCCACACACATAGCCACGCACTTACCTTTACAACAATCACACACCCAGTCACTCACTTATACTGCCACTCACATACCCACTGACTCACCCATGCAGCCACTCACACAGCCACTAACTCACCCATACAGTCAACTAGACATCCAGACACTCATCCATGCAGCCACTGACATATGCAGTCACTCACCCATACACCCACTCACACACTCACTCACTCATCCAGTGTTCTCTGACAGTTAATACTTTATTGCAGATTGTACATGAGTGTTGATGGTCACAAGCTCAGGAGCTCTTGCCAGGATCGTTGGGGTAGCTGGAGCATTATTTGGTAAAGTATCTCCCGTTGCCAGATGACCCACATTGTGGATGTTAAAGGAGTGATTCCATTGTGCTCCCTTTGTGCCAGAGCAAGATGCCTTGGGTGGATTGTTTTTATGCTTGTCATCCCACAGGAATGCGTCTGTGATGTTCCTCAAGAAAGCACTTTTTCGCAGAAAGTGCACTTTCCTTTCTGGGCCACTACCTTCTTTTCTACACTTGGAATTGTAAAAAACATTGTTTTGTTTTTTAAAGTAAAAAAACACCAACTTTGAAGCTAAACTTTTGATGTAGATGTAAAGGTGTGAATTATGACAGCCACACCTACAGGATGAAATACCTGAGAGGGCATTTCCATTATAAATAATTGAAATCCATTTTAACCAGTAAAATCCATCTGTTCCTGTATCACATAGGATTCGCAATGCTGTTGTGATGACGTTGAGACGTCATTGCTAATCTGGATAATGTATTTAAACGTTTTTGTTTTTTTCTTGAAATTACTGTATAAGTTTCTTTAATATTTTAGCTAATCACTACTTCAAACATTAATTTTGCATGGTTTATAAATATGTTTCTTTTAGTGCTGTCAAAAAACATGCTGGATTTGAGAGTCTCTCGCTATACCAGATTATACGTGTCAGCACAGACCACTAAGGATTCGTGATTGTAATAAAAATGTAGTTTAAAAAAAATCTGTAAATCCTGTAAATATAAAGCAACATTAGCAATAAACTTAGATACGTGTCCAAGGTTCAGCAAGACTGGAGTGGCCAGAAGACTGCAAGTAGCCAACTAACATATATTAGCATTTGGTTTGTAAATATCAAGCAACAGCAGCAATACATTCAGGTGCGTAACCTCTGTGCAGCAAGTTCAGAGACGCCAGAGTGGGCCCAATAGTACAAGCAGCTCACTTTGTGAAGATTACCATACAGCCACTCACACACCCACTTAACTCAGCAATACAGCCAATTACACACCCACTCAAACACTCTTATAGCCACTCACACCCACTCACTGATACATAGAACCACTAACCCACCCATCCTCTAAGATTACAGTTTACAGTTACATTAATACATTATTTTTTTAAACTTACAAATTCACTGTTGGTCCTGGTTTTTACCTGTATTTTTGCCACTGCCTCTTGTGTTTTTCCTGTGTGCAGCACTAAGTTTTTGCTGGTCCAGATGCGTTGGGCACTTTGCCACTTTGCCACTGCTGATCAGTGCCAAATTGCAAGTGTTCCATTTGTGTGTCACTTCCTTCTCTGTGCCTGGAAGAATTTACATATTTACATTATATATATATATATATATATATGCCAGCCACAGTTCAAAGATTGCTGCGCACTCCAACCAGTATTTTTAATTATTCGAATTTTTATTCGTTTGCAAACACGATCAATAAAGTTACTGACAAACGCGTTTCAGCCTCCTGGCCTTCGTCAATGTTCACTTTTTCTAATGATCAGCAAGGAATGATTTGAGACAGGCTAAAGCTATATTGTGATTAAATTCCATTTGAGGAATTAATTTATTGCTTTTCGTTAGATTATCCTGTGAAAACGTGGTATATAATGTGAGACTGTCATTCTGTTTAATGGTAGAGAACACAATGTTAAAATGGCTGACATTTCCTCAAAGCGGTATTCAGTCTCTGCAGGACCGTTTTCTATTTTTACTTTTTCATTACTGCACATTCTTTTTCTTTGATTGGAAACCCTGCTAACCAATGAAATGATTTGTTTATATAGGAGGTGTGAGCAGGGAATCACTGACATTGACGAAGGCCAGGAGGCTGAAACGCGTTTGTCAGTAACTTTATTGATCGTGTTTGCAAACGAATAAAAATTCGAATAATTAAAAATACTGGTTGGAGTGCGCAGCAATCTTTGAACTGTGGCTGGCGTGAATTCGCGAGTTTTCGTCCTCGCGGCTGGGGCACCCGCTGTGTTGAGAGCAGGGAGTTGACGGGAGAACGTGGTGAAAAAAAAAAAATATATATATATATATATATATATATGAAAAAAAGAAGAGTTGCCTCAGGAGAAGGAGCCACACACGTCGAGTTGTCACCTTTTAATTTGGGGATTGCAAAAGCTTTACACCAGCACTCCAACACCAGTAATCGTGCCATACGCGTTTCGAGCAAACCGCTCTTGTTCACTGGCATACCGGAAGCTACCATCATGCAATGTTGTTACGCCCTGATGGGCGGGACTTATGGTGCAATAAAATGGCTAACTAGCTAAACTATGCTGCTTTCGTTGTTTTCATGCAGGCCAGTGATCAAGAGCTATTGGGGCTCGAAACGCGTTTGGCAGACTGCAGTGAAGTGAGCAGAGAGCGCTGCGATGCTGCTGCCAGGGGCTGTGTGCGCTTTCCCTTCAACGTGCGACTACTCCATTTGGGGCAACCTGTTCGTTTTCATATTTAGCGGCTTGTCCAGCCGCGGAGTGGTCCCGCCGCATGAAGTGCGGATCCATTGCTCGCATTCGTGGGCATCTATTGGAGTTGAAGGGGCCTGACCCTTGGATTGATATTGGTGGCAGAACAGCGCTTTCACCTGCCATTTCCGACCATGAACAATTTTGAACAATTTTCCACTTGGTTTTAACTTTAAGCGAGGACAGCATTACCCATACAAGGGTTGGTATTCAGGTCCGTTATCATGTGGACTACCGCTACCATCATGCAATGTTGTTACGCCCTGATGGGCGGGACTTATGGTGCAATAAAATGGCTACCTAGCTAAACTATGCTGCTTTCGTTGTTTTCATGCAGGCCAGTGATCAAGAGCTATTGGGGCTCGAAACGCGTTTGGCAGACTGCAGTGAAGTGAGCAGAGAGCGCTGCGATGCTGCTGCCAGGGGCTGTGTGCGCTTTTCCTTCAACGTGCGACTACTCCATTTGGGGCAACCTGTTCGTTTTCATATTTAGCGGCTTGTCCAGCCGCGGAGTGGTCCCGCCGCATGAAGTGCGGATCCATTGCTCGCATTCGTGGGCATCTATTGGAGTTGAAGGGGCCTGACCCTTGGATTGATATTGGTGGCAGAATAGCGCTTTCACCTGCCATTTCCGACCATGAACAATTTTGAACAATTTTCCACTTGGTTTTAACTTTAAGCGAGGACAGCATTACCCATACAAGGGTTGGTATTCAGGTCCGTTATCATGTGGACTACCGCTACCATCATGCAATGTTGTTACGCCCTGATGGGCGGGACTTATGGTGCAATAAAATGGCTACCTAGCTAAACTATGCTGCTTTCGTTGTTTTCATGCAGGCCAGTGATCAAGAGCTATTGGGGCTCGAAACGCGTTTGGCAGACTACAGTGAAGTGAGCAGAGAGCGCTGCGATGCTGCTGCCAGGGGCTGTGTGCGCTTTCCCTTCAACGTGCGACTACTCCATTTGGGGCAACCTGTTCGTTTTCATATTTAGCGGCTTGTCCAGCCGCGGAGTGGTCCCGCCGCATGAAGTGCGGATCCATTGCTCGCATTCGTGGGCATCTATTGGAGTTGAAGGGGCCTGACCCTTGGATTGATATTGGTGGCAGAACAGCGCTTTCACCTGCCATTTCCGACCATGAACAATTTTGAACAATTTTCCACTTGGTTTTAACTTTAAGCGAGGACAGCATTACCCATACAAGGGTTGGTATTCAGGTCCGTTATCATGTGGACTACCGCTACCATCATGCAATGTTGTTACGCCCTGATGGGCGGGACTTATGGTGCAATAAAATGGCTACCTAGCTAAACTATGCTTCTTTCGTTGTTTTCATGCAGGCCAGTGATCAAGAGCTATTGGGGCTCGAAACGCGTTTGGCAGACTGCAGTGAAGTGAGCAGAGAGCGCTGCGATGCTGCTGCCAGGGGCTGTGTGCGCTTTCCCTTCAACGTGCGACTACTCCATTTGGGGCAACCTGTTCGTTTTCATATTTAGCGGCTTGTCCAGCCGCGGAGTGGTCCCGCCGCATGAAGTGCGGATCCATTGCTCGCATTCGTGGGTATCTATTGGAGTTGAAGGGGCCTGACCCTTGGATTGATATTGGTGGCAGAACAGCGCTTTCACCTGCCATTTCCGACCATGAACAATTTTGAACAATTTTCCACTTGGTTTTAACTTTAAGCGAGGACAGCATTACCCATACAAGGGTTGGTATTCAGGTCCGTTATCATGTGGACTACCGCTACCATCATGCAATGTTGTTACGCCCTGATGGGCGGGACTTATGGTGCAATAAAATGGCTACCTAGCTAAACTATGCTGCTTTCGTTGTTTTCATGCAGGCCAGTGATCAAGAGCTATTGGGGCTCGAAACGCGTTTGGCAGACTGCAGTGAAGTGAGCAGAGAGCGCTGCGATGCTGCTGCCAGGGGCTGTGTGCGCTTTCCCTTCAACGTGCGACTACTCCATTTGGGGCAACCTGTTTGTTTTCATATTTAGCGGCTTGTCCAGCCGCGGAGTGGTCCCGCCGCATGAAGTGCGGATCCATTGCTCGCATTCGTGGGCATCTATTGGAGTTGAAGGGGCCTGACCCTTGGATTGATATTGGTGGCAGAACAGCGCTTTCACCTGCCATTTCCGACCATGAACAATTTTGAACAATTTTCCACTTGGTTTTAACTTTAAGCGAGGACAGCATTACCCATACAAGGGTTGGTATTCAGGTCCGTTATCATGTGGACTACCGCTACCATCATGCAATGTTGTTACGCCCTGATGGGCGGGACTTATGGTGCAATAAAATGGCTACCTAGCTAAACTATGCTGCTTTCGTTGTTTTCATGCAGGCCAGTGATCAAGAGCTATTGGGGCTCGAAACGCGTTTGGCAGACTGCAGTGAAGTGAGCAGAGAGCGCTGCGATGCTGCTGCCAGGGGCTGTGTGCGCTTTCCCTTCAACGTGCGACTACTCCATTTGGGGCAACCTGTTTGTTTTCATATTTAGCGGCTTGTCCAGCCGCGGAGTGGTCCCGCCGCATGAAGTGCGGATCCATTGCTCGCATTCGTGGGCATCTATTGGAGTTGAAGGGGCCTGACCCTTGGATTGATATTGGTGGCAGAACAGCGCTTTCACCTGCCATTTCCGACCATGAACAATTTTGAACAATTTTCCACTTGGTTTTAACTTTAAGCGAGGACAGCATTACCCATACAAGGGTTGGTATTCAGGTCCGTTATCATGTGGACTACCGCTACCATCATGCAATGTTGTTACGCCCTGATGGGCGGGACTTATGGTGCAATAAAATGGCTACCTAGCTAAACTATGCTGCTTTCGTTGTTTTCATGCAGGCCAGTGATCAAGAGCTATTGGGGCTCGAAACGCGTTTGGCAGACTGCAGTGAAGTGAGCAGAGAGCGCTGCGATGCTGCTGCCAGGGGCTGTGTGCGCTTTCCCTTCAACGTGCGACTACTCCATTTGGGGCAACCTGTTTGTTTTCATATTTAGCGGCTTGTCCAGCCGCGGAGTGGTCCCGCCGCATGAAGTGCGGATCCATTGCTCGCATTCGTGGGCATCTATTGGAGTTGAAGGGGCCTGACCCTTGGATTGATATTGGTGGCAGAACAGCGCTTTCACCTGCCATTTCCGACCATGAACAATTTTGAACAATTTTCCACTTGGTTTTAACTTTAAGCGAGGACAGCATTACCCATACAAGGGTTGGTATTCAGGTCCGTTATCATGTGGACTACCGCTACCATCATGCAATGTTGTTACGCCCTGATGGGCGGGACTTATGGTGCAATAAAATGGCTACCTAGCTAAACTATGCTGCTTTCGTTGTTTTCATGCAGGCCAGTGATCAAGAGCTATTGGGGCTCGAAACGCGTTTGGCAGACTACAGTGAAGTGAGCAGAGAGCGCTGCGATGCTGCTGCCAGGGGCTGTGTGCGCTTTCCCTTCAACGTGCGACTACTCCATTTGGGGCAACCTGTTCGTTTTCATATTTAGCGGCTTGTCCAGCCGCGGAGTGGTCCCGCCGCATGAAGTGCGGATCCATTGCTCGCATTCGTGGGCATCTATTGGAGTTGAAGGGGCCTGACCCTTGGATTGATATTGGTGGCAGAACAGCGCTTTCACCTGCCATTTCCGACCATGAACAATTTTGAACAATTTTCCACTTGGTTTTAACTTTAAGCGAGGACAGCATTACCCATACAAGGGTTGGTATTCAGGTCCGTTATCATGTGGACTACCGCTACCATCATGCAATGTTGTTACGCCCTGATGGGCGGGACTTATGGTGCAATAAAATGGCTACCTAGCTAAACTATGCTGCTTTCGTTGTTTTCATGCAGGCCAGTGATCAAGAGCTATTGGGGCTCGAAACGCGTTTGGCAGACTGCAGTGAAGTGAGCAGAGAGCGCTGCGATGCTGCTGCCAGGGGCTGTGTGCGCTTTCCCTTCAACGTGCGACTACTCCATTTGGGGCAACCTGTTCGTTTTCATATTTAGCGGCTTGTCCAGCCGCGGAGTGGTCCCGCCGCATGAAGTGCGGATCCATTGCTCGCATTCGTGGGCATCTATTGGAGTTGAAGGGGCCTGACCCTTGGATTGATATTGGTGGCAGAACAGCGCTTTCACCTGCCATTTCCGACCATGAACAATTTTGAACAATTTTCCACTTGGTTTTAACTTTAAGCGAGGACAGCATTACCCATACAAGGGTTGGTATTCAGGTCCGTTATCATGTGGACTACCGCTACCATCATGCAATGTTGTTACACCCTGATGGGCGGGACTTATGGTGCAATAAAATGGCTACCTAGCTAAACTATGCTGCTTTCGTTGTTTTCATGCAGGCCAGTGATCAAGAGCTATTGGGGCTCGAAACGCGTTTGGCAGACTGCAGTGAAGTGAGCAGAGAGCGCTGCGATGCTGCTGCCAGGGGCTGTGTGCGCTTTCCCTTCAACGTGCGACTACTCCATTTGGGGCAACCAGTTTGTTTTCATATTTAGCGGCTTGTCCAGCCGCGGAGTGGTCCCGCCGCATGAAGTGCGGATCCATTGCTCGCATTCGTGGGCATCTATTGGAGTTGAAGGGGCCTGACCCTTGGATTGATATTGGTGGCAGAACAGCGCTTTCACCTGCCATTTCCGACCATGAACAATTTTGAACAATTTTCCACTTGGTTTTAACTTTAAGCGAGGACAGCATTACCCATACAAGGGTTGGTATTCAGGTCCGTTATCATGTGGACTACCGCTACCATCATGCAATGTTGTTACGCCCTGATGGGCGGGACTTATGGTGCAATAAAATGGCTACCTAGCTAAACTATGCTGCTTTCGTTGTTTTCATGCAGGCCAGTGATCAAGAGCTATTGGGGCTCGAAACGCGTTTGGCAGACTGCAGTGAAGTGAGCAGAGAGCGCTGCGATGCTGCTGCCAGGGGCTGTGTGCGCTTTCCCTTCAACGTGCGACTACTCCATTTGGGGCAACCTGTTTGTTTTCATATTTAGCGGCTTGTCCAGCCGCGGAGTGGTCCCGCCGCATGAAGTGCGGATCCATTGCTCGCATTCGTGGGCATCTATTGGAGTTGAAGGGGCCTGACCCTTGGATTGATATTGGTGGCAGAACAGCGCTTTCACCTGCCATTTCCGACCATGAACAATTTTGAACAATTTTCCACTTGGTTTTAACTTTAAGCGAGGACAGCATTACCCATACAAGGGTTGGTATTCAGGTCCGTTATCATGTGGACTACCGCTACCATCATGCAATGTTGTTACGCCCTGATGGGCGGGACTTATGGTGCAATAAAATGGCTACCTAGCTAAACTATGCTGCTTTCGTTGTTTTCATGCAGGCCAGTGATCAAGAGCTATTGGGGCTCGAAACGCGTTTGGCAGACTGCAGTGAAGTGAGCAGAGAGCGCTGCGATGCTGCTGCCAGGGGCTGTGTGCGCTTTCCCTTCAACGTGCGACTACTCCATTTGGGGCAACCTGTTCGTTTTCATATTTAGCGGCTTGTCCAGCCGCGGAGTGGTCCCGCCGCATGAAGTGCGGATCCATTGCTCGCATTCGTGGGCATCTATTGGAGTTGAAGGGGCCTGACCCTTGGATTGATATTGGTGGCAGAACAGCGCTTTCACCTGCCATTTCCGACCATGAACAATTTTGAACAATTTTCCACTTGGTTTTAACTTTAAGCGAGGACAGCATTACCCATACAAGGGTTGGTATTCAGGTCCGTTATCATGTGGACTACCGCTACCATCATGCAATGTTGTTACGCCCTGATGGGCGGGACTTATGGTGCAATAAAATGGCTACCTAGCTAAACTATGCTGCTTTCGTTGTTTTCATGCAGGCCAGTGATCAAGAGCTATTGGGGCTCGAAACGCGTTTGGCAGACTGCAGTGAAGTGAGCAGAGAGCGCTGCGATGCTGCTGCCAGGGGCTGTGTGCGCTTTCCCTTCAACGTGCGACTACTCCATTTGGGGCAACCTGTTCGTTTTCATATATATATATATATATATATATATACATTCACTTAAAAAACCATAGGTTTCACACATGTTATAGTTAGGTGGATATTTCACTCATAAAAAACCAATGAAATTCCCCCGTTATATTTAGTTGAGATAACTATAACTCGCGCGCCCGCAATCCTCTGCTCATGACGTCACATATTACATCACTCATGACATGGTCAGTGGCATCACTCATGACATCACTGATGACATCATCCTTGTGATAGAGTGGCGGTCGCGCGACTTATAGTTATCTCAACTAACTATAACGGGGGAATTTCATTATTTTTTTACGAGTGAAATATCCACCTAACTATAACATGTGTGAAACCTGTGGTTTTTTAAGTGAATTTGCAAGGTTTTTTAAATGCTAATTCCTAACTATAACCTGTGTGAAACCTATGGGTTTTTCAGTGAATTTGTACGGTTTTTTAAATGCTAAGTTATGTATGTATTATAATTTTTTTTAATGGTTTTTCACCATGCACGCACGGTGCGCGCACCCCCGCGATTTAAAAAAAATAAATAAATTATGTTTTTTTCTGCCTTCGGGGTCCTTCAGGGACCCCCTGACCAAGGCTAGGGGGTCAGGAACTCTCTACCCTGCCCCCGTTTCATGTTCGCCACCTTCCTTTTCCACTCTCGCACTGAAAACAAACAAAATGGCAGCCCACACTTCCTGATTTCGACCAATTCGAACGTTGACTGACATGTAACAACCAATCAGAATTACGTTCGCGCACGTTCGGGTGCGCGCACGGTGCGTGCACTGTGCGCGGCTATAGATATGTATGTGCTTTTAACTGCAATTTTCTCAGGAACTACTGAACAGATTGACTTCATATATGCAAAAGGCACATCCCTGACCTGAGGACTACCTCTCTGCCAAATTTCAAGTAATTCTGTTCAGCCGTTCGGGCTGTACCTTCGACTAAAGGTCCTATGGGAAAATGCATGGGGAAAACGCGTTTTGGGACCCCCCTTTTTTCTCGGCCCCCGCTTGACGAATCCCCCCGAGGAGCTGAGCGGAGTGCCCCATTAGTTTTGAAAATTTCGCGAAGATTCATCAACCGGCGCCAAAGTTATTCGAAATAGAATTTTGAGATTTCCAATGGAAACACGGTCCTAACTATAACTATCTGCTGGCGATTGCCAGTAGATAATATATATATATATATTCACTGAAAAAACCATAGGTTTCACACACGATATAGTTAGGAATTAGCATTTAAAAAACCTTGCAAATTCACTGAAAAAACCATAGGTTTCACACAAGTTATAGTTAGCTGTACATTTCACTCGTAAAAAACCAATGAAATTTCCCCGTTATAGTTAGTGCAGGCAACTATAACTCACGCAACCGCAATCCTCTGCTGATGCTAATACTGTATTTAGACACTTATTTGCCCATGTCTTCTTCCATTAAATTTTAGCTATACATATATTACAAATATTTTTTTTTCATAAAGATACATATGTCATCATATTGCAACCATTTGCACACAGGGTGTGGAGAGTGTGGATAATTTTTTTATATTTTTATAATTTTAACCGTACGCGTACGGTAAGCGTAATCGGCGATTTTTCGAAAAAAAATAAAATTGTTTTTTTGGCCTTGGGGGTTGTTTGGGGACACCTATATCGATGCTGGGTGGTTAAGAACTGAATATACTGCCCCTTTAGATGGTTTTTGTCTTTGTTTTTGCTGCCCCCCTCAGAGTGCGAGAGAGAAAATGGCGGCCGCTGCTTCCTGGTTTCGACCGATTCGAATGTTTACTTAGATCGAACAGCCAATCAGAATCGCGCTCGCGCATGTCACCGTACGCGTACGCGTACGGTAAGCGCACCGTAAGCGCACCGTAAGCTGGCTCAGATATATATATTGATTTAAAGGCTATTTTCTCAGAATCTACTGAACAGATTTACACCAAACCTACAAAAGGCACTTCCTTGACCTGTAGACTACCTCTCTGCCAAATTTCATGGAACTCTGTTCAGCCATTCGGGCTGTAGCTGTGTCTAAAGGTCCTATGGAAAAATGCATGGGAAAAATGCGTTTTGGGTCCCCCCTTTTATCTCAGCCCCCGCATGACGAATCCCCCCGAGACTTTCAGGGTAGGAGCGGAGCGCAGCGCCCCACCTATTTTGAAAATTTCGCGAGGATTCGTCGACCGGCGCCAAAGTTATTCAAAATAGAATGTTGCGGTTTTCCTATGGAAACAGGGTCCTAACTATAACTACCTACTGGCGACCGCCAGTAGGTTATATATATATATATATATATATATATATATATATATATATATATATATATTCACTGAAAAAACCATAGGTTTCACACATGTTATAGTTAGCTGGACATTTCACTCGTAAAAAACCATTGAAATTCCCCCGTTATAGTTAATGCAGGCAACTATAACTCACGCGACCGCAATCCTCTGCTGATGCTAATACTGTATTTAGACACTTATTTGCCCATGTCTTCTTCCATTAAATTTTAGCTATACATATATTACAAATATTTTTTTTTCATAAAGACACATATGTCATCAGCAGAGGATTGCGGTCGCGTGAGTTATAGTTGCCTGCACTAACTATAACGGGGGAATTTCAATGGTTTTTTACGAGTGAAATGTCCAGCTAACTATAACATGTGCGAAACCTATGGTTTTTTCAGTGAATTTGCAAGGTTTTTTAAATGCTAATTCCTAACTATAACGTGTGTGAAACCTATGGTTTTTTCAGTGAATTTGTACGGTTTTTTAAATGCTAAGTTACTTTACGCCGTTCGTGGCGTGTGCGCCCACTTCACGCAGTTCGTTCCGTGGACGCGCACCGCGTGCCCACGTTACGCTGGATGGGCCATGTACACACGATGCGCTTCGCGCACCGTCCGCACACGGAGGACATATTATGCGCTTCGTTGTGATAGGTTATCTATTAAATGTTCAAATATTTATTTGAACATGCACAAAAGGTGCCCTATGGGTACCTTTTGCACACGGGGTGGGGAAAATGTGGATGATTTTTTTTTTAAATGTATTTTTGACCATAAAAAAAAATTACATTTTTGTCTTTGGGGGATCTTTTGGGACACTCTAACCATGGCTAGGTGGTTAGGAGCTGTCTAGCCTGCCCCTTTTCATATTATCCAACTTTGTTTTTCCTCCCCCCCTCAGAGTGCGAGAGAGAAAATGGCGGCCGACACTTCCTGGTTTCGACTGATTCGAATGTTTACTAAGATCTAACAGCCAATCAGAATCGCGCTCGCGCACGGCACCGTACGCGTACGGTAAGCTTACCGTAAGCGCACGGTAAGCGCACCGTAAGCTGCCACAGATATATATATTGATTTAAATGCTATTTTCTCAGGACCCACTGAACAGATTTACACCAGACCTACAAAAGGCACTTCCTTGACCTGTAGACCACCTCTCTGCCAAATTTCAAGTAACTCTGTTCAGCCGTTCGGGCTGTAGCTGTGTCTAAAGGTCCTATGGAAAAATGCATGGGGAAAACGCGTTTTGGGACCCCCCTTTTTTCTCAGCCCCCGCTTGACGAATCCCCCCGAGACTTTCAGGGTAGGAGCGGAGCGTAGCGCCCCATTCGTTTTGAAAATTTCGCGAGGATTCGTCGACCGGCGCCAAAGTTATTCCAAATAGAATGTTGTGGATTTCCTATGGAAACAGGGTCCTAACTATAACTATCTACTGGCGACCGCCAGTAGATAATATATATATATATATATATATATATATATATATTACCTACTGGCGGTCGCCAGTAGGTAGTTATAGTTAGGACCCTCTTTCCATAGGAAATCCGCAACATTCTATTTTGAATAACTTTGGCGCCGGTCGACGAATCCTCGCGAAATTTTCAAAATAGGTGGGGCGCTGCGCTCCGCTCCTACCCTGAAAGTCTCGGGGGGATTCCTGAAGCGGGGGCTGAGATAAAAGGGGGGTCCCAAAACGCGTTTTTCCCATGCATTTTTCCATAGGACCTTTAGACACAGCTACAGCCCGAACGGCTGAACAGAGTTCCTTGAAATTTGGCAGAGAGGTAGTCTACAGGTCAAGGAAGTGCCTTTGTAGGTTTGGTGTAAATCTGTTCAGTAGATTCTGAGAAAATAGCCTTTAAATCAATATATATATCTGAGCCAGCTTACGGTGCGCTTACGGTGCGCTTACCGTACGCGTACGGTGACGTGCGCGAGCTCGATTCTGATTGGCTGTTCGATCTAAGTAAACATTCGAATCGGTCGAAACCAGGAAGCGGCGGCCGCCATTTTCTCTCTCGCACTCTGATGGGGGCAGCATAAACATAGTCAAAAAACATCTAAAGGGGTATTATATTTAGATGTTAACCACCCAGCATCGATATAGGTGTCCCCCAACAACCCCCAAGGCCAAAAAAACAATTTTAATTTTTTTCGAAAAATCGCCGATTACGCTTACCGTACGTACGCGTACGGTTAAAATTATTTAAAAAAAAAAAATGATCCACACTTTCCCCACCCCATGTGCAAATGGTGCCCGAAGGGCAACATTTGTGCATGGCATATATAAATCATGGAAATCATGGAAACTAAAAATGAATACCTTTCACAACGAAGCACTTAATATGTCCCCCATTTGCGCCCATCCCGCGTAACGTGGGCACGCGGTGCGCGCACGGAACGAACTGCGTTAACTGGGCGTGCACGCCACGAATGGCGTAAAGTAACTTAGCATTTAAAAAAACGTACAAATTCACTGAAAAAACCATAGGTTTCACACACGTTATAGTTAGGAATTAGCATTTAAAAAACCTTGCAAATTCACTGAAAAAACCATAGGTTTCACACAAGTTATAGTTAGCTGTACATTTCACTCGTAAAAAACCAATGAAATATGTGTCTTTATGAAAAAAAAAATATTTGTAATATATGTATAGCTAAAATTTAATGGAAGAAGACATGGGCAAATAAGTGTCTAAATACAGTATTAGCATCAGCAGAGGATTGCGGTCGCGTGAGTTATAGTTGCCTGCACTAACTATAACGGGGGAATTTCATTGGTTTTTTACGAGTGAAATGTATAGCTAACTATAACTTGTGTGAAACCTATGGTTTTTTCAGTGAATATATATATATATATATATATATATGAAAACACAGTCCTGGCACTAAGTTTGTTTCGGCAAACGTACAGGAACGGACCACACAGGAAAAGTAATTTCTTTACGTGATGTTTATTCTTACCTCAGCAACATGACGCGTTTCGACCGGGTCACCCCGGTCTTGATCACATGACATGTCGAGACCAATAGAGCAATTAAATACTGGTTTCACAAAGGTAAAGTCCGCCCACTTATTTCATAGGGCTAAACAACATACTACACGGTATAAAGTTGTTGGAAACCATACAATATACACATAATTAATACAGAATAAAAGAAACGTTTCTTTTCAGAACAATAATTTATGTAAATAAGTACTGAACAAAAGTAAACACTGTATAATCAGTAATCACTTATGAAATGCTAAATGCATATCTGGAATAAAGGGCAAGTGCCCGATTACTGTAAAACGCTTATGTGTTGACCACCTATAAATTTGTATGTCTGTTGATATAATTATATGCATAGGGCAATACCTTCTGTAATAATAATAGTGCATAATGAACCACAAGTGATAAATCAGCAATTTTTACCATAAAAAATCGCTGATTAAAAAATAATAATTTCAATGGATGGACTGGACGCTGAAGAAACCTCAGATATGCCATCAATATAGAGGTCAAAAATGATATAAAGTGCTTGTGCAAAAAAAGTACTGGTGCAAAAAACATGCTAGTGCAAAAAGGAGCTAGTGCAAAAAGATGCTGATACAGAGAGATATTCTCTCTAAATAGAAATTGGAGAAAACAATATATGTATATATGAAGTCAATATACATATACATAAGTAAATATATACAAACACATGTGCAAAAAGACAGTCAAATATAGCAGCCATGAATCCTAAAACATAAGAATCAGAAATAGCCATCATTAAATAAACCGTACACATTCTAATCACATAATGAATTATATGTACATAGCAAATCATCTTATTCCACTAGCAGCAATAAATCAAAACATCTTAGATTCCACTACCCCACAGACACCGAATAAAAACCAGTAAAACCAGAAAACCAGTTCAAATCCAAGAAGAGTAAGGTCTAAAATCATGAGTACTGATCATGCTAAAATAGTATAAATATATATAAGTATAAATAAATTAATATACACATATATAAAAGTGGAAAATCCTATTTCATAACAGCAATAATGTTGCATCAAAGGAAATTGTATAAATCTTCCCCAGTGTTCAGGCCATTTGGTATTTTAGTATCTAACTGCAGAATATATTGACTCTCCAATTGGCGCAATTTCTTTTCTCTATTGCCTCCCCTTATTGAACGCGGGACTTTATCAATTACAAAATAATTGAGATCTTTTAAATTATTTTGATGCACCAATTTGAAATGGCGTGCAACTGGATATGTAGGGTCAGAATTCACAATTGCACGCAAATGCTGCAGGATACGGTTAAAAACTTGTAGTTTTGTACTACCTATATACTGTAAATGACAAGTGCATTCTAATACATAGATAGCATGGTCTGTTTTACATGTAAATAAGCCTTTGATTTTACATGGAGTAGGGGAAAACGCAACAAAACATTCCTGTTTGTTCACCACAAATTTGCAAGCCCTACTGGAACTACACTTGTAGAAACCCATTCTGATAGAAAGCCAATGTCCAGTTTGTACTACTTCAGGACTAGTTTTAACCAAGGCATCTCTCATAGATGGTGCCCTTCTGAAAGCAATAGCAGGCAATATATCTAACTCTGGGGCCAGTGTAATATCTGATTTTAAAATAGACCAGTTTTTGTTTAGAATCTTTCTTATCTGTTTTTCTTGACAGCAAAAAGTAGTTATAAGCCTGACGACTGTTTTTTTAATTTCCAATTTGTTTGTGTTTTCTGATGATGTACACTCGATGTCAGATGACTCTAAGGATTCGCCATCTATATTATTCATTCTATTGATAGCATTCTGTAAGTCACTGGTTCTGTACCCTCGAGCCTTAAATCTTTCTACAGAGTCATTCAGACAGCTAACCAAGTCAAATTCATTGCTGCAAATCCTTTTGATTCTTAAAAACTCCCCATAGGGGATGCTTTTAATAAGGTGTCTTGGTGAAGAACCAGAACATTTTGGACCTGGCGGCGCAGGGTACGCCTTAATCTCCTGGGTTCTCCTGCTTAGCTACACAGAGACACGGGGACACTCTGTCGGCGTAAAAGATCAGATTTATTAGCTGCAGCTAGTACAGTTGTCCCAGAAGTACACAAGGTAGGTTCTCAGGAGACTGCCACTTCACTCCGTGGCGCACAATCTTATATACCACATATGTAAAATATACATTAACTAAATACACACCCAGAACATATAGAAAAGAGCCAATAAGAAAAGTTGGAAAATAGGACAGCACCAATAGGAAAGGTTTGAAAACAAAGTATCAGATGACTCGAAGAAACCTCTCCTCCAACTGTGTTTGTCACCCCACCCTCAAACTAATTCATTAACAGATCCACAACTAACTTGCAGGTGGTGAGATACATTTGTGTGTGTTGGAGGACAGTTGTGAAATGAGAGAATGCTAGCAGAGGACAGCGAAGGCCAGACGATAAGATAAAGTCAGAGGAGAATAGTGTGAACCAACAGATAGTTGAGATGGGGATTAGAAAAACCAGACAGGGATTAGTGTACTCGGCCAATCCTAACACCAGTTTTGCAAATAGAGGCAGAAGACTTATTTTGACATGTAGCTGTAGAAAAAGCAGAAAAAGACTTCGATCGTCGTGCTGCCTGAGTGAGGGCAACACAAGATGGCGGCGGAGCACAAAATGGCGGGTCGATACGATCACAAACGAAAATCGAAGTTCCTCAGACCCTCCTTTTGCCAGAACTCAGGCAAGATACTCAGACTCACATTAATCTGAGTCAATGTCAATGGCCATAAGGTCATCGAGCTGTTGCTGTAGCATCATTCTGATATTCTCTGTTTTCTGTAACTTGGTTTTAGGGATGCACATGGTAGCACAGAGGTCGCAGATGGCGGGGCCACAGTACATACAAAGGCAACAAGAGAATACGATGGCTAAAACTACTCCAAGGAATGTCAATATTTTCCAACCCCATTTGGACAGTAGTCCCCAAAACCACTCCAATAATGACCAATCTCCTTCGTCCTGATGAATCGACTCAGAGATTATGTGTAACTTAGAGCTAGCTTGGTATACTGTCGGAGCGTCATTTGGTATGAAAATACAGCAACTTGACCCGATCAATTTGCATACTCCACCATGGTCTGCAAGAACAAAGTCTAAGGCAACTCGGTTTTGTAAAGTCATAAAACGATCTGCCTGTAGTTCTGCCGTGATATTACTTAAGGCTCCTACAGTGATGTCTATGGTGGTTTCTACGACACGAACCAATTGCCTTATATTTCTGCTGTTGGCCATTGGACCCCAAAAAGGAAGAAATCCTTTGAGGAAATCTCCTCCCTCTTGTCCTGCTGTGTCCTTGGAATTAATAATCCCTCTGCCAAATCTGTTTCGATGATGATTTGCAGAAGCGGTGTATGTAGGGGGAAGATGGAAAGCTATATAGCAAGTACCGGAAAAACCAGTTCGCAACCATGTGTAAGCCCTATTATAACAAATGAAATATGTGCCTTGAGACGGCACTAGAGGAGGCGAGTTTTGAGAGGAGTAGACATATGTGTGGGAACAGCTATTTCTTTGTACAGTGTCAGCAGACTGACCATTTATCTGTAAACAGAAATTGCCCTGATGTGGTATAGTCCAAATCGGTGAAGATTTTCTTTTTTTAACTTTATCACTAAGGCTAGTAACGTAATGGGTGACGTTCCAGTTAGTGTATGCTTTTCTTTCGTCAACGGAGATTTTACTATTTTCCATGATTTTAGCCATAGCTACCATTCCCTTTATCAACGAACTATGACTAAAATCCGGACCATCAATATGTGAACTAACGGATCGTTTGAATTTGCTTTGATAAGCATTGGAAAAGATAACAAAATAAACCCAAGCAGAACCTTCATAGGAGAACGGAAGGACTAAATACGGCATTCCTTTTTCTACGGTATGTGGCATAAGTCCACACACCCAACAGTCAGTTGTATTGATCACTAATTGATGTTGATGTAACAACTGGACAAAGGAATTGTTGTAATATTCGGTTCTTCTAATGAGTTCATGTTGAGGAAGTGTATGAAATAGATGTGGAGAGACAGTAGAAGAAGACAAAGAGGTAGAAAGAGAGACAACTTTTTGCTGCAGAGCAATGACAATCCAATTTATACACGCCAAAAGAATACACAATAATATAATAATACATAACGGAATACCACAACGACTATATATTTCTTTACAATGATTCTTTTTGTCTTTATTTTCTCTTTTGCCTAATGTAGTCTCCATCTTTCTAAGTGGATGCTCACGGCAATGTTCCTCAATCACTTTGTCACGATTGTCTGCCGTCCTATGACACTGCAAGTCCTGCAGGCCTATTGCCACTACTCAGGTCGCAACTAAGACTCCTACCGTGACCTTGCAACCGGGACAGAATACTACATAGGAGAGAGAAATCTTAAGAGTTCTTTGGTCTAGGTCTCAAATTATAATGTTCTTTATCAGATATCGTTTGGTCTCGGAACAATGTTCGTGGATTTGTCGTATCCAAGCGATGATGTGGTGTTATCGCTTCCTGCAGAATGTCGTCGTCCTCTTTCTCAGACAATGTTCCATTCAGGCGTGCATCACTAAAAGGTATGAATCGTGGAACCTATTCATTTTCAGAGTCACCAACATCCCTACGAACCCACTGATCGAAGGGTAGAGGCAAAGGCACTTTCTTACAATGCACACCATGAATCCAATTTTTCTTTCCTTCGACTTTGACTGCTGTTCTCATAGTTAAGAGTACTAAACGAGGCTCCTTCCACCTGGGCTCCAAATTTTTCGTCCTTGGGAAATTCTTTGTACAGTCCCAGTCACCTGGTTGGATGGAATGACCTGGGTCTGTGGAAACCTCCGGCAAAGCACTCTGAACCTGTTGATGGAGAACACTCAATTTAGTCGTAAGGTCATGCAAGTAGTCAATTAACATTGGATATGGCAAGTCTGAGTATTTCTTAGGGCGAGGGACCCCCCATACATTAGCCGGGCATCCAAAAACCACTTCGTAAGGGCTAAGTC
Organism: Triturus cristatus; assembly: GCF_964204655.1. NCBI lineage: Eukaryota > Metazoa > Chordata > Amphibia > Caudata > Salamandridae > Triturus > Triturus cristatus. Next base: position 248,300,818 of record NC_140592.1, read on the forward strand.
CCAAACGAGAGTGTGCTGCAGTTCTGGTGGACAGAAGAGCCAATGGTAAAGCATCGGGCCAATTGAGTCCTGTACTAGCCTGAACTTTCGCTATTTTTAACTTTAAAGTTCCATTCTACTAAACCCTCTGACTGTGGATGATTTGCCGCATGAAACTTTTGCTTGATACCAAGACCCGCACAGACTTTTTGCATGACTTCGCCCACAAATTCGCTCCCATTGTCACTCCAGACAATGCGCGGCAAACCAAACCTGGGGAAAAATTCTTTTAGTAGAACTTTAGCTGTGGATAAGGCTGTGTTGTCTTTTAGAGGGTATGCTTCTATCCATCTTAAAAAGGCGGATACTACCACCAGAACGTATTTGAGGTTGTTGCATCGCTCCATATGAATATAATCGATCTGCAACACCTCAATGGATATGTTGGAGGCGCAAAGTGACCTGCTGGAGTTGGGGTTCCCTTTCCCGGATTGTACATCAAACAAACAATACAATGTTTCACTACATTGTCTGCACACTTTGGGATTCCTTCATTTTGCCACACTGGAGCCAGAAGCTTGCATATACCTTTTGCACTTAAGTGGGCTGGACCATGTGCCATGGTGACTACTGGCAGCACATAGGCGTCAGGTAACAGCCAACGTTGGTGCTCAGACAATTCCACCCAACATCCCATTTCAGCCAACATTCCTGTACTTTCTTTCCACTTGCTCAACTCTTTCTCTGTAGCCTCTTTCTGAATCGCTCTTACACTTTCCACTGTATCCTCATACATTCCTCTCTCTCTAACCCAATTCGCGGGACCCGCCACATACATTCGACTTGTAGCGTCTCTCGCTGTCTCTTTCGCTACTCCATCTGCAAATGCATTTCCTCAGCCAACATCGTCTGTAATCTTTTTGTGTGCACTACACTTCACAATTGCTATCTGGGCAGGCAAAGAAAGTGACTCAAAGATCAGTCACTAATTGACCATGTTGTATTTTTGTGCCATGGGAAGTAAGGAAACCCCTCTCTTTCCAAAGACGCCCAAAATTAAATGCTACACCAAAGGCGTATTGACTGTCAGTGTACACGTTCACTCTTTTTCCTTTGGACAACACACATGCTCTTGTTAAAGCTATCAATTCTGCTGCTTGAGCTGAATTGTGTCTGATACGTGCGGTTTCCACAACTGTATGTAAAGTAGTAACAGCATAGGCTGAAACTGTATCTCCATTAGGAAGCTTAAAACAAGAACCATCCACCCATAGAATTCCATCCGGATTCTCTAGCGGCGTATCTTTCAGATCAATTCTTCCTTTCGTCTCTTCCTCAGTACGGAGGAAACAATCATGTTGTTCTTGGTCATCTTTGTCTACTTGAAGAGGCAACAAAGTAGCTGGATTTAAAGTATTACATCGTTTGATGTGCACGTGACTAGCCAAAAGTGTCAACTCATATCCAGACAAACGAGCACTCGTAAGATGCTGCGTTTTTGTTCGGTTTAGTAAGGTATCCACTGCATGCGGCACCATAACAATAAGTGTGTTATCTAACACTATTCCAGCAGACTGTCAAATAGAAATCGCTGCTGCTGCTGTTGCTTTGAGACAACTAGGCAATGCTTTAGCTACTGGGTCTAACGTAGCCGAAAAATATGCACATGGCTGTTGTTTGTCTCCAAATCGCTGCGTTAAAACTGACAACGCACAACCTTCTCTTTCATAAACGTAGAGCATGAAAGGCTTACTGTAATCGGGAGTACCCAATACAGGAGCAGAACACAGAGCAGCACGCAAATCAGTAAAACTCCTCTGACATTCGTCAGTCCATGGAAGGGGCTGAGGCGTATCTTTCAAAGTGAGTGCCAATAAAGGCTTGGCCAACAAAGAGAAGTTAGGGATCCACTGCCTACAATAAGAAGTAATACCCAGAAAGGCACGTACCTCCCTTTGTGTGGATGGCACAGACATTTGCGCAATCGCCTGAATTCGTTCTGGAGTTAATCGTCGTCCCTCCTTTGATAGGAGATGACCCAAATAGGTAACCTCTCGACGAACGTATTGTAGTTTTGAAGGTGAAACCTTATGATTCAGATTAAACAGATGGCGTAACAATGCAACAGTCACTTCTTTGCAAATATCTTCTGAATCAGCAGCAATCAATAAGTCATCCATGTATTGGATAAGAGCAGCACCAGACGGCAAATGAAAAACATCAAGATGACATTTTAAAGCTTGACTGTAAATAGAGGGACTTTCACAATAGCCCTGAGGTGCCCGCTTAAACCGGAAGCTTCGGCCTCCAAGAGAGAAGCCAAAAATAGCCCTACTCTCTTCAGCAATGGGAATACTAAAGAAGGCATTGTTTAGATCGATAACAGAGAACCAAGTCGCTGTGGAAGGTATCATCGTCAACAGAGCAGTGATATCTGGGACTACGGGAAATTGTGGTACAACAATTTTGTTTACCTCCCGGAGATCAATCACGAAACGATATACAGGAGGTTGAGAAGGATCAGTGCGTTTAAGAACAGGAAGAATAGGACTGTTGCATATGTTACCTCTCGTTTCCTCAACCACACCCTTCTGAATCAAATCTTGAATGATTTCCAAGAGTGCTTTTTCACCTTCAGTAGAAATTCTATACTGCGGAATACGTGGCAATTCAACATTAGGCTTAAGAGTGACAACATAAGGTGGAATCTCAAGACAACCCACATCGTTCGGACCCGTGGCCCAAAGTGTCGACGGAAGAGAAAGCAATTCAGGTGAAAACTGATCTTTGGACAAATACATTTGAGAGATCAGTTTTTGTCCTAAAGTAAGATGTACACCAGAGGGAGAACAATATATCGTAGCATGCATTCTTTTCAATAAGTCCAAACCCAACAGATTCTCACCGCAACCATTCGTCAAAAGAAGTGAAGCTTCCAAATCATAAGGGCCAATTGAAATAGGCAAAGGGCAGGAAACCAGATTACGAACAGGGGCGCCAGAAAATCCTACGGATATATTCGTTAAGCCAGACAAAGGTGCCCCAGGGAGTTTGGAATGAATGATAGAACTTCTCATCGCCCCAGTATCTAGGAGAAATGGCTCTGAAACACCCATTGTAGTGACATTAACATAGGGTCCATTCTGATCTACTGTAATCGACACAACTCCCTTACTTTGTCCATGGCTGTCCTAGTTAATATGAAGACTCTCATTCTCGCCTTCTACATAACAATCCTCATTATAATACTGTGTAGACCTAACATTTTGCTGATCAAAATAATTCACAGAATTGGGAAGAGGAAGGGAACGTTGTTCTTGAGTAGACATACCTCGACCTCTACCTCTGTTTGCGGACTAGAGGCCACCACGACCTCGTGAAGCAGATAATGCTCCATTGCGCTGCAATAAAATCGGACAACTACTTTTAAAATGACCTTCTTCTCTACAATAGGCACATTGACTAGGACCTAACAAAGGTCGCGGAATATATGGCTCAGGTTTTTGATACAACCTCTGAAACTGCGGGGGCTGTTGAAACTGAGGCTGAACATAGCGAGGAGGATAAGCTTGTTGCAAGAGAACCTTTGTCTTCAGTTCTTTCGTCTTCTTCTCTTGCTTTTCTCTTTCTTCTTTATCTCTATTTTCATAATATTGTGCAGTAGCCAATATCTGGGCAGAGGAAGAAACAGCCCATGAACTTTCAGAATCTTTCAATTTGTGTGACAGCTCGGGAAGCAAATTAAATACGAATTTGTCCACAAATAATCGCTGACCACCCTCTGTAGCCATATCTTGACCACTGTGATTAATAATTGTCTCCTCGAAACGAGTAAAGAAATCAGAGACACACTCATCTTTCTTTTGTTTGCATGCTGCTAATTTATCCCAGTTAACTCTCAATGCAGGCATCATCGTTTTCATTAATGTAATAATCCTACCAGGGAGTTCCGAAATCAAAGCGTCAGGTTTTGCACCACCCACTTGGTCTCTATCTGTGGCAGTTATAACATCCCAATTAGCACCTAATTCCTGTGCGTGATTCTCTTTACGAATCCTAGCCCATATTGTCTGTGGTACTACATTTCCCATCAACTTATCGATATCAGCTAGGTTCATGATGCAAGCGTCAACTGTCTGTGATAATTCTTTATAATAACCTGCAGGGTTTTTACGAGGATCCGTTAGAGTCTGCTTAAGAACCAAAACTTCAGATCGTTTCCATGGAACATGTACCCATATACATTGAAAATGAGCAGGAATAGCTGGATTATTACCTTGAGCTGCGACCTCTTCCTTCCATACTGGAGGAACCTCTCTCATGGGGTAATTTTTCAGTGTCAGTCTAACCGACGGATCGGAATCAAGGAAAGTTTCAGAGAACAACAAGGATCTATAAGAAATATGTGTCCTTACAGCTTTCTCAACCTTAGAACCCACAACAAGTCCTTTATCAAAATCAGTCTGAACATCTAACAGATCCTGTGGGATTGGACTCAAATTCACATCCTCCCATTCTTTAATGAGAGTATCGCACATTACATTAAAAACATATCTTTGCGTAGGCGCATTCCATTGTGAGAAAGTAGACATAATATCAGGCACACTATACTGAGGACCCTTCTTGATCCATTTACGTGCGAGAGAGTCCAACCTTTCTCGTTTTTCAGAATCTGGGAACGGACTACGAGATTGTCTTCGAGCAAAAGCCGGAGACACATTTAAAGCTTCAAAGAAAGGAGATAGAATACCAGTGACGGTGTCCGTGAGACGCTTACGCACAGACGGAGAATTGGACATAAGAATAGGGGACAAGGTATTAGGCGAACTAGTGGAAGGAGAACCGGTAATTGCAGGAGGAGAAGAAGGCAAAGGAAATTGAAGATCAGGAGATGAGGGCAAAGAAGTTGAAGCTAAAGGCAGAACTGGTAGAGGCGGAGATACTAAAAGGGGCAAAGGCGGAAGAGCCGGAACAGGCGGAGGTACTGCTGGCAGCTGAACAGGCTGTAACAACTGAGGTGCATTAGTACCTTGTGCATAGGGCGGAGGCAACCTCAATAAATGGGACATTAGAGGATCTTCTTCTAAATCTTTCTTGTTATCGGAAGGGGAAACAGGCAATACCGGATAACATTTATCTATCGCCATACGATGCTGTCTTTCTGAAATTACCATTGCATTATTAATTTCATCATCTTTGAATTGTTGGGCAGCCTGTATAATAGTCATACCCTGTGCTTTCCTATCTCGTTTTGCTTGCTTAATTTCTCTCTGTTTGGCTTCCTTACGCCAAAGGCGGAAAGAGTCAAACATAGCCGGCCGGGCTTTTCTTTTGAATAAAACTGCTTCCAAATTATCTAGCACATCAGAATCGAAACTACCATTTTCTGGCCATTTTAAAACACCATCTTTCTTTGTGTATCGGGTCCATGTCTCGTTAAAGGCAATGGGGCCAATACCATGTTTTGAATAGAGCTCACATGTGGGAGTTCCAACCGAAGGAATCGGACAAGAGTCCTCAAGTCGGGAATCCCTATTACAACCAAAGCAACAAAGTTTTCCAAACTTAGTCAGACCAGGCATCTCGTGATTTCACCGGACTGTTCACAAACTTCAAGGGGGTAAAACTCAGTTTATGCAGCACAAATGCCCTTACCCTCGGCTTCGACTATTGCAATAGTCGAATCTAAGAACCAGAGGAACTAAGGACAAAAATTGTGGGCGCGACCCACGAAATACTTAACTAAGGACATCTTCTTACACCAACAGAGGCCCGTCTATCGTCTCGCCTTACCATACATCACCAAAGGAAGGGCCAAGGCAGGGCGGCAGTCAGGGCAGCAGTCGTTAGTAGCCGTCAGGAAGGAGTAACCACGCTGAAACAGACCTTCGGACCACTTTCGACATACAGGGGTCGCTTGACGTGGCTCGCGATTCCTCCAGAATTTTCTTGCGGGGTTCCTCATGACCTTCGGGCAGAACTGGTACCACTGAAGCCGCCCTACGTTGGGCGCCAGTTGAAGAACCAGAACCTTTTGGACCTGGCGGCGCAGGGTACACCTTAATCTCCTGGGTTCTCCTGCTTAGCTACACAGAGACACGGGGACACTCTGTCGGCGTAAAAGATCAGATTTATTAGCTGCAGCTAGTACAGTTGTCCCAGAAGTACACGAGGTAGGTTCTCAGGAGACTGCCACTTCACTCCGTGGCGCACAATCTTATATACCACATATGTAAAATATACATTAACTAAATACACACCCAGAACATATAGAAAAGAGCCAATAAGAAAAGTTGGAAAACAGGACAGCACCAATAGGAAAGGTTTGAAAACAAAGTATCAGATGTCTCGAAGAAACCTCTCCTCCAACTGTGCTTGTCACCCCTCCCTCAAACTAATTCATTAACAGATCCACAACTAACTTGCAGGTGGCGAGATACGTTTGTGTGTGTTGGAGGACAGTTGTGAAACGAGAGAATGCTAGCAGAGGACAGCGAAGGCCAGACGATAAGATAAAGTCAGAGGAGAATAGTGTGAACCAACAGATAGTTGAGACGGGGATTAGAAAAACCAGACAGGGATTAGTGTACTCGGCCAATCCTAACACCAGCTTTGCAAATAGAGGCAGGAGACTTATTTTGACACGTAGCTGCAGAAAAAGCAGAAAAAGACTTCGATCGTCGTGCTGCCTGAGTGAGGGCAACACAAAATGGCGGTGGAGCACAAAATGGCGGGCCGATACGATCACAATCAAAAATCGAAGTTCCTCATTGGGTGGGTGCTACTAGCATGGAGTATTGAATTGCCTGCGGTAATTTTCCTATGCAATTTAGTCTGTATAGTATTATCTTTAATGTAAATTTCAACATCTAAAAATTCAACTTTTTGATTGCTAATAGTAGCAGTGAATTCAAGATTTAAACTGTTATTGTTGATTTCACTTACAAAGATTTGAGCTGATTCTTTAGAGCCCTGCCAAATTACAAAGACGTCATCTATATAACGCCACCATTTATTAACATATAGTGCAAGTGTGTCCTTGGGTGTCAGCCCGAGGACATGTTCCTCCCACCAGCCCACGTGCAAACACGCGTAGCTGGGAGAAAAACATGCCCCCATAGCCACACCTCTCAGTTGTTGATGCACTTCCTTATTAAAGAGGAAAAATGTGTTAGTTAGGCAATCATTTTTAGTAGCATCTTGTTATGTTGATTGTTTAGCACACTTCTATTTGAAAGAAACTGACCAATAGCATTAAGTCCATCACTATGGTTTATGCTGGTATGTAGTGAGCATATGTCCATAACTATAACATAGCAATCACTATTCCAGGTGACGTCCTGTAATTTGCTTAGAAAATGTCTGGTGTCTTTAACAAATGACGGAAGGCTCACTACATATTCGTGAAGAAAAAAATCTACATATTTAGACATAGATTCCAACAGCCCTCGTTGTGCTGAAATTATCGGTCGACCAGGCACAGGGATTACCTGTTTATGCACTTTGGGAATAAAATACAGTGTAGGGGTTATAGGATAATCTGTTTTAAGGAAACTGTATTCTTCTTTGTTGATTAAGCCTTCTCTTTTCCATTGTGCCAATTCCTTAAAGATTTGATCCTTCACCAATTTTAATTTGTGAAAAGAAGCTTTTCTGTAGCATGCCGGGTCATCAAGATGTCTCATGGCTTCCTTCTTGTAAGCATCACGAGGCCATAGAACGATATTGCCTCCTTTGTCAGCTTTATTCACTATTATTGTATTGTCATCACCAATCTTTCGCATGAGTTTCGAATATTGCTGCTCCGCATAGCTTCTATGTTTGATCTTTTGAGCAAACGTTCTATTCAACTCCTTAAGATCCTCAATAACACATTCCCCAAAGATGTCAATAGCATCTCTAGGCATCATGGGGACGAACGTAGATGGTGGGCAAAAAGGACTCAGTGCAGCACTTGTACTTGCAATACCCATTAGTTGAAGATCATTTTGTGTATTGGAAGTAGACTCATCTGAATGTCCTGCCAAATTGTATATTGTTCTTAAAGTAGAGACATCAGAGACCTGAAATTTATTGCTGGGTTTATTATCAGCCACAAGCGTAATTACAGTGTTAGTTGCTTTATTCAATTTGTGAAATTTAATTATTTTCAACTTTCTGATAAATTTGAATACATCGATACGTGTTTGTACATATTTAAAACCGTTCTTAGGACAAAAAGAAAGCCCCAGAGCCAGAAGTTGATTTTCCGCGGCATTGAGGTCAATGTTGGTCAAATTAATAACTGTATTGGAAGTGGTGTTAGTATTAGGGTTTAGTTGTTTGCCCGTTGGTTCCCTCTCCCTCTCCCTCTTTGTCCTTTCTTGAAGCCTCCTCTGTTTGCGCCTCTATTTGCGGCGCTTATTCCACTTGTGAAATTTACTTTCTCGGGTAACCTCGGTCTCAGCGTATGCATGCGGTCTTCTATTATAAACCCCAATTCCTCTGATGGTGTAAAATTAGTTTGGGATATGTTGGTAGTTGCTGAATTATTGAGCTGCCGTCATCTGAGTCGAGGCTACTGACAGCTGAACTTAAATCTGTATCCGTTGTTGCCCCTTTTTCATCATCTTGTATAAGGACCGGTAATGTTTTATCAGTCATTGCTTGTCTTTTTACTGATTCATACTTTTTGGAAAAGGTGAAGATTCTTCCAGTTTCATAGTCCTTTTTGTCACGTGCAAATTTAAAAACTTTGCGCAATTTAATGGTCCCTTCATGTTTATCCAAACGTTTCTTGATGTCAGCTTTACCTTTTTGCACTATCTCTTGTTGACCCATTGCTTCCAATTCGAGATTTAATAAATCAATCTGTTTGACAATATCGACTCCATCTATTTCTGTATATTTTATTAGGATACAGACCATATTAATAGAGGCTTCAAGATTGTTGGCAGCCCATTCCTTTAGCATTAGGGGGTTACGGTTCTCAAAGGATGGAGTAATGAGAACCCGCAACCCCCTAGGGACTCTACCCACTTCCTTATATTTTTCAAGGGATTTCTTCTCCCACCATTTTGTCAATTCAATGCGCTGTAATTTCTCCAGTTTCTTTAGTAGCGTTTTTACATCATTGTTGTCCTTCATGATCTCACTAGCACCATTTTTATTGTCATTAGTTTCTGGCAAGTTTGAAAATAGAGCGTCCGCCACCGCTTCTCGGTCCCGAAGCACGTCCGCTGCTGCCGCCATAGCGGTATGAATAGGGAATCTGATATACACTCAAATAGGTAACGGCCAAAACACACTTAAATGGTACGTTCAGGCACGTAAATCAATTCAAAATCTCTGCACCGGCAAACAGTCTGTAAGTCTTTACAGCCAAGCTGCACCCAACGGCTCACCTCGGGTATGGAACTGGTTGCTATCGGCGTCCTCCGACACCTCATACTTCCCCAGCTCGATCCTTCTGGTTCAGCCGAAAATGTTGCAGCTGTATGCTTTCTCCTTACGTGACCACGGGGGGTTGGCCGACTATACTCCTTCCGGGTTAAGTTACAAAAACGCCGTAGCAAGTAGCCGTAGCGATATTTGCTGCCAACAGCCAGCCAACTTTCGCAGAGAGGGTCTGTTTAGAATAGCGGTGACAGCATAACCGCCGTATTCACATGAAAGCACAGTCCTGGCACTAAGTTTGTTTCGGCAAACGTGCAGGAATGGACCATACAGGAAAAGTAATTTCTTTACGTGATGTTTATTCTTCCCTCAGCAACATGATGCGTTTCGACCGGGTAACCCCGGTCTTGATCACATGACATGTTGAGACCAATAGTGCAATTAAATACTGTTAGACCTGGCATCTTTGGCGTGGTTTCCCCTGACTTTTTGTCTCTACCTCCTGTATTTTTGACGCTGTGCTGGATTTCGTTTTTGCTGGTTTAGATGCTTTGGGCACTTTGCCACTGCTGATCAGTGTCAAAGTGCAAGTGCTCCCTAGATCAATTGTTATTGTAATTGGTTATCCATGATTGGCATATTTGTTTCACCTGTCAGCCCCTAGTAAAGTGCACTGAGGTGCCAGGGCTGGTGATTCAAATGCTACTAGTGGGCCTGCAGCACTGATTGTGCCACCCACAGGAGTAGCCCTAATATGGTGTCACAGGCCTGCCACCGCATTGCCTGGGTGCAGTTGCTAACTGCCATGCTGACCTGACCAGTGTCCACACTGGCCAGGCTTAACCCTTCCCTTTCTGTACACATTGGACACCCCTATGGAAGGCCCTAGGTACCCCCCTGGGCAGGGTGCAGTGTATGTGAAAGGTAGCGCATGTATTGGTGTAGGTGACATGCTCTGGTAGTGAATTACAGCCATTTTCGTTTTTCACTATTGAAAGGCTATCTTGCCCATAGGCTATAATGGGGAATGCTGAGTATAATGTTTACCTGCATATCTTCCCATAGGAGCAAGATAAAAAGCTAAAGTCTGGTATCCCTGAATTCAGAATTTAATAACCCATCTTTTAGGAAGGATGGTTTTTAAATCCTGTGTGTGAAAACAGCACTTTTAGAAGGTGGCTGTTTTCCTTTTCTGCCCTTTCTGTGTCCCTTGGCCTGTTTGTGAATTGACTGTCTAGTTTGTGAGTGACAGGGACAGGGGTGGCTCCCAGAGGCTGGATGAGTCAGCCCAGGGCTGAATAGGGAAATTCCCCTGTAGATGGGTGGGAGGAGTAGCACCTGGGCCTGAATAGGGCTGTGCCTGCCTTCCACAATGCTGGCTCCACTGCCTGCTGGACGGCTGACGACCCTGCCCCTCTATCCCGAAGGAAAGAAGAAACCAAGTAAACAGAGTGCTCCAGGACTGGCCGGAACTGGTTCTGACTAGGCCACGGCCCCTCTGCCTGCAGAGGACAAAGGATTTTGGGGTATAAGTATTGGAACCCAGACTACAGAAAATTAGATCATCCTGGAATCAAGAAGGAACCTCTGCCAAGGAGAAAGCTGGAAGACTGAAGAGGAAGGACTGTCCTGCTGTGTGTTTGTGGGCTGACCTGCAGTTGCTTTGCTGCCAAGGTGAGGGGAAGGACTTTGCTGTTGCTGTGTCCCCTTGCTTGAAGAGATCTCCAAGGGCCTGAGAAGAGCTGGCCTCCTGTTAAGAAGTCCCAGGAACTTCACCCCCAGCTTCCCCCTGAAGTCTGCTGAGTGAGTTCTGCCCTTCCTAGAGTACTTGATCCAATTATGGGGCCTCTGGAAGTTGTGCCTGCTGTTGGGAAGCTGACCAAGAAGAAAGAAGAAAAGGATCTACACTTTTTCACGCACAGCCGGCTTAGCGAGATAATTTCCGTCGCTCCGCCTGTTAGCAGGCCGAATTTTGGCGCTGCGAACATCGTCGCAGAGCCAGCCCAGATCCCCGCTCCGCTCGTTAGCAGGCAGAATTTTATTGCTGCAAACTTCGTCGCGGAGCCTGCCGCCGCGGGGTGAGGATCGTCGCAGAGCCAACCAAGATCACCGCACCGCTCGCTAGCGAGCCGAATTTTATCGCTGCAAACATCGTCGCAGAGCCAGCCAAAATCACCGCACCGCTCGTAAGCGGGCAGAATTTTATTGCTGCGAATATCGTCGCTGAGCCAACCCAGATCATCGCTGGTGAAATTGTCGCCCCGCTCGTTGGCGGGCCGAATTTTGTCGCATCGTACCTTAGCAAGTAAATTTCTACCAGAAAAGCTACGCCTTGGAATCCATACAAGTATCGCCTCACTCCCCATACAGACCGGATTCGTCGCCCACGCCAGCAGCGTGCAGCAGGGTTGCGGCCTCGCCTCCCCAGGGTCTCAGGACTGACGCTGTTGTTTGTTTTTCGACGCCTGAGCGCCGCTAAGAACTTTTATCGCATCACCGGGTACTGTTGGCTAAAATTGACGCTAAGGTGAATGATTGTGTCGCTAAGCTAAGAACTCTTTTTGAAACCATATTCTTGAACTGTGTATTTTGGATTTTTGTCGTTTTGGTCTTGTGTAGTGTATATAAAAGTACTTTATTTATCTACACTGGTGTGGAGTCCATTTGTGGTGTTTTCACTGTGTTACTGTGATTGTTGGTGCAAATACTTTACACATTGCCTTTGATAAGCCTGTCTGCTCGTGCCAAGCTACCAAGGGGGTGAGCAGGGGTTATCTAAAGAGTGTATCCCCCTTACCCTGACTAGAAGCAAGGGTCCCTATTTGGACAGAGCTAACTAGCCCTGCCAACTAGAAACCCCCAGATCTAACAAATACTATATTGCAAATGAAGTCTTGACGAAAAGGACGCCACAGCCTCACGAATTGGGGCTAGTTCGCGGAGTCATCGTGATATATACATATGAAAACTCACAAAGTAATCACTACATGAGAAACAAGCCCCTCCAATCGGGAGTAAGTGAAAAACAGGTCCCTTTATTACAGCAGGTATTCCATGAATGTGGCATTACGTGTTTCGACCCTCCTGGGTCTTAAATATATGCCGCTAAATGCGAGACGGCTGCTGGTGGTTTTTTAAATGTACTGTGGTGATAAACAGTAAGGAAGGACTAACAATGCACATATCTCATTAATGTAACATCACTTTAAATACATTTCCATGTTTCAAAGCCACTTTGAGATCGATTTAAAACCATTTTCTCACCAATAATCGTCTAATGCATAGCTATTGAAATGTTCAAATGAGTTGATCTCTAATCAACGTGTGCCCTCAATTGCTAGAACTCCAAGGTCCATAATGCAATGGAATGATCTGTAAATATCCCTAGCATCCTTCCATAAGTACCCAGATCTAGTGAGTCTTAGTGTGCGAGAAACCATGTACTTCCAGGCTCAAAAAGATTCAATTTCATGTAGGGCATGTCCAGAGTTCACTCGCATTTCATGTTTAGGAGCCTCCTAGTACGTTTATTTCAAACGGTATTTCTCATGCAAATACCTGCAGTTATATGTATGGGCGTTGTCACGCTTCCATTGTGTTAGGGTAAATACCCTCACAAACTCTGGCTACTTGAAGTACTCCGTAAAGAATAGCAGGCTGGGCTCCCACTCCAACAGTGGCTGAGCCTCCCGTGAGCAGTGTCACTAACTCAGCCATATCCTCCATTGTAATCGTAGGCTGCCTGCGGGCATCCATAGTATAAGTTGCAAATGAAGTCTTGATGAAAAGGACGCCACAGCTTCATGAGTCAGGGCTAGTTCGCTGAGTCACCGCAATATATGCATAAGAAAACTCACAAAGTAATCACTACATGAGAAACAAGCCACTACAGTCGGGAGTAAGTAAAAAACAGGTCCCTTTATTACAGCAGGTATTCCATGAATGTGGCATTACGGGTTTCGACCCTGCTGGGTCTCTTAATCATATGCCGCTGAATACGAGTCGGCAGCTGGTGGGTTTTTAAACATACTGGGGTGATAAACAGTAAGAAAGGACTAACAATGCACATATCACATTAATGTAACATCACTTTAGGCCCCTTCGATGCGCACGACGACCGGGAGCCGTCGTGCGCATCAGTGCTCGTGTACGCAGGACAGCTCCCGGCCGTCCTCGCACATGGCGCCGGAAATCCCTCTGGTGTAGGCACCAGAAGGATTTCCTTTTCTCGCCAAAAACCTCAGGTTCCCCAGCTCCTGAGGCACTCCCCCTGGTTTCCCTGAAATGACGATCAGCGCGCACATCGCGGTGTTGTCATTTCATAGAAACCAAAACTGAGATGAGCCTTTAGGCTCCTTTCAGTTTGCTTTCTATGTGCTCAGGGTACTATCTCAGCCCCCCAAGCACATAGAAAGACAAGAGAGGCTTCATTGGAAAGGGTAGAATCTCCCCTTTCCAGTGGCACCCCTTCCTAGTGCATCCCTGCTTGGGGATCGCCCCAAGCAGGGATCCACCCACTAGCCACCGGGGGGGGAGGAGCGGCCCCCTCGGGCAAGGGCCTTTGCTCCCCCCTAAAAATTGGCTACATTCAGTCTTATTGCTCCCACAAGGGGCAGAAAGCCCACTATGAACCAGGGATTTTTTGGGGCAATTACAATTAGGGTTGGTGCCTGCCCAAAACAGGCATACCAATGCCCCCCCTGCAAAAATTACAGCATTTATGCCCCCCCTGGGGGGCAGATGTGGGCAGTAGCCCCCAATCTGCTCCCCTGGGGGGGGCAAAAAGGCCACTAGACAGCAGGGGTTTTTTTTTGCCAATTTAAATTAGGGGTGGGGGCTGCCCAGAATGGGCGTGCCAATGCCCCCACCCCGCAAAAATGTGAGTCTTTTGGGGTGGGTGGAATTTTGTGGATCCTTGCAGATTCAAGAACTCTCCATCACAGAAATGTGAGGAGAATGTGTTTTATTTTTACAAAGTTTGAGGCTTGCAAGGGATTCTGGGTAACAGAACATGGTGAGAGCCAGACAAGTCACCCCATCCTGGATTCCCCTGATTGTCTAGTTTTCAAAAATGTATAGGTTTGCTAGGCTTCCCTAGGTGCCGGCAGAGCTAGGGTTCAAAATCTACATGTAGTCAGTTTTCACTGTAAAAATGTGGTGTGTCCACGTTGCGTTTTAGACCATTTCCTGTTGCGGGCACTAGGCCTACCCACACAAGTGAGGTTCAATTTTTCTCAGAAGACTTTGGGGAATGTGGGGTGGGTGGAATTTTGTGGTTCCACACAGATTCCAGAGCTTTCCACCACAGAAATGTGAGGAAAATTTGTTTTTTTGACAAAGTTTGAGGTGTGCAAGGGATTCTGGGTAACAGAACCTGGTGAGAGCCAGACAAGTCACCCCAGCCGGAATTCCCCTGGGTGTCTAGTTTTTAAAAATGTTGACAAGGACGACGCAGAGCACTCCACGGTGTCATGTCTTTCATTTATTATTTAAGCAGGCAGACGAGTTTCAACATTTCTGTCTTTCTCAATGCCCATTATGTTTACATGATTGATTTTAGGTGCTTTTAAAACATTGTCCTTGTAAGTGAAGATGGACAAGCAAGGAGCGGACGCTCCGAAACGCGTAGGGTGCTGTTGCCAAAATAAAATAAATACACGTTGGAAAGAAGCTCGGGCTGTGTTGTTGTTGGTCGTGAAAAAGGACAGCACGTTTGGTGGAACATTAGGGGTGCGTGACCCCGTCACGGCCCACCATCGCCAAAGAGGCTTAGGTACTCCGCGAAAAGAGTTTTTTCTGGATATATATATATATATATCGCATAAACACTCTTCCACCACTTCTCCTCTCCTTCGGTTAGTAGATAAAAAGAGCACGGACCACGTAATCCTTAAAATTCCGCTCTGTTTATTCAAAACATCTCGCAAACAGAACGGCAGCCATTACGCGTTTCGTCCCTCCCTGGGGACTTGCTCACATGACATATATATATATATATATATATAGACATAGATATATATAAATATATATGAATAACTAAACAAATAGCCGCCTTCTAGTAGCAGCCTCCTGCAGTGTGCGGCTTGTTTGAACTTTTTTGCCAGGGCTGACTTTGGTTTCCATTCAGCCTCTATCAGGCAAAGCAGTAAAATGTCAGATTCTCAACCTTTCATCTTTCTCATTAAAACAAGCCGCACACTGCAGGAGGCCGCTACTAGAAAGCGGCTACTGGGTTAGTTATTCATGGGTGACGGCAACCTATCCTACTGGGAAATTGCAAGAGTGACAGAATGGCCACTCACGCCCTTTCCCTGTAATATGTGAAAGTCAGAAAAGATCAGTGTACAGATGAACTCTCCCCCGAGAGAAAAGTTAACACATGTTCAGTTTCCGCACCGAGCGACATTTCCCTTCAAGAAAAAGTGGATTTATCAACACCTACATGCATTTAAGGGAATAAGTCCGAGGTGCTTTTTCGGCAACTGGCAATTGCCTTTTCATCACCAATAATTAGCACCCTAAAAAATCGATGGAACCTAAAGATACGAGCTGCTACTGAATGTCTGCAAAACAGGACAAAAAATCGCAGACCTAGCAGTCTGTAAAATCCGAGAGCAGGCACAAGTTCCAAACAAAGCAGCTGGTCTGCATTTCAGAAGCTTATTTTCATATGGGCGTCTGCGTGCTCTGAGAATCGTCTGCTAATGACTCGAGAACATGATGCTCCAGCAATGACGGTTTATAAAAAGACATCTGATTTTTTTATGAGTCAATTATGAATCATCTTAAGCATGAACAACACTTTACAGATCCCTTTTGGTAAAACTCTACTATACCTCAATTTCAACTTACTAGATCAGATGTCTGCTCCAACGCATGAAATGCAGCGTCTGATTGCCACGTGCAGTTCTTGCTTGATGTTGCAGGTAAGTGGTTGAGGGTGAAGATGGAAACATTTCCACAACTTTGGAACATGCTTCAATTCCTAAATTCTGCATTTGTGGAGAAATATAAATTAGCATCATTCAACCTTGAATCTCCCTATAACTGGGCAGGTTGTCCATTTGGCTAGCAAGCTGAACCTTCTTGGCTCATCTGCTCAGAATATAAACAGAGAGGGGTTGGTTCTAAGTTGCAACTCTGTTATGTTGGCCATGTGTTCCCAGTCTTAGGTCCAGGGCTCTAGAAATCACGGAGACTGAGCTTGTACTTTGACTCCTTTCTTGGCCATTGCTATGCACCTTTTCCAGCATGCAATCAAGACGCGCTTAATTGTTTGTTCGTCTCTGCCACTTGAAATTATACATTGTAAATTCGTAAAACTTGTAGAACTATTTTAATTGATGGATACAGTACATTTGCATTCAGACATATACATAAATATATAAATAATGCATCAGGCCCTGAATAAATTGCAAACAGAAAGCATTTCAAATCTTAAATTGATTTATATTGCGGTATTTTTAGACAGTGGCACTTGAACAAGTTTCAGAGGGGGGGTGCTGTCATTAATATTGCATTACTGAAGCCATAGGGATTGTAAAAAATAGGAGTGTCACACAAAGAACAGGTATAGCAAATCAGGAGAGTGGTAAGCGTTTGTGCTTTTTGGAGAACACTTTTGGAAATCTATTACTAAAGCATGGTATGGTAGCATGGTATAATTTGCAGACAGCAAATTTTCCACTGAACTGACCAATAAATTTGTTCAGACATAAAGTGTTGCTAATAAAAAGCGCACAAATGATAATGAGTGGAAATCAGCATTCAGGAAATAGGAATATCTTGGATTGTTTTAGTCCTATTAAAATCAGTTTCCATCAAATTTCAGAGTTACAAAAAATGGTGCTTCATTTGTGCTTCCCAAACTAATTATATAGCCTAAAGCATTTGTCCAGTTCATTTACATGTATTTTAGCTTTATTGCGTATTAGACAAAAATTACATCCTACAGCTTTTCCTTTCACATTCCATGTACCACGCAAGATTGCCACATAGTTCACTTTACAAAATCATCTCTCTTTGCAGTCAAAGAAAATAAATACCAATCTACATGTTAAAAGAATAAGCACCGATGTGCCAGACCTTTGAACTCCTTCTTTGAAGCACAGCAAATGTTACTAGACAAAAACAAAATTAAAAGGCATCTTTATGGATCATTCACCTTCTGAGCTCTGGTGTGGGTATTTTAGGGGTTGCTTCAGCACCCTACTTCCAATCAATATAAGTTTTATTTTGACAAAGATGTCATTAAAAGCTGGGAGCTGCAGCAAATGTGTTGTGGTCCTTAGTGGCAGCAAACAAGTTTTACTAAGGTAACACAGGATTTGAATCCACATTATAGTTTATGTTGAACATTATATAACTGACCATTTTCTCATTACTGCACTCAGATAAAATAATTCAGTGGGTTAATTCTGCTTCTGCTACTGCGGCAGGGGTGATTCAGATATTCATTCTTGGTATATCCAAATTGGCAAAAATTAGTAATAATAGTTTAGTAATATCAAGCCATATCATTAAAATGTTAAGTTCACAATTTATTTTGCACACAGCAATTACATTGGTTCTCTGGAGTAACAGACCTACCTCTTTAGTGAAAACTCAACTCAAAGACTGATTCTTTTAGCTTCCATCATTTGCAATATTTAAAACAGTTTATAGAGAAATGTGCAGCTGAGGCACTCCTAAATGCTTATGTTTTGGGAACCCGGATGGAACTTCAAGAGGTAATTAGTGGCCTAAATGATATAGGGTAAGACATGAGCATGTGAAAGGCTCAATTTGTGTTGATACATGTATTAGTGTAATTTTAAAATAAAGAGTCTGATAGAGAAGTGATCAGCATCAGTACAGCGTGATATTAATAAATAGTTAAAAACTACAAAGTGGTACCCAAAGAAAGAATCGAGATTTACCTTTATTCAAACTGCGAAGCCTAAGAAGTCTACGAAATAATGAACCTTGGAGGCAAGTCAAGGATGAATATTAATGTAATATTGATGCACAAATATAAAAAAAACAAGCGGATATAATTAATCGAGAAGATTTTAATAAGATAGAACACCTAGTTTACCTAAGGGAAATCAAAACCTAAGACATCTGACTTCAAAGTGACTTCAAACTGTTATCCAGGTGCCTCAAACAGGTAAACTATGGCCCATGCCAAACAAACTAGGAAATGAATGAATAACGGATCACCGAGATATGCTAGTACCCACTGAATGCATCTTCGAGTTCAAAAGTTGGACAATAGTGGATGCGAGAGTTGCTTTCAACGCACTGTACAATTTCCATGCAGTTTTCCAGACTCCTGACAAAGCAAGGTGGTGGTCCCAAATTATAAAACTTTGGAATGTATCAGTGTAGACAACGAACTGAAGCATTCTGGACAACTTGGGGATTGACTAGAAGATGAAAAGAGAATTCTGCAAATAAAATTATGTCATCTGTAATTGTGGGCACTGGGACAGAACTCTCTGCAACAGAACAGATCTTAGTATTACAGTCATTGATAGGGATATTTTGTAATTACTTTGTCAATGTAGGGGGCTTTGTTCTTTTAGAGTATTGCAGCCTTACTGTCTGTAGCTTCAGTCGGACTGAATGATGATTTCCGGGAGCGGTGGCATTCTCTGCAACAGTTACCTGCATGTTTTCGTCTCCTTTGTATACTTTTTTATTAATTGACAAACTATTTGTATTTTCTAACAGTTTTTAAGTTTAATATAAGTCATTGGAGGGTTTTTGGAAAAATTGTAGAACCACATATGGTAAACGATAATTATGTGTTTTGATAAGTTTAAATATTATGTTTAAAATGTAGCGATCGGAATATATATTTTTTATTTTAATTTTAGCAATATTTTGTGTGGTGATAATTTAATTTTTGTGGCATGGGTGATGTGTCAGTTGTTTCATTGTATTGAACTAATTGTATATTTTATTGAAATGTTTAGTTTTTTTCTAATATGTTTGTGACTGTATTTTGTTGCCGATGTTTTTTGTTTTATGCATTGAATGTCGATATTTGGGCTCTCTGTATTTGTAGGCATCTTTTGTCTCAATATTATTGATGTCAGTATTATGTCATAGATGTGAATTCAAATTACTTGGCTTGCATGTAAAGTCAATAGGGTGTAAAATGGACAAAGGTCACATTTGTTTGAGTAGGATAACAAGATGAATGTAGTGTTGGGGATGATTTTCAGACCAAAGGCAAACACACATGTGGGAGAAGAGTAGCATATATAGTTGTGTGTTTGATAGATGATCAAACGTGCAAGTGTCACACTGAGAATGTTTTATTCTGAAACCGATGGTCTAAAAAGATTCAGAAGGACAGCTGAATAAAGTTTGTCACGTGTCACAGTGTGACCAATAAGGTAACAGAGTTCCCATGAAGAGGAGGTCACAGTTATTTTTGGTTTTCAGTCTAGAGCCACCCTATTTATCTCATTTTTTTGTGGAGTACAAGCACTTGAGTTTTTTGTGATGTCAGGATTTTGGTGTGAACATTGATGAGTGGCCCAGACACTTTTAGTGCAATATATGTGAAGTCATGAATGGAAAGTCACCAAAATGCCAGGGGTAGATTAATTCATACCACTAACTGCTTTATATGCTGCCAAAGATGTGCGAGAAGAGAACGTGCTGAAAACTAAAATGCAGAAAATAAGCATAGCTCTATGAGCAATGCTTCCATTTTGTTCTACCTACGGATTTCTAGGGCCTGAGGTTAGAGATAGCACCGACAGTTCCAGGGGCACCAGAAGACAAGCTGGATGAAGCAGTTGCATGCAAACCCTACCAATCCGTGTCCGAACGCCCAACTACAGTGCTCAGACCAATCACAATGCTGCATTGCAGCATTGTGATTGGCTGTGTGGAGGCTAGATGCAGGGTGCTTTCTGCTGCAGGGACTTTAGGAAGAAGGAAACTGAAGAAGGCTGAGGAGAGGCGGTGGCCGGCAAAAAGGGAAGTGTTTTTATTTTTTAATTCTCCACCCCCCCCTGCCCACCACTCCCATACGGTAGCAACCAGTACAGGATTTAACCATCCCTCGTTGAAAGTATAAAGAAACAAACCTTGCATTCTGCCACACAACCCATTTACCCTTTCTCAAGCAATATACAACTAACACCTGCCCTCCTGCCACCAACTCTACCACCCTCCTCATCCTCACATGAGTGGGGCGTCGGCTCCAATCGGCTTGGCTTGTTTTTCCTGTCAGTACAGCTCTACAAAACCCATGCTGACAGGGGAATGTGGCCGGTGGTGCAGATGCAGTACCTGCTATTTTGCTTTCCCTCCAGCTGGTCTGCGGAGACCTGGAAGAGGCGGAAGAAGGTGGGTAACCCCACCAACTGCCATTTCACCACCGTGATCGGGTCCCCACAGGCAGGAGAAAGGCAGGGGAGCACAGGGGGAGTCAGTGCTTTAAGTGGGGTCATCAGGGCTGGACTGGGAACAGCAACCAGCCCTGGCAGATTGCTGCTCGACCGGCCTTGGGGGGGGGGGGGTGGTGCTAGTTAGAAGCACTGCTCCTGCTTTTGTAACAGACGACCGACTCCCAGTGACAAAACCGCCCCCCGTGGCCACAAAACACGTCCCCACTCCTCAGGCCCACCGGGGCAACGCCCAGTGCCCACTACGGCCAATCCGGCCCTGGGTGTCACAACAACTGAAGAAAACAACTTTGTTTCCCACTGTTAAGTCATAGCAGTGAATGACCAGGTTTGGGTGTGGTTATTCACACAAATCAGGTAATGGCTTCCATGAAAGGGTACATAACAATGTGAGTTCAGAGACAAGCAGTAAGATTCCTGCACTCATAACAAGGGGAGGGGGGACTGCTCCACCAGCAGCACATTGGGTTAAACTGCTGTTGCTGTATATGCAGTGGAGGTGCATTGGTGGACACCTGTCATATCTGCTGCAGAAGTTGGTTTATTGAGGCATCTTTCAGAAAGGCTTATCCATGACTGATATAGACACAAAAATGTCATTACCGGGGCATGTGGTACCCATACACAATTTGTAAGAAAGTAATATCTAGGATATACGGGTTGAAATGTCATATAACCAAGGTCACTGGAATTATGCGATTGTGCAGCCACAGGGATTTTTGCATAATATAATTCTGCCGCATTTGACACATAATTTATCAAATGCAAAATAATTTATTTCCAGCTAAAACGGTTGAAAAGTTACTAACGATGCATCGACACATGTTGCTGTGCAGTGGAAGTCCCTTTGCAAAGCTGGACTGGTCACCTTTCTGTTGCTTATTGCTATATTTGGGTAGTAAACTGGTACTAAAGAGTTGCAACCAATGCCCAGACAGTGTTACCGGGTTCAGAAATTGAGGAAATAATGAAGGAATTTCTCTTACAAAAATGTTGTGCATAATTTGCCTTTCTTGCTGCAAAATTTACTCCACCTTGCCGCATAATTTGACCCTCTCTTGAGCGACGTGTGGCAAAGTATGGTGACTGATTGGGTCCATTTATGTGCTGCCCCACACCGAAATGGGTCTTTTGCTTCTAAAATGCAACGTATGCATATGCTCCACAGTTGAGGGATGTGTGGATGAGCAGATATATATTTTTCTAGAGGAGCGTCAGGAGAGTGGTTTGGTAAATGATTTAAGAAATATTTTCCAACGCATTTGCCACAAACATTTGCACATCTGACTTACAAAGTGAGAGAAAATTCACTCACTTTTCCCTTTCTCGAATGGTGTCATTACGAAGGGAAGGCACCTAATGGTACCTTATTGCTATAAAACAGCAAATAAAATGCAAATATACTTCTGAAATGTCATCAGCTTCCTCATCCCATGTATGCATAACATTTCATATTACCATGCCCTTCCGTCGGAAAATAAAGACATTTGTGAATTACTCCAGTTTTAAGAAGGAAATTACGTGAAATTGTCCATACGATCGCAAATTCAAAATATGCATATGAATTGATGCTTTATTTCCACATGTGGTTGGTTGCCCGTGCTGGGCACTGGGACGACATTTTTGTGACCGGTACTCATTGTAAGACTTTGACCCTGAAGAGTAGACAAAAATTGCCCCAGAGGAGGGGAGAAAATGCAGGAAATGTGAGAAAGAAGTATTAGGAAAATGATAGGAAAGCAGCGACAGAGGGAGTAAAGGCAGTGATGAAAAATCCTTCAAGAGTCAGGTGTATGGTGTATAGTGGTGAAAAAAAGGCATTCCAAAAATGCTGACTTTCTATGACACTTGGACCATTATTAGTTAATTAATGGCGTGCCGCATGAAAAGCACGTACAAGCTGCACTTTGACCCCAGGGTCAAATGGGCGGCGGGGTGGCTGTGCGTTTAACAACACGAGGGCCACCAGTCAAGGCGCTGTCTCCTGCATGGTTCCTATCCATGGGATGGGCACCCCCCGTCTGATAGCCCCCTCTGTCCCTACCTATGGCATGAGCACACCCATCTGATAGCCATCCTGATGCTGGCCGACCTAGCTCGCTGTGCCCCAAGTAACTGCTAGCCAAGATAGCCGAGCGGCTGAGTGGCCGTAAAAGGCAAGGGCTATGCTGTAAGAGTGACAAATGGCACTCTTAATAGACTTCTAGCAAGCCTCACACTACATCATTTCAGCAGTTGTAACGTTACTGCACAACGGAACCAAGAAAGACCAGAGGGTCCGGCCGTTAGGAGGGGGATGCACCCGGATGAGGCATCAAGGCAGAAGTGTGGCCTGAATCAAATGAGACTCAAGTAACCCCCGGAGCTGGCCGTTGTGATCTCTACGACCTCTGACTCGCCTCCACCGCAAGAAACATTGAGGCGACAGATGAGGAGAGAACAAGTGAGGCTTGGGAAATGGACCGGCAGGCAAAATCAAATGAGACCGGAGAGAGCAGAGGCCGGCACCTTACCATGACCATAGTCAACCACGTAGAGTTTGAGCGTTGGAGTCTTGAGGACTCGGACACTACACCAGTGAGTGCCCCCAAGGTAGAAAGTAGAGGCTACTCATCAGGTCTTCGGGATTACAATCACGAAAGCAGGCAAAGTGGATAAACGGGCGACCTCAAGATGGCGGCCCCTTGGGATGGTGACGCAAATTGAGAGCTGGCCTGCCTCTACCCACTGCTGGGAGGTGCCAGCCTTTTAAACCTAGAGCGCTGCGGCGTCTGCCGCTTTGCCCTAATGAACGCAGGATCAATCCAATGGACCTAGAACTCTTTAACCAACGATATAAGGGGCTGGCTGCTACTCCAGGGAGAAGGTGAGGCATACTTTCCGCCTGCATTACTCATCAACATCAGCCCGGGGATGCGCGCTGGGGAGGACTGCCGGGCTCTGGGTCAATTGGACCAAGTCGTGTTTGTTCCCTGCCAGACCGAGAAGAGCTGAAACCCAGAGTGTGGAGGGTGTCTCATGGGAGTCCAATTGCTTGCCATACCTGGGAACTCAGCTATACCATGACCCGTTGGACCTCCTGGAGGGTAAGATAGGGCACGCGGTGTGCAGTGTTAAGAGGTGCTTTAAATTCTGGGGGACACTCCCGCTGTCTGTGGCAGGTAGGGTGGCTCTTGTGAAGATGATCACTTTACCCAGGCTTCTTTATCTCTTTGCGACGCTCCCCATATGGATCCTGCATAAGATTTTTGCGCAGGTCACCTCCTTGATAACGGAGTTTCTGTGGGGCAGCGGGAGGCGCAGAGTAGCACTTGTCACTATGCAGCGGCCCAGGACAGAAGGGGGTTTCGCTCTGCCGGACCTTGAGGCCTACTATCACGCAGCATAGCACCAGTGGTTCACGAAGTGGGCGGTGAGACGAATCCGGGATACAGAGGATTTGGGTGGGTAGGACCCCAGTTTGACCCAGCTCTCTCGGGTGCTGCTGCGATTGCCGGTGAGTGACAGTACGATTCCCCCTGACTTACAGACGGTGAGACAATGCTGGAATCGCCTGGCTCGGGGGGCTCGGGTACGAATCCCGTACACGCCAGAGATTCCACTGCGTATATGTGAGGCACTACCTCATGGCGGTGACTGGAGCAAACTGCGCCAATGGGAAGAGGCAGGGGTCATCACTATAGGAGACTTGTATGAAGAGGGTAACCTCCTCCCCTTGGATGACCTGTCAGAGCGTCACGATCTCCCACGAGGGGACTTTCTTTTCCATGCGGTACTAACGGCAGCCATTAGAAAGCACTGGAGAGAGGGGTTGGTGGAACCTAAAACGATCCTGGCCTGTCCATACGTGATGATGGCAGCGGGGACTATCAAGGCAGTTACCTGCCTATATAGGCGGATAACACATGACTTGCGACAGCCGTTGGTAGACACTGCTAAGACAAAAGTTACCAGTAAATTTATCGACTTGGGGTTAGTATTGGCAAAGAGGGAGATTACTACCCATTGGAAGTCAAAGAACACCCCAGTCTTCTGAGATGGAATAGGGAATTATTGAAATGGGCGGAGAGTGAGGGGACCTGCAGGTTATGAATGGCTACGCACACAGGGAATGACAGGTCGATGGAAATGGCGCGTGCCTGGTTGGCTTTGGGGGACCTGGTGAAGAATCAGGATGCAGAAGATGCGGTGGGGGAGAGGGGCGAAGCACTGAGTGACTAAATCCAGCGAATCTCTGTACACTTAGATATAGTATGGGATCTGGGAGGGTATGGCTGTGGACTCCCTTTCACTCTCTCCATGATATTGACCCCTGAGGTCCGAGATGTGAGGGGCACGGACCATGGTGGATGCACTAGAGGGCCACAAACTGATATTTTCTTGAAGGAGCAGCATGCCTGAGGGGGTGGGGGGGTGGTGGGGAGTTGGGGAAGAGGCGGAGGGGTGGGGAAATGGGGTGGTAGGTGGTGTAAGAATGTGTCTTTAGAATTCACTTTCATTTATATTGAATCCTCTTTACAGATGGCATTCGCATGAGGAATGCCACTGGGTTGTTCATTATAGGAGGCACTCTGGGACAATCATACGCAACCAGATACGGGGAGGGGAGGCGGTCCAGCGAGTAGACATAACTTTTTCCCAGCCACCGGGACGCTCGACACCGAGGAGGGAAGGAGGACTTCTCCAGATGAGTGAGGGGGGACACCTGTATAGGACTTTAATTGAATTGAATTGCTCGATCATTTGTTGTGCCCTTCGGGCTGCTTTTCCTATAATGTCACTGAAAAATCAATAAAAATCTGTTTACTAAAAACATCAAGCTGGGGATCCAGCATGCTGCTTCCGCCTACCACTACCCGGCCCTCTACCCCTACGCCCATCTCCACCTCCACTTCGGGGATCCCTACGGACCCAAGATCACCGTCCCTAAGTGCAACACCACCTGAACTCCTGGCTGAAGACGGCAAGAATGTCATGCTCTGTACATATGTAATATATAATTGTAAAACCCTATTCGCTTTTTAAAATGTAATCTTGTGTGATTTGCAACTTGTATATATCTAACTCTAACCGCTAGTATCTGTAGTAGACGTATGTACTTACTACCATTCTTATGTGAATTTAGAGCTTTTCTGTTTGTATCTTTTATGTAACTCCGAAGTCCTTATGTAATGTAACTAGTCCTTTTGTAAAGCGCTCTGACACCTCTGGGTAAAGTTTGCGCTATATAAAATCGCATTAAATAAATAAATAGATAAATAAAATTATCTAGTACATGGAATTGGCCTAACACGTCTCTCTCACAGACAAAATAATACTTCTCTGACTCAAAAGGATATAGCTGTACGAATCATAAGTATTTCTAATATTCTTTGTGCATAATATGTCGTCTCCAAATTTTCTGCATCATGTCTTTTTGATTTTGCTTCAACAGCCTTTTCTTATAATAGACACATGAAATCCTGAGTACATATGCAGGGCATTTTTTTGTTGACCTCTTGCACAAATCTCTCTTTCTCTCTTGTATTCACTCCGTCGCAAATGAATAGTTCAAAGTATCTTGACATTTCCAATTTCTTGCTGGGCACGAAGATGAAACAGTGGAAATGAATTCAGAGTGTGGCAGGGATAGTTGCTTCACAGAAATCTTTTCATTATCCTGCTGAGCGTGCTGTGGACGGAGAATATCAGAAAAAGAGTACAAAAGCGAAGACATAAGTCAGTTTCTTCTATAGAAAAGACATTTCAAAAGAGTGCGCAATACAAAGGGGACATACATGCATTTATACTTTTCATTGGAAACATTTATTTTTAAATCCAACTGACACATTTAAATTGCACTATAAATACATTTCAAGATTGGGCATTGGATAGAAGACAAAAATAACAATTTGTACAGTGACTACGCGCCAATATTAATGCATCTCTGTAATGTAAAAGAGTTTTATAGGATGGTACTATGTAAGTTAGAAACCGTGTTTGAAATGATATAAGATAAAGTTAGGAGAAGAATGAGAATGTGACAAGAGCAAACATGAATTACAGTAGCATGAATGCACCTCCGTTACATGGTGAGTTGAAGAATGGATCAAATATACACTGTCATGTAAAGTGGAAAAGTCAATTTCCCATAATAAGTATGGATGCAGAAGAGAACACATAGAATCCTTAATCAGTGAATGGTACAAATGGATTGGGGAAAAGGCAGAGTCAGTAAATGTTAAATGGACCGATAAACAAAGTGGAGAGCTGCACCAAGGTATGGGAATAGATTTACATGTAAGGAAACATACACATGCATATTTACCTTCGTGAATAAGGCCCCGGTTTTTACCTTGGAATCTAATGTTAACAGTGATGAACTTGTATACCAACAGGTCTGGGATATACCTTGAATCTGATTCAAATCTTTCAGTAAGTACCTGCGTAGGACTTTCAAATATGTGGTCAGCAATGGAATGATAGCACTTGGTGGCGTATTTACAAGGGGAGTGCACCACCGGAACGTCACTTTTACTGCTGCTCATGTGGCGTAGTGCCCTGCACCATATTCACAAAGTGGCGTTAAGCCGCCTTTTGTGGGTTAACGGCGCTTTGTAAATATGGTACCCTTTCATGCAGGTATCTACGTGAAATCAGTGTGCAGTGGGTCTTGCTGTGGGCGTTCCACCGCAACACACATTCCTTTTTGACGCTGTCTCAGATTTACAAGGATTTGTAAATTTGAGGCAGTGACAAAAACTAATGCTATGCAACAGCAGGCATTAGAATGGTGCAACAAGGACAAATACTTTTATTTCTCCTTGTTTTTGCTTTGTCTATGTGTGCTGCAAAATGCAGCACACGTAGAAAGAGCAAAACTCCATTAATGATTGTCTATGTGCAGAAAGGTGTCCCTTCCTGCACATAAACAATCATTATATAATGATGATTTTCTACTTCTATGTGTGCTGCAGAATAAACAATCATTCCCTTGCACTATGGCGAAAGGGTGACTGTGTTGGTGCTGGGCAGCTATTTTTAGCTCCAGCGCCAGAGAAAACACAGGGGTATTGGTGTAAATACGTCGCATCCCTGCATTCTGGAAATTACGTTGTACAGTGCTACAAAATTTGCCGCAATGCTGCACTCCGCCATTTACATGTAAATATGCCCCTTGGTTCTGTCCCAGGAAATTTGGTGTTGCCTTTAATACTACTGTGCTAGTATTAAATGGAAATGGTCGATTGACTAATGACTAAATCTTTGGAGTCCCCACAAACAACCCCGGCACCATCTATCCCTATTTCAGCGGCTGTACAAACAGAAGCTATCGTTCCAGACTGCACCTCTTCACAGCTTTCTGTGATCTTTTGGAATGTGGCGGGTCTCCGAAACAAAATAGAGGACGGCTCTGCAGCAGATTTTTTGAAGGAGGCACAAATCATCTGCTTACAAGAAACCTGGTCAACTACACCTATACATTTCGAGGGATATAAAACATTTACATCTCCTGCCCTCCCTAGTACTTCAGGTAGACCTAAAGGGGGATTGGCCATCTACCTAGCAAACACAATCTCTGACCTGAAGATTACCAAGGTAGACCTCTTCTCAAACTTCCAGCTCCTTACGCTCAAAATAGGGAAAAAGCTCTCCGTAACATTAATTAACATCTATAATAATCTAACGGATGACAACTTTTTGATTGTTCTTTCCCAAATACAAGGAAAAATAAATGAACACAGGCATCCCAAGCAAATCAATGAATATGCTAACATAATTTGGGGTGGTGATTTTAACCTACATCCCTGCCCCAAAAACGATATTTGTGGAATAGTGGACGAACTCGAGAACCCTTTAGCCCACTTTATTCACTCAAGCGTGGGATCAGCCATGAATAAATTATTTTCCGATCTGGACTTGCAAATTGTAAATCCCATTCATCAATCAAATAACAAACTGGAACCTACCTACAGAGGAAGGGGCCACAAGACCACTGTTGACTACATAATAACAACTGAATGCCTCAAAGAACAAATTAACAACTTTAAAATCCTGGAAAACACCTTGAGCGATCATTCCGCTTTAAAAATAAACTTCCAAACAAACCACCTAAGAACACATATGGTAAACATAGCAAAATCCCTAACACAGAACAGGATTGAACTGGGGAAAAAAAACGGATTTACCATAAAATGGAAAAAAACTGGACCCCAATATCATTACAAAACAGTTAGTAGAATCCACTTATAATAACATCTTGATCTGCCTCGATCCCCATGCAGGGATGCATGAAATCGTCGAAAACTACAAGATAATAATAGAGCAAGTGAGAAAACTACTAACTAAAACACCTAAACGAAACACCATAAGCTCTACAGGTTGGTTTAACCAAGATTGTACCAAGGCACACACTAAGCTGAAAAAAGCTCTCGGAAACCCAATCAGAGATATTACTAATATCCAATCTCTTCGACGGGAGTATAACACCGCCAGAAAAATCAGGAAAAAAGAATTGAAACAATCTTTGTGGAAGGCTCTGCACAAAAGTGCATTCCAGAAAAACAGCCAGGCATTCTGGAAAATAGTCAAATCCCCTTTGTTAACGGAAAACAATGGCCCAAAAATAGATGTGGCCATTGAAGAGGATGTGTGGGTAAATCATTTTTCAAAAATCTTCAAACTGACATCTACGAGCGAAGAACATCATTCCATTATCAACCCAGTTGTATATCCAATCTTAATGGAGGTCGAGCTGCAGGACATTGATACGGCGCTATCATTAAGTAAGAGTGGGAAAGCTCCAGGTCCTGACGGGGTCCCAGTAGATCTATTTAAACATCTTCCAGATCTCTGGGTACCAATTCTCACCAGAGTTTGCCTAGCAACAATGAAACTTGGGCTGTTAGAGTCATGGTCATCCTCTATCATGGTCCCAATTTTTAAGAAGGGGGACCGACAAGACCCCAAGTGTTATAGACCAATTTCGCTCCTCGACTCTGTGGGCAAATTGGTTGGCAGAGTCCTTCTCGAAAAGTTACAGCAATGGGTAGAAGATAAAAACATTCTATCAGACTTACAGTTCGGGTTCAGGGAGGGTTTTGGAACCGTCGAACAAGCCTTAAATCTAAGCCTGTTAATTTCAAAATATACCCATGCAAAACCTGGCTCCATTTATATGGTTTATGTGGACCTGTCCTCCGCATTCGACTGCGTCTCGCACGCAAGGCTCTGGTCACTGTTGAGAGAAATGGGGGTAGATCCCCCGCTTTTGGACTTTCTGAGAGAGCTATACAGCGAAGCCACGGCGAGAGTGAGGTACGGGACACAAGGAGAACTGACATCGCCATTTAGGGTAGAGCGGGGTGTGAGGCAAGGTTGCGTCCTTGCCCCCTTCCTCTTCTCTCTGTACACCAACGGCCTAGAAAAATCTATGCTGAGAGGAGGGAGAGACCTTCCAAGAGCAAAAGGTCGCCCGATCCCCGCTCTGCTCTACGCGGACGATGCAGTTATCCTAGCACGTACCCCCATTGAACTGCAGAAATCTCTATCTAAATATGCAGACTTCATGGGTGCCCTGGACCTCCACATAAATGTTAAAAAAACTTTTGTTATGGTAGTTGGCGGGTCAAGAAAAACAACAAAGTCCATCTTTTTAAAGGAACAAAGAATTGAAAAGACCTCACAGTATCCTTACCTAGGCATCATGATCGACGACGCCCTGAATTGGAAAGCGGCAGTAGAGGCCAGGAGACATCTTTTTAAACGAGCAATTATGGCATTGATGAAATTCTCCAACAAACTCAGCAAAAGACCATCGGTAGAATTGTTACAGATCTATGTTGCGAAATGTCAAGCCACTGCTCTATATGGCGCAGGGCTCTGGGGACATATACCCACCGGCCCCGTCCAAAAAGAGGAGAATATCTTCATGAGGTTCCTTTTATCAACTCCAAGAGGCACTTCCATCTATGCCTCACACATAGAACTTGGAATCCCATATATCGAAGACTTAATAAAAATCCAACCTATTTTGCTTTGGAGGCGAGTATGGGTATCAGAAAAAAACAGTCTGACTAAAACCATCTTACGCGACACTATGGATCTGGACCACGCTCATAAAATAGCCTGGCTCTCCTATGTAAGACACTTTTTCTGCGACCTGGGTCTAGAAAAATACTATCACATGCCGGAAAAAGTGAAGGAAATATCCAAAAAGGAATTGAAACTAGCTGCTTTGAGTCACCTGGAATCCCTTAGACTGACAACAGTGATTGCGAAAAAATCAGCTACTCATGCAATAATGACACAGCAGTCTCTGAAGATCCAGCTATATCTGACCATGGAGCTCACAACTTATGAAAAGATGCTCCTAACAAGGTTCAGAATGAATCTTTTTTTCAGACTAGTTTCATTTCCGGAAAAAAAAAATAACTGGAAAACTCAGATGGAACCATGTCCATGTGACGATCTTTCACAACAGTCTAACATGCATACACTACTGTTTTGCAAATTCTTTCATACCCATCGAAAAATTTGGTTAATTCCTCTATTAAAGAAATGGGGCTATAGACAATGTCGTCCAGCTATGCTGGCTCTTCAAACTTTGGACTCTGAATGCACAGTGTATCATGTACTGAATTTTTTAAAGTGTATTATGAGGCACAGAAAAAACTTGTAAAATAGTGAAATAATTTTTATATTACCTAACTATTTACATGCTCTTTTTTAACTGTTTATCTAAACATATTTTTCTTAACAAATCTTATTATGAACATTTGCATGTCATGATATCTTTTATGGTTTTATAATGTCAAAAACCGAATAAAGATTATTATTATTATTACTGTGCTAGTAGTGGAGCAATTGCTTGAACAAAACGATTAATGGTCTAGCCCCAAACATTAGTGATTCTGTGGGGTTTAATGGAATAGATCAAGGTTTTACACGGAATGGAGGGTCCATTCTCTGTGTTACTTTCCTTTGAACCTATTTGGGAAAACAATGAGGGACTGCTGAAATTCAGGTTGTGTGTGGGGAAATAGTATGGTCAAGGATTTCGGTGGGAATTCTGGCTTGTCACAGTAGATATTCAGTGTCACTCAGAGGCATAACCAAACTTGACCCCGCCCCTGCAAAGTACATTGAGGGGCCCCCCTCCCTGGCCCAACACCTAGCACTTTTGCTGAGGGGGCTCCCGCACTGGGGCTGCGGGGGCTTATATTATGCCACAGGTGTCACTTATTGTTAGTGCCAGTCTGAAGCCAATACAGTAGTGATCTCATTAGCCTTCATTCCAGAGGTCTGCATGTCCATAGTGTGGTGGGGAGGTTTATAGGCTATGTTTCTCTGCACCCTCTCGACTCTGTGATTCAGGGAATATGAGTTAGCCATATTAAAAATGCTGACTGTGAACTGCCATACGTTCCTTGCTATTTCTGTGCAGGGATAGGTTGTCATGGTGGCACCTAATAAGGGCACGTTTGATGTTTCCTACAACAGCGCTGCTGTTGTGAAGCATTGTCGGCACCTCTGCCATTATCATTGGGACTCTTGCACCCTGCCAGATGCTTTGTAGTACCAATGATTTGGAAGGGGCTATTCTGGATTCTAGCCATCATAATGATTTTAGCTACCATTTCTGGTTTAATATTGACTCCCATTCAAAGTGTATTATTGGAAAACATCCTGTGCCTGAATTGCCTTTAAGAATAGATACTGAGACCTTATTTAGGGTTAGGCAATATCCCTTCGGATCACAGTTGTCAATCATGTCATGTGCTATATTTACAATCCTAGGTCATTTCGCACTTTCACCACTATGGGTAAGGCTGATAAAGGCTTTGCTTATTTTTCAGCTCGCTAACTACTGCATAGATTTCACCTTGCTCTACGTTCATGACCTTTGTGGTTGAATTCTTCTATGCCTGCAATATCTTTGTATGCTTCACTCAGAGTCTTTCTTCAGGTTTTGAAGTTTTTCTCCTCCATGGGATCTGGTGTTTCCCAGTCCCGCTTCCCTTCCTCTTCCATGCTTAAGTTAGCCATTCAGGATTCGGAAATAATTGAAATAAGCAACAGGTTATTCCTTTATGTAAAGATGGTACTACACGTTTCACCCAGGAAACTGGCTCTTGACACTAAGGGCCTAATTATGAGTTTTGGGGTCTGTGAACCGCCAAACTCACGGTGGTGTGGCAATGGCAGTCCAGCCACCACCGAGCCGGCAGTCCCAGCGGCCTATTACAACTTTGGCAGTTGGACCGCCATTTGCACGCCACAACTGCCAGGGAAATACTTCACAAAACACTGCTGCACCGCCTTACATAGTATGAGTTTCCTGACCACCAGTGGTCGCATTGAGGTTTTTACTCCATGCAACTGCTGGTGGTCAGGAATAAAAGGGGGCCCTAGAGGGCCCACCTTGTCCCATACATTTTGGTGCATGCAGAGGGGTACATGTTGTGCCCCCCTGTGTGCATTCACCCCCAGTTCCAGCATGGCATTGACTTCACAGTCCATGCTGCATTGGAACGCACTGTGATGAGTATTTAGGTTCATAAATGAGCCTTTATACTACAACGCCATGGGACCGCCACATTGCCCGCCAGCCAGACCACGATTTTACTCATAATCTGGCAGGCAAGTGGGGGCCCGCTCCAGGACTGCCATGCTCGTAATCAGGCCCTTACTCTGTGTTAACCTTGGTTGGAAATAGACCTGGATCCTAGAGGACCTGAAACTTTAGGAAAAACAAGCATTGGCATAGCCAATAGGTCTTGCTTTTGGGACCTTATAAGTATTTAGTTATGCTGCACAATATCCTTGGTGCAACAACATTAACTGTTGCATGGCTAAACACTTATAAGGTCCCAAAGGCGAGACCTATTGGCTATGCCAATGCTTGTTCTTCTTACAGTGCATCTTTAAACATTCCCTTGAGTCTTATTTTAAACATTCCTGTGTTATAGCAAATGATCAGAAACTTCACAGTAGAAAGTGTGTGTATATTGGTGATCTGTCCTGAGGTTCTGGTGATTTGTTTGGATTGAAAAGGATGGTTTGTGGAGGTTGATGGGTTTCGAGGATTCTGTCTATGGGGTGGTGGTAATGTGGAGGGTCGTGGTTTCAGTGACACTAGTTAAAGGATAGCGAGAGAGAGAGACTGTGTTTTCAACACTGACACAGGGCAACATCCCAGAATGCAGTTCGTTTTTAAATTGAAACTCTGGGCTGAAGGAGAGTGGTCCCTGTCATTTGTCATGGTGCTGGTATTCGGTTTGATGGTGAAGACAGTCGTCTATGTTTGGAAATGATGGTCGTCGTGGCGAAGATGGTTTCAGGTGACAATTGTTTTTGGGAGAACTACGAAATATACTGTTTTTCCTAATCCTCTAGAATCTGAAGGTAGAAAACCCCGAGGGTATAGGTTTGCAGACAAAGTTGCGCGTATTTGAATCTGAAACAGTGAAAGGAGACCTGGCCATGGTGATGAGGGGGGAGAAGGAGGGAGGCAGGGAGTCAAAGGGGAGAGGGGAGAAAGGAACGGCAAAGGTGGAAGAGAGGAGAGACCGGCTAGAGTGAGACAAGTGAAAGGAGAGCTGGGAGACGGGGTGGGGCAAAGAAAGCGAAGTGAGAAGCAGAGAGTGGATGAACGGAGGGAGAGGCTGAGAGATGGGCTTGGAAAATAAGTCCGAGAAGGGTAAAGAATCAGAGTGACCTGCAGCTGGGATTGGCTAACTCTCCCCTCTCCCTCAACTCCCCAGTGATAACTGTGTGGGTACTATTTTCAAAGTCTGTGTTTCATGTGTAGTTTTGTGCTGTTTGTTGTGAATATGTTTTTACTTTTCAATGTAAAGCACTGGCTGGATAAATATTCACTAACTTATTTTTTCGAGCTCCATATTTCTACCTCATAGCACCAGCCTGAGTAAACCTTGGTGTAAAGAGTTTACCTGTTCAGTCTTATGTTCAACAGTCTGGGACGCGCCAGGATATCCACAGTAAAAAGCTCTTAAGCAAAGCAAACAAACTGCCCTTTGACTTATGACAAGGTTCCCACAGTAATTAAATATCTAGGTCTGGCTGGGAATCCTCCAAGAATCTCTAATTCTTTGTTTTTAGTTTCATGAATGCAAACCCAAAACGCAATGGGCTTTAACGCTTTAAAAAAAAAGAAATAATCGCAGATAAAGGCTACTTAAACAGGTGTTCTACATTCATCTAGGTCAACCCCTTTGCTCGATTCTCGCTCACTTGTTCTTTTTTGTCTGTTCATGACTGGTCTGAAGGTTTCGAAAACCAAATAAAACCCTTTACCATCAAATACAGCTAGTTAGGAGTAGAAGCTCACCTAGTCGTCAATCGAACTTCACTGCGATTTCCAAGGGCCCCGGCCATGCTGCAGGGCGTGCGAGATGAGAGGCTTCATTGTCCCCCGGCCTCGTCACATCATCACCTTGAGGACAGAGGCCCCTGTAAACGGAGATGACCTGGGTGTTATTAAACGGGACTCTCACTTCACGGAGGCAGACTACAGGCGACGTCGGCAGAATTATAAACCAGCCTGGTTTAGCCTCAGAAACCCACACGCCGCTGTTCAGCCCCTGCAAGCACCAAAAAGAGGCCATTGGGCAACCAGCTGCCGGGTAGCAGCACGCCTGAGGAGTTTTGTGGAGTTAAATATCCCGACAAGTGGTTACAAACTTAAGACTTCGCCGAGACAATTTCCTGCCTTTTAGTTGAATGTAGGTTTTTTCAGTCATTCCGTGTCTATGGTCTCGAGGAGCCCAAAACAAGCGGACACAGAGACGCCTCTCAGTCACCTAGCTGACAAAAAGGTGTGGGTGCTCACATGTAAGGTAGCAATAGCTTTTCCTTAAAATAAAACTAACAAACAAAAAAAAACACCGGCTTTGAAAGTGGGGCGGGCGCCAATGCCCGCCGTAGCTAAAGTGAAAGCACATACGGGCATGGAGACGCCTCTCAGTCACCTAGTTGACAAAAAAGTGGCCAGATGGAGTGCTTTGTAAAAGCAGGTTAAAACTCCAAGATGTTTCAATGTAGTTGGAGAGACAACATCGAATAACAAGTAGGATGGAGCACGCCACAGCGTGCATAAGAAGAGAAAGGCGGCGCATGCTTTATGCCAATTCCGCAAGCCTGGGAGTTGTGTGTGCGCGCGTGCGCACCCCAAAAAAAATAATTTAAAAAAAACCACACGAGTGGTGAGCAAGTTGTGTGCGCGCGTGGGCAAAAAGGAAATGTAAAAAGAAGCACGCGAGTTCTGCACGCGCGGCAGCACCAAAAGTGAAAGTGATCGCGCTTCAGATGGCGCCTCGGGCGCTAAAAGCTGGCGGCTGCGCGCGCCCTCGCACATGCACGCAAGCTCTAGGACACAGTGGTAGCATTTTCTGGAGCCCTTACTAAAAGTCTCGCCAGAGCAGCTCATGCGCTGGCTCAGGCGAGACCTAACCAGAAATGACTTTCCCAACTTCATGAAAAAATGGGACTTTGTTATTTTTGGCCACTGTAGGATTGGGCAAAAATACCCAAGATCAATGGCTAATGATTGCTAGTTTCGGCCACATTAAGCTTTTTTTTTGCAAGTTTGGACATATTGTGGGAATCCCCATGCACAGAAACATATCTAACCTTGTAAAGACCTCATTGGAAGCAGCCTCAAATGTTGCACTGCTGATGAAACTGGCAAGCAGAAAACAACTAAGAGATTCTTTTAGAGTAGAGAGAAGACATAAACCCAAACATAGGACTTGGGATCAGAGTAAAACAACAAAATAATCCTAGCTGTGAAGTGCCTATAGCATGTTAAAAATCTGCCACTCTGATCTTTTTGCCGCTAAAGCTAAAGTTTTCAACAGGAGCTGGTTGAAAACTCAACCATCAGCTTAAGTCCCAGTATAGCACAAATATTGTCGAATGCTTTGCTATTTCTTGTTAGTTTTTGCCTTAAACTTTAAAAATTCCCACTCTGGCTCCTTTAATTTGTTTTCAACTATATATGTGTCATTTATTTTCTTTATTTCTTGATTTGTCTAAATTGTTTTCAGACATTTATTGTATTGTGTTATTCACTTTAACGATATTTGGTACTGCTTGAACCCTACACACATGTCGTAGTGGAGGACACTGCTCCCTGTGCCGTTGCTACAAGGAGTCGAGCAGCGAACCTGTATTTTGTTTTGTAATCTAAAACAATTTTGGTTTACTAATCTGTCACCCCCTCCAAATTAATAATTTACTATCACAACCAATCAGTATAGCAAACAATGTATCTTCTTATAATGAGCTATTTTGCAATTTATTTATTGGAATGATGCCAGCTTGTAGTCATTATTTCTTTTTTCATTTGTTAAATTTTGTACTACCAGCCTCTGTTAGCCAGACTAGTTCTGGAGTTCATAAGGAATTTAGGCTCCAGAGACCGGGAGAGGCCATTTATCACAGATATTAACCTGACTGCTCGAGCACAGTGTTAATCTGTGACCAGGAGGAGTGCTTGGTCATAAGGCTAATTGTCTGAAAGTTTATACTTCAAAGCCTGTGATTTTCATTCTTTGACTCGGAAATCAGAAAATGAAAAGACTTACTACCTCAGAACTTCATAAGACCTTTATGAGGTTCAGAACAGAACTACAGTTTCTGTCTATAAGAGATGTCACTTTCCCAGGTTTAGCATGTGCTACCTCCCAGTAACAGCTTTTTAATCTTGGTAAGCAATTTTGTTCCGAAATTCAAACACTGAGTAGTTGAAATTGTGAAGCTTCATTAGATATATCATTGAGACAAAACAAGAGAAATTTCATGATTAGATCTGACTTTTGCTCTTGTCTCACCAAAAAGTCCAGTGGCAACATTTCAGCATTTTTCAGAATATTTCGCCATTTCAGATTGAACTATGTTGTTTTCCAGACAGTTCTATGTTAATGTCAACTGTCAATGATCTCGTGTTTAAAAGTTAGTTTCTATACTAAAGCCTAATCCTGATCCTACTAATCTCTCCTCATTTAGATTTTGACAATCTTCACTATAGATTAAAAGATCCTTAGCAATGTAATAGAGGGTAAAATATTGCCAGTGCTTCCTGAACTAATATATCCCAATCAAAACGGCTTTGTCCTATGTAGGAACATTTAATAAAAGATCCTTAGACTGTACAGAATAATGAGGAGGATGACAGCAGCTTACCCTTGGTCATCGCCCTGATGCTTGACTTAGAGAAAGCATTCAACACACTTGTTCGGATTTATCTATTTAATGTGCTGGGTTATTTATGCTTTTGCAGGTGGATACTGAAGTTAATACAGTTTCTGTTTACTGATGCCTTTGGCAGGGTTCGGAATGGGAGACTTGTCTCTGACCACCCTCATGTGTGTGGAGGGATGCACCAGTGTGCCAGTGCTACCCTCTGTCTCATCTCCTATTCCTCCCTGCTATAAAACCATTGGCTGCAAAGTTGCGACAGGAGAGGCGCAATATAGGATTCCGCTAGATATTCAGCTCCACAATGTATCACTTTATGAATACAATATACTATTATACCCAAAAGACACACAAACGGAACACAATGGTAAAGCGAGCTTACTCCAGAGCTATAGTCATTTGGCAGGCCTCCATGTGAACTAGCGCAAGTCTTGTGTGTTGCCCTTCTTCCCTAATGCGCTGAATGTATAAAAGGAATTGGGTGGTGGCCTGGTGGGCCACTGATATGGGTTCCATTACTTGGTGATCGGAATTTACCACTCTTAGACGCACTTGCCAAGGCGGTTATGGCCCTGCGGGCCAGATCACATTTTGGCAGGCTCTGCTGCCTTTAAAAATAGGCTGCATTGCTCTATCCAAGATGATCATTTGTTCATATCCCCTTTATTTATTTGCTATTTTACTGCTTTCTTTGCCATGAAGAAAATTGTGGGAGCTTGACATGATGCAGGTTGAGTTGGTATGGAGTAATGGTTGACATAGAGTGGCACTGGTTGAATTGCAACTCACAGTGGACAAAGGGGGCCTTGGAGTCCCCAATTTTTGACACTACTACCTGGCAGCCCGGTTCCAATGGGCCAACCAATGATTTTTTGGGTGTACTCAGAATGACACCTGCTCACGACGCGGCTTGCCGCAACCCAAAACATTTACTCCACTACTTACTCCACATGTGACTCCCTATGCCTACTGTAACCCTTGTAAGCCTTCCAAGACATTAGGGTTATCTCACTTTGAGAGACCTGCAACTTTGGAGCACCACTGGATTTACCACGCTGTGTGATATGTTTCTGGATGAGCAGCTACTCTCCTTTGAAGAGATTGTCTAACAACACACATACATACAGGTCAATTACTCACACACGGATATTGCTTAATATATGTTGTACCACCTGGAAATTGTGGAGGAGGAGCCCCTGACACATGCGCTCATGCAGGCTCTCCTCACTGTGGAGGCCAGGCATAGATTGGTAAGCTGGTTTTGTAGGGTCCTGGAAGAGCACGCACAGATTTCATAAAAGGGGTTGTGTGAGGTGTGGGAATCAGAGGTTGGAAGAGCTTTTCAAGAACATCCTGTTTAATGTCTTGTATAGAGCTTATCTCTCCCCTGATAAAGATTTAAAAAAATGGTTCCTGATGCTCATCTCTACTGCCCCCACACAAAACACTGCCTGCACACTTTGTGCCTATGCTGTGAAGCGGTCTAACTGTGATAACTCACTGTTACTGTGAGTTATGTTATCGATATGCTTGCTTCTTTCCCTGTCACCCTCAACCTTGAGGGCTGGGGATCCTGTGCGTTGGGCATTTTTTAAATGCGCCCACAAGAACAAAACACTCATCCATTTAACAAACTTGAGGCTGTATTATGAACGTGGCACAGTTTTCTTGTTTGCAACATGGTGCATGGTTCAAAAGATGCGCCATTACGCTATCAAGGAAAGTGTATAGTATTGCAAAGAATGCACTGCCCTCAGGGCAGCCGTGAACTTGCGCTGCCCCCAGGGCAGTGTATTCAAATGAAATATTGAGCAGCTGTTTAAACGTTGCTCTGGTGTTTCACAGTACAGTTTTAAAGATTGCAAGACACATTCAAGGCAGCGGATAAGTAGATTTATTCAGGTAAAGTGTATAGACCCCCAACTGTATCCTTCCAGCTCCACAGCTCCAGTCTCTCTGAGGAATCAACAATCTAGAATCCCCAGTGAGACTCCGTTGCTGGGAAACAGTGGATTGTATGACAACAAGAACACATCAGAGATCCCCATACATGAAATACAACATACAGGTGTCAACCTGTCTGCAATTTCAAGGGGGATTAGAGATCCCCTTGCAGGTGGGTGCAGTGAGTCATCTGGGGGGTCCATGGGATCACTCCCAGAAAGCTCCCTTCAGGAGGCACACTGAAAGTGCACCACCTTTTTGTGGTGCACTTCCGGTGCGCCTCCTAAAGTCATGTTTGCCTCTGCACCCATGTCTGTGATATGGCGTGGGTGCAGAGGCAAAGTGAGTCCCTCTTTTGCACAAACCTATGCAAATGAGGGCGCACTCTCTCATGATAGTGATGGCGCTACAAGTGTGCCAGCACTATTCCTAGTACAGAATGGGGCACACAATTGTCTGTGACTTCTTCTGTAATACCAAAATGCCACCAGTGTGCATGCCAGTTGCGCCCTCCCCTCGCCCCCCACCGGTTGCCTCCCATTATACAGCCCTTGTTTGTCCTGTTAGCTAAGTGCACTTTAAGAATAAACTTGAGACCAAAAGTGCAACCATCTGTCACAATTTGGCCTAAATCTATGCTGAAATCGGGCACTGTTGAAAGCCCAGCACTGCAAAGGGAGGAGGCCAGAGGGTTCAGAAGACACCCAATGGTCAATGAGTGGTTTAACATCCTTGTACGTCTAAGTAGTTTGGTAAAGGAAATACCCTCCAGCCATAATACAGAACAATAGTACTTACTGCCCTTCTGAGATAGTCTTGCTGGCTGTGGCTGTTGACAACCCATCTTCAATCGCTACCCCCAGTCAATGCCGTCTCTGTCCTTTCCCTTGAATAGTACTCCAAACGTTATTTGCTGCAGCTAAAGAGTAGAGCTGATTGGTCTAGCTCTGTGGTCTATCCCTCATGTCCCTTTCTGATGCAATTATAATTATAATTTCACTTGGCATTAATTGATTGGTGCTATCTGTCGTACACTGAAAGAATGAGAAACACCGCAGTCACCAGATAGTGCACTGCTTTCCCAGTTCATCATTTTCAGATACATTAAAATTACTCTGTATGTGGAGTGGAAGTGCATATCTCCATGATGCTCTGTCAGTTACTGAACGCTGTAAAGTAAAAAAAGAAATGCAATAAAATGGTTTAAAAAATGGGCAATATTTTTATAGATGATATTTAGGCCACGATAGTTAGGTCAGATGAAATTCAGACAAGGTATTCTGCTACCCCTTCCCGTCATTCTGCAGCCCTGCCAAGTAGCACGCATCAGGGGTGAGACTAACGCATTTTAATGCTGGTGTCCACATCACCGCACTAAAATCATTAGCCACACATTATAGCACCCCAGGGACCATCCCAGGAGTGCACTAGTACTAGAGCAAGCTGTAATACATTTAAAGTAGCAAACACAGTGTGCTGCTAAGCTGTGTGCTCTGTTCTTACAAAAGTTGCCACCTCAATCTCAATGAACTATTTTTCACTTGATTAAATTCATTTATGCACCACGCCAAAAAGGAAAATAAGGTAGTTGAAGCCGAGCTGCCCCAGCCTAGGGGTGAGCATACCACGTGGTCGCTGTCAAGTGCAGGAGCTTGTGATGAAAAAAAATAATTCTGGGCCCGTCTGTAGTTACAGAGCCTAGTCCCTCACGTAAATCCGGGTGCGGCACCTGTTGTTGTTTTGCTAATTGCAGAAAGGTTCCTGCCTCATTGTGACTATGCAGGGTCTCAGTGGCTGACAGATCAGATAGGCAGTGGGTGGCAGTTTTGTTTTATTTGCCTCATCCAACCACCAGATGAGGTCACGCTCACTGGCACCGACAGTGGTAGGACCATGTTTGCTAAAGTCCTTACAGGGCCAGCC
Source organism: Triturus cristatus (assembly GCF_964204655.1). Lineage (NCBI taxonomy): Eukaryota > Metazoa > Chordata > Amphibia > Caudata > Salamandridae > Triturus > Triturus cristatus. The sequence goes on from NC_140592.1 coordinate 248,342,649, forward strand.
AGGGCAGCATTTCTCAGCAGAGCGATTGCCGCCGCTCGTTCAAGGCGGAATAAAAATAATAATTTTCACCTCTGTCTTTCACGTGTGTTGGGAGGGAAGACATACAGACTTGTGTCTCAGGCGAGCACTTGTGAGGTACGCTAACCAAACCAGCCTGGTAGACTCATTGCATGACAAGTAAGGCAGTGATTTGCTCTGCAGCCAGGGACTTGATGGCCTATCTTCTGGGCTGCCAACAGCACGATGGACATCTTTACACCACCAGAAATGAGCACCACTATCGAGGACACAGCCTGGAGTGACACTCGTAGTAAGTGTGTATGCGAGCACTTGTGGTCGATCCTCAGTTGGTGAGCAGGGAATACTGGTTTTTTTGGTAGTCGGCCGTGTGGCAAGCCAGAGCTTTAATGAACCATTTTGTAGTAAATAATCCTGAAGAGGGTTCCAAGTCTGTATGCTTTTGCAGTAGTAGTAGTAGTAGTAGTAGTAGTAGTAGTAGCAGCAGCAGCAGCAGCAGTAGTAGTAGTAGTACTAGTAGTAGTAGTAGTAGCAGCAGTAGTAGTAATAGTAGTAATGGTAGTAGTAGTCGTTATAATGGTTCTGCGGTGGACTGCATAAATATCTTGTGTGCTGTACTTTAAGGCAGAGGTCAGGGTTGCCACCTTTCCCTGGGACAAATACTGGTGATATGTTTATGTTTCATGATTCTTCTGGCCTGGAAATGATACTTAAATAGTATTTTACACATACTCATCTGTATTCTTTTTAACATGGCTTTTTGTCTATGTTTACTTTAAATATTAGTCAGGAATAATTACATCCGAGCGTGCCATTTATGATTCCTATCTCTTTCCATGCTCTTTGTTGCTTGGTTTTACTCATTGGAAAGCATTGCTCCGAGTGTCACACATTTCGTTGTTGAATGTCTCTCATAGGTTCACTGAAACCATGGAAATGTCACACATGAGCATTCTGAAACCTTGGCAGCTATTAGTAAAGCTGAGTCTTATCCAAAGTGCTCCTATTTTTGCAGTTGGACGTATCGCTGTTCTCTATTCGTTGGCATCCCAGAGCGGGCAGTGGTCACCCAAGGAAGATCCAAGGGTGCCTAAGGGATGGGCTCAGCTGTAGCACCCGTCAGTGACAGGCTGGATGAGGCCGTGAACTTCACCAGAGAACTTTAGGGCTATACAAGTTTCTCTAATCCTTCCAATCTATTGAACAACTGAGTCATTAAGAAGCCTCAGGAGAAAGGGCTGTATGAATAGGACACCAGATCACCAGTACGAGGTGGTACATGGGTGAAATGCACTGGCGATGTAGCAGGGATCCTTGACATTTCCAATTCTGAAAGGTCACAGAGGGCTAATAAATATTCTATTCGACAATCTGTAGTGCAGTATAGAGATTGTTACAAGGAAGACATTTAAAGTCTGTTTAACTTATTTTATCTGTGTCCCCCTCTTCTTTGGCTTCCAATGCATTGAGGGGTAGCACTGCTCCTTAGGAGCTCAGATCCAAACTGTTTGTGCACTACCTGAGTATTGCAGTCTATCCATATTATCAGATGTTGATGCCTTTTAATGGAATTGGCTGATCTATTCATTGCTTTACATTTTTTGTATAATTGTACTGTATGCTTTATTTTATGTACAATACCTGTTTAGGATGGTGTCAGGAATATCTCTATCTCTATTGACACGGGGTCAAAACCTTCACTAAAACCTTTTGTTCATAAGCTCAGAAAAAAAAGTACAAACTTATAGTCACACCTCCATGTACTGTGCGTTCTTTAAATGGTACCTTCTACAAGTGGATATCTCGAACTGACAGGCACTATAGGAATATCACTGCTGCAAATAACACAAACCCCACAAATTCCCAGAGCTATGTATTTGATGAGGATAACTGTGATTTACTGCTTTTCTCATACAGATGAGATCCGTTTTGTTTACCTGTGGAACTTCTGTCGCACTCTGCGCCTGGTACTCACCTGCGGAGTGGAGGGTGCTTTGTTTAAAATAACATGGGTTTAAAACCAACTGACAGTAGGGCTGAATTATTTGTGTGTCCAGGAGTTTTCATGCAACAATAAAAATGTCAAGATAACTCTGTTTAATAAAGGAGTACTGGAACAAGATCAGCATTTTGCTTGCTGACAGTTTTCACCAAAGAACATGACACACGCATATTCCCAAAACTGTATTTTATGAGGATTAGCTGTGAGTTACAGCTTTTTTACCAGGTTACTGCCCTCCCATTTCTGGAGCTTTGTATCAGTTTTAAAATCCTCTTAGTTTCTCTTTGCTCAAATGGGTGTAATTTCTGATATTTATTTTTCCCTCGTCTTCGTTGCTTGATTTTGCTCGCCAGTAAGTGTCACTCATAGTCGTTGAATATCACTCATAATTACACTGAGGTCATGAAAATGTCACGCATTAGCAATCTGAAACCTTGGCAGCTATGATCATTTTATGGCAGATGCACCGTGCAACTACAGTCTGTGTAAAGCATATTTATCACGGCTGAAATTCCAGCATTCATATGCAATATGCATTTTTAGCTGCCGACACACACACAAGTTTCACCAACCGAATTAGAATCTAATCAGAGTGTCAATTTCATTGCAATGCTGAGGTGGGTGGTTGGGAGTGTCTATGTACTCATAACCTCGCACATGGTTCGGGAAGGTATTATTTTTTTGTCCTGTAATTCACTTTGTAAAATATTGTGTCGTACCAAATCATGGCTGTTGATGAAGTGATGGAAAATCTTTATCCACATCTCATTTGTGGACCCTGAGAAGCACCCTTGTCTTAGAAAACTGAGACATTCAGCTGTGAGAGCAACAGTAGAATTAACATTTATATTGTTTTTGTAATTTGACAGTGATGAAATACAAGTAAAGAAGTGATGAGAAGTGACTTGGTGCATTGCAATAAGTCAGACCATGTTGGATGTCTTGCCAAGAGCAAAGCAACATTCTGACACTTTACTGAACGTACAAAATAATTCTCAACTAAAATGTACATTCAGACACTTTAAGAATCATTGGATTGGGAATGATTCAAAAGAAAAAATGCCTTAATCATCATGTCAAAATAACAGCTAAAAATGACCCAAGCCAACATAGTGCATTAGAAATTCAATCAGCATTCAATTTAATGTTGGGAAGTAGATGGTTTTATCTAGTTCCTTGTCATAGCCACCTGTGATGAGCAGTCGCGGCACGTGCAGGTAAGCACAATGGGGTGGGGGTGGAAGTCGACATACGGACGGGATAGTTTACATAAAATAAATAATTAAATAAAACCACTTACCTTGAGCTCGCCGCATCGCAGAGGCGCACGTTGTCACAAATATATTACTAAAGCATGGTGTGGTAGTGCACTGTCTTATACAGACAGCACATCTTCCGTTGAAGTGACCACTACAATTTCTCTGATAAAAGTGCACAGAGCACAAACAAAACTGTGTGGAAATTAGTTTCAGTGAATATTTGTAATTTACATCTGCAAATAAAGTGTCTTGCTTTGTTTTGACCGTATTTAAATCTTTGTTTCCATCACACTTCAGAATCATAAAACAAAATAATTTTGTTCTTTCATGATTTATTTTTAAGTATTTGTTCAGTTGATATAAAGGTATTTACATTTGGTTGTGTGTTGGAAGAAAACGACATCCTACAGCCATTCTTTTAACATCAGCAAGATTGTCACATGGGTCACTTCACAAAATCCTAGCAAGTTTGAGCTCACAGCAAATGTGACTAGATGGAAACAAAACTTAAAAGCATCTTATGGCTCATTCACGTTCAGAACTCCAGCATGGTTCTTTTAGGGGTTCTACAGCACCACCACTTCCTGCGTCTGTCATGGTAGCATTCTGTTATGTTATGTTAACAAAACCAGTGGAAAGCCAAAACGTTGTCCAGGAGATAAAATAACGAATCTCTGCTGCACACAAGACATTCATCTATATGGCACTACAAGAAATGCTGTAATATGATCAGATTCGGCCTGGGACGCCAGGCACCAAATTAAAAGTGCCCCCTATTAGCATAGCAGATAGCTAGAAAAGCAACCGTAAAAACCGGCCCATCTTGACATAAAACAGGCCCACAACTGCTACAAAAAAACAACCCACGTACTGCTCTGTCAGACCAGACCATCGGGCACTGCCTGATGCTTAAGAGGCTGGCAGACCCTGGATATGATTTAAAAGGCACAATGCGGAATAAAGTGCCATCGGAAATAGTGCCATCAGCAGCACTATATTCCTTTTAGATTAAATTCTTTAATAGTGTTGTGAAAATGAGAAATTCTCCCAAGGACAATGCTCCTCAAAATATGACACCGTGCCCAATGAATATTGGCAAAAGAACATGGTTTCAGCAGTCTTTTGAAACTGTGATAATTTTTGGACCGAACTTGCATTATAAATCTCAACAACCCATCCCAGTTACCTAAAAGCAATTAGAGCAGGGGTGTCCAAAGTAAGGGTTAAGCAGAAAGGAGAACCTTGTTAGGGAAAAATACTGTCAAGTTAAAAATAAAGAAAGTCAAACTTTATATTAAAATAAATAGGATTTTCCGAACTGCATCGTTCATACTGTAAACAGCGTGAAGCTGTCTTTTTGGCAGCTGCTTTTGGTCATCTGGTCCTCTAGAACTGAAATCCTGGCTTCTGCCTCCTGAAGTTTAATTGGGAAACTTGACATTGTCTCTTCAATTTTCATTAATCGTTGATGAAGAGAAGCAAGTTCAGCTTTCTGGGTTCTCTTCAGCTCACGGACTTCTTCCAAGATTAAGTTAAGCATGTCTTTGACATTAATCTGAAGTTCGCCCGCTGGCTCCATATTAAGACTAGAAATAACATGAGGAGGATCAACAGTGGAAGAAGAAGAGCTCCCTACCTTTATCCCCTCAGGAGACATCAAGCCAGTCAAAGGTGCCAGTTCTTGCAGAGAGACCCGGGGCTGTGTCGGTGTCAAAGCTTGAGGAGTTATCGGTGAACCGGGGGCACTGGAGGCAACAACAACCTGACCAGGTGTTTCTGATGTTTCTAGTTGCTGCTAGGGCTGACGGCACTATGGCTCCTGAAGGCAAAAAGTATCCAATATTCATTCCAAGTCTTTATTTTCAACTTCCTTAGTCTCTCATGGGGGACTTGTTGGAACACAAATTCAGTTCTTGGTTCATACAGCCAACACATGTTTCGTCTATGGTTACAATTTCCATATAGACTTCCTCAGGCCTGTAATAAACAAATATACAATCACATTAACATCTACCACATCTCTAGAATATTTTAATTTTAACCTCCACCAAAAAGAAAAAACGAAGAGCTGGACAACGGAAACCGAGAAAAAGTAAGAGATACACCAACGTGTGCTCATAGTATACCAACCACCGTGGGAGTAGTGCGAGCATTCAGTTAACGGGTGAGTCCGTTGTTGATGTCTACTAGTATCATGGCTGATACAAATAGAACAGGAAAGATGGCACTGAAGTTACACGCCATACACGTTGTCCGGCATAATACACTGAAGAGTGACGCCTCGACACTGGAGGTGAGGTTATTGAGGGTAATAGGTTTACTGGCTTTCAAGGTTCTTTTAAGGTATTTCAGAGAGATAATTGATCTCAATAATGTTAAAATAAGCCTTATCATGTAGCGCCAGTCTGATGTAAGTAGCGGAAGATATAACTTTTGACCTTGGGAGCTAATGTGCTGTACCGATTTCGATTTGGAATAAAAAAAAATTTAAACTTTGACTTTAACTGTGTATCTAAGGCTTTCTTTTTAGTGCTCTAAAAATCTGGATTTATGAGATAATATTAGTATTTGCAAGGGGGCCTCTAATCAGGGGATTGTCCTTCTTTTTTGTGACAGGATATATAAATAAGAAAATGTTTGGGATACGCTGTTCGTGGGAAGATTGTTAATTGCGAATATGACTCTCTGAAATTGGAAGCACTTTTCTTGGCATATGGTGAGCGAATTTATCAATATATTAAGGTAGTTAGTGTTTATGATAATGTTGATCCTTGTTGATCTTAGGTTGTTCTTGTGCTTTCCCCTCAGATTTTATGAACCTATTGTAGATACTGATGATTTAAGGATTGACTTTATAGTAACAATTGCTCAAGGTTAGTAGTTGATGAGATATTTTGCTTACAGCAAGGGTGTCATGTGGTACTGGTTATGGTCACGATGGAGTTTTGCTGTTTTCCCAAGAATTAGGATGTTAATTCTTGGTTGTTTCTTACATATGGGAATAGTGTGCTTTTAACATATGGCAATAGTGTGTTGTTCATTGCAAGTTATGGTTTACTTTCGTGCTACATTTTGGTGGTTGGTATACTATGAGCACACTTTGGTGTGTCTCTTACTTTTTCTCGGTTTCCATTGTCCAGCTCTTCGTTTTTTCTTTTTGGTGGAGGTTAAAATTAAAATATTCTAGAGATGTAGTAGATGGTAATGTGATTGTATATTTGTTTATTACAGCCCTGAGGAAGTCTATATGGAAATTGTAACCATAGACGAAACATGTGTTGGCTGTATGAACCAAGAACTGAATTTGTGTTCCAACAAGTTCCCCATGAGAGACTAAGGAAGTTGAAAATAAAGACTTGGAATGAATATTGGATACTTTTTACCTTCTATGAATTTACGTCTGAAACATTTATGTTATAGAGACTTATTCTGATTGCCATTGCTCAGGGATATAACTTTTGATTAGTTAGTTAATCAGTCACTTGGCTAATGTGGATGTTTGAAAACAAATGTAGCTGAGTGGCAAATAATGGTATGGTGGATCAGTGGGTTATTGTACCTGATGCGGGTAGCAGGTAATACTGCGGATTGAAAGAATATTTACAACCACCATGATGCAATAACAAAGTACAGAATGCTGTAAGATAATAAAGCACATAGTAATAAGGCATGTACACTGAGTTAGTGAATCTTTACTGTTCAGTTCATTTAACAGTACAAATAAAAACACCCATTAAAATAGAAAATACAGTACAAAGGTAAGCTATAGCATTGATCTTTATGTCTTATTTAATCACTAGTTAAAATCATTTAATAAATATTGATACCCATTGAAGACCAATATGATTTGTGAAGCATTATTGCTAAGTTAGTGCTCGGTCCTAAGGAAAGTGCTGGGTGCACTTATCAATGAGAGTAAGAACATGACTTGAGATAGGGCACTGAGAGAAAGTGCGTAGTGGATGCAATAAAACCTCCCAATGAGTGTGCTGAGCCTAAAGGTGGACAGTGGGTCATTAAGTAGGACTCCAAGCGAATCAAAGTGCTTGCGCATTCATTTAGACCAGGGCGTGAGTGCTCTTGGACCATAGCTGACACTAGTTAGCAGGGTAATAGTCGGGTAGTAGAAACTGTTGGCAAACATAGTGAATGGGGGGGAGAACTGGAGGGCACACCAGACATTAAACCCTCGAACCGTTTTGTGGATGGAGTACAGCCGGAGTGGACATCATAAAGTGACCTTGCTCTGTGGGGCCAGTTTGGTCAGTTTTAACTCAGCCAAAGTCATGAATATCAGGAATTTCCAACAGAGCATTAAATCCTCTCCTTTTTGGCAGGCTATAATTGCCTGCCTGCCTGCAGGTATGAGTTTCGATCCCTATAAAGTGCTGTTTCAACAACCCTTTCCACTCTGGCAATAAGGTGGCATAGGTGCAGACGATGTGTACAAATGTCTCTCTTTGGGTAAAGGCAAAGCCGACAAGTGGTCTCAATAGCATTTCTTCTTCAGACCGGGAGGTTGCAACATGTGGAGAAGCTGCCTGACCATAAACAGTTCCTCAAGGAACGGTTGGGGCTTTAAAAGACTTTAACAGCCTATTGTCATACAGGCATGTGACCTTTTTGATAGCTGAGCTTTGTCCTTAAGAGTGGACAGCTTTTTCGCTGTTGAATTTATAGCTCTGTTAAAAGTTGATAGGGTGAGAGTTAAAGTACAAAAAGACTCTGCCTGAAACGTGGTTAGAGCCTGATTTAAGTAGACTTGTGCTTGAGTGTTTCCTGGATCAGAGATAGCTTTCCACACAAAGCCGCTAAGAGTGGATCTCGACTTATTTTTCAGCTTGTAACAGGTTTTTAAAAACGCACCAAGACTGTTTACATTCTGTCTCCAAAGACCGAACTTCAGGCGTATTTGAGCTGGTGAGGCATGGCACGGGAGATTAAATACCTGCCCATAAGTGCCAGTTATGGCACTGCTAATATTTTATCAGCTCTACCCTGCGATTCTCTGCAACATGTGCTTTTGAAGGGACATGTTTAGCAGCCGTAACTTGTAGAAGCGTTTGAAGTGACAAGCCTTTTAGAGAATTCCTCAAGGAACAAAAGGCAGATGTAATGGAGTTGTTTTTCCTTTGTATCGAGCTGCACTTCTTGTTGAAAATGCCAATTGAATCAAAGATTACACATAAGTACTTGTATTCTGTCACAGGTTCTAGGACTGAGCCATCCAGAAAAAACATTGGCGGTGTAGTACTTCTTGCGTTGACGAACATGGGCTAAATTTTGCTGAGGGTAACTTGGAGCTCATGCTTAGATGCAAATGTGGATACAGCATTGATGAGTTGTTGCAGACCAACCTTTGTGTGATCAAGACTATGCCATCTGCATAAAGCATGTGAGCAGTGGCATAATGAAACTAGTGGGGGCCCCCCTGCCAAGTGCACGGAGGGGCCCCCAAAGCTCCAGACCCAGTCAGGTGCTCTCAGTCCTGCTAGTGCGCAGTGCTGGAGGGAGCCCCCACTGCATGTGAGAAGCTATAAAACCCGATAGATTGGGGGGTTGCGAGTTGACACTGTTGAGTATGGAAATCAGATACACCAGATACAGAATAAGCAAAAACAGTGCTAGAATGAATCCTTGTTTGAGGTCATTGCATGTGAAGATTTTTCGTGAAACTGATGCACTTGAGTCCTAACTCAACCTAGTCCACGTGCCTGTGTAGAGAAGCTGAATGGCACGAGAAGTGATGAAAAGATTCCCCAGTTTAATAGTTTGGACCACAAGATGTTACGCTGGACTGCATCAAAGTCAGAACGGAAGTCTACAAAGCACAGATGTAGATTTACGGATCAACGTTTGGCTTGATCTAAGTGCAGGGTGAGCATTAGGTTATTGGTAGTTGTGCCTGAATTCTTGGTGAACCAAGTTTGATTCAATGGAACCAGTGGTACGTCTACCTTAGCCCAAGCTATTAGATCAGCCAGCAGAGACTTGGCTAAATATTTTCCCTCCCTGTGAAAGAGAGAGATCACCTGGTAATTTGAAGGTTCTGTATTCTTCCCGATTTTGTAGATCAAGGCTTTGATTGACCCCTGCCACCTGTCAGGGATTACCTGGTTGAGAAGGACGTGGTTATACAAGGCAGTACAAAAGGGGGTGGTGATCGAGGGAGCATCAGAACCAACCAAACACTCACACCCAGTCAACAGATCTGGGTTTGATCCATCACCGTTCTTTAGCCCACTCTGCCACCCCAGTTCAGACATGGCCATATACAAATCAGTCTGACCTTGTGCCTCATGGGAACAGTCCAGCCCGAACTGCCAAGCCATGCCTTCCCTGGACCGGAAACAAGCTTCCTAGGACCGGTTTCTGGCATTTCAGCCGTCTTCAGCCAGGCTTGCTTGAATCCAGTGACAAAGTGAGCAAGGGACTCACGTCTGAGCATACCCTGCCAACTTATGGCGAACAAAGCAGTACAAAAGGGGGTGGTGATGGACGGAGCATCAGAACCAATCAAACACTCACACCCAGTCAACAGATCTGGGTTTGATCCATCACCGTTCTTTAGCCTTCTCTGCCACCCCAGTTCAGACATGGCCATATGCAAATCAGTCTGACCCTGTGCCTCATGGGAACAGTCCAGCCCGAACTGCCAAGCCATGCCTTCCCCGGACCGGAAACAAGCTTCCTAGGACCGGTTTCTGGCATTTCAGCCGTCTTCAGCCAGGCTTGCTTGAATCCAGTGGCAAAGTGAGCAAGGGACTCACGTCTGAGCATACCCTGCCAACTTATGGCGAACAAAGCGGTACAAAAGGGAATGGTGATGGACGGAGCATCAGAACCAATCAAACACTCACACCCAGTCAACAGACCTGGGTTTGATCCATCACCATCAGACATTGCCATATGCAAATCAGTCAGACCCTGTGCCTCATGGGAACAGTCCAGCCCGAACTGCCAAGCTAGGAAGCTTGTTTCCGGTCCAGGGAAGGCATGGTTTGGCAGTTCGGGCTGGACTGTTCCAATGAGGCACAGGGTCAGACTGATTTGCATATGGCCATGTCTGAACTGGGGTGGCAGAGTGGGCTAAAGAACGGTGGAGGATCAAACCCAGATCTGTTGACTGGGTGTGAGTGTTTGATTAGTTCTGATGCTCCGTCCATCACCACCCCCTTTTGTACCACTATGTTCGCCATAAGTTGGCAGGGTATGTTCAGACGTTGAGTCCCTTGCACACTTTGCCACTGGATTCAAGCAAGCCTGGCTGAAGACGGCTGAAATGCCAGAAACCGGTCCTAGGAAGCTTGTTTCCGATCCAGGGAAGGTATGGATTGGCAGTTCGGGCTGGACTGTTCCAATGAGGCACAGGGTCAGACTGATTTGCATATGGCCATGTCTGAACTGGGGTGGCAGAGTGGGCTAAAGAACGGTGGTGGATCAAACCCAGATCTGTTGACTGGGTGTGAGTGTTTGATTGGTTCTGATGCTCCGTCCATCACCACCCCCTTTTGTACCACTTTGTTCGCCATAAGTTGGCAGGGTATGCTCAGACGTTGAGTCCCTTGCTCACTTTGCCACTGGATTCAAGCAAGCCTGGCTGAAGACGGCTGAAATGCCAGAAACCGGTCCTAGGAAGCTTGTTTCCGGTCCAGGGAAGGAATGGTTTGGCAGTTCGGGCTGGACTGTTCCAATGAGGCACAGGGTCAGACTGATTTGCATATGGCCATGTCTGAACTGGCGTGGCAGAGTGGGCTAAAGAACGGTGGTGGATCAAACCCAGATCTGTTGACTGGGTGTGAGTGTTTGATTGGTTCTGATGCTCCGTCCATCACCACCCCCTTTTGTACCACTTTGTTCGCCATAAGTTGGCAGGGTATGCTCAGACGTTGAGTCCCTTGCTCACTTTGCCACTGGATTCAAGCAAGCTTGGCTGAAGACGGCTGAAATGCCAGAAACCGGTCCTAGGAAGCTTGTTTCCGGTCCAGGGAAGGCATGGTTTGGCAGTTCGGGCTGGACTGTTCCAATGAGGCACAGGGTCAGACTGATTTGCATATGGCCATGTCTGAACTGGGGTGGCAGAGTGGGCTAAAGAACGGTGGTGCATCAAACCCAGATCTGTTGACTGGGTGTGAGTGTTTGATTGGTTCTGATGCTCCGTCCATCACCACCCCCTTTTGTACCACTTTGTTCGCCATAAGTTGGCAGGGTATGCTCAGACGTTGAGTCCCTTGCTCACTTTGCCACTGGATTCAAGCAAGCCTGGCTGAAGACGGCTGAAATGCCAGAAACCGGTCCTAGGAAGCTTGTTTCCGGTCCAGGGAAGGAATGGTTTGGCAGTTCGGGCTGGACTGTTCCAATGAGGCACAGGGTCAGACTGATTTGCATATGGCCATGTCTGAACTGGGGTGGCAGAGTGGGCTAAAGAACGGTGGTGGATCAAACCCAGATCTGTTGACTGGGTGTGAGTGTTTGATTAGTTCTGATGCTCCGTCCATCACCACCCCCTTTTGTACCACTTTGTTCGCCATAAGTTGGCAGGGTATGCTCAGACGTTGAGTCCCTTACTCACTTTGCCACTGGATTCAAGCAAGCCTGGCTGAAGACGACTGAAATGCCAGAAACCGGTCCTAGGAAGCTTGTTTCCGGTCCAGGGAAGGCATGGTTTGGCAGTTCGGGCTGGACTGTTCGAATGAGGCACAGGGTCAGACTGATTTGCATATGGCCATGTCTGAACTGGGGTGGCAGAGTGGGCTAAAGAACGGTGGTGGATCAAACCCAGATCTGTTGACTGGGTGTGAGTGTTTGATTGGTTCTGATGCTCCGTCCATCACCACCCCCTTTTGTACCACTTTGTTCACCTAAGTTGGCAGGGTATGCTCAGACGTTGAGTCCCTTGCTCACTTTGCCACTGGATTCAATCAAGCCTGGCTGAAGACGGCTGAAATGCCAGAAACCGGTCCTAGGAAGCTTGTTTCCGGGCCAGGGAAGGAATGGTTTGGCAGTTCGGGCTGGACTGTTCCAATGAGGCACAGGGTCAGACTGATTTGCATATGGCCATGTCTGAACTGGGGTGGCAGAGTGGGCTAAAGAACGGTGGTGGATCAAACCCAGATCTGTTGACTGGGTGTGAGTGTTTGATTGGTTCTGATGCTCCGTCCATCACCACCCCCTTTTGTACCACTTTGTTCGCCATAAGTTGGCAGGGTATGCTCAGACGTTGAGTCCCTTGCTCACTTTGCCACTGGATTCAAGCAAGCTTAGCTGAAGACGGCTGAAATGCCAGAAACCGGTCCTAGGAAGCTTGTTTCCGGTCCAGGGAAGGCATGGTTTGGCAGTTCGGGCTGGACTGTTCCAATGAGGCACAGGGTCAGACTGATTTGCATATGGCCATGTCTGAACTGGGGTGGCAGAGTGGGCTAAAGAACGGTGGTGGATCAAACCCAGATCTGTTGACTGGGTGTGAGTGTTTGATTGGTTCTGATGCTCCGTCCATCACCACCCCCTTTTGTACCACTTTGTTCGCCATAAGTTGGCAGGGTATGCTCAGACGTTGAGTCCCTTGCTCACTTTGCCACTGGATTCAAGCAAGCCTGGCTGAAGACGGCTGAAATGCCAGAAACCGGTCCTAGGAAGCTTGTTTCCGGTCCAGGGAAGGAATGGTTTGGCAGTTCGGGCTGGACTGTTCCAATGAGGCACAGGGTCAGACTGATTTGCATATGGCCATTTCTGAACTGGGGTGGCAGAGTGGACTAAAGAACGGTGGTGGATCAAACCCAGATCTGTTGACTGGGTGTGAGTGTTTGATTAGTTCTGATGCTCCGTCCATCACCACCCCCTTTTGTACCACTTTGTTCGCCATAAGTTGGCAGGGTATGCTCAGACGTTGAGTCCCTTACTCACTTTGCCACTGGATTCAAGCAAGCCTGGCTGAAGACGACTGAAATGCCAGAAACCAGTCCTAGGAAGCTTGTTTCCGGTTCAGGGAAGGCATGGTTTGGCAGTTCGGGCTGGACTGTTCCAATGAGGCACAGGGTCAGATTGATTTGCATATGGCCATGTCTGAACTGGGGTGGCAGAGTGGGCTAAAGAACGGTGGTGGATCAAACCCAGATCTGTTGACTGGGTGTGAGTGTTTGATTGGTTCTGATGCTCCGTCCATCACCACCCCCTTTTGTACCACGTGGTTATACAAGGAGCAGAGATGTTTGGCCCAGTATTAGGGATTCTCTTTAAAACTGGCTTGCGGGAGACCGTCAAGATGCCGGCGACAATTCTTTTTTCCACGTCACCTGGAAAAATAGGATCACAGCGGCGATCAGCCACCAAAATTGATAACTTTCTTTCGTGGGTCTTCTGAGTTGTCTTGGTGCCCCCATACAACTACTTTATATATGACAACCAACAGACTTCCGAGATGTTAGAGGATAGAAGGGGCACCTGAGGGTCTGAGGCATGATTCACCAGCCTCCAAAACTCCCTGATATCTTTCATTCGGGAGGCTGCTAGAACTTTGTGCCAGTACAAGTCTGACTCTGTTTTAGCTGACTCCCATGTCTTTTTTTTAATATGAGGATCTCAGTTTATATAAGGAACTTAGTTTAGGCAGAACCATCCTCCGTAAAGTCAAATTTAAACTGCTTCGTAGCAGCCGCAGAGCATGGTTCAACTTCTTTTTTGCTGTGATCAATAGTGCAGAAGGCCTGTTGGGATGGGCCCCTGCTTGCGCCTTTGGCTTATAACCTTGGAAGCGGTGTACAGCAGGAGAAGTGAAGAAACCTAGTCCCATTGTTCCAATACATCAGAGGTTGATTTGCAAACAAGTTCCCGTTCGCTGCTTGCATTGGCCTCAACCTGCACGATGGATCCTGCTGTCCAGTGAAGTTTACAGTAGATTGTGGAGACTGTGCCAATGACTGGCTGTACCTAATCAAATGTTGAGCAGGGTATAGTTTAACAAGAGCCTCTGGGATTGGGGGTTACTTTCCAGGTGGGTTCCCTTTTCGTAGTGGTTGACCTTATGAAACAGGTCAAGGGACACAAAGGTATAATCGATGATTGAGTTGGTTGTTGCTGAATTGAATGGAGGGCATGCTGGAACATCTGGATGAATGTGACTGTTTATAGATCTCAAACATAGGTGTTCGACTTCGTTGGTAAGGATCAAGCCCTACTATCCTTCCTCAATTTGCACAGCTGAAATGGGGAGACATGCTGTATCTGATCATGAGTTTACAGGATTTGGTCACGTGTTGCTGGCTGCAGCAGGTACATGTGACATAACCTGTCATAAGAATAAGTGGAGTAGGGTTTAGAGATGTTTGGGCAGAGATGAAGGGCAGTTTTACGTCAATTGTTTCCTGTTTCTTGACAGGTGAGAGGTGAATATAGACATTAATGATCAGCAAAAGTTGTGCGCTGACTAAAGACCTTCCTGAGATATTTACAGCTTGCAGGTTTGGGTGGTCAATGTAAATCTCTTCGCATTTAGCATTGATTTCAATCGACACGTAGATAGAGAGACACCCGACAGGTCGGCCAAACATATACATTTTAACAATGCGCTTAATAAAGCCAAGAAATGCTGGTAAATCTAAAGCCTCTAGGGACAAGGTTTCCTGGAATATTGGCAGATGAGAGGGCTTAGTAAAGTCGATTTTGATTTGGAGATCCTCGATGTTCCATGAGCAAACTGCAAAACACTCTCTAGATTGTCAATTGACTAGATGGTTGCTTTGTTAAAGGATTCTGTGCTTGTTGGTATTTGATTGAAGCACACCCGGGAGCCATGCCCAGCCAGTAGGTTTATGTTATGTTTGGCTTTGTAGGTGTTTGACCTCATCAGTTCTGTGGAAGTGGGTGTCAGAGCAAGCTGTTGTGGTCTGCACATGGCTCCAAACCCTTCTAAGGACTGATGTGGTCTTGGTTTGCTTGTTTAGATGAGTAGTTGTTTCATGTTTACCCCAACCTCTCGACTGGGTTGTAGGGAGAGCTCCTTGGTTGGGTCTAGATGGTGTTACAAATTGCGGTGTGTGATCTCAACACCCCACTGAACGAAAGGTGGTTTTCCCTCCCACAACAGGGGGGCTGGCCCAGGTAATACCTGTGGAAGCCACCATACAAAAGCTTGTTGACATAAAAAAGGTGACTAAGTATAAATCCAATGACTTAATGTGCAATAGAATAGGAATTTCTTGAGCCATCCGAAGCATTGAGCCTTTGTTAATAATGTCAAATTGCCCCCAAGGTAAACTTGCAGACGCTTTCTGAAGCACTGTCAGTCTTCACGACTAGTTTCTTGCCTGGTGGACTTGCAGATGACTGTTAATGATTGGAGCTTTGAAGGAGCCAAGGGGATGGGCCTAGTGTCAGTTCTCGGTGTGGGGAGGAGGCCCTTTGGGAGCGAATTGGGTAACAGATTGAACAGAAAGTTAGATGGCAAATTAGGCAGCAGGCATTCTCTCTGTTCAGCTCGAGGGTGGTAGGTATTCCAGTGAAATCCTTAGACTACTTGAGCAAGTTGAGCACCTTGCGCATTGGGTTTAGGTGCCACAGGACTGGTTGTTTTGCTGGAACTTGAGTCTTGGACTGAGCCTGATAGAAGAGTCAGCTCAGAAGGTGGATTGTTGCTAGTGGCAAAAAGTTTTATTTGGACTAGAGGTGAGACTTTAGGGGTATCTGGGTTGGTGGAGATTAAATCTCTTGGTGAGGCATCTTCCACTGGTAGTTCATTGCCAGAGGCTGAGCTCTTTAAGGCAGACCTAAATATGGAATAAAAGTTCTCAAGCTGCATACAAGGGGCTTTTTTTGCGTGTTGTTTATTGTGGGTCTTTATGAGCCTTTTATGATGTCTTTACGAAGTGTGGTTCCTAATGAAAGAGCAGTGATTAGCTCAAGGCTGTAAGCAGCCAATTTGATGGAAGGCTGAGGCGTTATAGTTCTCTGTTGAAACCCTTGCTTGTTGTGACAGTTCAGCTATTATTTTTAGGGGAACATTTCTAAGATATTAACTGGGCTGCCAGTAAGTCAGGACAATTCTTGTGATTGCGAACTCTGAGACTTACGCTCAGCCATCAGCAGGTCAGAGAGATGAAGGGGCTTGTGAGTATAGACCTATAACTCCAAGCCAGTTTACCTTACCTACGGAAGAAGAGTTCTACAAACTTGCTATGAGCACCAAATCTGGATCCCCTATGGACCCCCTTGCCCATAAGGTCTGGAAGGAGTATGGCAGACATTTAATACCACAGCCTCCATCAGATCTGCCGTCAATCATTGAACAGTGGGACAGTCCCTCCCTGCTGGAAACAGGCATTAGTGACACCCCTGCTGAAGAAACCTACCCTTGACCCTCAGTGCCCAAACAATTATCGCCCTATCTCGCTTCTCCCTTACCCTGTAACAACTCTCGAACACCTGGTCAGCAGAACTCTGTCTACTTTTTTGGAAACTATCTCGAGATTTGAAGACGAGCAATTTGGCTTTCGACCAGGCCATGGGACAGAAACAGCACAAGCAGTGGTCTTGGGTGAACTTAGAATGCAGGCAGACAGAGGTCAGTCAACTGTTTTATAAATTTTATTGAGGCGACTTGAGGAACTTGGGCTGGAGGGCCTTGCTCCTAATTGGCTTAAGTCCTATCTAGAGAATAGACAACAAGCTGTACGTCTCCCCCCCTTTCTATCTAAATTTAGAACGGTTCAGCATGGGGTCCCCCAGGGATCATCCATTTGCCCAATCCTTTTTAATATTTATTTAAGACCACTGATTCCCATCATTAAATCCTATAACATCAAGCTGGTGAATTATGCAGACGGCACGCAGCTCATTCTGTCTCTGGAAGGCAGAGAGTCTACGTCACTCAGTGACTTCCACGAATGTATGCAGAGGACTGCTAGTTGGCTAATTGATAATTTCCTGCAGTTCAATGGTGGGAAAACAGAAATACTGTACTGTACAGTGAAAAAAGTACCTTGCCCACTTCCAGATGAATTCTGGCCTATCCAGGCAGATACACTTCCCACACCAGCGGCTGTGCAATCTGGGGGTCGTTTTCGACGATAAGTTGAGTATGGAGAAGTGCTGGAGCAGAGTTTTCTGTTGAAAATCTATTGGGTTTTTAAGCTTCGGTTTGTCTATGTGTCAAAAATTAAAAATATTAATTCATAATTACTAATTATTTGTTTTGTGTAAATGTTTTAACTAACCAACACGTATTAACAAGAGAAAACTATACGTGGGAAGCGTTCATGTGGCTAATTAATAATGTGCATGTTTTATTAAATAAATGTTGCTGGGTGCTGTTTATTTTAAAGCACAAAACGCTTTTGGATTGTTGTGTACTAATGCTTTTCTGTGTTGCAAAGGCTAGATAATTACATACACATAAGGGTATTAGTGGGGTTAACACTGTTTAATCACTATGCTGTGGTAACGTTGTTTTTGTCTCTCTAAATTAAGATGGTACGTTTTGGCCTAGTATAAAATGGCTGCCGTTTGCAGCCTGGGCTCGAGTAACTGAACTTTGTGATGAGAAGGCCTTGCTGAACATGGTCGAGAGTCATCTGACCACAGTCTTCGCCTGGTTTGAAAGTTTTCCGTGAGGACAGCAGTTCTGGGCGAATATCCAAGTACATCCGAGTAACCTTGGAGGACAAAGGAGCCATAATGAATGAACTGAATGGACTCTGAGATCATAATGTTGGTGCAGAGGAAATATGAACATGAGGGGATACTTTCGAAAGTTTAGTTCCGTCTTCCGTCTTTTTATTTTTGTGATTTTTCTGAGCGGAGATTTTCCAAATGTAGCGATGCTACATCCTTTCCTGCTCGCTCTGCTCAGCGGCTCAGCGGATATCTAAAACATTTTATGTTGCTTTCTTTTGTTAGAATTATTATAAATATTGTTAGCCTAGAGAGGGTTTTTGCCACTTTGCCATTTTCTTCCCAAACCTGCGTTGGTGAGGATCTATGCTGTGAGGACGGCGACTCGGGAGACTTCTACTGAGAGACCTGTCCTGACCCATTCTGACATTTAGCTAGAATAGGTAATTATGAGAAAATTGATTTACTCTGATTGATTTTCTTTGACTAATTTTAGATAAAGTACCATAATTTTAAATACAGTGTTGGTGGTTATTTCTTGTCAATTATTGAGTACTCTATTTGATTATTGTTGTATAGATTGTTTAGATCATGACTCAGGACAGTCACAATTAGGTCTTATCGACCTCAGTGTAGATGCAGGGTGTTTAGGAGTTTTTCTTTCCACAGGTTCAGTGATGGTAGAGTATTTGAGCGTATGTTAGTGAAATGGGCCCAAGCGTATGATGAGTGTATGTGCGTGTATCTGTGATATTGCTCTATCCGTGGAAGTAGGGAGAATTTGTACACCCCAATCTGCACCAATTTCCTGGTAGCAGAATTTGATGGTTATTGATGATTGTCTTGATCTGATTAGATTGCTTGTACATTGGCTTATTGATTATTGATTATTGATTGATGTTGGTATATGTACTAATACGATATGTTGAAGTCGTCATGTTGAGTTATATGTAGTGCTTCTGGAACTTGGGAGCTAGTAGCAGTTCCGTAGTAGGGCAGAGGGAAGTATATACTGCTCTCGGGAAAGACGGGATTGTAGGAAAAACGTGTGACAATTGTAGTTGCGCGTCACATTGTCTGGGTTCGGAATCAGTGACATTGTCGTATGTTACTATTAGATATATTTTCTGGTATAAAAGGAGTGCGTATGATAGCGAAGGTTATCTGTGAAACTCTGGTCTTAAGTCCCAGGGATCCGTAAGGTTCACCGTTAAAGCTTATCGCGGGAGAAGTAATAGGTATTCTCTGAGCTTGTTTGAAGGACTGGGCAGAGGTAAGCTGCTTGGTTAACGTGTGTTATAATTCTGTAGCGGGACAGATTGTTCGCTGTTCTCGGGGAAGCAGGATTCTGTGTGTATGTACTAGATTTTTTTGTATGAATGTGCGTGAATGCTCATACATTTAGTTGATTGTAAAACTCTTTGGATAAGTCCTAGAGGAAACAGTTAATGAATGCATGTTAGAAGGGCAGAGTAGAGGGATGTGCTACTGTGTCAACGGGATTCTTGTGAAATAGATTTTCTTTACTATTCTTTGGTTAGCGAAGCAGACAATGGAGATGTTTATATGTTGTAACTAATAGATTTTGTAGAAATTTGACACAAAGTCTACTGAGGAGATTTTGTAAAGGAGGGGTAGACGAGTGACAGGAGACAGGAGACAGAAGCGACTGCAGCGACTGCTGACGTCATAGAGACCGCGCTCTGATTGGTAGTGGATCAGAACAGTGCTCGCGCTAGGATTGGTGCGTTGGTGTGAGCCGCGCAAGGATTGGAAGAGGTATTCTACTGACGTAGGCGCTCCAGGATTGGTGCGTTAGTGTGAGTCGCGCTGTTATTGGTTGAAAAATCGTATTGTGCAGTTGTAATACGGAAGGGATTAGAAAGTTTTGGTAAACGTTAAAATGTATTACCAAGAAGAGAAAAAGAAAAAATCTTTGTTCGGAAAAATAAAACGCTGGTTTGACAAGGATAAAGATGTTAAAACAAGAGAGGGTGAATTGTTACCTCCAGCGAAAACACCTGCATCCTTCATGGCTGCGAGATATGGGTATCATACCTGTATATGGTTGGAGAATTGGGTTAGGTATACTAAGGAAGATGGTGTCCTAGCATTTCCGGAACATGGTTCATTTAATCTGGCCGTGTTGAGAAATTTACGGGAAAAGATGTTATGTCTTGACCCAAGACCAAGGCCGACACAGTTTGAGGCTTTAGTGGAATGGGAAGAAGAAGTACATGAGCGAGAAAAACAGAGGTCTGGAGGAAATTATAGGTACATGTTTGGAAGGAGGCATGGTCGTGAAACTCATAATGATCGAATGAAAAGATGGCGAGATGCTAGCATGTCAGAGGGATTATATCCTATGAGGACTGTTGAAGAAGAAAGGAAGGGAGCAGAAAAGGTTCCTGAGGCAGAAGTGAGAAGGTATGGAGTTAATGAATATGAGGATGAGGTCTTGAATGACATGATTTACAAGAGACCACCTCCATATAGACCAGAACCAGAAGAGAGCACACCAGTTGTTTCTCCGATAAGAGATACATTGCGTATCATTGAGACAGAAAATGTGACACCTGAGTTAAGAAGTGGTAATCCTTTCAGGGAGAGAGAGAATCGATGTGGTGACGAGAATGCAAGAGAATTAGCCAGAACTACAACAGAGCTGACTGAAAAAATTAAAGAGCTGACAAAGAATCTGGAAGCTGTTACGGTACCTGTGACCATAGGTCCAGTTATGCCTGTTTTTGACAAGCAGAGGACAGGTGAAAATGGTTTGGTGATTCCATATGTTGGAAATAAGATAATAAGTTTAGCTGGTCCCTCAGGAGATTCAGGAAGAAGGACAGAAAATAGTGATCTGAGACAATCAAGACATGACACCTGTAGTGAAGGATTAGAGGTACAGTCTAATTCGAGATTGGATGCTAGTGAAGCTAGTTGTTCAGGGATGCCGATTTTAGAACCGCAAAAGAAAGTGGTTCCAGTGAGAAAAACTACTGAAATTACAGCTGAAGATTTGAATGATTGGATGAAAGTTCTTCAGAAGAGGGATAAAGATTCACAGGCAATTGATGTGGCTAGGTTACGTGTAGAATTAGAAGAGCTTGTTGCAGGGACAGTTCCTACAGAAATTCTAAAAAACCATCATGAAGGTGAGCTGTTGTTTATGTGTAAAAATATCACCTGGAGAGCAAGAAATACACATGACAGATTAAGCGCAGTAGCGAATGAACAGGGAGTTGACATCGATAAAGTGAAAGCTTTGCAGAAGTCTTACAGGATGGACTTCACGGATAAAGACATTGAAAATCTGAATGGTGCTGGTAGAACAGGACAGATTAAAGAAATGGTCGCATTATTGCGAAAATGGGGTGATGTAGAAAAGTGGAAGGATAGGTGGTATAAGAAAAGAGAAGAATCAGGGGATAGAACTTATTCAGCATTTAGAAAAAGAGAAAGCATCCACTGCTGCTTATCCTATGAGAGAAATACCTGGAGGAGGATATGTACATGTTCCATGGACCAGACAGGATATTCTATCATTTACGAATGATTTCCCTCGACTGAGAGAAAAGCCCGTTGAGTGGTATAGGCAGGTAGACAGGTTTGTGAAATTGTCAAAAGTGCTGTGGATTGACCTGAATAGTCTGTTTGATATAATTGTTCCAGCAGACTTGTGGACTGAGTGTAAAATAGTTGTGAGTTGGCCTACTGAGGAATATCCAAGAGATCAGAGAACAGGAGCACCAGATCCAGAGGTAATGAGAAAGTATGAACAGGTGATGGTATACCTGAAGAGTAAGGTACCTCCAAAAGAGACAGACTGGGTTAAAATAGATCGAACACAACAGGAAGCAAAGGAATCAGTTCATGCTTTTTACGAGAGGCTGATACTGGCTTTTAAACAATTCAATGGAGATGAACACCTGGGTGACAAAGATTTGAGTCATTTTGTATACAGATTTGTATATGGCCTGAGACCTGAGATTAGTGAGAGAATTCGTGAACATACAGTGGACTGGCAGAGTAAGAAAATAGATGAGATTCTAAGACATGCAAAATATTTCAGTGATGAAATTGAAGCAAAACAGAGAAAGCTGAAAGAGAAAGCAATGTGGGCACAAGTGAAAGTTGCAGAAAGACAAGAAGCACAGTTGGTGGAACAGGCGAATAGTGCAGGAAATAATGCAGGGAATAGGCCCAGGTATGCAGGGAAAGGAAAGGGGAATCTTGAGGAAGCAAAAAAGAAATTCCCATGTCACAACTGTGGCCAACTGGGACATTGGAGATCTGAATGTACCAATCCACCATTAGCGAATAATGAAGGTAAACCCTTGAATCAACAGGTGCAGAACGAAGGGAATAATCGACAGCAGCAACAACCTTCTGTTGTGAGACAGCAGAGTCAAGAGCCAAAACCGCCCTTGCCGCAGAATAGAGGGTCACAAAAGTACAATCAGGATTCAGGATTCTACAATGATGAGCAGGTAAACAAACCAAGGCGTTCTAACCAGGTACAACAGTACTTGTTAAAGAATGAAGGGAGTGAGTCTGAAGGGGATTATTGACGGTGCCGAAGAGAGGAGGAAGAGTGCATACTTGGTGCAACTCTAGAAATAGACCAGGCAGGACCATTTGTAGATGGGAAAATAAATGAAGAAAGTGTTACTTTTTTAGTAGACACAGGTGCGACAAGATCAACTGTCAGGTCAACAGATATTAGAAATCTTCCTCTCTCGAATGAAGCAATCCAAGTAGTTGGTGTAGCCAATACACAAATCAGGACACGTCTTACTGAACCAGTAAGAGTACAAATAGGGAAATTTTCAGACATGCACAGGTTTATTGTTTGTGACACTAGTCCAGTGAACTTGTTAGGTAGGGACTTGCTATGTAAGATGAACTGTACAATTTTTTGTACACCGGATGGAATAGCTTTTGAAACACCAGATGAGGATGTTTTGTACCGAATGACTCTAGGAAATAGAGAGAGTGAAATGGTTGGTGCATTTGCTGTGTTTAATCCGGAGGATTTGCCTCAAGAGCTAAGAGATACAGTGAAAAGGACAGTTTGGGATTTTACTGGAGAGGATGTGGGATTGATGAATAATGTAGATCCTGTGAAAATTTCAGTGAAAGAGGGAATTACTTATCCTAACATTCCTCAGTACAAAATGACACCAGAAATAATTGAAGGAATAACTCCTATAATTGAGAAAATGATTCAGCAGGGAGTTCTGAGAGAACTACTGAGTAGCCCGTGTAACTCACCGATACTGGGGCTAAAGAAGCCTAATGGGAAATTCAGGATTGTACAAGATTTGAGAAAAGTTAACCAAATTGTAGTGGCATGTTGTCCTATTGTGCCAAATCCGTCAGTGATTTTGTATCAGATTCCACATGATGCTGAGTGGTACACAGTGATTGATTTGTGTCATGCTTTCTTTTCAATTCCATTGCATCATGACAGCCAGCCAATTTTTGCATTTAGGTTTGGCCAGCGTATTTTAGCATGGTGTCGTATCCCACAGGGGTATACAGAGAGTCCTTCGATATTCAATCAGTTATTGAAAAAATCATTGGAGAGCTTGATTATGCCTGAAAACTCAGTACTAGTGCAGTATATTGATGACCTGCTTGTGGCATCAAAGACACGTGAAGCTTGTGAAGTAGATACCATAGCTTTACTGAATCATCTGGCAGATGGAGGGTTAAAAGTATCTCCAGCCAAATTGCAATTTTGCAAGAAAGAGGTGCATTATCTTGGACACAATATTGAAAAAGGTCGTCAGTGGATAATTAATTTTTCTCTGATAGCAAAGCCACTGATTAAGCTGACAAAAAGTGAGATGACAGACCCATTGGAACTAGATGGAGAACAAATGGCAGCATTTGAGGAGCTGAAAAACAGAATGTGTGAAGCCCCTGCTTTGGGTATGCCAGACTATGAAAAGGAGTTTGAGTTGTACTGTAGTGAGAGGAATGGATGTGCACTTTCAGTGTTAATTCAGAAGCACGGACAGCTGAGGAGGCCTATTGCGTACTTCTCATCGACACTTGACCCTGTAGCTGTAGGTTTACCAGGTTGTTTGAAATCTGTGGCTGCAACATGCAGAAGCCTGGAACAGAGTGAAGGAATCATAATGGGATATCCTGTAAGGGTATTTGTACCTCATAATGTGGCAATTCTTTTGACAAGAAGCAGAACCCAGTACATGTCACATAGTCGGCTGACTAAATATGAGAAAGTCATTCTGGGAGCATCAAATGTGACTCTTGAAAGATGTGTGAATGTGAATCCAGCGACACTGTTGCCGGATATTGAAAATGTGGGTGTGAAGACAGAAGATGATCACAATTGTTTGGATGTGCTTGATTACTGTACAAAACCGAGACCAGACATAAGGGATCTTCCCTTACTTGAGAGTGATCATGTGCTGTTTGTGGATGGTTCATGTCTAAGGAATGATGAGGGTGTGCTGAATGCAGCATATGCAGTGTGCAAGGTTTCAGAGGTTATGGAAGCATCACCATTGAAAGGAGTGAAATCTGCACAAGTTGCTGAATTGGTGGCATTAACAAAAGCTTGTGAAATTGGGAAAGATCTGAGAGTGACTGTGATAACTGATAGTCAGTATGGATTTGGAGTTGTGCATGATTTTGGCCAACTTTGGCTACAGAGAGGTTTTTTGACGTCGAGTGGGACTCCAATAAAGAATGCTGAAGTGATTGGGAAATTACTTGAGGCGATACAGTTGCCTAAAGAATTAGCAGTTGTGAAATGTGCTGCTCATGGACAAGGAGATGATTTTGTGACAGTTGGCAATAGATATGCAAATGACATTGCTCAGTATTGTGCAAAGAATAACCAATCAATTAATCGGGAACGAGAAGGTGAAATGTCTTTTTGTTCTGTTATGTTTACTAATGTCCTAGAGACGTGGGATGAAGTGAAACAGTTGCAGGATGAGGCAGGAAAGGAAGAAAAGAAAGACTGGATCAAGGCAGGTTGTGCCCCAAGAGAAACAGACCATGTTTGGGTCTATAGAGATGGCAGACCAGTCATGCCAAACTCTATGTTGTCGACAATGGCAAGGATGTATCATGGCCAGGGACATTTGGGAAGGGATGCGATGATCAGGTCTTTTAAACAGACTTGGTACAATGCAAAGTTCAGGACAATTGCAGAGAGCCTGATGTCTTGCCTCTAGTGCTGATGACTATTAGATCTACTCCAGATAGAACTACTGGTTTAAGTCCACATGAAATCTTAATGGGACGTGCAATGCGACATGCATATGTACCTGC
Organism: Triturus cristatus; assembly: GCF_964204655.1. Classification (NCBI taxonomy): domain Eukaryota; kingdom Metazoa; phylum Chordata; class Amphibia; order Caudata; family Salamandridae; genus Triturus; species Triturus cristatus. The sequence goes on from NC_140592.1 coordinate 248,367,843, forward strand.
AAATAAGTTGATGACAATAACTGATGACATGATTTTGGATTACTGTAAAGGCCTGGCTGACGCAGTTCATTCTGTGTTTCACCAGGTTGGAGAAGAAGCTACCACACTTGAGAAGAAGCAAGCTCATGATCTGAGTCCAGGGGACTGGATGAGGATTAAAGTGCACAGAAGAAGAAATTGCTTGGTTCTAAGGTGGGGAAGGCCGAGACAAGTCATTCTGACTACGACAACTGCAGTAAAGTGTGCTGGTGTGAAAAACTGGGTACATGCGAGTCATACTCTGAGAGTTCCAAATCCAAAAGACGGGACTGGTAAGGAGTATTTTGAAGAGTCAGATTCCAGTGATGATGAAGAAACGGAACCAGTAAAAGAGTCAGAGAAGACTTCAAGAGAACCATTGAAAGTCTTGGGAAAAAGATCAGATTCTGCAAAAGAGCCTGAAGTTCCGAAAAAGAAGAGAAAAGAGCAATTCCACAGAGACTACTCCTGAATCAGAAGAGGAGATTGAAGAACCACTTGAGATTGTACCTGAAGAAGGAGGGTTAGAAGAAGATAGAGAGGGACAGATTGCGGAAGACCCCCGAGGAGGTGTAGGGAACATTCCTCATAAGCTAGGTGAAGGGACAAATAGACAGCAAGAAGATTGCGTGTCGGAGACCCGAGGAGGGAAAGAGTTAGGGAAGTCTCAAACAGTGGTGAAAAAGACTGTGGAGCGAAAGAAAACTGCTGAAGAACAAGAGGCATTTGAGACAGAATCGGATGAAAGTGAGAATGAAAAATCAGAGGGTCGAGTTCTGAGAAAGAGAACTTGGATTGGAGAGAGAAATAATACAGAAACAAGACCGAAAAAGGTTGTAAGAGGAGATCTTTGGCCTAACAACAGAATAAAGAGGCTGAGATATAGACTGATAAGAGCAAACACCTCGAAAGCTGAACAAATGAATGAGGTGTCGAGTCAGAATCCAGCAAGAGGTGAAAAGAGAAAAGAGTCAAAAAAAGCAGAGGGGATCAAGAGAATCAGAAAACCTAACCAGAAGTATAGGTCGCCGGAATGGACGTACGTGGCACTGTCTGAAGGTGAAGAGGCAGAAAGTCAAGGAAATCCAGAGGAGACCGTATGAGAAGTGGTTGAGGAAGATACAGGTGAAATCCTGAAAGTAATCTTGACTGACATTGATGAAAAGTCGGATACTGAGGATATTGTTGGAGATCTAATACAATTGATGTCGAAGAAGTTGAAGTAAAGAATGATGAGTATCCAAACTGAGTGAACAGAAGAAATCACTTGGAGAAAGTGAAAAGAAGAAAGACTGAAAATGAGTTGTTTGAAGTAACTTAGAGTTCCAGAAACTCAAGTAGTGGAGTAGTAGAGGCTAAGCCAAAAGACACGGTCAAAGTAGTAAAATGGCTAACATAGAGAATAATCAAAGTAGATGTGCCTTCTTGAGAAGATGGTGTAAAATGTGCTGCTGCTGTACTGGATTATTAATGCTATTATGGGGTGTTTTAGCTTTATTAGTTACCTTTAGGGTTACATTAGACACTTTAGGAATACACACTGAGAATGTAACTATTGCAGAGAAAAGTTCACAAAAAGTAGTTCCAACTAGAATTAGTAACACTTACGTACATAAAGATAGGTCAATTAATGATTTTTCTAGTAATGTTTTTTCAAAGCTGTTATACGAATATGTGAAGACAATGGAAGTTAGGGATTGCTACGTTTGTATGCAATTACCTGCATCCGTTTCAGAGGGTGTTACTTATCACCATTTACCAGCTACGTATGGAATTTCTTGTAGTGTGTTAAGTAGTGTTTTTTATTTGTTAGGGAAAATAGATTATGAGATGTCTAACAAAGATAACATTTTTGGGCAATTGCCAATGAACAAAGAGCTGAATCCAGCTAAAGATGCTAACATTTTTGGTGAGATTTTTATTGAAAAAGAAGAATTAACATTAGATTATATTTTTAAGAACAATTTAACTTGCAGTCTGAAAGAAGAGGAGAAAGCTTTTCTAAATATGGTGGAGGAAAGGAGATTGAGCATGCATGAAAAAGCAGGGAAATATAAAGTGAGTGAGACAATTTGGGACATTGAGATGGGAAAAGAATTGAGAAATGGGGCTAGTCCAACTTTAGCTCTAGATGCACCACAGAAGGGTAAGCTGTGCATTACAAGAAGGAAATCCCAATATGATACATATTTTGTTGGGACTAGTGAGTGTCATGATACATACTTCATTGCGACAGGATGGGGTTTCAAGGAAGGAGAGGATCCAGTTTTCCCAGGAGTGTATTATGTTTGTGGGAACAAGGCTTATTACAAGTTGACTGACCATTGGTATGGCACGTGTTATGTGGGCCTGGTCTTTCCAAAGATCTTTCATATAGATAGAATAGAAGATGTAGAACATATTAATTTACTAACGCGTTTTAAGAGAGAAACTTGGTCTGAAATGGTGGGTGACATTTTTGGAGCTTTAATTCCTGCAGTGGGAATTTCTTTGAATGCTTATGGAATTCGGAAACTGTCAACAGTGTTGGATCGCTTATCGACAAATACCGCTGGAGGGTTTCTTTTGGTGAATACGGAATTAATTGCCGTACGTGCCATGTCAATGCAAAATCGACTTGCCCTTGATATTCTATTAGCTAAGGAGGGTGGAGTTTGTGGAATGCTGAAAGTTCAACATTGTTGCACTTACATTCCTGATGAAAGCAAAGACCTGAAGGTCTATATCAAAAATATTACTGATTTGCATGAAGAATTAGAACCACTTGAAGCTGAGAGTATTTGGACTAAATTAGCTAATAAAATAGTTGCTGTTAAGAGTTTTATTGCAAAAATAGGTAGTACTATTATAGGTAAGATATTGTTTCCTTTGACTTGTATAATTGTTGCTTTATTGATACTAAGATTGGTGTGTTTGTGTTGTAAAAACAGGGGAGGGAAAAAGAAATTAATCAAAAGAAATAATGAAAAGAGAAATAAGAGGTTGAAAAGAGAACCACAAGAAATAGAATTAGAAGAATTGAGGGAGAGTGTTTACTTGGAGACAAAGAGGGATGATGAAAGAGTGTCTGGTGTGTAGTGTTGTGTAAGGAGAAAAAGACATTTCCAAATTTCTCCTAAAATGGGACTAAATTTCACAAAATTTTTTTTTTTGGGTTGTTTATTTGGTGATAAAATCACCAAAGGGGGGATTGCTGGAGCAGAGTTTTCTGTTGAAAATCTATTGGGTTTTTAAGCTCCGGTTTGTCTATGTGTCAAAAATTAAAAATATTAATTCATAATTACTAATTATTTGTTTTGTGTAAATGTTTTAACTAACCAACACGTATTAACAAGAGAAAACTATACGTGGGAAGCGTTCATGTGGCTAATTAATAATGTGCATGTTTTATTAAATAAATGTTGCTGGGTGCTGTTTATTTTAAAGCACAAAACGCTTTTGGATTGTTGTGTACTAATGCTTTTCTGTGTTGCAAAGGCTAGATAATTACATACACATAAGGGTATTAGTGGGGTTAACACTGTTTAATCACTATGCTGTGGTAACGTTGTTTTTGTCTCTTTTAATTAAGATGGTACGTTTTGGCCTAGTATAAAATGGCTGCCGTTTGCAGCCTGGGCTCGAGTAACTGAACTTTGTGATGAGAAGGCCTTGCTGAACATGGTCGAGAGTCATCTGACCACAGTCTTCGCCTGGTTTGAAAGTTTTCCGTGAGGACAGCAGTTCTGGGCGAATATCCAAGTACATCCGAGTAACCTTGGAGGACAAAGGAGCCATAATGAATGAACTGAATGGACTCTGAGATCATAATGTTGGTGCAGAGGAAATATGAACATGAGGGGATACTTTCGAAAGTTTAGTTCCGTCTTCCGTCTTTTTATTTTTGTGATTTTTCTGAGCGGAGATTTTCCAAATGTAGCGATGCTACATCCTTTCCTGCTCGCTCTGCTCAGCGGCTCAGCGGATATCTAAAACATTTTATGTTGCTTTCTTTTGTTAGAATTATTATAAATATTGTTAGCCTAGAGAGGGTTTTTGCCACTTTGCCATTTTCTTCCCAAACCTGCGTTGGTGAGGATCTATGCTGTGAGGACGGCGACTCGGGAGACTTCTACTGAGAGACCTGTCCTGACCCATTCTGACATTTAGCTAGAATAGGTAATTATGAGAAAAATGATTTACTCTGATTGATTTTCTTTGACTAATTTTAGATAAAGTACCATAATTTTAAATACAGTGTTGGTGGTTATTTCTTGTCAATTATTGAGTACTCTATTTGATTATTGTTGTATAGATTGTTTAGATCATGACTCAGGACAGTCACAATTAGGTCTTATCGACCTCAGTGTAGATGCAGGGTGTTTAGGAGTTTTTCTTTCCACAGGTTCAGTGATGGTAGAGTATTTGAGCGTATGTTAGTGAAATGGGCCCAAGCGTATGATGAGTGTATGTGCGTGTATCTGTGATATTGCTCTATCCGTGGAAGTAGGGAGAATTTGTACACCCCAATCTGCACCAGAAGCATGTACATAAAACAGTTGGAACCTGTTTCTCCCTCATTAAAGCCTTGCGGAAAATCCTTCTCATGTTGCCTTTGTCAACCAGGGCTCTGGTAGTCAGAAGTGTCATTCTGAGCCGGCTGGACTATTGTAACACCATGCTTCTCGGTGCACCCAATTTTCTCATTAAGAGGCTACAAAGAATACAAACAATAGCCGCCAAGTTAGCCTACGGACCTTTCCTCCCTGACAACTGTCAAGCGGAGAACCATACGGCGATCTAATCCTAGAGGCATAACTACCTCTCTATTCAAGTAATCTCAAACGGAGTTACTGTGAGTACTTTACCACTACACTCACAGCACACTTTAGGGTGTGTGCTGATATTTACACGTGGCCTATACCTTGTTTATACGGCCACTCACATTTTTTGCTGGTCCTGACGAAAGCCTCTAGAACCATCGAGAAGGCTGAAACTAGTTGACCTTATTTACAAGGGATATCAGGAAAATAACATTCCTAATTACATATCCCGCAAAACTTTTTTACATTAGTCCTGGGACCCTTATAATAAAAGTTTTTCCATAGGGCATTTCCCAGAGACTTTTTTAACTCTTAAACACATCACATATAGCACGCCACTTTCTGCTCAAAACCCTGCTCCGCTGTATCCCAGGCGTTGTAGCACAACTGGATTGTGCTAGACAATCCAGTTGGGCCCCGATGATGAAGCATGCCACCTACTAGGTAGGTGGGTGAGGGGTTTCTTTCACAGCAGTGATTCTTCACAAAGACCACATCTGGGCAAGTATTATCACTGCCCCTGTATACTTGTTTGGCACTACTCTGCAATCTGTTAATTTGACCTATAACCTAGGGAGGTACTGATCTGTTACCCTGATGAAAGCCTCAGATTTGTTGGGTCTTAGACTAGGGCTGAAACATGTTGGTTTGATATAGAGTCATAGGACTATATTAGTCCACATTACCTGCTTGTTATTGTTTTTACTCTCCCCACCATCTCCACTAATAAAGGGATACCTAGAAGAAGGTGAGGGATTTTGATTCTCTAGTTCAGCCCCCTGAGCCACCCTTCTAATAAGTGCTCCCTGAAATATGGTTGAGCCCACCCTGACCTTTAGGAGTCAGGGTGAACCCCAAGATGAAGCATGACACTATTAGAGTGTGTGAGGATTATATATAAAAAAATGATTTTTTTTCTTCCCCGCACTAGTCACGCGGAGCTAGCGTACCGATTTAGGGTAACCCACCCCTCCATACCGTGTCCCCCTGTACTGGAAAGGACCAACCCCATGACCCTTGGGGGATACTTGTTGGTTAAACTCATTCTCTTACACAATATATCCTTGATACCTTGTATAAACGTTTGTATTGCAAGTATGAATCAACAGAAGGGTTCAGAGTTATTTTTGTTAGGGTATGATACAGCAATTCCCATGATAAATCTTCATTTTTAGCATGCTAATCCAGCAGCATATTTTGACAACCACATGTAGGTATTGTGACAAAAGTGCTTTCACAACACCTCTTTAAACTGCATGTCATTAAATGTATATGAGATTATAGACTGCTAAAGCCACTACGTCTGATTTAATAGCTGGTAAATGAGGGGGGTCATTTGAGTTGTACGAAAGTTAGATCAATAGACAACTGTGCATTTTTGGAACCCTGCAGCCTAAGGCTTCGGGGGTCATTCTTTTGGGACATAACCATCACCTCGTCATATTTATTAGATGGCCACTGTCTCTGTGCCTGGGTATTAGCACAACACAAATCACTGCAGTAAATGCCAAAGGAGAGCACATTTAGACTTTCATAGTAAAGTCTTCCCCATAGTCCCTCATACATTGCAAATGACGATTTAGCTGAGACTAGCTTATTGCAAATGATACATGGCTGTTCGTAGCGAAAAAACAAGCATTGGCAAATCCAACTGATCTGGCTTCGAGGTGCCAACACACGGTGTTTTAATTTGTGGCATGTACAAACACTAGTTATTTTATATAGCCCGTCCTGTTGTAGCAGTTTTAGGAAAAGTAAAGAAATGGATGACTTTGTATGTACAATACATATGTAAGATAACGCACTGAATAAGACAAACAGTATGAGGATTGAGTTCCTTTTCATAGTCTCTCATGCAGACCAACAGTAGCATATTTCATCAAATAAAGCAAAACCAAAGGGGATGATGGACGGAGGGTTGAACATTGCAAGAACTCACCCCCAGTCAACTGATCTGGGTTTAATCCATCATCATTCTTTAGCTCACTCCGACACCCCAGTTCAGACATGGCCATATGCTAATCAGTCTGACCATGTGCCTCATGGGAACAGTCCAGCCCGAACTGCCAAGCCATGTCTTCCCTGGACCGGAAACAAGCATCCTGGGACTGGTTTCTGGCTAATCAGCCGTCATCAGCCAGGCTAGCTTGAATCCAGTGGCAAAGTGAGCAAGGGACCCACCTATGGGCATACCCTGCCAACTTATGGCGAACAAAGCGAAACCAAAGGGGATGATGGACGGAGTGTTGAACATTGCAAGCACTCACCCCCAGTCAACTGATCTGGGTTTAATCCATCATCATTCTTTAGCTCACTCCGCCACCCCAGCTCAGACATGGCCATATGCAAATCAGTCTGTCCTGTGCCTCATGGGAACAGTCCAGCCTGAACTGCCAAGCCATGTCTTCCCTGGACCTAGTGGCAAAGTGAGCAAGGGGCCCACGTCTGGGCATACCCTGCCAACTCAGGGTGAACAAAGCAAAACCAAAGGGGATGGCGGAGTGAGCTAAAGAATGATGATGGATTCAACACTCCGTCCATCACCCTCTTTGTTTTTGCCCTATTTCATCAAATAGCCAATTGCTTTATCTAAAAGAGTAACACTTCTTTGAATTAGCCAACGCCTACCTTATGTATTTAAAAAAAATGGTAGCAAAATGTCAGTAGACAGATGCACTGAAAGCCAAATCTCATGATCAGTAATGTACAGTTCACATTAGTAATTAATTTTCTGAGTCTGATAATGTCAACCAGATATTATCTCTCTAAAGAGAATATCAGACTTTTATGTTTCATACACTGATAAATTGAGAGCTAGAGCGTAAATAAAAAAATATTTGTCATAATTATAACCCTCCTTTTCTATTGCCAGATGCAGGAGCTCTTAATTTTTACGATATTAGAAGGATTAATACTAATTAGACCATGCTTCAGCTTTTTAACCTTTGCATTAGCAATTTAAGATATTTAATTGCTGAACTCAGCTTCAATGGAAGTACACCTTAATAAAAACATGAATATTTAATTGAATCTGAAAATACTAAGGAACTTTATGCAATCAAATCTAGATGGTGGAGTCTTCAAACGCCTGCTATTCAATCTGAGTGCTTCATAAAACTCAATGTTCAACATGTAGAAAAAAATGGCTTAAACAAAATGTGTCATTTTTATAAATTATATAGTTAGGCATATTGTCTGAGAAGCAGGCCATTGAATCACTGGAATGATAAATTGATACTCAAATTTATAAAAAGGCAAATTAAACCATACACACAACACAACTAAGTAGGTTGTGTCACAGGGTTTGTGCATAATCACTAGCGGCCCGATTCACAAAAGTAATCTGAGACAAAATCCTAACTTTACGACTTTTGGTATTCACAAAAGGCATTTAGGAGTAGTACAGTTAGGATTTTGTCTTAAATTTGTCTAAACTCTTGGTCATAAAACAAAAACCTAACTTAACAAACCGAATCAGGCCCTAGGAAAGCAGATATTTAAATATGGAGTCTATGGTTGATGCAAAGCAAATATACGGAATTATAAATCACACCTTTCCCAATAAAAGAAGGGCTAGTAAAGAAGCAATTCTCCTGCCTCATAAAATCATCTAGCTGCCCCAACCCATTAAGAGTAAGATAACAGTTGCTTGACCTCTGGTTGAGTAACTGGCAATGGAACCACTTGTCAATCTAAGGCAGTCACTGCGGGCCACAGGGTGACTACTGTTCATGTACTTAGAGATCCTATCTCTTGACATTTATTTGCATGCTCACATCTACCATGAAGGGCATGACAGAACTGGCATGCAAAAGAGATTATAGCCCTCAGGGGGAGAGAGAAGACTCTGGGCAAAGCAAAGTCATTGACTTTTTTTTCAAAAACAAACTCCCGCTTTGAGATAATGCACAGACTATAACCCATGGCAACCAATCAGCATTAAGCTCTTGTAAAAGTACACCCCCTGCTCAAACAGGTGCAAAGTAAGATAGACAACTGGAATGTCAAAATATGATGGGCACTTCTCTGTCTGGTTTGCCCGTCGGGACTGGACTGACTTTGTGAGCTTATTATCCTGTTAGTTCCATATTTTAGAAGAAATAAAACTGAATTAATGTAACCAGTATTCAAGAGTACTGTAATGATGCGTGGAATGTGCTTTCCCTATGAACTCTAGCCCTACAGCTGAAATGTGTTGCTCCGATCCTCATGAACATAGATTTCTTCAGGAGCACAAGAGGATGGCAGAGTGCACAGAGTTTGGGTGCCACCTGGAAAGTCGTTTCCCATCTCCGATAGATTCACTACGCAAAATATAAGAGTAAATATATGGAGTACAACATGTCCCGTGGAATCACAGGACTCTCACAAGAATAGTTGCTGTCATCATGAATTCTTAGAGTATATGTTCCTCAAGGTTGAGAGCATTCTCTTTAGGCAATCATGATACTTAGTTGTTGCAACTGGGATTTTGTTGGCAGGATACTGGGAACCACTCAATCTGTTATTCCTTTGAGTAAATGAAAAATGGACTGGAGTGAGAGAAATATCCTAGCATAGCACTCATGTGAAAGGATATTGTTAGACGTGGGTTTCTGGTAGGCCAGGGTATGCACCTAAGCCAGGCAGAACCCATCACTCTAGTAAGGGCACGTAAATTATACACCAAAGATATCCTGTGCTCACCCTCTGGTAGCTTGGTGCACAGCAGACAGGCTTATTATCAGAGGCAATGTGTACAGTGTTTGCGTACCACACTCACATAGAAACACAATGAACACACAACTAAAGAGACTCCACACAGAATTATTTAAACATATGTAGTATATTAGACATAAAACAAGACCAAAATTATAAAAATCACAAATACTGTGCAAATTCCGCAAGTCCTGATATCGTGCCCATTATCCTGACAATACAAGAATCAAAACGATATACATTAGGATATCAGGGCCATATGCATCAAAGGGTTTTGCCCATTCTGTGTACAGGAGAAAATGTGTTCATGCATATGGCCCTCAGTGCATTAAATGCAGCAGTTAGGTTAGGAACGAAAAGCATATGAATCATAATTGCTTAGTATAATCTTTGTGAGTCATACCTACTTGGCACGTTAGGCAAGAGTCATGTAGTGCCATTAGCAAAACACAAGTCACACAATACCATCATAAGTTTATGGTCAACAAAGTACCACCAAAAAAAACCCAGGGCACAGTGTACCTGCACGCAGCTACGTGAGCGGAGAGGAACTGCCAAAACCTCCCAGGGCCTGACTCACCCTTCACACGCCTGTTGTAAGTAGAGCGGTCCCCACATCTCTGGGGACCCTCTCTCCCTCTTGGTCAGGAGTGGCGGCAGGCAGCACCGGAAGATTGTCACAACCTTTGGCTCCACAAGGCCATGCTGAGGGAGGTTCCTGAGGTGCTGCAAAACAGGGAAATGACAACCAGCCATTTTCCCACTCAGCACTCATCCCAGCTGTCGGGGTTCCCCCTGTTAGGGAAAGGGGGCCACGCTGGAGAAGGGCTTCCCTCATCGCAGGTTGGCTCCACAGGGGCAGAGATGGAGACTTTTGAAAATGGGCACACGTGTAGAGATTAAACACACCTGCACTTCCCAGCAGTGATAATTTAGCAATCTAGAATGGTCCCTCAAAGCGGAGTGCTGATAAGCCAAATGAAGCCATGGTCATAAACACACAAAAACGAAGTGCAAGTCACTCAAAAACCAGGAGCGATACACAGCACAACGTGCTGAGATCCCAGGAGCACTTGGGGGACACACAGGAAGTGGGAGGCAGGCAGGACAGCACATAAAGGTTGTTAGCAGAGTTACAGTCCCTCCAGGAGCCCAACAGGCAGTAGGCCAGCACAACAAGCAGGTATTCCAAATGGTGGTTCCTCCTGGCAGCACAGTAGTCCTCTGAGCAGTATGTAGATCCAGCAGCATCTGGTTACAAGTCCCATGCAGTGTCTAAAATCATGGGGTCAGAGCCCCTGTACTTATACTAAAAAAAGTCTTCATTCAAGGAGGGACTTCAGGGGAATCTTTAGAAGTGTGCAACAATCCCATTCAACTCAGCACTGGCTCCAGACCACACTAGGGGGTAAATGAGCTCTTTGTTTGAGGGCAGGGCACAAATGAGCCCGGCTTTTCACCTCCTTCCAAGAAGAACTCTCGGATGTATGTCGTTACAACGCACACTTTTACAACGCATGCACTTACAACGCATTTTTTACAACGCATAATCCATTACAACGCATGACATTACAACGCATGACACTACAACGCATTTTTAAAAAATACCTTTACAACGCATTTCCATTACAACGCATACTACCTTTACAACGCATACCATTACAACGCATAATATTAAATTGCATTTAAGGTAAGTATTAGATAGTATAGGGGTAAAAGTTACTTTTCTAACTCCAGGGGGTGCAACAGTAGGGTAAGTGTTGGATAGTATAGGGGTAAAAATTACTATTCTAACTCCAGGGGGTGCAACAGTAGGGTAAGTGTTGGATAGTATAGGGGTAAAAATTACTATTCTAACTCCAGGGGGTGCAACAGTAGTGTAAGTGTTGGATAGTATAGGGGTAAAAATTACTATTCTAACTCCAGGGGGTGCAACAGTAGGGTAAGTGTTGCATAGTATAGGGGTAAAAATTACTATTCTAACTCCAGGGGGTACAACAGTAGGGTAAGTGTTGGATAGTATAGGGGTAAAAATTTCTATTCTAACTCCAGGGGGTGCAACAGTAGGGTAAGTGTTGGATAGTATAGGGGTAAAAATTACTATTCTAACTCCAGGGGGTGCAACAGTAGTGTAAGTGTTGGATAGTATAGGGGTAAAAATTACTATTCTAACTCCAGGGGGTGCAACAGTAGGGTAAGTGTTGGATAGTATAGGGGTAAAAATTACTATTCTAACTCCAGGGGGTGCAACAGTAGAGTAAGTGTTGGATAGTATAGGGGTAAAAATTACTATTCTAACTCCAGGGGGTGCAACAGTAGGGTAAGTGTTGGATAGTATAGGGGTAAAAATTACTATTCTAACTCCAGGGGGTGCAACAGTAGTGTAAGTGTTGGATAGTATAGGGGTAAAAATTACTATTCTAACTCCAGGGGGTGCAACAGTAGGGTAAGTGTTGGATAGTGTAGTGTAATATTATGCGTTGTAATGGTATGCGTTGTAATGGTAGTATGCGTTGTAATGGAATGCGTTGTAAAGGTAGTTTTTAAAAATGCGTTGTAGTGTCATGCGTTGTAATGTCATGCGTTGTAATGGATTATGCGTTGTAAAAAATGCGTTGTAAAGGTAGTGCGTTGTAAAAGTTGCGTTGTAAAGGTTGTTCCCCAGAACTCTCCAGGCCATTACCAAGCAGACAGTCTACAGGCATGGATGGACTCACAATGACCTTCAAGGGACCTGAGACCTCCGCCCCCATTCACAGGGAACCTGTGCCACCTTACACTGGCGCTCAGAGTTGTCTGCAGCAAGTACAGGGTGAAGTCCTTTCGGCATTACCTGCACCTCAGACACCCACTGACACCGCACTGATGTCACACTGACTCATGTGTCTGTCAGAGCTTTTACCCTTCTCCCATTGAAGGTCACCCACTGCAGGTACTTCTTAGTGTTATCCGGCAATCAGGTACCCTGGACCATCTCTCTATCTCCTAATGAGATAAAGGTCATCACAGCTGTCTCCCTCAACACTAGGAACCAACTCCTCTCCAGTGCAACACTAACTAACCCGGGTGACGGTGCACCAGTGGGTTCTGGTGTGACCATGGGGCACCTGGGATCCCCTTGCATGTTACCCTCCTGACCACATACAAAACATGCGTGGGAAACTCTATCACCTGGCTTACCTCTAGGTGGCCATGGCTTCTTACCACTGGGGGGCTAGGAATCTTTACCCTGGGAACTATTTAGGGTCTTTTTGCTTACCCTTGTCACACCCACTCTTCTGCTGGGGACCCTGCCCACCCTTGTCTGGGTTTCCCACATACCCCTTGTGGACCCTGGTACTCATCCAGAGATCAGCCTCCTGAGCAAGCTTCCTGGGGTCAGTCAGCTTACTATCCATAAGATGTTAGTGCAGCTCTGGAACACAAAGACTACTCAAGTGCTCCCAACCCATCAAATTGTACAACCTCTGAAAGTCAGTTACCTTGCTTTCCTTTATCCAACCACCCAATGCTCTGAAAAATAAATTCACACATTCGACCCAACTGTTTCATTCAAGCTTTTTGAAAGATTTAAACTTTTCCCCCCACTGCTCATGTGTGAGCCCATACCTGAGGCATAAACCCTCCTTCATATTGGGTTAGGTGAGAGTAACCACCTCCTCCAAAGGTGTCAGGGTGTTCCTCCCATTGGCCTCAAAGTGTTTCCACAGGCCCGCCACCCAATGTTTCCTCAAGGACCTCATTCATATGTAGTGCTGCCTCATAGGTGGAAATCAGGCACAAATATCCTCCCCCTTCTGAAAATTCTGTACTAGATCTTTCGGTATTTAGTCCTTAACCCCAGATTGCACTGGATGTACGCTGCCACCATTTGCACTGGACTCTGCCTGTTTGGCATTGATGTCCAGCTCTCTCATGCTCAATTCATGTGCCAAAAGCAGCTTTCTTTCTTCCAAGTCAAGGGTAGCTTCCTTGTTTTTTTCTATTTCCAGTTTCCTCATCTGGAGCTTCAGCAGCTCCAATTCATGATTCCTGACCCTTTGCCTTTCCTCCATTTCCTCTGGAGACACAGTTCTGGAAGATACACTGCTGCCAGCCACGGAGGCTGCTCTTCCTACAGACAAATCTTAGGACACAAAGCCCTCTTCCGGTAAATCCTTATCTACAACTGCATCTCCTTTTCCCACAGCTTATTTGGCCTGCCACTAGGCACTCAAGGCTTTCTACAGCTCCTCTTTCCTAGAGGTGCTCCTCAAGGGGCATCTAAAGATTTTGAAAAATTGTCTGAATTGATCACATTTGTATGTGTGCAACATCTCAATATCAAACTTCAATTCTGAAACATCTTTGGCTGGTTTACCATTTAGAGACATAGTGAGTGGATACTTCAAATGTCAATCAAAAATAGAATCAGAAAACACAGTATGTTGTTGCATAGTTGTCTGCACTAAACTAGTGATATACACCAGTCACTGTGGGTCATGTACAAATACAAGTTCAATCCTCACCCCTGACCACCAATGTTAAAAATGGGGGTCTCTACTTGGCAGAGGTATGTATCTTTGTCCAAGTAGGACGCCTTTTTTCAAGCCCGGGTAAGTGGGATACACACTTTAGATAACCTCTGCTCCCCCCTTGGTAGCTTGGCACAAGCACCAGGCTAATCCCAAAGGCAATGTGTAAAGTATTTGTACTCAAAACACACAGTAATACAGTGAAAACACCACAAATGGACACCACACCAGTTTAGAAAAATAAAGTAGCTTTATCTAAACCAAACAAGACCAAAATGACAAATACCACTATAAATATATCAAAATAACACTTTAGAACAGTTATTGCAAAAGTAGAACTTGTAGAAACAAAATAGCTCCACCTGGGGCTATTACGACGTAGTGACAGGCTCAAATCCAAAGTACGTGCCAACCGCGAGGTGCCAGCGGCGGACACAGAGTCACACAGACCCCCAAACAGTATCATGCAAACGAAGTCTATGGATGATGCATCGTCATGGAGGTGAGGTGTTGGTGCCGAGGTCAAGGCCAGTTCCCTGGTTGCCATGACTGGAGGCGATGTGATGAGTCCAGGACAGGGGAAGTCGACAGCATTGGTGGTGAGGCATCGGTTCCGATGAGGCGATGCAAAGTCGATGAGTTCATGATGTCACCCTCGTCAGTTGGCTATGTGATAATGGGGTGCAGGCGTTGATGGCATCAATGCTAGCGCTGGCATCGGGAAGGCCGATAACTACAGGCATTGAAGGGCGTTGATGGGCGTTGGAGCTGCGGTGTAGGCAGGGTGGTTTGTCCTGTACTTCACAAGTTGTTTTTCTTGCTTTGCAGCACCAAACACACAATTCTTAGGGGCTAGGAACTGGAATTGGCGCCCTTTTGAATACAGGAGTCCAGGTGCTGGTCAGTGGGTTGCAGGTCTTTGTGTCCCTGAGACCTCAGAACAGGAGGCCTGCACACACAAGCCATTGGAGATTCTTCTTCAAGCAGGTTCACAACAAAGTTCCAATCTTTGTCCTTTCCTTGGCAGAAGCAGCAACTGCAGGCCAACCCAGCAAGGCACACGACAAAGGGGCAGTACACACCCTCACAGCTCTCCACCTCTTCTCCTTGGCAAAGGTTCCTATTGAGTTCAGAAGTCTAATTATTTGGGGTTTAGGGTCCACTACTTATACCCCATTTTGTCTTTGTTCTATGTGTGGCAAGGACCACAGAGCCCGGTCCAAGCTAGTTCTGGATTCTTTGGAGCAGCATGACCACAAGGGGGGGAGACACCATTGTGCAAAGGATACAAAGTCTATTCAGGTGGAAAGGAAACTCCTCCGACCACTCTAAATGCAGCCCAGGTCTATTCAGCTCAGCTATGAGTCACCCATGAAACGCAGGACACACCTCACCCCCCCCCAGTGGATGTCTACATTAAATGCACATCCCCAGCATGCTGTTACTACAAAACCAGACAGTCAATACACAAAACCGCAGAGGCACACAAAATGGCTAAATAAGAAAATGCCTTCTTTCTAAAAGTGACATTTTCAAACACACATTTTTAAAACCATCTTCCTAAAAAGATACGTTATTAAATTTTTAGTTCAGAGAGCCTAATCTCCACATCTATGTCTTATCCCTATGAAAAGTTATACTTGTAAGATGTTACACAGGAACTCCCATGTTAGCCTCTGCAACATATAGCCTTTCAATAGTGAAAAACGAAATTGGCAGTTTTTCAGTATCACGACATGTAAAACACAGCAGTACATGTCCCACCTTTTTACATACACTGCACCCTGCCCACGGGGGTACCTTGGGCCTACTTCAGAGGTACCTTACATGTGAGGAAAGCAAAGTTTAGGGCTTGGCAAGTGGGTGCACTTGCCAGGTTGACATGGCAGTTTAAAACAGTGCACATACACTGCAGTGGCAGGTCTGAGATACCTTTGCAGGGCTACTTATGTGGGTGGCACAATCAGTGCTGCAGGCCCACTAGTAGCCTTTGATTTACAGGCCCTAGCACACTTAGTGCACTTTACTAAGGACTTACCAGTAAATCAAATATGCCAATCATGGATAACTAATTACCACAACAATTTATACAGGGAGCACTTGCACTTTGACACTGATCAGCAGTGGCAAAGTGTCCAAAGCATCTAAACCAGCAAAAGCGAGATGCAGCATACCATCAGAAATACAGGAGGTAGAGGCAAAAAGTCAGGGGAAACCACGCCAAGGATGCCAAGTCTACCACACATCTACATTAGGAAAATATATGTTTAATAATGTCAGCTGTTTTACATCTAACGGCCCCTGCAACAACACATATCTGCTCTCTACATTTGCCTCGACATATGTTAGGGGGAATGGGGTCCCAAGTGCCACCCAGATCAGCACCCCCCTGAATATGTGGGAAAGGAGGGGTGAAAAACGTGACCCCTACACTTTCTGGCCAGGTGTGTGGCCCCAGCATCATCTAGATGTGTTTCCAGCAAGCATGCAAAACTAATGTTAATTTGCTTCAGGAAAGTGAGCACCATGTACCTTTTTATGTATGAATTTCACGTCAGCAGTCTAAAGCCCCCCCAATAACTAGAGAAAGATGTTGTGGGCACCTCCCCTCACCATACCACGATCAATCCCAAGTAGGGCAAAAAACGAAAACAAATTCAGACTAATAAACCAAATACCATCCTCCCACCCTCGGAGAAGTATAATGCAACGTACCAACTATAAATACCCACACATTGAATGTGCCAGGACCCACACAGCATCTACGTCCAACCACCTGGCACCAGCGAACACAAACAGCTACCCAGCCAGCCACACATCATTGTACCCGTCATCTGAACCACAGCCGGGGAACCAGACCCAGCCCATATTGGAAAATACCCCATAGCGATCAGTTATTGACCAGGTGCATGCTGCGGGCCCCATGTACTATGATTTGAGTAGCCTAACACCATACCAGCAGTCGCAATCACCCAACCACTTACAGCAC
Source organism: Triturus cristatus (assembly GCF_964204655.1). NCBI lineage: Eukaryota > Metazoa > Chordata > Amphibia > Caudata > Salamandridae > Triturus > Triturus cristatus. The sequence continues at coordinate 248,384,864 of NC_140592.1, forward strand.
CAGTCGCCATCTGCCCCATGGGACCGGCAGCATACAGCTCATCCATCAAACTAACAATCATTCAAGGCCACCACACAGTAAAGGAACATTCAGTCATCACCATCACCCTCAACATTCCCCAGCTCCATGGTGACCAGTGTATCCGGTACGAAGTCCAATGCAGAGTTTCATGCCCCGGCCTCCTCATCAACTCTGTGAAGGGGATCTCCACTGTCCAGCAATATCTCTGTATCTCTAGTGCCGGGCATCTGTATGGTGCCATTGTCACAGATCATCACTCTTTGGGTTTCCGACGGGCCAGGACCCCCACGGCATCCTCTAGCTTAAATACCCATATGAGAGAGACAAGACTTTCTGGGGCAGCAAACAGTGTATTAAGTAATTTCTCATCAGATGCACGCTTCAGTGGCTTTTCTGTCTTTTATATGCTAAGAGATGCCCATTAGTGATGGGTTTCCTCAGTGGTTACCCTTTTCTGTCGTTTTTTATAATATCTATATTCAGTATTTAGGGTACCTGATGAAGTACTTTGTCTTCAAGACACTCTTGCATGCCAAGTATACACAACTGATACTACTGTTTGGCTAACTTGCCTCTGATAGATTTGGATGCTTTTGGAGTAGGTCTTAGCTTAGTTCAGGAGTGCATGCCCCTGAATTTGTTGAATCTAAGGCCCAGTTGCAAGCTAGGAGAATAAATGTGGGGAAACACAGACAGAAATTCAGTTGCTGCATAGTATTTCTGTACATCTATTCATCTCTTTTCCATCTATGCACCTAGGTTCTGGAACAACATGTCCATATTGATTAGAACTGTCCAAATGCTGCTCCAATTTAGGAAAATGCACCTTTTTAAAGACCACAATGCATTCACCATCCACAACCTAGCATCCTCTCTTATCACTCATTGACTTCTTGTCTTTGACCCTGTACAGCGCCGTGCTGCCTTTTGGATAGGTTTGAGCCAATGAATACTGTGTGCATACATACATACATACACACACACAAACATACATATATACATAAAATTTACATACATATATAAATGTATTCATACATATATACATACAAATATCAACCGGTTGAAGAAGAGGATGTTGCTTAACAGTGTCTTAGTTGTGGACCAGATGGGGCCAGGGGCCAGGGTTGTGCTGCACTGTGATCCTTCCCAAAGGGATTTTACCGGCTGCATCTTCCAACCGGCAAAACCCGGTTCTGTATTTTTTCATCTAGAAAATCTACACGTGGGAACATCAGCCTACATATATTTGTGTGAAGCAAAATGGCACATGGGATTTCTGGCCATACAGATTATAATCATGACATGAATTGCAACATAATGGAGATCCTAAAGGTTGACCAACTCCAGATGATTTGGACTGTGAGACTAATATACACCTGTGGGCTGACCCAGGATGTCTCAGTCAAATACCAAAAGGACCAGAGACAAAGAAGCCGAACATTGAAGTAGGCTGACCCAAAGTTAGATTATGTATATAGTAATTATATATTGCCTACAATATATTCAACACGAATGGCACAAGCACCATTACACACTACGAAAGGCAGGCAGGAGTTCTGCAGACACGAAGGAGGGTTTTTTGTTGATTGGGTACTGCAATTATTTCACTGCCACTGTACTGGGCGTCAAGACTCATGAAAAAGCAAGAGCAGCAGCCACTCTGGGCTCCACCTCCACATCACCTCGCTTCATTGTCTCACCTAGGCTTGCACCAGGTTGGGCAGTATGCCAGAGGAACATAAAAGCTAGGTTACATCATGCATGGACTTGTCTCTCGGCCAGTGCTTAATTTATAAAATAGTATGTGCCAGGGCTCTAACCAGGAGCCCACTGCAGCTTGCACAACCCATCACCCTTCTGTTCGCTGCCAAAACAACTACTAACCATCTCTCTCGCTTGTAAATGCGACAGTTCAGAATTTTTCAAGGTCCCCAAAGCTGAAGGAATGGCTGGGGAGGCAGGTATTAGCAATTATAATGTATGTTGTAGTCCTAAACTACGGTTGTTCTGCTCATCTCTAAATTAGATGAGCAGCACCACCATGTGGTAGACTGTTCTAAGTCCAGTGTTGACTATTAGGTGCCGGTGCCGAGCACCAGAAACCAATTAAGTGTCGGTGCTGAGCACCGGAAAGCACCGGCTCAAATTAAGCACTGCTCTCGGCCATAGGAAAGGTAGGTAGAGTGGGAACTGATGAAGAGAAAGAAGATAGGGAGTAGAAACCAGTGAACAATGATAGAGAGACTGTCAGAGAACTTGTGCATCTAAATCAGGATGGACTGGATGCAGAGGAGTAGAAACTTAGAAACTGGAAACATTAGGGACATCTGAGCAGGTACTACTGAGGAAAGACAGGGAGGCGGCAAAATGAAATAGGATGAGTGCAGCTATTCTAGCAAATAATTACTTATAATTCTTATAAGCTACCAATGACATTAGAGCAAAGAAATGAGCATGGCATTCCCCGTCACGCCATTCAGTGGTTTATTCAGATTTTGTCCCACTGGGACACATTATCAGGTAGAAAGCACAAACACTGTTGAATACAATATTTGAATTAATCTCAGCCACTGGTGATTACTCTGGGGTGCATTCCATTCCATTCTTTTTTTAATTCGAGGGTGCAGTTGCAGACTGAGAGTGAATCTGGGCCCCACCGAAAAGGGACACGGCAGACCGAATTCCTAGGCTACAATGCTATGAAATGAGCCCACATTAATTGTTGGCTTGTGCATGAATGTCATGAATCGAGTCTGGCATAAATATTGTGTCCTAAACATCGTTTGCAAAAATATCGTGCTCCAGGGTGTACATTTCCTATTGTTAACTCCACTGAGGCGGTATTTTTGTAAATTAATTTAGAACACAACATGTTAGATGATTTCTATAATGCAAGAAGCGAGCTCAAAAACAATGGCATGAAATGTACCTAGAGCAATTACCACCAGCTTGCATTAATTCAAACATTTCAAACCAACACGTTTTAAATAATTCATCAGCTAGCTACTACTTAACTGCTGTGCTGAAATTGGTTCTATCAAGCACACAATTTTCAGTTAAAATATGTTTAAGACTTTAAAAGAATAACGTTCCTGTACACTGGGCAAACCTTATCGCACTATGTTAATTCAGAAGCTTGTGTTTTGAACTATTTCTGAAACCTGAGGCCTTCCAGCTTCAAGTGAATATATTTTGTAAATTGCAATAAAATTCATTGCCTTGTTTAATTTAGTGCAACATTTTTATGGGTTTAATTTACACTGCCTCCCTGCTGGCTTTTTGGAAAAGAGTTATTCATCATCAATTGATTTTTCTTTGGAGTAATGGCCACTCTAAAGCAAAAGTTAGTGATGTGATGTAGATAGCACTATTTAGTTGAAATAAGTGTACATGATTTCTTTCTGCAGCTAGGGATGGGTGAAGGGGGGATCGTGATAGGCATCTGAGCCATAATATAGTAAGTGTTTTGGGGGCGCAACAGGTGTTTGTTCCCACTTATTGCATCCCCGGGGCATTGGCATTATTAAAAGGGCCATATATGCTTCTCTGGCCCCTTCTGTAATATGGCTGGTGCCAGTGTGGTCATGAAGGGGCGTTCCCTCATTTGCATGGGGACATGGCCCCACACAAATGAGGAAACATTTTACCTCTGCATTTGTAATGTATTATAGACACAGTCACAGAGACAAAGAGGCATTCAGGAGGCACATTGACTGTGTGCCACATAGAGGTGGCACACAATCAGGGCACACCCCCGGGGGCACCACTTGAAAGGGGAAAATAGATCTCAGGACACCCCTTAAGCCCCCATGCAGATGGGTCCAGTCATTTCTTCACTCCAGCTTCATTTTATCCTTCTCACTGTTTTTGGAAAACACCTTAAATTCTGAACTGTGCTTGTTTTGTATATGAAATCTAACTGTTTTGTTACTGTTGGTTTTCAATACAATGTGGCCTCTTGTTTCGGTTTCTCCTGCCATGCAAGTAGATATTTAATTACAACAAGGATGGAGCGCTCCTGAGTCCCAGCCATCTGGTATTTCCCCACAGGAGTTTGTTATTTGCTTAAAATAACAGAGTGCTGATGTTGTGATCATTTTCTTTCCAAACATGCATTTCTAGGATCATGTTATTTTTCACTTCTTCGTCCCACATATTTCTGTCACGTGATCACAATTGCAAGCTGTCTAGAGCAGCCTGCGTCATTGGTCAATCATAGCACCTGTAAAATAGTCAGGTGAGCGGGGATCACGTTGGGTTTATAAACGTGTGAGGGCAGCATACACGGGATAAAATACACACTCTCACGCTGGATATGGTTATCGGCCAATTGACACGGGGCTTCCGGCTCACAACCATTTTATTAACTATTTCCTTCCGGGTCGGGCGCCTACCACAGGTTACGCACATGCAGGGGTCTTGTGTGTGTCCCCCCTCCTGTGTGACTCCACAATGGTGTGGTTCACACAACATAACATTCTTCCTTTATCATGAACAATGCAAAATTAACACCAAGACAACGGGTAACTGGTTGGGCAAAAAAGGACAAAGGAAACCAAAGAGAAAAAGAGAGAGAGAGAGAGAGAGAGAGAGAGAGAGAGAGAGAGAGAGAGAGAGAAAACATTTAGCCCATTTTGATAACGACACATTTAGTCCGTAACAAAACCTCTCAGTCGAGACGACACCGAAGGATTGGCCCGGAGGTGATATCTTCGTCCTCCTTGACGTACATCCTCATCTCTGCGGTCTCCGGCTCCGACTGTCCCTGACGGGAAGTCAACAGGTGCACCAGGTAGGGATACATCCGGCCCATTTTGCAGCCTGTCGTCCCCGGCGGGAGACTCGCTGATAGACTCACAATTACCTGTCCCCGGTGTCACCACACTTGGTGGCACCGGACATTGATACTTCTTGAAATATGAAATATTCCTGGTAATTGTCTCATTTCCTCTTTGGTCTGTGACCATTGTCCCCTTTACCGTCTGGACAACCCAGGGGTCGAGTTCGAATGGGAGTGAAAACTTTCCTCTTGGATGTCGATTTTTCACCAACACCAGGTCGCCTGCTATCAACGAACGACTCTTGGCATGTCGCCGTTTGGACACATGATCGTTCTTGGCACGCCGCTTCCGAAGTCGGTCAGAAACTTGATCACGTAGGGCAGACGATGGTGCCACCTGAGGAAAAACATCATCCAGCAGCCGTTGGTTACACAGGGACCCAGGGCTGACCATGGTTGTCGAGTGAGGTGTTAGTCGTTATTCTTTCACAAATGTGTATAAAGCACATTCCATGTTTTGCTCTCGGGCGACTGCTGTTCTCAGGACTTTGTTTAGAGTGCGCATAAAATGCTTGGCTTCCCCATTGGCCTGAGGCCACCGGGGTGTGATCTTCTGGTGTCGAACACCTCTTGACTGGAGGTATTCGGTGAATTTGTGGCTGGAGAACGGGGGGCCACTGTCTGTGCGTAGCTCCCTGATTAGCCCATGGGTGGCCATTATCTTTTCAAGACGAGGTATGGTGTTGCTTGCTGTGATTGACTCTAGCACTTCAACCTCAGGATACTTGGAAAAATCATCGATGACAACCAGCATGTGTCTGCCATCCGGTAGACTCCCAAAATCGGCACTCGCCCTGTGCCAAGGATGAGGGGGTATGTCTTCCATCACAATCGGTGCAGGTGGTTCAGCTGGACCAACAGCTTGACAGAGAGGGCATGATCGGACAGTCTGCTCCACAACATTGTCCAGATCAGGAAACCATACCTTGCTGCGCAGACGTGATTTGGTTTTTACCCAACGTGAGCTGGGATCACGTTGGCTTTATAAACGCGCGAGGGCAGCATACACGGGATAAAATACACACTCACACGCTGGATATGGTTATCGGCCAATTGACCCGGGGCTTCCGGCTCACAACCATTTTATTAACTATTTCCTTCCTGGTCGGTCGCCTACCACAGGTTAGGCACATGTAGGGGTCTTGTGTGTGTCCCCCCTCCTGTGTGACTCCACAATGGTGTGGTCCACATAACATAACAGCACCGATCCAAAGGCAAGCTTCTTAAAATGTCACGCACCGACCAGAGGAGTTTTTACACATGCCTTGAGAATAAACATGTATCACTGGGTAAAGTGAGGTGAAGTCATCTGCTATGCTGGATAATATCTTGTAAATGTAAATCCGTATTTGTAAAGCGCGAACTACTCACCCTTACGGACCTCAAGGCGCTGGGGGCCGTTGTGGAAATTAAGGGAGTTATTGCCCAGAGTCACATGGTGCTGAGCTGAGCTGCCGCCGGAGCCGGGGATCAAACCGTGAACCCTGTGCTCTGGCAGCTGCCCTGGCCGCTGCACCACACCTCTCCACGATCTTCAATAGAAGTGGATGAATAAGTAGGAGGGCAACTTCCAGGCGTAATCCACAATAGTGCAATACCTAAGTGCTGATCACCACATACACTTCAGCCTGTATCAACACAAGGGCTCATTCTCCTACTTCTCCCCTTATGCACTCAAATATCACGGCGCACCTTGCTCTAACCACTCCCCAACCCTGCAGAGCACCACTATGGAATTTGCTAATTATTGTGCCAACTGATTATGTGCAGGTAAGCACCAGTAAAACATGTTATGCTCTTGTTTTGTCATGCTAGGGATGGGTAGTCTTGCTATGCACGTTTCTTTGTGCATGGGAGTTCAGTTGTTAAATATTGACAGAAAAAGTGCACATTCTTGACCAGTGCAGTGATAAGGGCCGCCAACGGGGTGCTTGAGGTTCAAAGCAGCAGCATGAGGTGCATATATTACTCATGTTATGGTATGAATGAACACTTGACTTTTTGTCTGCTCTATGTTCGTGTTCAGGTGTGTAAAGTGTTCTTATTTAAGATAATTGTATGATAACTGTATTTTAATTAACTGTGTCCTAATTTTATCATATGGTACATTCTCAAGCCTTTTGAGGAAGCACATGAATGTTTGGTTGATTGTGGGGCATCACTGACAGAATATCGGGGACAAAAATATTGTGTGGTCAGAATATAGTGTCAAAAATATAGAGGATCAACATATAGAGAAGGTAAGTGCAAATAGGTAAGTACAGATTTACTATTCTCAACTTCTCATCTACCTACCTTGAAGATATTTATATTGCCACCCTACATATGTGTGGATTTAAGTACCGTAAACCTTAGCATACTAATAGTAACTTTCCTTCCCAATATTCTTGTCCTCAGTATTCTTGACACAATATTTTATCCACATGATATTTGGATTCAATATTTTGTCCAAACACCACTTGTGGGTGCAAGGCCTAGCCCTGGTGCTCTGCATAGTAGAGCATGTACCATTGACTTGTAAGGGGCACATAGATGTTTTGCATATGGGCTTCATGTCTCTAGTCAGGAACATGGGCAGCAGGACCTGAACTCTAGATGTCCTAGAATGCTCTGTCTTCAATACATCCTCTTCTTTCTCTAACACATTGACCTCTGTGGTATAATCTCATCTCCTCAATTCGGCTGTAGATCTTATAATTTCTCAATTCTATCTATGGCTCTCCATACCTTACGTATATTCCTGAGAACACAAAGCATTTAAATTGGTTATTATCCTGATCACTTACCTAACACCACACTCAGTCCAATACCATTTTACCTGGATTATGTTTTCCCCATGCTCTCTGTCGGAGATCCTCACAAACTGAATTCACCTTAGTCTCTCTCCCCTCATCACCTTGACAGCAATATTCAGACTTCTCATTTCATTAGACAGAAATTCATATCTACTCCTGAAGGACTGCAAACAACCTGCTGATGAAGCGTTTATTTTCTCAAGATCTTTGAGTACCTGCGAGCTGAAGATTTTGGCTTGCACTTGTGTGTTATCATTGGAGAGTGAACGTTTACATACTTTTCCAAGACAGCTTTAAAGTTGCTTAGAAAGATATTGATGTTAGACATGAAGTTGGCAGAGTGAGAAATTGGTTCATGGTTTAGGTTGTCAATCTAGAATTATTTGAAGAACCTGAAGGTTTGTTATTCTTTTTTGATTTGACTGTGTGTTGGTAGGACACTGAGTAAGAGGATAGGTCAACAAGTTAAACTTTTTCAGTCTAGTACAGGAGTATGGGTGGTTTATGTGAGGTTCTTGGTGATTTTGTAAAGATGAGGTCGAGGATGTTGCCATTAGAGTGTGTAGGCTGGGTGACATGCTATATGATATTACGTGTGTCAATGACATTAAGGATGGTGTCTATTGGTTTTTTTAGCGTGAGTCGTCTGGGAGGTTGAAATCACACAAGAAAGTGGCGCAGGTGGATTGGTTTGATGGGGGTTTAAGAGATCCATTGTTGAAGTTCTTCTTCTGCCCAGGAGGACAGTAAATGAGATGGGAGGTGGCATTTTGAGTTGTAGAGAGAGGCAAATGACATATCAGTAGCTCCATGGAGTTGAATGTCACTTGCATGCAGCACTAGGAGGACCTATGGATGACCAAAAGGCCTTCTACACTTTTACGTGCATGGTCCACACAATGGATGATGTAGCCTGTGGAAAGCATGTCTAAGATATGTGGGAATGTGGGGGATACCATGTTTTTGTGGTAAAGAGAGTGTCAAGCTTGCGATCGCTGAAGAGTTCTGAGATATCTGATGAATTGTATACTTCCGACCAAGGGTTAAAGGGCATACAGTGGAAAGTGTGCTCTGTAGTTTGAAGGTGTGTGGTTCTTAGTGGGATTAATTTGAGGTTATGTCTTGTGTTGAGCGAGTCCCATGTGAGTGTTTGTTTTCTCTTGGTCTCAGTGTATCCGAGGGAATTGGCCGTAAGATGTACTGGGTGAGCCACAAGATTGTATCTTACTTTGGGGGTTAAGTCCACCGAAAGCCTTACCTGTTCCTAACAGAACCTAAAAAGGCTATGTTCTTGTCTGTGTTCACTCTTTGCTGGAGATACCCTGAGGTGTTGACTGAAGTAATAAGAAGACAGGAAGTGACTTCACTTCCTTTACAGATAGATGTTGGAAAATGCAGTTATGTGGCTTCTTATTCAAATGGAGGATGAGAAATAAAGTCTTGCAACCTGGTTTCTTCTTTGAAAGATGGATTTATCATTAACCAGTGATGTCACTTCCTGTGTGGATGGAATATGGCAAACAAAGCCCTACCTCCTGGCTTCTTTTTTATAGATATTTTAGGCAGGAAGCAGTGATGTCAATTTCTGTGCTGATGGATGTTTGGAAATGCACAAATGTCACTTTCTGTGCAGATGAATGATGGAGAATGAAGTGCTCTTGCCTAGTTTCTTATTTTAAAGATTTTATTAGCAACCACTTGTGTTCCCATATCCATAGAGGTCAGTTGCCCAAACTCCTGCAAAATAGGGAAACCCTGTGCTTCCTGGGCACCCACTTCTCACTCTTGGGAACCGTATGTGTGATCACATTTTCTCCCTTACTTGAGGTCTTTCTTTGGGCATGTTGCTGCTTCTCTACAGTGCTCATGCACAAAACTGTGATGCCTTAAGTGTGCCCCTGTCCTTCAGGGTTGCTGCTTTAAATATACAGGTCAGTTTTTCTCCCTATATTGGCTACTTCTCTGGAGGCTGCCCCAAAGCTAGTTTTCCTTTCTACTCACTTTATTTTAAATTTGTCTGCCCTCTTGGCAGATATCCTTCTTCCTGAGATACAATGCAGACACAGTGGCAGGCCATGCGATGGACTTCTTGAGCCATGCGGTCAAACCAGCTCCTCCAGTTTGCCCAGCACAATTCCTTTCTTAATGGCTAATGGAGTTGGCTTTCCTACTCCCCCACTTGGTGCATCACTGTTTTCCTGGGCAAGGGGCTGCAAGTAGGAGCTCTGACAGTGCTTCTAGTGCCCCTCATAAGTAAAATGATCAAATACCACAATTAGCTGGCTCGGAACAGCACTGGGGTTGGGATAAGTTTCCTATCAGTCCCCAGGGATGTCGGGGACAACCTCTAAGGAGAAGAGCACAAAGTACCCAGGTCTCCCAATGACAGCCCACGGAAGTCAAGGGCCTTTGCTCCAATACAAGCCATTGATCTAAAATACTGATGAGACTAGTGTATACACATAGCCCTGGGGCACACATGCTGGAAGTTGCACAGTTGTATGTGAATGGTGAACACAATTGAAGATATTTCAGGCTAACTGGATGTGATTTCCAGTGTAGGCATTCTCCAGCAAGCTGCAACAGACTCCTGCCACCCATATTTTTAATATAAACTTTTTTCAACCTCCTGGTAGCCTATGGCACTATGGCTTGCTTCCTCCGCCTTAGCTGCTGCTCAGCTCACCCTCACATCCAGCTCTGGTGATGTCCTGACCACAAGCCTTCATGGCAGCAGCTCCAATGTCCTGCACAGGAGACCACTCTCCTTGCCTGCACTCCCAATCTAGCTGGATCTGGAATATGTACCAAAACATCAGTCCGCATTTCCCATCCCCAGTTCATCTGCAATAAGATCAGTCCAACAGAAGTCCAGGGAACTCTCCCCCTTTGATGTTCCCATGCAAGTCTACTCTCCACTGGGTCTCAGAGGGAGTTAAGAAACTGCTGTGACCTACCCTAGGGTAAGTCAAGAAAATCCAGAGTTCAAGCCAGGAATTCCCATGCCTTTGACAAGGGTTCTACACATATGCCAAAGCTACCCTTCTTCTTGTTAACTCTTTCTTACTACGTAAGAGGTTTCTATCAGAATTTCAAGAGCAAAATATTATTCTGCTACAAATTAGCTAAAATATTGATGACCACAATATTATGAAAGAAAGAATATATATAAATTGTTGTCAAAAATGTAATCTGAGACAAGGCTGGAGTGACCTCCTGTGGGAAGGTGGTTTATCAGTAGTTGGAGGTAAGTACTTTCAACTAGCAATAACACCACAATCACAAATAAGGTCCAGTTAATTCTCAATAAATTAATTCTGGCTCACCCCTTGGTAGCTCGGCTATAAAGCAGTCAGGCTTAACTTAGGAGACAGGTGTGTAAATCATTTAAACTTACCAAAACAGTTAATAAGTATGACACAACAAACAATAAAAACCCCACACCAATTTATTGCAATATGAAATATATTTATGATTAACATGATACCAAAATGACAAAAATCCAACAAAGGGAAACCATAGATATGAATGTTTAAAGATTTAGGGCCTGATTTAGATTTTGGCAGGTGGGTTACTCCGTGACAAATATCCCATCCGCCGAAATATAAATCTCATAGGATATAATGGGATTTAAATTTTTTGATGGGTGGGATATCCTTTACCGCTATGACCTAGTAAACCATCCGCCAAGATCTAAATCAGGCCCTAAATGTAAAATTATGCTTTCAAGTGCTTAAAAGTATAACACGCCAACCAGGGACATCTGGTTGTGCTTGACCGTGACCAAGTCAAAGTTTCAGGTTGACCACAATAGAGTGCAGGTCAGATACTTTGGGTGGTTGGGGCCAGTCGAAATTTTACCTTCCCACTTAGTCACTTTGTTGGTACTTTTTCCATCAATTTCGAGCAGGTCTTCTCAGCTAGCCAAGTTTTGGTTCAATGACAGCGCCCTGCTTCAACGGGATGCCTTGTTGATTCTTGGAGTTCTTGGTTCTTGCCATCGAAAGTGAAGAGCTCCAGAGCTTTCAGTGGTGTAAACCTGGATCTCAGGCAGAGTCGCTATTCAACATCGCTAGCTTGACTCTCATCATCGGGGTCGGTCAACTTTTGGAGGAGTTGATAAAAGTTGTGCAAATGTTTTTGAATTTCTGTATCTTCTTCCAGAAGGTCTCCTTTGGGTCTTTGAGGGTGCACAACACCAGACGATGGTCCAGAAGCTCTGAGTTCGCTCTTGGAGGTTTGAGACTACAGTTCCCACTAAGCACCTGGTCAAATCCTTTAAAGTCCAGGTGAAGTTGGTCAGTTGGGCTTGTCTTGGTGGAGTTGATGCAGGTGAATTCTTGATACTCTTTTCTACCTGTTGCTTTCAGAGAAACCACTCCTTAATGCTTTTAAGTCCTCTTTTTTGAAGTCCTTCAAAGTGCAGTCCTCTCTTGCTGAAGACCAGGGTTTCAGCAGGGCAGTCCTTCTTCTCTTTATGTTTCCAGGCAGTGATCCGAGTTGCTGTCCAGATCTCCTATATTTATTCCAGTTTCTGGGCAGGCAAGAGGGTGGTACCCTTGCCCAATGGGGTGCAGGGTGCCTCCTTCTGTGGTGTCAACTTCTTTAGAAGTGTGGCACATTTCTGTCCTGGAAAGCAATTCTACCAAAAATCCAAAATTGAGAAAATATCTCCTGGAGGTTTAAGCCCACGGGTGTGACTATCTTTTCCCTACACTTCCCTTCCAACCCCTCTCCTAAGTGACTTACAGGAACTCCCATCTGGCGGGGTGTGCAGGAATTGGGGGTAGGCCTGGTTCCTATACTAACTGTCTTACTCCCTTTGAAGACCGGTTTGACTACCCAGCCCCCTTCCTGTCCTTGCATCTGCAACTGCAGATTTCCCGCCACCAGGTCTCTTTGTCTAAGCCCAGGCCACTTCACACATCATTAAGGAAGCTTGGCTCAGTCTGTCAAAGGCTGACCAATCAAAAGAGGCTGCTACAGGGCTGATATTAGGCAACTCCAGAAACGCTGTTCTATAACATTTTTCCTGCAATATTTATAATAAATACAACCTTGGCATGTTGCTGGGCTTATTGGAACTTATATTTTCATACTTTGAATTATATTTCTTGCTCACTCCTGTCAAAAGATTATTTCAAGTTTAATAAAGCCTTCTGATGTTAGTTTATGAAGCTAGCAATCTACAATGGAGAAAAACTAAATTGATTGTTTTTCCCTATCCAGGGCATGTAAATCCTCTATTATAATGTCCCTGCCTATTATTATAATGCACCTTACCCTTGGGGCTCCTAGGGTAGACCTTAGGAGTTATGCATATGTAAAAATAAGGTAGTTTAGGACTTTGGAAGTACTTTTAATTCCAAGTCGAATTCGGACATAGTTTTATTTTCAAAGCAGCAGCCTTTAAAATAACAGCAGGCCCCACAACAGTGCACACTTCAGGGCAGTAATTCCACGGGTCTCTAAACCCTACATGCCTTACCATATACTAGGGACTTACAGGTAGGTTGTCAGTACCAACTGTAATTACACAAAGTTACCATATACTTTTAAACTAGAACGCTGTGCCCAGGGCACAATCAGAGTCAGTAATTACCAATATCATTCAAAAAATGGATGGGTGATCAGTGCAAAATGGATGACTTTCTCACATCTTCCTTCCATGAAGGTAACGGGAATGAATCACCTGCAACTTGGAGGAGAAGCAGAGGAACGTTTTTCCACAGGGAACAATGTTTTCACCATGGAGAACATTTTTAAACAAGCATTTGAAGTTCAGTAGGTCTCGCATTTGTTTGATTATAAATGGCAATGTCTTTTACCTATGTGTGGGGGGCATCTAAGACATGGATAACTATGCATTTACCAATACAGTAATGAAATGATTCTGATCGTTCGTCAATGGCAATAATGCATACAGAAGGCTGTAATCTACAGGAGGCTGTGATAGAGTTGCAAATTTGAGTCATCAAATTGGACTTTAGGAAATTTTGAGAAACAACTCTAGCATGCGAAGAGCAGTTTAGTCTGATCTGTTCTAATATTTTATATAACAGAACGTGAAGGATGGGAACAAACTTGAGGTCTTCTGTAGAAAAGCCAGCCTGTTTTTTCTCTCTCTGAAAAATGACTTTCCTTAGACTGAGGCCACTAAAGGCAACATATTTTTTGCACCCTTTGATTTCCAAGTACCTGGGTGTAAACACACTCGAATTGCACTGGTTCAAGCATAAGATTACAAGGTATCAGTAATAAGAAAGCCTGTTGAGATATGGCATGTTGTTAGGAATAAATATAATGTTGAAAGCTTCTTGTATGAAAACGTGAATGACATAACATCCACCGACTGAAAGGATACTGTTAGAAGGGCCCTGGCCACAAACTCCTCTCCTAGCTGTCTGGATGTATATGATCTCATGTGGTGGAGGTGACAAGCTGGCGTTCATTTACTGAGACAGTAAGAATCAAGGTGTCTACAAAGGAAGTGAAGGAGGCAGGGAGAGAGAAAAATATGCTAACTACAGATGCAATTTTTTATACGACTATCACTGCCTGAGAAGTAAGAAAATGTAAAACATTTAGAATATTGATTGATTTACAAAAGTAAATTCACACCTGCAATTCCCTACGCATGAATTTGCACTTCTAGAATGATTTACCCACTCACATTTAATACTGTACCACAATTGTGTAATATTATAATATCACACACAAGGAATACTGAGTCAATTTAATAGGATGCAATGATTAAAACTCCTGGGTGCCATCAAGGTAGTATCTCTGCATAGGTGCTTGACAGGGTAGTGATTAAATGCCGACAAGCAGTGAGCACTTTACAGCGAACACCAGGGGAATGAGCTGCGTCAGTATGAGGCGGAGGCAGGACAACAAACAAGTAGGTAATGAGGCCGTGAGGGCACATCATTGAGGCAGTTCTGGTCAGCACTTGGCTCTACTTTTCCATCACTTGTTCATGGGAGGTGGAGGTCTGGTGAAGTCAAACATTTGTGTTTAGATAAGAAGGCTGGTGTTCAAACCCAGGTCTAGTGCCTTAGCCACTACTTACAACAGCCACTAGTATCCAGTCATCATTGGCGGCTGCTGCTAAAACGAAGTGGGGGAGGGCACGAGAGGAGAGGGGGGAAACAATAAAAACAAAGTACACTTAGCTTCCTGCTGCCAGCTGCTGCCTTTACAATCCTCTTCCCCCGCTCCTCCCCTCGGTGCTCTTCTGCTCCAGGAACTGCAAACTGCAGCTCCCAGGAGCACAGGCAAAAAAGACTCCCCTACGGCCAATCCCTGCGCTTCTGGAGAAGCATTGACATCGGCCTGAGCGGGCTCGTTTTCTGTTTGAATGGAGACTGGAAGCGAGTGCTTGCTGTTCTCTCCACCTGGCAATGCAGCTCAGGTTGGAGAGATGTGAGTGAGCATGTCGGTCTGGCTACCCTGAGATGGCCGGCCAAACTGACATGCGCACTGACAGCAGTGCCCAGTGCTCACCACTCCTGCTGCTGATGGCCCCGGCCCCAGGACTCGGATGATGTCTGCGGTGTAAAAACAAAACAAAGTGATAGAGAAATTTCAATAATTGCTTTATTATCATTTTATTTTATGTTTTGACCTGCTGCTTCTAATCAGTGGGGCAACGCACCTCCCCATAACGAAGGAGCTGCCCCTGCCAGTCACAGAAAAGTGCACTTGGCATGCAGATATAGTGGTTTGGATATAAAAACAGAACTGAACAATATGAACTTCTTCTAGCCGGACCTGTTGAAATGTTTTTTTCTTGAAACAGGTTGATAGGCATGCAGATAGGAAGGTTTTATAACCACTGCTCTGGAGCCCTCTAGCACAAACACTTTCTGAACGGTCCTTTCAAATCACAGACAGCAGTAACAAGACTGACTGTATTCGTTGGGAGGTCCAAATATTGTGGGCTAGTGGAGCGACACTTGAAATTGGCATCGCACAAAGGATCAATAGCATACAAAAAAATTAATTCTAGGGTGAAATTCAAGATACATTTTGTAGTGAAAAAATCTGGAAATCACCTGTACATTCAAAACACAACAGAATCTGAAAATGCAATCATTTTCAAGCTAATGCCCGAAAAAAGTACCAATAATTATCAAACAGTTGAAGAGGAATTAATAACTCAATAGTGTGTGCGTGTGTTGGGGGGCGGACAGGGGTTAGCCGAACCAAATCAAACAAAACCGACAGCTCCACTGTGTACAAAGCATCACCGGAAGAGCCATTTTGTCAATACACATCTGAAGCGCACACAGTAACACAAGATACATTATAATAATTGATTTTATTATAAAGTAATTTAATAAAGCCAGAGAGACAGCACATTGGGCTAGGCACCTGTTGCTGGGATGTGAACTCACCCTGCAGGCACATGCTGTCCTTTCAGCAGTTATCTCAAGCTATATGCTTTGGAAGGTGAAACATGTAGGATGGGGTTGGGTAATCACAACACCTGTTTTTTGATTGGGCTACAAAACAGTAATTCTGTGGTGTTAAAAAAGCCTGCTGTAGGAGGTGAAAGAACATTTCACAGCTTAGTCTCAAACTATTCCATGCTGATCGAGGTCAAAGCTGTAGTAATGCACATTTTATCAGGTATGCTTTGTTTTTGAACAACTCGAAGTAAATGATTTCAACCCTTCGTATGACTTTAAAAGTGAAGGTGTTTGTTTGGAGCCACTCAAAACACGATCACGTGTGAAGAGCTGTTCAGAATTCCGTCGCACGGGCAGCAGGAGGAGCCGGGAAGGCTGGGATTTAATGAGACTGACACAGATGGGAGGTGGGGCCATCACAGCTGTGATGGCCAACCAAAATGTTCTCTTAGTGAAATTGTCGCGGAGGAAGCTAAGCACACAAAGGAGGTACATTTACACAAATGTACCAATAACAAGCCAGCATTTCTGAAAGCCTTAGATGTTAACCAATGGCAATCGGCAGATGTGCCAAATGCCCACAAAAGAGACACAACAGGTCTTGCACACAACTCAAGCACTGTTGAGGCTCGACCTAAAAATGCGCATTTGCACATACTATACTATGAAGATGCAAACATTGGAGCAAAGCGAGCTACAGCTGTATGTCACGTGTCCTTCACAGTAGGACTCCTTGAAACCTACACCTGTGGCAGCTTTCTACGAGTGCTACTACGATTGTTTGTAAATACATAAAATAGTTATGTTCACCCATTTCTAGGAACACATTTACAGAAGCAGCTGTACTACTTTCTTTGTGAATTGCTCCCTAAGTGTTTTGTCCTTTTCAGTCATTTGCCTCATAAAGATCCCTCTTTGGCTTAAACTTGCAAACACGTTTTATTTTAAAATGCTATACTTGTGCTTGTTATTTCTAGAAATTCATCATTGGTAACGTCCATGAAAACTAGGACATTTTTCATTCTTGAAATAGGCACATCCAAGAAAAGTATACTGCACTGAATTGCAAAATAGCTGCTTTAATAGAAAATTACTTAATGCTTAGCGATTTCACAATCATTTTACAATATATAGTTTATAAATTATATGTTTGAATACGGTCTCTTAAATTACTTTATGAACTGTGGAGCATGGTGAAAATGCAAATGATTTATAAGCATCAATGAGCTATGCTGGATGTAGAGTCCTTTATTCTTTTCATAATATTCGCAGGTTGGTTTGAGGTTAAAGGTGTTAAACATTAATGAAACGTTTTAGCTATTTACCTGGATAACTACCTTTTACTCACACAATGGGGATTTTAGCCATATTATTTGTGAAAGTATTGCTTATCTAGCATTAAGTTTTTTTCAATTTTATACAATCTTAAAAATGCATGCTTACCTGCATGCCCGAAGCCCTATCAACTTTCATAATGTACAAATGGAATACTTAAATATGTATCGCAAAATAGATGTTTTTTCATTATTAAAAAAATACATATTAGGCCATTGGTTCTCACATCGGCATCAATGTGGGCCTGAATTCAAAAAGCCATTTTCCATCTGAATACACAAATACCTGTTTTTCAAGTGTACTGTCATGTTTCAAATGTATACTCATTAGACAACTACTCATATGGAGTCGTTCACCGGTACGGTCTAATAATTATGGGTGTGCAAAAATGCAAATATTTTCCCTACAAACATCGGGCCTGATTCACAAAGGTAAACTTAAACCAAAAGTCTAAGTTAAGACCTGAAGTCAAAGTTTAGACCTAAAGTCTAACTTTACTACTAGTAAAGTTAGACTTTTGGTTCAAGTTTAGACCAAAAGTCTAACTTAGACCAAAAGTCTAAGTTTACTACTACTAAAATTAGACATTTTGTATAAGTTTAAAACGAAAGTCTAACTTAGAACAAAAGTCCAACTTTAGTAGTAGTAAAGTTAGACTTCAGTTCTAAACTTAGACTTTTGGTCTAAGTTTACCTTTGTGAATCAGGTCCTTCCTGTATTTCTTACAAAGTTCTATTCAAATATGGCTTTCAAGTAGAAATTGAGGCTTTTGCAAGTATTGTGTTTGAAATTGTGATTTGCGATGAGCCACTCATGAGGCAAAGTGAGCAAGGTAGGCACTCACATTCAAAATATTAGCAAGTTACCTGCACAACATAGTTTGAGTAGTTGAGAGTATTTGCAAGAAGGGCAGCTAACAATATCACAACCCCAAGTTTAAAACAGAGCAAATAATGGGACATTTTCAAACTATTACACAGCCCTAGACTCATCTCAATACTCTTATATGAATACCGAGATTGGCACATATATGGAAGACACAGCCACAGCGTGGTTGGGGGCATCCATTACACTAGGCAAGATTAAGGAGGTAATAAAGGTGTTAGAGACTACAATCGTCCAGAGTGTGGATGAGATTCCATCAGATATCTGGAATGGAAAGGAATGGTACAGTGTTTGTAAAGTGCAATAAACACAAAGGAGTGAAAGCGCTAGAGCCACTAAGGAAAACATCCACAGAGACCAAGGAGCTGCAATCAAGGAAGGGTATTAGGCCAGGTTTTGAGTTGTTTACAGAATATCAGGAAGGAGTCCAGACTCAAATTTGTACAGGCAAGGCGTTCCATAATTCAGCTGCTGCTACCAAGAAGGAGTGCCCGCCCCACCTGGCTTTGCGGAATCTTGGGATGGTCACCTTCCTGAGAGATGATGATTTGAGCAGTCTTAGGGGATATACCAGTGGAATGCTGTTCTGAAAGGTGCAGGCCCTTGATCGTGAAGGGCCAAATAGACCATGCAAAGAGCTTAACGTATCACCCACTTTCTGTCTGGCAAGCAGTGAAGGGAGCAAATGCCGTCCCTTCTTGAAAGATGTTTAGGCACATTCAAGACCAGGCGGCTTGCAGCATTCTGAATCACCTTTGGTCTATTTAGCAAGAACATATTGACATTTAAGTATAAAGCATTACAATTGTCTAAAATGGATGTAATTAAAGTGATGACCACTGCCACTCTGAGTTCAGCTGGAATAAGAGAAAAGATCTTTTTCAAAGGTCTGAAAATAAAGAAGCAGAAACTCACAATCCTGCTGACCTGGGCGTCAAAAGAGAGTGTTTTAAAAAATAACCACCAGGATTTTAGCAGATTCAACCCGCGATGATAAAGGGCCACATGGCTCTGACCACCAAAGTTCAGACCACACCGAATGCTGTGCCCAAATATCCGAGATCTCCATCTTTTTAGCATTCATTTTTAAGCAATGTCCTTCATCCAAGTATAAATGCCATTCAAACATTGTCTGAACGTGTCTGCTACCAGCGGCAGACTCTCTGATATGGAGACAATCATTTGAGCGGTGTCCGCATAGGATAAAACCTGAAAGCCAAATGATTGTGCCAGAAGGGGAGACATGCAAATTGAATAGGGCAGGCTGAAGGAGTGCCCTGTTGAACATCTCAAGGGAGGTTGAACACCTCTGCTCTAAACGTACCGCAGCTGACTGGGCCCTATCCATCAGAAAGGAACTAAGAAGGTCCAGAGCAGTCGCCCTCACCCCTGCCTGATGTAATCTTTAGACCAGAAAGGACAGTGATATCATATCAAATGCAGCTGCCAGATCCAGCATTACCAACATAGCAGTGCCCCCTTGGTCTACTTGACTACGAATGGAATCTGCAGTTGCAACCAGAACAGCTGGGATGGATCTAAGAGGTCCTAGGAAGTAATTAACTCAGCCAATCCATGGTAATATATTTTTCAAGCATTTTTACTAGTACAGGCAGTAAAGAGATGGGGCAAAGGTTTTTGAGGTCCACTGGGACCCCATTAGGTTTCTTTTTGAGAGGAATAACTATTGCTTTTTTCCAATGACAGGGATACCCTCCCACTCTTAATTTCTGATTGAAGACTTTGGCCCAAAAAATTCACAATCTGATCCTGGGCGAGTTGTAAATATTTTGGTGGGCAGGGATAATCAGGTGAGCCTAATGTTTGTGTTAATGTGGAGATTTTTTGTTTGCAAGGAGAAAATAGAAGAGAGTGCAGACAGAACTGAAGGGGAGTGCACGTCAGCAAGGTCAGCTGCGTCAAACGAGGGGAGAGGCCTATCCTCTTTGACATTAACCCCTCCCCTGCTCATGACGGAACCACTCCGTCATGAGCACAGCTCAACCGTGGCTCATGACGGAGTGGCTCCGTCATGAGCAAAGCGCCACCGCGCTGCCCCCAAACCCCCCCCCAGCGCTGCGTCGGAATTCCCGCCGCAGCGAAGGGGTTAAATCTGAATAAATCTTCAGGATCTTGTCTCTGAAGTAGTTGCAGTAATTTTGTGAGTTCTCCATAGACTGTTGAACAGGGGGACTGGAGAGCTCTTTTACCACTCACACTTTTGAATATTGTTGTAAAACTATCCTTGCATAAAATATTGTTGTATAGAATATCGTGTTTATGTGTTTTTTATATGTATTTCATTGTATTTTATTTTATTTTAAATGGTTCTTAATTTGTTTGTTTATTTTGACAATTAAGTTATATAAATTGTGATTTTTTTAAAAGTATTTTTAATGTGTATAATTAATTTTGATGTTATTGTTATTGAGTTCATTAGGGGAGTTTCTAGAAGACCTTATTTTGGTCACATTGTTGGAGGATTTAGCCGCCACAATGGCACGTTTATACAGGCATATCAGCTCATTATGTTTTTCTTTATCCTCCGGATTGAAATTTGCCCTCCATTTCCGTTCTTGCCTTGGACAATGCTGTCTGAGGTCTTGAAAACCAGGGTGTGGACGCTTTAGCTCTGAAATCCAGGGTGCGGATGCTTCAGCTCTGGTGCAGAACTTTGTTTTAACTGGAGCAACCTGATTGAGTGCAACCTTCATCGAATCATTAAAATCTGTAGATAGTTATTTTTCAATAGCAACCCTCTGAGAGCAGAACCCATATTATGAATAGAAAGTTTGCTTCAATTTCTACATGTGATTGGTTTGCACTGCATCTGTTCTACCCACATCTGCAGTACAATTTTAAAAGGCACTTCCCAGTGATCTGCCCAGCTTTATGGGAGAACATTTCCCACTACCAGGCCCAAATGGTTAGTAAAAATACCATCCAGCATATGGCCAGCAATATGAGTGGAGAATTTACCCAACTGGGTGAAGCCGCAATTAGTCATGAGTTCGAGAAAGCTGATTGAATCATCACACCTGATTCAGCGCAAAGTAGCCCACTCTTTACACATCATATATACATCATCAGAATGTTCACACAGACATACAAGAAATGTGCACTTTGCACACATTTCTTACGTGACACAATGATTGATTAAAACATTTTGCTTGACACTACTTTTAAAGAGTGCCTTTATTGTAGAACTTGAGACTCTATTCACATAGTGTGTTTAAAAAAGTTAATTGAAATATTTCTGATATTTAATCAAGAACTCATCCTTAATTTGTAGTCAGGCACTAAAAATAAATGACCTACTAATAATCATTGATGTATGCTTAATAAAGTGATTTGATATTAAAAGCTTAAGTTTCGGGAAAAAGCCCTCTTCACGTTATAATGCTTTGCTAAAACTAAAGGACTCATAATTTCTAAACATGTCTCGTTAACATGCAGTGACTTGAATATTAGTTTAAAACTATCTTCACATGTGTATAATGTAGTTGCAAATTAGACGACAAGACGTATGTGATGCATGCATTAATGTTACATGTATGTACATTCAAATGTAGTTCTCAGTCATACTTACCTTTGAGTAAATGTATTATTCACTGTATGCCGTATTCATTACGAACTAATCGTACTAAAGAATTTATATTCATTCATGTTTAACTGTGCACATGCATATTAAATGTATAATATTGAATTAAATGTTTAAATTGACTTAATGGGTTAGGCCTGTATTTCACCATGCTGCATTTCATATATTTCTGCATTCCAGTTCTGCTAACATGGCTTCTTGCAGTTATTCACATGCATTGTTATTTTAGAATAGATACATTCTCTACTAGAGATAGATACATAAGCTGAAACTCAGACCTTGACGAAAGCACATGAGAAACCAGAGTGCTAAAGAAGGGACAACTCTGGGTTTAGAAAATGTCATTCCTATGTCTACTGTGGGGCATTCAGCGAATTTTGCAGTCTGCAATATGTGGACAAACATGGACAAAAGACGTTTGATAATGATGTGACCAAAGGGGGGTCACCTACGAACTTTGTGGATTATAATATACAAACAAACCCAATGACTTCAGACTTTTTCAGATCTCTTCAGAACTCTACAGATCGTAGACCTCCACAACAAGAAGCACTTAATGCTCAGGAATAAGTAGTACATATGAGACAGAGAGAGAGAATTCAAGGAAGCGTCAAGAAAGCCATCCGCACTGGTGCGGATGGTAGATGGATGAAGAACAGAAATCTTGGAGATTTGACATAATTGAGGGAGCTAGGCTATATTTATTTATTTATAGTGATTTTGTACAGTGCAAACTTTACCCGAAGATATCAGAGCGCTTTACAAAAGGACCAGTTACATTACATAAGGACTTCAGAGTACGAGTTACATAAACAATGCAAACACGAAAACTCTTAATTCATATAAGAATGGTAGTAAGTACAAAAGTGTACTACAGATACTAGTGGTTGGAGTTACATATATAAAAGTTGCAAATTAACTCAAGGCAAAGATACAAACAGATAAACTCTAAATTCACATAAGAATGGTAGTAAATACATAAGTCTACTACAGATAATAGTGGTTAGAGTTACATATTATAAATTGCAAATTCACTCAAGATTACATTCTAATGAAAGTTGAAGTGGTTAGGGTTGGACAAATATAAAATACATATTTACACAGCATGATCTTCTCGCCATTGTTCAGGTTCTTGCTTGTAGCCATGCCTTCAGGGTGTTGTTACACTTGCAGGTGGTGATCTTGGGCCTGCAGGAATCCCCGAGCTGGTGATGTTCCACATGTAGCAGATGAGGTCCATAGCAGGGCTCCTCTTTGCCATGTTGTTTACAGGGACAGACATTTTCCTGCCGGCAGTGACCGCAGCTTCCCCACACTGCGGGGCACCAAATGCGCCCATACAGCACCTACCAGCAGCAGGTGAAGTCCACAGCAGGGCCCCTCCCCACATCAGCGTCTACTGGTACAGGCAGTCCCTGGCCACAGGACATCGCAGGCATCTTCCAGAAGCTCCAGGTATAAAATGGCGGCTGGCCTCTCCTCAAGCAGGAAGTATGTGTCTTTCCCCCAGGCAGATCTTCTGTGGCGACAGGGAAGGGAAAGCTTCCCCAGATGGCGCGACCAGAGTGGTCTGCTCGGTCAAAGTCTCCCCCACCTGCGGCCTACCTGATAACCGCCCGCAACTTCAAAATATCCTGTATTGCAAGAGAAGAGAAGGGTAAACGCAAGGAAAAAAAAGTATAAGGACACAGAATACGGAGAGAATTGGAGGTGTGGAAAGTGACAACGAACCAGATAAAGATTTTGTGACTGAATTATTACTGAACTGTCCACTTCCATATATTGATATGCTGACTGGTGGAGCAAGTAATGCACCTATGAGTGAGATCTTTGATGTGCCGTCAACACAAGCAAATTTGAATCCAAATTCAATTGCAGAAAATGTGGCAATGATAGCTCCTTCTAATTCACATGCTCTAAATGCCCCAGATGCATTGACAGTTCCTGACACTATTGGTGCAGTTGTACCTTTGTAAAAGCCTGGATCATTAAGATATACTACTCATACTTTGGCTGTTTCTACTGGGATAAAGTGCAGCAGTGTGAGAGTAAATCCTAAGTAGCAGCAAAACTAGTTCAAATTTAAATTAAAATTACAAAAATCTAATATTTTGAAAGCCAAGCAAAGAAAAACACAACTAGAGAGCGTGAGAAGTACTTCCCCCTCGATTTGGGAGGCACTCTTGATCACCCTTTTAAAACCTGGTAAGAGACCAGATAGCTTTGCATCATATAGGCCACTACAGCTTATAAATTACATTACTAAGATACCGCTAATAGGCTGCTTCTCTTGCTGCCTAATCTGTTCCTACCAGATCAGACCCAGGACTCTCCACCTTGCACAACATGTGAACCCTATTTGGTGTCTTATACCAGCTGGATCTGAGGCCAACTTCTTTGGCAGTCTTTTTAGATGCCACAGAGGCTTTTAATTCCTTAGACTACCTTCTGGTGGTGCCGGCCTGCATTGGAATGCTGAGATTTTATGTGACCTGGGTATGACCAGTGTATGCCGCTCCAGTGGCCAGGTCTCTATCAACAGGCAGATCTCAGCTCCTATGCAAATAGCTAGAGGCACATACCAGGGCCGCCCACTTTCCCTGATCCTTTTTGCAAATGCTCTTGAACCACCAGCAGCTAAACTATGGCAGTGCCATTCATGTGTATGCCCCTGGGTTGAAAACTCAAAAAGTGCTAAAATAACTGCATGTAGATGAAATTATTCTCTATATAAGAAATCACCACAAATATCTAAGCCCGCTTCCAGGTGGTTTATGCAATTTTGGGTAGTTGCAGGTACCTCCATAAAATGGGGCAAGTCAGCAATATTCCCCCTTACCACTAGTACTAAATCTTTCGTACTGGACTTTCTGTTGGAATGGTGTGAAGTCCCAGTTAAATACTTGTGTACATGGATCAGCCGGGACAAAGACAGTATTGTTATGGGACTGCTGTCAGTAAATAGAAGATCAGATAACATGATGGATAATTTTACCAATTACAATGGCAAGTCAAATTGCACTCACTAAAATGTTGATAGTTCCACAATTTATATATCCCTTCATTAACATACTAAACCCCCTCACTAATATGTTTTTTTCAAACACTGAAATTGTGATTAATCAAATTGTTGTGGGCAGGTAGGCAACCCAGGCCAGTCCTGGGATAAAATGATCCTACAATACCAAAATGGTGGCTTTGCTGCTCCTGTCATTGGCCTACATTATTTGTGTGCGCAACCTGGTTTCATCCCCAACACTACATGCCTCAATAAATAGTAGGTGAGGGTGTTGCAGATCCCAAACACGTGCGACCATACTCTGCACAAAACGTCTCTGGTTGGCCATCTGAGATTAACACAGTTTTATGTTATGTTATGTTACAGGAACTTATATAGCGCACAACTCACCCGGGGGCATTTTGGCGCTCGACTAGAAATGTTCCTGAGATTAAAAAAGACCAGAGAAATTAGAATAGGAAGGTTTTTAGCTGCTTCTTAAATGTTCTATAAATAGCAATTTTGCGAAGGGGATCTGGTAGCTCATTCCAATATCTTGGCGCTAGATACGAGAAAGATTTTCCTCCAGAGCGACTCAGCCTTATACGCGGTACTTGTAAGAGACCCCGCGCCCCGGACCTAAGATTTCTGTTAGGTACATGTTTAATAAGTCTCTTTTGGAGGTATTTAGGACCTCTTCCATTAAGTGCATTGTATGTGAGACAGCAGATCTTAAAAAACGATCTCTTTTTCACTGATAACCAGTGGAGATCTCACAATAAGGGAGCCGAGGCTGTGCCCCCTGAGTGATTCAATACCATCCTGGCCGCAGTATTTTGAATCCCTGCAGTTTGCTTAGCAGGGTCTCTCCTGCCCCTGCCAACAAGGCATTGCCATAGACCAGGCGGCTGATAACCATAGCCTGGACTAAGGTTTTGCGATGGGTTGTAGGCATAAAGGGGAGGATTTTGCGCAGCAGAAGCAGGCTATAATAGCAGGAGCTGGTCGTCGTGGCAATGTGGTCTTTCATAGATAGAGACTGGTCTAGTTTTAGCCCTACATTTTTGACACATTGAGTTGGAGCAGGGGCTACTCCCAATTGAGCGGGCCACCAGTCATCAGACCAGCTAGCTGTGGCTTTGCCCATTAGCATTATCTCGGTTTTGCTGGGATTCAGCTGGAGACAGTTTTGCGTCATCCAACTGGAGAGCTCAAGTATTCCTTTGGCAAACCGTGCTTTCTCTGCTACTATGTCAGTACCAACCGAGAACATAAGCTGAGTATCATCAGCATATGAGATGATCTCGAAGCCTAACTGTTCCGCTATCCTTGCTAATGGGGCCATATAAATATTAAATAGGGTCGGGCTTAGGCAAAAGCCCTGAGGTACGCCTCTGTCTAAGCTGATTGAATCTGACAGGTGTGGTCCAAGCATGATTGTTTGTGTTATACCGGACATGAAGTTACGCAACCATTTTAAGGCTGTTCCCTGGATACCACAGGAGTCAAGTCTCTTCGCTAGCATTTCATGTGAGATGGTATCAAATGCTAAGGAGAGATCTAGTAATATTAATATTACCGATCCCCCTTTGTCCATTTCTTGCCTGAGCGAATCCGTGACTGCTAAAATAGCAGTCTCGGTGCTAAAACCCTGTCGGAAGCCCGATTGTGATGGATCAAGAATTTCATTTAGCTCCAGATATTGACTTAATTGTTTATTGATTATGCTTTCCAGCACCTTACCCAATAGAGGTAAAAAGGGAAAAGGGACGGTAGTTTCCGAGTTCATGTGGGTCTGCTGTTGGTTTCTTCAAGGTAGGAAGCACAAATGCTTCCTTCCATATTCTTGGAATATTCCCAGATTGTATAGATGAATTATACAATTGGAGAATAGCTGGCGCACAACTGGTAGCTAAGAGAGCCATCATCTTAGGTGGACAGAGATCAGTAGGTGAGCCCGATTTTGCTAAGGCAAGTGCTTTAGAGACTTCCTCAAGGGTAATAGGTTCGAAACAGTCCAAAGTGCTTCCTGCCATTTTTTCCAGGTCCATGTGTCTGCTGGAGCTATCAAGATCTAACGCAATTTTAGATGGAAAGTTGGCGTAGATTCTGATGATCTTTTCTTGAAAGTAACTTGCTAGCTGATTACAAAAATCCTGTGTTTCTATGGGAGATTGCCTGCAAGCTTGGGGGGACACAAATTCTTTTACTATGTTTAAAAGGGTAAACACCCAAAATATTGATTCCAAAATATCGACTGCCCAGAATATCGAAGTTAAAATATAGAGTGGACAGAATATCGACTCTACAAAATATAGATAGGTCAGAATATCGAAATTGGGGTACAAAATATCGATTACCAAAATATAGACCTTAAAAATATCGAATACCATAATATCGAATTTTAAAATATAGATTACCATAATATCGAATTTATTTTTGTGTTATGTATAGAAGTATAGGTGTTAAAATGATGTATTATTGTTGTAATGTATGTTTAATTTATTTAAACCAATGAATGTTATGTAATTTAATTATTGCGTAATTTAATTCCGTAGAGGGTTGTGGGTTTATAGGGGAATAGGGTGGGAAGTAATTTAATTATGGTTAATTAAATGTTAATTATATTTATATGTTTTGATAATTAATTAATTGAGAATTAATTATTAATTGGTAATTTATTTTTATTATTGGTAATTAATTTATATTAATTGATTAATTGATAATTATGTTAATTGTATTTGTTATTAATAGGAGCGGGTTGTGGGTTTGTAGGGGAATTGGGTGGGAAGTAAATTAATTGTAATAAAGTAAATAATTTTTTATTTATTTATGTGTATTGATAATTAATTGATAATTAATTAATAATTGGTAATACATTTGTATTAATGGGTCAATAATTTGTATTAATTGCTAAATAATTTTTATTATTTGTAAAAATATTTTTATTAATTGATTAATTGATAATAATGTGAATTGTATTTTTTATAAATGGGAGTGGGTTGTGCGTTTGTAGGGGAATTGGGTGGGAAGTAAATTAATAGTAATAAAGTAAATATACATTTTTTTATTTATGTGTATTGATAATTGATAATTAATTTGTAATTGGTAATTAATTAATATGAATTGGTAATATATTTTTATCAATTGATAAATAATATTTTTAAATGGTAATTAATTGTTATTAATTGGTAATTATTTTTAATTAACTTTTTATCAGTATTGATAATTAATGTCATCTTATATTTAATTTAAATCATTACTTTCCCTACTTTTGCACTCTCTGGAGTGGGAATAGTAATTTTTAACTCTACGCTATCCAACGCTTTCCCTAGTGTTGCACTGTTTGGAGTTGGAATAGTAATTTTTACCCCTGCGCTATCCAACGTTTTCCCTACTGTTGCACTCACTGGAGTGGGAATAGTAATTTTTACCCCTACGCTATCCAACGCTTTCCCTACTGTTGCACTCTTTGGAGTGGGAATAGTAATTTTTACCCCTACGCTATCCAACCCTTTCCCTGCTGTTGCACTCTCTGCAGTAGGTATAGTAATTGTTACCCTCCCGCTATCCAACATTTTCCCTACTGTTGCACTCTCTGGAGTGGGAATAGTAATTGTTACCCTCCCACTATCGAACGCTTTCCCTATTGTTGCACTCACTGGAGTGGGAATAGTAATTTTTACCCCTGCGCTATCCAACGCTTTCCCTAGTGTTGCACTCTCTGGAGTGGGAATAGTAATTGTTACCCTTCCGCTATCCAACACTTTCCCTACTGTTGCACTCTCTGGAGTGGGAATAGTAAGTTTTAACCTCTACGCTATCCAACGCTTTCCCTACTGTTGCACTGTTTGGAGTTGGAATAGTAATTTTACCCCTAAGCTATCCAACGTTTTCCCTACTGTTGCACTCACTGGAGTGGGAATAGTAATTTTTACCCCTACGCTATCCAACACTTTGCCTACTGTTGCACTCACTGGAGTGGGAATAGTAATGTTTACGATCTCAGTATCCAACGTTTTCCCTACTGTTGCACTCACTGGAGTGGGAATAGTAATTTTTACCCCTGCGCTATCCAACGCTTTCCCTAGTGTTGCACTCTCTGGAGTGGGAATAGTAATTGTTACCCTTGCGCTATCCAACGCTTTCCCTACTGTTGCACTCTCTGGAGTGGGAATAGTAAGTTTTAACCTCTACGCTATCCAACGCTTTCCCTACTGTTGCACTGTTTGGAGTTGGAATAGTAATTTTACCCCTAAGCTATCCAACGTTTTCCCTACTGTTGCACTCACTGGAGTGGGAATAGTAATTTTACCCCTACGCTATCCAACACTTTGCCTACTGTTGCACTCACTGGAGTGGGAATAGTAATGTTTACGATCTCAGTATCCAACGTTTTCCCTACTGTTGCACTCACTGGAGTTAGAATAGTAATTTTTACCCCTGCGCTATCGAACGCTTTCCCTAGTGTTGCACTCTCTGGAGTGGGAATAGTAATTGTTACCCTCCCGCTATCCAACGCTTTCCCTACTGTTGCACTGTTTGGAGTTGGAATAGTAATTTTTACCCCTACGCTATCCAACGTTTTCCCTACTGTTGCACTCACTGGAGTGGGAATAGTAATTTTTACCTCTACGCTATCCAACGCTTTCCCTGCTGTTGCACTCACTGGAGTGGGAATAGTAATTTTTACGCTCTCAGTATCCAACAAAATCTCATTTTTTAAATTATTTATATTATGTTTACATTTTAAGCTATTTTATATTATATTATGTATGTTTTATTTAATTGTTTTTAATATTTAATAAATTTTACATTATTTTTAATACATTTTAAAAATTCGATATTTTGGCTAACTATATTTTGACAGTCTATATTTTGGAATCGATATTTTAGTACTTACCTGTTTGTAGATAGGGAGTCGATATTCTGTCCCTTGATATTTTAGTGTCGATTTTTTGTATAGTCGATATTTTGTCCCTCGATATTTAGTCACTGAACCGTTTAAAAGGGCTTTTGGGGCATCTTGCCAGTTTTAGATTTAGATGATAAGTGGTCAGGGTTTGTTTATACTGCATTCTATCTTGTGTTGCTTTACTAATGCGCCAAACTCTCTCCAGTCTCTTACATTTGGACTTTTCCGTTCTAAGATCGCTGGTGTACCAGGGGGCTCATGGACCGCTTTGGAACCGAACCGAGCTTTTTTTAGGAATCACTGCATCCAAGGCAGTGACCAACGCCTTGTTAAAAACCTCCAGTGTCAGCTAATTTCCCATCTTCATTTTCCCATTTCTGATTGAAAAACCTCCTCAAAGGCTTCAACTGAAAGATTGCGCCAGGGCCTAAGCATAATTTGTTTCTTACCCGAGCTTAAGGTTGAAGTCTTAGGGCAAGGCAGTTTGATGACAAAACTGATCATAGCATGGTCTGACCATGTGAGAAGCTCTGGGGGGTTGCAGATTAAATGGTCGATGTTAGTGCAGCGCACATTACAAGCTTGCGGGAGAATAGAAATCAAAGCAAGCTTTGAGTTGCTATACTCGTCTGTGCTCTCATTGCCACACCATCCAAACCTCACCATGGCCACGGAGGAGAATATTGTATCCCAACTGAATAAACTAAAGTTCAGACAATGGGGGTGACCTCAACTCTGATGGGTCATTTATCTCCCCTGACTAGTTGTGACATTGTGTCACGTAGCCTACTAGACATATTTCTATATTATTGACTCAGGCTGGTGAGTAAACAAATTACTCCTGAGTTCCTGGGAGAATCTTCGGTATTTAGGCTGCCTGAATTATTCATTGCGGCTAAATCGCCAAAATGGTTGGTAACATCCCTGTACAATTCAATGCAATAGGGATAAGTGGAATGATGGCTTACAAACTCACCTAACCGATGAGGTATGGGAACATTGTTGCTCCCAATCTGGGGAGACTTTACCGAATACTAGACTCCATTTCATCAATTTCAGACCTACACAGACTTTGCCATACCCCATTTGTACTGTGGAACAGGGGTCTTAGACAAGACTTGTGCTGTGAAAGATGTCCTGCTGCATATGCAGGATTTCTACACCTATCGTGGGTCTGTCCTAGGATTCGAGATTACAGGAAGGAGGTTCCAGAGACCTTGTCAAAGATGCTTGATGTGACAATTAACCTTCTACCACAAATAGCATTACTTGGATGTAGGTGGGATGGAATCAATGTCTCAAATGATTAGGAAACACCTTTGTGCTACTGCTAGCTAAACGACAAGTTTCCGAACACTGTGGGATGGAAAAGGCCCCAGTGTGCAATGCATGACTGGCAGAATGAACAAACTGTAATAAACAATTAGACATATACGCAGAGATGCTCCCTGAGGCATCATGTTCTAGAGACATTTGGGCTCCTCTCCACCAATTTTTGTTGATGGAGTCGTTATGGGCAGGCGAGCAATGAGTTGATCAAATTACATTGGTCCTTGCTCTGGGCACGGATGAGGGAAAGACCACAAAGTATCATGTGATGATCTTCCTGTGATAGAAATGGAGGGAGAAGAATATGAATAGGCTGCAGAATGTATCTATGAATGATGTATAGCTTAATAATGGTCATTTTATGTATGTACTGAGACAACTGAGTGGTAACTATTAACGGCCGAATGAAAATGCTATGTTCCTTATGCACCTATAATGTACCTGGCTGGTATTTAATTTATTACTGTGGTAATTGAAAAAAATCAATATAAAAGAACACTTGCAATAAAAAGCTAGGCAAGTTATGTCCTTGCCTATATAATACTCTCTAGTTAATGAAATAATCTGTCCCTCACAAGAGAAACAATGCTTGTTCTCTGTGAATCAATCAATATAGGTGTTATCAGAGTGTGTAGATGTTCAATTAAAAATAGCAAATCTATGATTACGTACATATTCCTAGCCTGTGCTAGCCGATATTCTGGAGTCAATATTTTTACAAGTCAGTATTTTGTGCCTTGATGTTGTAGGATACAACCAGCTCTCGGCACACCTGCAGCCACGACACCATCAGACTGGTGACACAGAAATGCAGGTACTGGAATGACATCCCCCTATCCACCGAGACCACACCAAACCTGCTCCAATTTAAAAAAGAGCTGAAGACACATCACTTAAAGATCACTGTACATACAAACATTAAGCGTTTCCGTGATAGCCCTTACTCTCTTTCCAATGACAAAAGAGTATTTTCCCCTTTTATGACTCAAATAAGTCTTTTCATCTCACAAAAGGTGTTTTGCAACTTATGATCACTCATTGTGAATTCCCCCCCTATTTGGGTTGTCAATAATTTGTAACCACTAATGATGACTTGTGGCGGTATCTGATTTACAAAGGGAAACTTTCAGATTTCAGTCTTGGCTTGAAAATGCTTAAAAAACAAAACAAAAAAAAATCTTTTTTTTAAAAGAACACTACCTATCCATGCTTTTCTGTTTTTAGGTCTCGCCTGACCCAGCTGGTCTGGCGAGAATTTTTGGAGCGCTCAAAAAAGTGCTACCACTGTAGCCTAGAGCTACAGTGCATGTGCGCGGGCGCGCGCGCCTCACTTTCGCAGCCGCACGGCCGCTTTGATGTTTGATCGTGATCACTTTCACTTTCGCAGCCGCACGCGGCCGCTTTGATGTTCTAAGTGAGCCAGTTTTTTTTTCTCCTGATTATTACTTCTATGTAGTAATGGTGGCACCCGTGCGCCGCCATTACTACAGAGCAGAAATAAACAGAAACAAGCATTGGCATAGCCAATAGGTCTCGCTTTTGGGACCTTATAAGTATTTAGTTATGCAACTGTTGCATGGCTAAACACTTATAAGGTCCCAAAAGCGAGACCTATTGACTATGCCAATACTTGTTTACATTTTCCTGTAAGTTACACAGAGCCAGACGTCGAGGCCTGCTATATATGCGGGAATCCATTGGGAGAGTCGCCAAATGCCTCCTACTTAAGAATAGTCATAAGGCAGAAGGTTTTGTGACTTCCTACAAATCAACATTTTGTGATGCAACTAATTAGTTCAAATGCAGCATGGCAAAATGCTAGGCAGGTCGAAAAATATCAGAGGGCTATTTACACCCACTATCTGTGACCCACCTAGTAATACATTCATCTTTAAGTCCTGTGTTTTGAAGAATGGTATATGTTACATTTCCGTGTTTGAAGACTGAGACAGAAACATGCACCTGTATTCTCTAGCAAACAGACTTTCTGTCTTAAAATAAATGATTAAGGGGCTTACTTCAACAACCAAAAAATTAAATGCCCGTTTAAATACATTTGTAGATGCCCTAATCTGGGTCAGTGGCATATAGTAATTGATCTGGAGACTTGCTGGCAATGCAGAGTGTCTAGAGAGATAGCTTACATTCCTCATGGAATCCTTCAGCCACTGTTTCCTAGCAAACCCATTTCCAGGGCCCCCCTCGCCTTCATTGAAATGTTATCTTGTTGCTGATGAGAAGCAGTCAATGCCAGAAAGGAGAACCTTCTTAATTGTGCCTAATGATTTTTTTTTCATCCATTTGATACTACAAGGACTACCTCTTTGTGGAAGAGGTGTGGTGCAGCAGCCAGGGTGCCTGACTCTGTACTACGGGTTCACGGTTTGATCCCCTGTGCCAGCGGCAGGTTAGCCCAGCACCATGTGACTCTGGGAGACTGGGCAATAGCTCGCTTAATCTTCCCACAGCCCCCAGCGCCGGGACACCACTTTGGAGGTAGCTGTGCGCTTTACAAATACTGGTATTTCATTTCTCTTACTTTTCATGTAAAATTCATGACAGAATTTAAGAGAGCAGTTGGCGATGACATCAGTAGTCTACATCCATTTCATTGTGATTTGAGAATAGAAAGTGACCTCTGATTGTGGTATTGCAAAAATATAGCATACCTTTACTTTCACACTCTGGTAAACATTTTCAAAAGAATGTTCTGCTTTAATTGGACATATTGCCTGTGACCATCATCTGATATTTGGTTGAACAGAATTATCTGCATATTTCAGCAGAGCAATCTCTATACAGTAGAGCTGCAGAAAGATGAACAGAATCTCGGTCATACAAGTAGGTGAGTGTGACAAGTACATCTGATTAAAAGTCAATATGCATCCTTATGGGAAACCATTATAGGTAGGGTCTTCTGTGTAAGCTTTTTTTCTGAGAATGCAGTGTCCACATAGTTTCAGAGTATGGCCCCAGCCTGGGATGGTGCACTTTACCAAAGGCTGCTGCAGAGTCGAAATGAGAAACATACATTTATTTTTTTCTCTGCTTGCCCGTTTCTGAGCCAGAAACTGTTTCATCACATGTGAAAAAAATGTGTTTTTTGCAATCACTACCGGTGGATAATGTGGCTATCACTAAACCATTTTGCCAGGTTATCAAGATGGGGTTTGCAAGTAAATTATGAAGTTCTTTTAATGAGAAGTTTTCAAGTTCAATGTTTGGTTCCTCTTATGTTAATGAGTAAAAGGATACTGTTTTTCCTAGAAGAAGGTATCTGCAGATATTGAATGCATTTTAAAGACAGGTACTTGCTATCTGTCCACCCAGGAGTTCGAATTCCGTAGGATATGCTATTCATATGATATGAGAAGGCCATCAGAACCGTCAAATTTTTAGGGGCCTGGTGCAGAATTTGTCACTCTGTCTGCCAAACTCTGAGTCCCCCACTTTATTTTGGGTCTGGCAGACCGGCAGGGCCACAGATGATCCAATTGCATGCTTTTGTGCTTGACCACAGTCCCAGATAGTCCTAATGCAGTTCAACAGCGCAAAAGCACGCATTTAGAACATTCGGGATCTTGAAGTCGGATTTGGAAGGATGTGCTGCTGCTTTTGAAGCTTTATTGATGAGGGGTCTTCTTTCCTGCTCTTGAAATAATATATTTTTGAAGAGAGATCGCTACCTTCAATGTCCCGATGAAGACCCTATCTTTGCAGAGCGGGCTATGGGAGGGCACTGTAGATGGTCGAAACGTCGTTGTAATGTAAATTGATGTAATGTAAATGTAAATTGATACTTGTATAGCGCACTACTCAACCGCAAGGGTCTCAAGGCGCTTGTACGAATACCGCTGTGGAACCCATCCTGGCTTTCCCTGTGAGGCGTCCACTCCTGGGCCCCCCCAAGGTGGAGGCCAGGCATCCTTAGCATTGTGGGGGCCGTTGTGGAGATTAAGCAAGCTATTGCCCAGAGTTGCAGAGTGGGACTCCATGATTGGAATGGTACCGAGGCGAGAATTATCAGGTCCGTGGAATTTTTGAGCCCAAGACCCGCCGAGGCGGGGAACTGAACCCTGGTCCCGGGCTAGACCTCTGCATCAGGGTCTGCCGCTCTAATCATTGAGCCACACTTCTCCATTTGTATTGATATATTGA
This sequence comes from Triturus cristatus, assembly GCF_964204655.1. Taxonomy (NCBI): domain Eukaryota; kingdom Metazoa; phylum Chordata; class Amphibia; order Caudata; family Salamandridae; genus Triturus; species Triturus cristatus. Next base: position 248,420,155 of record NC_140592.1, read on the forward strand.
CTGTAACCAATGCATAATTTAGCTTACAAACCTGAACATACATCAGAGTCTCTGCTTCATGAATTGCACTAGTATTCAGTCAACATTGTCTTTCTATCGTTGCAAACACGGTACACGTTTTTCACCTTTGCCGCAAACCACTACACCGTTTTTGGAAGCACCTTCTTCTATAATACGTGTGTACATGACTCCAGTAACAGTGATTGAATAACTTTTTTATTCTGTCCTCCAAAAATTATACTCTTTTTTTGCCAAGTAAGCTTAGGCTTGACTCTTCCGCCGAGGGAACCATTGTTCTTTTTCCAGCAGGACATTCATTTTGCTGCTAGAGATTGAGATAAAAGTAAAGCTAAAGCACCCCGCATAAATCCACTGCCAATTATGTTTCACATCCAAGTAAGGATTAAACAAACTGCGCGGGCTTCTGCAGACGTCCTTGCGGCTGGTGTGAAACCTGTGACAGAACGCTTTTGACAAAACATCCATTTACATCCAATTACAGTTGCTTCTTTAAGTAAAACAGGTGCAGTTTGACAGGTTTTTTGTTCTTCATTTCAGTTCAGGAGAAGGTTCCAGAACCTGGCATTAGGCAGAACGGAAACGTTATTTCATGTTTCGCTATTCCTGCTTGAGTGGGTACAAATATTTAAGATAAGGCGTGAGGAACATTGTGCTTGTCCAACGGCATTTTCGCATTTTGAAGCTAGACTTTTCCACAGAAAAGCAGCTCGTGTTCTTTTACACAATGCTTATGCGCTTTAAATAAATAATTCTCTCACAAGGGGCATCATCTGTCAAGTCTTGAAGGTTGCCATAGGAACAGCATTACCTACTCTCCTCCGTGCGCTGACTGCTCATTCCGCCGCCTGCCAGGGTGGTGCCTTGTTTTAAATTAGCGGCCCAGTTAATATCATAACAGATGCTTTTCGTCTGGGCTAACCAAATATATGTTCAACCCTACAATGATTGAATATAGTTTTGATGATAACTACCTCCACACATCTCAGAGAGGGGCCAAGCATAACTTGATTAAATCAGTTTCCCGCTATGAGAACATGAATAACATGTTGTTAGTTGTGTGCTGTTGTGTTCAAAACTAATATAAGGGACACCTTTCTGCACAAAAACAATCCCATGAGGCATTATCCTCTTTCCTCTTTCTATGTGTGCTGCAGACATACAAAGAGGAAAAAAACGTGGAGAAATAAAGCTATTTTTCCTTGTTACGCCTCACGTGGGAATGCATAGTATTTTGACACATTACTAGCTCTACCAGTAATGATATATCCAGGAATATGTCACAATCCATGGGTGTTGGGTGGGAACACACCACCAGTGAAACGCTTCCCTTAGGTACAGTAACGTAACGCAGCAGTTTGCACTGAGTTGCGTTACTTTAGATGTATGAAACCACTCAGCGCCACACAATGGGGTATTGTGTGGCTTTTAAAATCTTACTTAGTAGTTGTGTCACGCTTGCTACCCATTGTGTGGTGCAAGTACGAGTCAACTACATGATAAATATTGCCCGAAATCTTGCTACGAATTACACTACACAAATTGAAAAAACAAGCAAGCACTACCACTTCCAGAAAGGTTGATGTGTTCTTCTGTTTGAAAGAAATTGTCTAAAAAATGGAGTGATTTACAGGAAGTTCTTCTGTTCTTTGAGTTCTATGTTCCATAACCAAGTGTCTTTACTGTAGGTGCATCTTACTTTATTGAGATGCACAGCACCCAAACCCGGTCCCTGCCTGTGGTGAAGAAACTGGAGCAAGGTCACCGAGGAGCACCTCAACTCCACCCTCAACCGTGACACCCCCACCTCAACTGACGCCAACCTCACAGCCGAAGAATTTCATGGATGGATCACCAACTGCGCAGATGAGCTCGCACCCCTCCACAACCCCGACAGACAGCGCCCCACAAAGGCCACCTGGTGCACCGCCGACCTCCAAGAATCCAGACACACCTGCAGACGTCTCGAAAAGATTTAGTGAAACAGCAAATCCCCGGAAGACCGCACCACATACAAGAACGCCATGACAGAATACCACCAACTCATCAGATCCACCAAAAGGACTTTCATCCAGAACAAGATCCTCGCCAACTCCAGCAACTCCAAGGAACTCTTCAGCATCATCCAGGAATTTACGAAACCCACCGGCGAAACCAAGGACATCACCCCCTCCCAGGACCTCTGCAACATGCTCTGCTCCTATGTCCATCTGAAAATCAAGTCCCTCTACAACAAGTTCAACGAACAGACACTGGACGCCAAAACCACTTCCTCCACCAGAAATGCCAGCCAGCTCACCATCTTCCCCTAGACCCTAGTCACACCACCAAAGACACTTCATCAACCATAAAATGCATCCACTCAGGAGCTCCCACGGATCCCTGCCCCCCTCGCATCTTCCACAGAGCCGCCGCCGTCATTGCACCGGAACTACGATGCACCATCAACTACCACCTACGAAAACCGGCACTATCGCCGACAACTGGAAAGGTGCTGAAGTTAAGCCCCTACTCAAGAATCCCTCAGCAGACCCAATGGATCTCTAAAACTACCGACCCATCTCCCTTCTCCCCTTCCCGGCCAAATCCACAGAGAAGTCTGTCAACGTCCAGCTAACGAACTTCATCAAAGAGAACTCCATCCTCGACCGCACCCATTCTGGTTTCCGCAGCAACTACAGCACCGAGACTGCGCTACTCTCCACTACAGATGACATCAGCACAAACCTCGAACAAGGCCACACCAAGGCCCTGATCCTTCTCGACCTCTCTGCAGCCTTTGACACCGCCTCACACCGCACACTCCCCGCTAGATTCAGCGACACCGGCATAACCGGCATACAGGGAACCACCCTCGACTAGCTCCGCTCCTTCCTCACCGGCAGAACCCATAGAATCAGACTTAAGAAGACCTTCAAATGGATCCCCTCGAATCAAGAAAGAACATCACCCACGCTCTCATAACCAGCAGACTGGACTACGGAAACACCCTCTATGCCGGGATTAACAAGTCTCTACTCCGCAAACTCCAGACCATTCTAGGCATCCCGTGACACAAATACATCACCCAATACTTGCAAAACCGACACTGGCTCCCCGTTGAGAAGAGAGTAACCTTCAAGATACTCACCCACGCCTACAAATGCCTCCACAAAACACGGACCCCAATATCTCAACGAAAAGAGTCTCCTTCCACGTACCCCAGAGAAACCTCAGATCCGCCGACCTCGCCAAAACTCTCTGCATCTACATAGCAAGAACGGGTGGAAGAACTTTCTCCTACGTCGTGGCCAAAACCTGCAACGAACTCCCGATTGACATCAGATGCACCCCGACTCTGCATATCTTCAGGAATACCCTCAAGACCTGGCTCATGTACTGACCGGATCTGCTCCCCTCCCCTAGCACTAAGAGTGCGCGGACAACTCCGTTCAGCCCACGGAATGTGCGGAGATTTGCCCTTCCGCGATATAGGCAGAGAAACAAGGCAAATCTCCGCACATTCGGGCACAACGGAAGTTGGCCTCCGACCCGCCACCCGCCTCCCGCCCGCAGTATTAAATACATTAAAAAAAGCAATTTTCAAATTGGCGGGAGGTGGGCGGAAGGCAGGCGGGAGGCAGGAGGTGCGTAACGGAACTATGCGGAGAGTGCGGAGATTGGTTCCATCTCCGTGCCTCTCCGCATAGGTCCCTTACGTACATTACGCCCACCCTTACCTAGCACCTTGAGACCCTCACGGGTAAGTGGCGCACTTCAAAATTCTGTGACTGTTTGAATGATTGATGTTTATTTTTGTATTCATTGGCCCTGCTTTGTTAGAGGGTAATGGAATTTTAAGTTCTGGGCTTGGGGTTCATTATCAGTTGGGGACTGGTCTTGGTTGCACTTGGATGCTCCAATAAAGAATAAACATATAAATACCTATATAAAAGAGATCAGTTGATCATTCGGTGTGACAACAAAAAGATTCAGGAATAGCTTTTAGGCCAACACAATTCTCTTGCAATCACTGTGGTTCAAAAATGGATTCTGCACAGCATAAGCAACGCCCAGCCAAGGGTAAAGTATGTTTTCAATGTGTCAAGATTAGTCATTTTAGAATGGTGTGTCAAAGCAAGGCTAAATGAGTTTCTATTGTTCATGAGCATGGTACTGAAGATGAGGGTGAGGAGGAAGTTGTGCTGTGTTTTAGAGAGGGTGTACCTGTGTGTGAAACTGATCAGAGTAATGAGGTTCAGGAAATTTGCATGATTACTGATGTTAGTTTACACAATGCTGTGAATGCGGAACCACAGGTGGAAGAGTCTGTTCTAATTAAGGAAGGTCAGGAAGTTTCCATGATTACTGTGCAACTCACAGTGAGGTGGATGTGGAACCATATGTGCCACTGATGTGTGAGATAACCACAGGTGGCAGAGCATTACAAGTCATGGCTGATTCTGGATCTCCGTACACCATCATGTCTGATTCTTTTTGCTTCAAGAACTGGCGAGATAAGAATCTGGACCCCACTGATGTTAAGGTGTATGAATTTGGAGGTAAAGAGATCATCGTGAAGGGTCATTTTGTGTCTGAGATAACCTTGAGACATAAAACTATTTTGGGGAAGTTGTATGTTGCTGTGGATGGATTACAAGTGTTGGGGTGGAGACACCAAGGGAAGTTTAACATCACTCTTCATCACACAGCGAGAGTGTGTTTTGGCTGAAGATACAATGAAGGTTCAGAGTGTATCATACAAGTTCCATGATCTATAACCAAGTTTCTTTACTGCAGATGTAACTTTATTGATGTTTATCTCTGCATTCATTGGATAAGCTTTGGTAGAGTCTAATGGCTTTCTAAGTTCTGGGGGTTCTTTCTCAGTTGGTGGGCGGTCTTGGTGTACTTGGATGCTCCAATAAAGAATGGACATATAAACAAATTACTTGTGTGTGTGTTAACTTCCTACCGCAACGCTTTGAAAACATTTCAAGGAATTCATGCTGTTAGGTGATTTCAAGTCTCTACAAAGATATTTGGTGTGAATAAGGTGACATAGGCTGCAGTACAAAGAAGTAAATGCCGGCCCCCTTTTGCTGTTTAAAGTGTGAAATACAGCAATAATGTTCAGTGGGCATCTCAGGCCCCTGGACTCCGGTGTCACTTCACCTGCTGCACCAATGGAGACTATGTCCCTTGCTTAGAGTTGGGGGGAGGAGAATCATTCTTCTTACCTGAGAAACATTTTTAAATATAGAAGTCAAGCATTTCATTTAAAAGCACAATATTTCTAAGAAACTACTTGGTCTCCCATTATATTTAACAATTGACAAACCACCATGTGTACCTTTGTTCACTACTTCCTTCTACTTCCTTTCATTTTTCCACATTCCTCCTTACAAGTAGGATATAATATGTCTGAGATGTATTTGGAAGGGGCAGGGTGTGGAAATGAAATATTGCACAGATGTAACATTGTTAGGCCTTAGACACCATAGTTACAGTTATCAATTTCCACAGACAATACTGGTTCAAACAGCAGAAATACTCCTTCATTTATGTCGAGCTCACAAGTGGAAGCTGCAGGCAGCAGTTACATATAGTGATAATATTGTAAAAAGAACTATTTCTGAGGTGCATATCGTGATAGCCGTGACCACATTTTTGAGTTGGGTGTGGAAAATAAGGGCAATTAAGATGAAGACAATCTGAACAAGTGCGGACATTTGAGGATTAAGTCTAACTATCCATAGGTTCAGGGGGAAAGTAATAAATTCTTCTCATTTTATGTATGGTTTTTTATCATAGTTTTAGAATGGGATGAAATCCTTTTTTAATAACATGTTTTTAACTTTTATTGTCTCTAATATTGCACTTTATTGCTAAATGTTCTTGTATCAAAATGTAATAAATGTATATAATCGATGTGTCTTTTATGATCATAATGATCGCAATAAAGACGTTTTTGACTTGACTTGAAAAATAACTATTTCTATAGATGACTAAATGCTTTTAAATAAGCGATGAAATTAGCACCATAGTAGTTATTTAGTGCCCTTTGTTACCATGGAATTGACAACATAAAATTGGCAATACATATCCTGAAAACAAATTATGACTCTCTATTAAAAAATGCATACATTTTTCGATGTAGTTTTATTGACACTTTTGCATAACTGGTGACTATTCACAGCTCGAGAAAAAATACATAGTCCTTCTTATGCCGTAATACACAACCAGTGGACCAAAGGAAACTATTACAGGGAACATCACTTTAAGTAGTAAGTATGGACACCTATTGTACCTTAGCATTCAGTGCCAGAAGAAACAGACATAAATAATAAATAAGTAACTAAGTGAACAAAACATTAAATGGAGCAGGAGGGTAGGGGGAAGAAAAAGGGTGGTCAGAAAAGCATTTAGAACATTACTCAACAGAATATTAATGCATCAGTATATTGAAGGATCCCAAAATAAACAGCATAAACAGTAGACACGATAAAAGCATTGTAATTAACCTTCACAAGCTCCTGGAGGGATAGGAGAGAAGCCTCTATAACCGACGATTCTAATGGTTTGCACGCACATAGGGAAAGCATTGGATCACAAGCATGGCTCCAGTGGCATACCACAACATTGTGCACAGAGCCAAACTCCTTTCTCCAAGTTGAAGAGATTAATTCAAGACCAAGACAAGTTTTAAGTGTCTGCAAAGGAATGAGCACATTAAATAAACAACTCTCTCCAGGTCTTTTGCTCTGTTGTGTCCAAAGTATGCAAGGACTTTTCTTCTTGTGTACATCACTCAACTTTCCTGCCTGATAAGGATCCATGCACTACTCTAGCTTGCCGCTAAGGGCCTTCCAGGTATAATCAAATAAAAACAAGCATTTGCAATGTAATAGGTCTCACATTTGCGAGAGTTTGAGCTATTGGCATTGTAAATAACAGTGCCTTTTATTTATGTGCTTTGAAAAGCTGCAAGCAGTGCATGAGCACACACTTTGTACTTATAGTCCTTGCTTACAAAAAGCAAGGCTGGCAGTAAAAGAGGTGTAGTTGCTGCCAGCGTTGCTTCCCATAAGAAACGACTGCAAGTCCAAAGTGCACCACTTGCCGGTTTTTTAAAATACATAAATAAAAAGCATTGGTATTTACAATACCAATAGCTCAAATGCTCACAAATGCTAGACCTATTCCATTACAAATGCTTGTTTGTGGAGTCATTGAGGCTTCCTCGCTCATCTAACACGTATTTACAAAGCCTTATGGCCAAGGCAGGCTTCAGACATGCACATCTATCCATGTGGCCATTTGCACCCTATCTGTGAACGGTGCCAGCCAGACCCTGGTCCCACAGCCCAAGAAGTTACACATACTTGTTGGTAAGAATACCCAGTTATCACACCTATCTAAGGGAGACAACCGTAGTATGCATAGATACCATTTGCCCTCTAAATAAGGGCATTCCTCCTATGCCTAGTCACCTTGCTAGCTAGTCCTTTCAGTCTGTAAGAATATAACAATCTTTTATGAATGCATGGATTTGACCCTGTATAATATTTAATTTAGTATGGTTCTGCAATATTTGGTAATAATTTGTTAAAGTCAGTTGCTATTTACCTCGATTATATAAGGCTGGGGGTGTGTCTTAGTAAAGCCGACTGAGTCCAGGTTATGTCTGTAATGGACGACATCCGTTGAGAAAGATGAAGAAAGGTCTGTGACTGCAAGTCTGTGAACCTAACTGAGTGCTGTGTGCTTCTTAGTGAAACACAGCCTGCTGATCAGAGGTCCTGGTGGGGTACTCTCACAGCTCCACTACAATAGCATTGCCTCACCTGCTCCTGCACATTAGGAAGCCTTTCTCCCTGTACAGGTTCCTTTGGTCGATGAGGGAGTTCCCTGCTAAGGAGTTCTCTTCAAGGGTGATTTTCAAATTGCATTTCCTTTAGAGAGCCTTTCACGCTAGGGAGTGGCTGTAAACTATTACAAGATACTGATAAACTAACGTTCAAACGTTACTACAACATATCACTTTCACCTAAAATTACCCATTACAGCAGAACTTGATTTCTGAAACTCTGAAATAGCCCATAAACTAGGCCTGGGCTAAATTTCCGTTCCGCTCGCGGAAATTGCGATAATTTGACATTTTCGCGTTCCGCGGAGAGCGCGAAAATGTCAAAATTTCCGCATTCCGCAGCTTAGCGATATTTTGTTTCTTGCTCGTGCTGTAAAATAATACATTCTCGCGCGCGCGCGATCGCCTTACCTGAATCCCCGCGTTCGCCGACAAGTTTTCCCGATCCGGTCGCGTTCTCCACGAGATGTTGGATTGTTGGTAGCCATTTGCGCTGTCTCGCGACAGTTCGCGTCCACAGTAATGTCATTGGTCGCGCGATCACGTATTTCTTCTCGCGATCATGCACCGCGAGAAGAGTGAAAACAAGATGGCCGCGCCCGCGAGCAACCGCATGGGTAAGTTGGTGAGCCGCGACCACGCAGAAAATACCACGAACTGGCGGGAAAAAAACTTCCGCATCTTCGCGATATTTCCACGTGTTTGCGGAGATTTTTAACATTTTCGCGATAATTCGCAAATTCCGCCCACCCCTACCATAAACCTACTGCACCACAGTGATGCAAAAACAGAAGTACGCCCTCTCTATAGAAGTGCATTCTAAAGGAAAATGCGAGGTCATTTATAGAGCAGCTATAGCGTAACTGAGCGTTCACAATGATGCAAATCACATGGGTAAATCTATGACTCAATGCCTGAAAATGAAAAGAATCGCGGTACAGGAACCGTCTAGTCAAAGCTCAGACCTTAACCCAATGTGGATGCTATGGTGGGGTCTAAAGAGAGCTGTGCATACGTGAATGCTGTCAACATCAGTTTTCATAAGCAGTTTCATGGGGCGGAGGGGGCCAGAACTCCTCCCAGACAATGTGAGCGGCTGATAAACTATTACTGGACATGTTTTCTTCAAGTTATTGCTGCTAAACTGGGCCCTATACGAGGTGCACTTTTCTCACACAAAGCTGAAGAATGTTGGCGGATTTTTTTTCAGTTTAGTAAATGATGACAAAGTGAAATGTATGTGTTCTATCGCCAAACGTGAGATTTACCTCCTGTTAGGATACGGTAAGGACTAACAGAAGTACATATATGTGTTAATATGAAAAACCATAGAATCTTCAGAGGATGTACTTTCTTTTTCACATCTGTATATTATCTACACGCTGTTTGTTTACATCCTTGTTTATCCAGCAACAAACCTACATGTATAAGGCATTCCCTAAATGTATGTAACAAGAATGACTCCTTTTTATTCATTTGGCCGTTATCGAGTGCTACATATAAGAGCTGGCACTATGCATTTTAGTGAGACTCAGTTGACCGCCCTCAAATCATTTCAAGGCTCAGTTGACCTTTCTGACATTGTCGCTGTAGCCTGCAAGGTACCACATGTGTCAGCAGTGAGATTGTAACTCACTGGAGCTTCTTACTTTGAAGAGTGACTGTAAATATTGTTCAGTTAAGGAGGTAGTGCAAGAAAGATGTGATGTAACAGAGAATCTGGGAAGGTAAATGAACGTACACAGCATGTGTATGCCAGTGCAAATACTCATGGACATCATCAAAGACTCATCTGGAGTGAGTTTTGAAGAGAGGGACGGCTATGCATGTACACATTGTGTAAGATCAGTAGCACCTATCCGTTTCGTCTGTAAATCTCTGAGCCTTCCTCACAAATGGATTTGATGGAGGCAGAGCCTGGTGAGTGTGCAGAATGTTTATGTAGGACTGAGTACACACTTCCCGGTCCTCTCTCCGAAACACCAGAAACACAAAAAGAGAATTGGGTAAGAATGTCCATTATTGCACACATACTACATGCACTGGCCCCTGACTCCATTGGGTCCTCTGAGCCCTGCCCTACTGAAAGACAGGGGTGCATCCCTACACAGTATCTGTAGAACAGTATGCATGCTCATTCAACCCCAACTCTAAAGATCTGGAGGAAAATCTGTCCAGTCTCCTATAGAGAGACCGGAGAGTATGCACACTTTTATACAATGCTCTGCATGCCCTGGCCTGTGCGCCTTAGAGCAAATGAGGCATTAGCTTAGTGGGGAGGTGCGGGTACATAGGCAGCATGTGTACCAGTTCCTCTTTCCTTTATGGTATGCATTCTCTGTATGCACTGACCTGTCTAATTTTTTTTCTTTTTTAATTTGTGGTTTTTATATAGCGCAAACTCGACCCAAAGGTATTGGAGCGCTTTACATGAGCACCTGTTAAGTTGCACAAGGAAAAATTATTTTTTTGGTAGGCATGGAGAGATTAGGTGATTTGCCCAGAACCACTGGATGGTGAGTCCGATTCAAATTAATGCAGCAGGGGCACTAACACTGGGGTCAAGTTATGCAGCAGGTGCAGTAACACCGGGGTCAGGAGAGTAAGGAGCAGTTAAAGAAAGATACAGAGGTGGGCTAAATGGGTATATGGATAGGCAGGGCACTGGGCATTCTCAATAAGTAAACTCACTTTCTCCCAACCCTGCCTTCAGCCCGGATGGCGCCATCTTCCTCAGGCCAGCTTCTCCCATTCTGGTTTGTGGGCGTGGCCAAGGCCAACCGTTGCGTCATGGCAAAGTTATCAAAGGTTGTGTTGAAGCAAGACCAGACACGGCCCCCTCTTTAAGTTAGAGTGAATAATAGATATATATACACATGGTAATGCTGTAGCTTATTATTTAATTTTATATCACACACAAACTGGGAGGAGTGAGTGTCTTAATAACCCTTCCGTGAGTGTGGACTTGGCCCGGAGGCATTGGCGCTCATAACAAAGGAAATTCTGCTGTAGTTCGAGTGAGCACCATGAAGATAGAATTGGAGGAAAGTGGCGAGCGGAAAACGACAGGTGGACATAAAAACTTACTTCGCAGACCATCTACTCCTGTTATACAACACGAACAGCAGTCAGCTGCTCAGACATTCAGACTTCTGCAGCCAGTCCTTCCAGCCACTGTGCAAGACTTAGAAGCACACACTACATCACTCTGCCTTCTAGCCACCGTCCTGGACTGTGGGGCAGCTAAGTTGTGCTGGCAGTGGAGAGGTTATATTCTTTTCACGCCATTGTCGAGCCTTCTGTTTTATTTCTCGCCACCCTTTCTAAGAAAAAGATGCACATCCACACTATTGCCCTGCGGTGCTGGGCAGGGCAAGCGCCACAGTGCAAAGAATCCAAGCAAAGCACATTGAATGACATAAATGGGGATCGGCGGTAGGGTCCTGGCATTAGGGGGCGCATCCTAAATCCGGATCCCACTTCTGTCACTTTCGATATTACTACAATTCTCGGTCTCCACAAGAAAGCCTCTTTTCTCCTCATTTCCACCACTTTGGCTTGCTGTTCCTCCGCATCTCTTGAAGAGGCTTACAGTGGGAGGGAGGAGATGAAGCTTTGAAGCTGAAAGCACGGCACACGTGAAATGGGCGCCGCGCTGATTAGTTTAAAGTCATTTTTTTTAAAAATGGAGGTGGGCGAGCCGTGCCCTGCAAAAGATAAAAATTAGAGCGCAACCGCCGATTCTATGGGGCTGGTGCACTGTTCACCCATCATTGCTGAATGTCGATATGACATCAGATGTGCACGAGACATGGAGTACACAGAAGAGACAGCCCGGTGTGTGCAGCTGTCTTCATTCAAGCAGCCTCCAGAGTCAGGGCAGGGCTGTCTGCAGATGCCACTCACTCGGCAACCCGCGCGCCTCTCCCTCCTCACCGTGATCGCAGGTTATTGGATTGTGAGCGCCGAAGGTTTGCGCGAGGCTGGCAGAGGATGCCCTCGAGGGAGGGAGTCCCACGGGCTGGCATCCTGCCAAGCCCGGTACCCTTTACAATCACAGGAAGTTTTCAAGGCCATCGTGAGACCTATTTGTAACAGCGCGCTAGCAATACTGAACTAACCAATGCTTAATTTTAGGCAGCGAGAGGCTGTTACAAGGCAGCTCGGTAAAAAGACGGTGGGTTTTGTAAATGTATGTTAATGGCTTCACAGAGGAGGTCCGCGAGGTTTGGAAACAAGAGCGAGAAGATACAATTAAAAAAAACACACACACGGTTGAGACCAAATCTAGCATCTGAAACCAAGTAAAACAAACGGTGCGAGGAGGTGGCTCAACATATAACGATGCCGACTTTGGAGCAGGAGAACAGGGTTCGAGCCTTAGCGTGGGCTGCATCATTTAAATATAATTATAAATAAACCGAGAGCTCTTGCATATTAAACATGAATAAATAAACAGCGTGGGATGAGGGCAGGAAGCTGCCAGATGTGGAAATGCGAGCAGCAAAGAAAAAAGTAGTCCCTAAGTAAAAAAATAACAGCTAGCAGCGTAAGTTAACTGTAGTTGGTCAATGCTGCTTCCTCCAGAAACCGAAGAAAAAGGAAGTGATGTATCGGACCACAAGCCAACAATGAGCAAGATAAGAACAGCAATGCCAGATTCCACCAATGGCAAGCAACAAAACAAAGACAAATTGCAATGGATGGAGTTTCAGTAGTAATACTGATCACTTGATGCCTCATAGAGGCAGCGCATGCGCTGCTCTATGCGAGACCTAAAAAAGGAATGAGGATAGAGGCAACTCGGTTGCTTGACTTGGGGGCAAGAGAGTCCAATATGAAAACCCTGAAATTCAGGAGGCTGTTGTGAATGAATATTACTAAAATGTGTCTGAAACTGACTGACTTTAACAGAGTGTTGTACTAAAGCAGAGAGCCACACATCTGTTTTTAAATTTAGGGGACGGAATGTAGATATTTTAGAGAACGTTATTTATGAAGTACGTTATTGGATATAGCATTCAAGAAGAAGAAAGGCTCTGCCATTTAGTTTTCATATGTGTCTTGGGGATGATAAGAAGGCCAGCAATAGATGAGTGCATGGACCACAAAAACAGTCTCTTATTGTAAATGTCTCCTAAAAAGCACCCTTCTTGCTACACATTCACCCTGAGTGACCTGAAGTAATACAGCTTGAGACATCCACTATGGAGCACCACTACACATATTGCACCATCAATGAATATCAGGCATCCCTATGCAGGATTCTCATTGTCTGCCATCTATGTCTTTTTTCAGGATGTTCTCCCATATGATCTTCATTTAGAAAAGGTTTGTTTAGATGAGGAAAAAACAATGAAAGTCTTTTGTGGCCTGGAGAGTAGAACTGTGTCCACCATATACTTCGTGCGTGAGGAGTTACGCCAGATGTGAGAGTTTTCTGAGTCACTTTCCATTCCATGAAAGTGTCCACAAATGATCTAATGAATTTCAAACCATCTGAACCTGAAATGAGCTTGCACGAAGATGGTGCCTGGTCTCTGAGATCTAGCTCAGCAGTGCTTCATCTCTTACCTTCTCAAGAACCATCTCACAACATCACTGTCTCTACTTTCAAGCCTCTTGGTCCCTTGGGCTAAAATGAATGTGGTTAGATTAAACAGCTCAAGACAGAAGGTCAAGACACAAACCACTTCCTGCAAACTCCTTGATATAGAGTTTTTGCACACTTAAAGATATGTCAGGAATATCAAGAATGATCATTCTAGTACAGTTTCATTGCCGCCTTGAAGTTACAAAAAGGCCAAGCGTTGCTATTATAGAGGACAGGATGCTGGAATTTAGGCTACTTCTCACTTTTAGGGAGGGACATTTGGTGACATGTGAATCAGTTACTATAAAAGGCAAGTGCAGGCAATGTGTGGTGCTTGGCAAAATCTCCCTGTTCTTTCGACTTACTACGCTTCCATTAGTTTATCACTTGGTATTTGGAATCCTTCCCTTCTTGTTATGTTTACCCTTGTGTGTTCCCCACCTCTGCATATCCTCTGAGCTCCTTTGTCTTCATCCTCTGTCTTTATTTTGCCATTTTAGCCTGCTAATTTCTCTTGTTCTGCTACTCTGAATGAAGATGGATACTGCTGCTCTCCATCTCAGAAGCACTTTCATGGTGTTTGCATTAGTTCCTGTGGTAACCTCTGCAACCATCCCATTGAACCAGCATGCTGCATTGTGTGAATCCACCAGTTTTGAAGGCTCTCACTGGCCACTCAGCTTCAGGCCTGAGTCCTGATAGGACTAGAGGTAGTTAGTCACAGTATGTCCTTGCCGAATGAGAGGTATGTCATAATCTCCATTAGTGTGATATTGTCAGTGCTTGTTGATTTACACAGTCTTATCATGTTTGTCTCTCTCAGAAATATTTGAGTGCCTGAAACAATCCTAGGCAGATGTTGATGGTATTATAAACGAGCGCCTCTGGTGTGTTTTCCCTTTGTCCCTTTTTCCCAAGGTTTCTAATGCATTGTTATGTACCTTGATTGGAACAGGTGGACAAATGGGATTGTTGGCCATATTTCTTTAGGGAAATTGTCTATTAGCCTAAATCCTGACATGGTGTCTAAAGAGAGGTAGATATTGATTGGTTCAGAATACTTGTGCCAAGTGAGCAAGTGTTGTTCTTAATCTGGGAAAGGGAGAAAACCATCGCATCTAATTAATCGATTCATTGGTTCATTGGGCTGGAGGAATGAGTATATAACAATTCTGAGCTGTGCTGGATTAGATCATATGAACTAATCATGAAGGACATAACTATCATGATCTTTTAAAATAGCAAGGGTCATATGTAAGAGTCTAAAGCAAGGCCAAACCCACGCTGGTGACAGTGACCATATTCATAAATATTGTGGTAGTCTACTGAAACAGGAAAAGATTGGTGGGATATATTTTGGCTCTATGCAAAAAACACTGCAATGCACACAAAAAATGGATTTAATGATGTGATATTCAAATTGAGTTAAGGGGTCATTAGTTTGAATCTCCTACATGGCTTCATAGTGGTAGTCTCTGTATATATGAAATATACTTTTATTGATGAAATGACCCGCATTATTTCAATTTACATTCCAGTTTGATATGAACTTAAATAACCAGCCCCTTAAATAAAGCAAAGAGATTAGATGAAAGGGGTACAGTGCCCAAGCCTAGGGGAAAGATATTGAACTCATGCTATCAATTATCATAATTACCAACAACTCATAATAAAGAACACGCATGTTGATCAAAACGGAGAGGCCAGATTCAAATAACCCATAGCTGCTAGGATCGTGGCGAGAACCTTTGACTCCCAATATAAAAATGAGATTTGTTTCTATGATGTGCACTTTAGCATCCTTATTATCTCCGATATCTCCGATATTAAGAATATACTCCGATGAGGGACACAGATATTGTTGCGTGAAGGCCAGCACGTGCAAGAAATGTATTGAACACCTTGACAAGACATGGCAAGAGGATAGATTTAAAACTCTCAAGCAAAGTAGTTCTAAACAATTTTCACCAGGCATCTGATAACCTCAATAGCCAATATCTCCTATTGGGATTCAATATTACAATCCAGGACAGAGACAAGAGGCATAGGGCCTGATTCACAAAGTTAAACTTGCCCTTTCCACAAAGGTGTTTACTAGTAGTATCTTTACAAGTGCAGAGTCACCGAACATAAAAAGACAATTTTTTTTATGTGCGGAGACACTGCACTTGTAAAGATACTACTCGGGCATCCATTTGTGGATAGCAAACAATTGTAAACTTAGACGAAAGTGTACGTTTACCTTTGTGAATCAGGCCCGATGTCATTAATAGCGTGCACAATATAAATTCATTCATTTGATAGTCTTTTGGACAGTATGATTATTTAGTAAGATGTCTTTCATATGCTCCTATATTATTCAAATTGACCTCAATCACTCAAATTGAGAGTGAAATATAAATCTCTAAAACATTTAGCTGCTTCTCCTGGTTCCCACTCATGAATCCAAACCCCATCTATCGCCCTCAGAGCCATATGCCATCAGCTCCCCCTCGCGCTCAGACAATGCTCTAACTACCTCAGGTTTAGGAAGATTCTGAAAACCACCATGTTTACGGAGTGACATTTCTTTTATATTCTCGCACAGTTCTGCCAGCGCTGAGAGACCCCTACGGGGGTGATTCACGCGCTCTACAAACTATTTAACATAACATATGCTCCTCCATCTGACTTCTAGTATTGCTACTTCCTCCAAAACAGTAGCAGCATTAAAAGAGTCTACAAATGTACTGTAAAATTTTGATCTAGCATCAGATTCGGGGAGACACTGTGCTCAATACCCCCATCTGAATATAAATCCATCTCTAAATAGCACTGGTCAAATCCCATGAGGATTACTTTCAAACAGAACACATAATTGTACATGTTAAATATTTATTGAATGATGTTGAGGTAAAATGTCCGTGTAAGAAGGTCATAAAGGTGTGCTTTTTTACAATACCCCTTTTTTGTATTAACAATGTATGTGGACCACATGATGAAATCTGTATTTCACACTGAGAGATTTAAATCTATGGATGGTAAATAAGAGTGGGCAATATCAGAGTATTCCCCTCATGCATTCTGCATGCACATTTTGGCAAATGCTATGCAATATTTGCTGGGGGTGATCACCTGAATGAAACTTGTGGGTGAAGTTCTAAAGCCAAGTAATGAATTTTGCCTCATCGAATATATCATTAAACAAGCGAAATCCATTGACTGGGTAATATGCTGAACTAAAAAGAAATTGTCTGGATCTAGCGGAGAGGTACCCATCAGTTTCAAGACACTGTCCAAAGTCCCTACACATGAAAACCAAATCTATTCTTAAGTATCCTTAAGATAGACCCTTGCATGGTAAATATAATGGATGGTGAATACAATGTACAGAACTAAATATTGATGACATGACCCTATGCAAAGACATAAGTGAGTCACTTATGTGACATCATTCAAGCAGTGTATGTAGAAATCCACCCACAAAAGTCCACAAAACTAGGCAAACAAGACATCTTGAAAACATTTCTAATCGGGTGCAATGTTATCGCAGACAAACACTACTGTCCAACATCATAGGAATCCCAAAATGATCAGTAATACGTTAAAATAACCCTGCATTGTATGGTGCCAAAATATCACTGATTTACTTTTGTGCTTCAAAAATATCATACCCAAAACATTGGCAAACAAAATATTTTCAAGGTACATACATATTGTCAAGTATAGGTTTACTATACATAAATACACGTCTGTACTGTTAGACTTGTCACCTTACAGTGGTCTTCCCCCAAACTTTTTTGCCTACTTACCTCAAATCTTTTCTCAAATTTGTTTTAATGGGCTTTAGGACTCTGTGCACTATTCCGCTGTTAACCAGTACTAATGTGCTTGTGCTCACTCCCTTAAGCATTGTTTGATTGGCATACACCTACCTGTCATTTTTTATTTACTTGTAAGTCTCTTATAGAGTGATATACCATATACCTAGGGCCTGTAAATTAAATGCTACCAGAGGGCCTGCAGATGCTTATGGTGCCACCCACTTAAGTAGCACTTCAATATATGTGTCAGGTCTGCCATTGCAGCTTGAATGCAGTTTTAAACTTCCAAGTTAACCTAGCTTTAAAACCCCCTCGAGGGCGCTCTGGCACATTATCCCTCTATAGCTCCTTTTTTGAATTTAAAATTCCCTTGCCAAGCTTGGAACTCCCTTTTTATTACATATAAGTCACTCCTAAATGAGGCCCTAGATAGCCCATATGGCAGGGTACTGTGTAATTAAAAGGTTAGGTATGTGCTTTCAAGTTTTACATGCCCTGTTAGTGAAACACTCCTAAATTCGTTTTTTGCGCTACTGTGAGACATTCCACTCCTATAGGATAACATTAGGGATTCTTTATTACATTTAATAAGCTCCAATTCCCAATTGGGAGCAGGTAGCTACATCATGTTTGGTGAGTTTTTTCATTACACTTTCGTTAACATTTTTGAAAATGCCACTTTTTGAAATTTGGCATTTTCCTGCCCATAACCCTTTGGGCCTCCAGCACGTCTTGGGTCACATGACTGGGTGTAGCTGACAGTTAGACTTTGTGATTTCCTCCCAGACAGTCACACATTAGAGGGATTAGGTGTGCCTCAAAGGGCAAGCTGCTGGCTGGATGGGGGCAGAGAGGATCCCAGCCACACTTACAACTAAATAGACAGAGCTCTGCCTACACACAAAGGGCCTCACAACCCTGCATTGTCACTGCAGCCAGCTTGGAGCCAGAGCAGGAGAGACTAGAAATTCAATGCATTACAAAGAACCTTTCCAGAAGCTTCTCCCACCTTCCAGACGGGCACCAGGGTATGAAAATGGGACCTTCAACCCCTCTATACAGTACACTTCTGGACCTGGTTATACTCTACCAGGAAGAAGGACTGATATGCTTTTGGAAAGACTGCCACTCCACTGTATTGCTGCTCTGAAGGACTACTGCCCTGCTGGATTGCTACCCTGTTGTCCTGATACTCTACTATTGTCTGTCTGGGGACAAGAACTGGATTTCAACTGTGTCAGGACGTTGGGAGTGATTCACAGAGGCTAGTTTTTTTCTGACCTCTGTGGAACTGTTTTCGGTTACAATCCTCTGCCTATTCCTGCTGGAAATCTTTGACTTCCATTTCAGAGACTAATGTTTATTCACATTTGTATGCCTGGAAATCAGTGTCAGTCACAGCTTTCCGGGTATACTATAGGGAGTGCCATGTGACATCTGCTGTTCGTCTATCTGAAGTTGTATAAAAGGTATACATCTACATTTGTGGAAAGGAAGTCTGATGTGCAAATGCAAATTTTGTTATCCTTATGGAAAACATTTTCCAGGGGCAGAAACCCTTCATGAAGGGCTTCATGAAGCTTCACGAAGTTTGCAGGGTTTCTGTTATAAACGTATATATTTTTGTCTGTTTATAAATTCTTAAGGGAAGCTATGCCTTGGTTCACCCACTATTCATCTTTTGGGCTACACTTACTAATTTTTCATGCAAAGCAGCTCAGCAACCAAAGTTGCTGTGTTAGATGAAAGGGAGTAAGCAGGACACTGTCAAATCGACTAAAATATGGTACAGCATCTCTCTCTCTCCCTGCACTGGTGCATTTTAGACTGTAAAGCACACACCCTTGCACCATAGAGCAAACGTGTCAGAGTGACATCTAGCAAAATATTTGTATTGGAAGGGTACTCTTCTAGTAGAAAATACTATTTTTAAATATAGTTTAAATATTTTCCAACTTTGCATAAGTGCTGTACAGTACAGCACACATGGGAAGTTGGAAAACGTTGGAGAAAAGAAAACTTTTCACCAACCTTACACCTGTCTTGACAAGGTGTTCATTTTTGGTGCAAAGCCCAGTCTATCTTTTACAGTAGCTAGGACATTATATCAAAGTCCTGAGTGGTTGCAAAGGAATGCCCATGTACCGCCTATAGGATTCCCCATTGATGCAAGGTAGAGCATAGGAGTGAAAATCGCTACTTTGCAGCGGCACTTTGAGGCTAATTTGCAATGCAAATCAACATTTGTAAATCCCAGTTCTAAAGTTTGCTTCTGCTTGTGTCACTTTCGTGACACTAATGACAGTGCAACGCATTAGTAAATCTGGACCTTTCTGTTGGGGTTTATACTGCATAATTTTATTCAGTCATGGTGTTAGGGTCACTTAGTAATATCACTTATGCCTTCCTGATATCGTTTATGTAAACACAAATGGCTTAAATATTCAGGTCCATATTGTACACAACATGACTACATCAGGAGTATAAGTAACCAGGAAAGGGTGACTCTCAAAGGCACAATAAGTAAAAGAAGGGTGGACTGTTCCTTCCCATGGCCTCCACAAAACATAACAAACACAAACATCAGTCCAATAAAGTGAGTTTTAATCCGCTGCTGATGCTGTCAGGTTGCAAAAACCAAATCAACAAGCCAGTTAGATCATAAACACTGTAACATTAAGAATACTTGAAAACTTAGAGCTCTACATATTCACTTCTTAAGAGCTGGAATGAGAAACAGAACCAGAGCAGAATATTTAGAACAATGTAATGTATTTAAATTGATGCAACCCATATTTGCATCAATTTTAAAATTATCACTGGTAAGAAAGTAAATTATTAATTGGGTTAACTGGAGTCCTCCACAAGTAAAAACCCTAACACTAGCCTATTAGGTCCAGTCAATGGTTTCAGAAATTTAAACCCAAGGTCAAACCCTGGCACCTACGGCACAAAGCAGGCAGGTTGAACCTAAGAAAATGTGTAAAAAACTGTTAAAACATCAAATAAACAACACAATAAGATTCCCATGTCCAAGGGACATTTTAAATAAGCAAAATAAGAACAAAATGACAAACATCCAATAAGAGGAACCGGAGATATGAATCTCTAAAGAGTTGAGATGAAAAAAGTGGCAAAATAAATAAAGACCTTAATGTAAGTAAAAGGTCACGGTGGACAGGAAACAAGGTGCAATATCAGGCTGACCACATTGGAACCCTGGTCGGATACTTCAATTGAATTGCTCCTGGTGAAAAAAAAGTCAAACAGTCAAAAAAAGAATCCAAATCCCACTTCAGAAATGGACTTTGTCACTTTTTAAAAGAAAAACATTGAAATAAATGTCTTCTAAGTCCCAAGGTAGAATGGGATTTTGACACGTTTTAGAACAAATTTCTGCCCCACACAGGTTATCACTGAAACTGTCACTGTCGCCGTGAAACTGAAGTGCAGGTACATGAAGCTGGTTGGTCCTGCTGGTGCTCTAGAGCTTTGGAGATTTCTCGCTGAAATGCAGAATCAGACGAAGTAATTTTTTTTAGAGATCTCGGGATCTTTTAATGGGATGAAACTGAAATCCAATCTGATGCTGTGAAACTGCTATAAAATACCTTTCTGGTCGATCTTGCTGATGCACTGAAGGAAAGGTTGTCCAAAGTTTCCAACTTTCTTCTGGTGCCCAAACACCAACATGAGTACACTTTTAAGACCAACAGCACCTCTGGAGAGGCACTTAGAGAATTCCAGGCTGTCAGACAGAAGGCAACAGTCAGTCCAGGTCCAGTTGCTATAAGTCAGCTTGGCACTTTAGGAAAAACGCCCAATGCAGCTTGTTGTGTTCCTGTAGTCACACAGGATGTCTGCCAACTGACCCTTGGAGTCTACGTCTTTGCAGTGGGTACAAGTGAGAACAGGTTCAGCCCTTCAAGTCTCACCATATGTCTCAAATAGAAGGTCATTTTTCTTTTCTTAAACAGGTCCCGAAAGAGTTCTTATGAGGGTTCTTTGGTGAGTGAAATTTGAGGTTGTCACTAGCCAGTGGGTGGGGTGACTCCTGAGCATTTTATAATGAACGCGGTAGAGGTTCCTGGGGGCAACCCTACCCACTTTTTCAGTAGCTCTTGTTTGCCTTTCTACAAACAAGTCCAAAATGCCATGTGCCAGGGAAATCTTCAGGCACACTAAACTTGGGCTTTGAGAGCTGGGGTTGTCTATGTGAAAACACTATGGAAATCAGCAATGTCTTCCCACATCTAACACTAACATCCAGTTTGAACAGACCCTGGACCCACAACAAAACAGGTGACAAATGCGGGGTCATTCAGTAACCAGAAAAAGGATGCACAAGAATTGTGTTCTATTCCTGTTTGATGCCTTTCAAGGGTTCAACAATGTTTTACATGTGCCTCGTACCGTCCTGTGTTGCAGATGTTGACACTGTTGTGCTTACAGGATGGCATCAGCCCATACTCTGACTATTCTGCTGATATCAGAGGACTCATTCCTGCCCATTCAGGTCAGCCTGTCAATCAATGTGTTCTATTGTATAGCCCCTTGAAGAAATTTCCCATCAGATAAATATCAAGCACTAATGTAGATAAACTTCCAGGATCTTCAGACAGCTAAAAGGTAATATTCTAAAAGACAATTTTCATAAATCTTTACTAAAATTCCAACTTCACCATTGAATTGTGCTTGTAATAAATATGAAAATTGAGTGGTTGAATTATTCTTCCTGTTGGTGTGAAACTTAATATAGCAGAATTCATATTTTAACTCTAATTGTTTTCATAGAACAGCCAGGGCTTTCAACAGTGGAAAAAACTTTTGGGGACTTGTCATTGTACAGACATGGTAACACTACATTTCTGCCTGTCCATTTTAAATACTATACACCCTGCATTGTCGGCCCTTATTTATACCTATAAATATTTAAAAGGAAAATTATTTTTCACTGTCAAAAAGGTTATGTTGACAAGTTAAGCTTCAGGCTTAAATTGCAGCAGCCAGGCTACACAGGTTGACTTGAAGCCATATTTTCCTTGTTGAACTAGTGGATGATACAATGAGTGCTACAGCCCTCATGTGACATTTAACTTTCCATGCCAGGAATGCAGTTTCCACACCATATACTATAGCCTTATGAGAGAGTGAAATACACCAATCAAGGATTAGACAATTTCTCTATGTTTTATATGGGTCAGAGCACATACTGTGGCCAATTGACAGCAGTACCCCTGTGTGCAGATTCCAAAAGCCAGAAGTAAAAGTAGGCAAACAATGAGGGCATCCAAGCAAAAAGGGGCATTTTCCCACATCACCTGTAATGATTTGTTTTGCATAGGCAATTGCATGTAGCTGGCAGTGAGTAACAAACAGAACAAAGCACAAGTGTTAGTTACGAAAGCACACTGGATGCAAAATGTACTTGCACATGTTATTGTTCATTGTTAGAAATGGGGGTCTCTACTTGGCAGAGGTAGGTACTTTCTTCCAAATAGGGAACCTTGCTTCTAGGTAGGGTAAGGGGAATGCACTCCTAAAATAACCCCTGCTCACACCCTTGGTAGCTTGGCACGAGCGGACATGCTTATCTCAGAGGCAGTGTGTAAAGCATTTGTGAACACATACAGTAATACAGTGAAAACACTACAAATGGACACCACACCAGTTTAGAAAAATAAGTAATCTGTATTTAAACCAAAACAAGACCAAACAACAAAAATCCACAATACAGTAATAAAAATATTACTTTCAGATGGAAGAAATAGTTAATTTCAATGCAAGTTGTAAATGCAACACTTTTCTCAAAAGTACCTTATATGCGCCATGCAAAACAAACAAAATAGACACAGGGAAGGTGATGCGTCGGTTCCTTACACTCAGGGAAGGCGATACGTCGATTCCTTGCTCCGGGGGAAGTGATGCGTCGGTTCCTTACTGCAGTGCAGGGGAGTTGCTGTGTTGGTTCCTTAACGGAGAGGCAGTGATGCATCATTTTCTTCCTGCGTGGGGAGTTGATGCGTCTGTTTCTTACAGCGGCCCCAAACAATGCGACTGTCTTGGTGCCTCGCTGTGATGCGTCAATCCGGTAAGATGCGTGGTTTCGTGCAGTCGCACAGCAGGCTTGTGTCAGGATCGGTGCGGTGATCTCGGACCTTGGAGAGCATTGCACTCGATGTGGCGTGCGGCGATTTTTTTCGAGCCGCGGCAGGAGCTGCAATGGTTTCTTCGGCGATGCATCAGAAACAGATGCAAATGCGTTTGCTTCTTCGAAGTTGCATTGATTTTCCAGCTCCCAGCAGGAAACAGTCTCTAGAGGTCCAGAACAGTAGCAGGCACCTCTTTGCAGGTTAGAATTCCCAGCAAGGAAATTCAGGGGAGCTGGTGGTGAAGTCTTTGTATCCTTGAGACTTCAGAACAGGAGGCAAGCTCAGTTTCAAGCCCTTGGAGATCTTCTTTCAAGCAGGTGATAAAGCAAACATCAAAGTCCTTTTTCTCCTTTCCTTGGCAGCAAGCAGCCACTGCAGGCAAACATCAGACAGCAAACCGCACAGGGGCAGTATTCCTCCTCGGCTTATCCGACTCTTCTCCTTGGCAAAAGTTCCTCTTGATTTCCCAGAAGTGATCTAAAAGTCTGGGCCCCTCTTTTTATACTCAAAAATCCTTTGTTCTCTGAAGGCAGAGAGTGTCTGTACCCAGCCTAAACCAGTTCTGTGGGGCACTTTGCAAGTGCACAACAACCTCCATTGTCAGTGTGAGCCCTGGCTCCTGACACACCACGGGGGGACGGAGCTGTCATTGTGGAAGGCAGGCAAGGCCCTATTTAAGTGCAGGTGTTACTCCTCCCACCACTCCAAATGCAGACCAGTCCTATTCAGCCCAGCCCTGACTGGTGAGACTTCTGGAGCAGCTACCCCTCTCCAGCCCCTGTCATCCAAAAACCAGACATGCAATACGCAAACTTAGCAGACGCACACTGGATGGTTAGGCAAGAAAATACCTACTTTCTAAGAGTGGCATTTTCAATCACAGAATATAAAAATCACCCTCACTAAAAGATGCACTTTAACATTCTGAGTTCAGGCATACTAAACTTTACTCTTCTATCTTGTTGTTAGGGTCAGTTATGCTTATAAGATGCTATAAACAAACTCCAGATTCTGTCCTATGGGAAAAGATAGCCTTCCATTAGTGAAAAATGAAATTGGTAGTATTTCACTATCAGGACATGCCACACACATCAGGGTATGTCCTTCCTTTCACATACAATGCACCCTGCCCACAGGGGTACCTTGGGCCTACTTTAGGGGTGACTAATATCTAGAAAAGGAAAGGTTTAGGCACTGGCAAGTATGTGCACTTGCCAAGTCGACATGGCTGTCCCAGACTGCACACAGGCTCTGCAATGGCATGCCTGAATCACATTTTACAAGCTGCTTCTGTGGGTGGCACAATCAGTGCTGCAAGCCCACCAGCAGCATTTGATTTATTTATTTGATTTATTTATTTTATTTTATAATTTTATATAGCGCGGAATCACCCCAAAGGGTATCCCTGCGCTTGCAACAGCGGACTGTCTTGAACTAAAAAAGGTGAGTTTTCATCAGTTTTCTAAAACGGAAGAGAGACATTTCCATGCGGAGATATAGGGGAAGACTATTCCAAAACAAAGGAGCCAAATACGAAAAGGCCCTGCCACCAGAACGAGCTTTATTTATTCTGGGAACAAGGAAAAGTTTTTTAGATCCAGATCTAAGTGAGGATATAGGATTATATACCTTCAGTTTCCTAGTTATATAGCAAGGGCTAAGCTCATTGAGAACCTTGAAAATCATGCAACCTGTTTTAAATTGCACTCTTTTTCTAATTGGCAACCAATGTAATTCATGCAGTAAAGGCAGAGAAGGGGTTCTAGCCGGAGAATCCGTAACCAGACGAGCAGCTGTATTTTGAATGACCTGCAATTTGTCCAATGAGGCAGCATGAGCAGAGATAAGAAGAGCATTACAGTAATCAATCTTGCTCATGAGCAAAGCCTGAATTAGAGTCTTCCTGGTAGAAAAAGGAAGCAGCGGGAAAACTCTTCTAATAAACTTAGAATGAAATAGCAAGACCCAGCAATTGTATTAACATGGGTCTGCAAAGTAAGTTTTTTGTCAAGCTTAATGCCCAGATTTTTCACTACCTCTTTAGGTGCAGGGGCATTACCCAGCTCCTCCGGCCACCAGCTAGGTGACCAACAGATGTCAGCACCTCCGAAACAGCAGAATCTCAGATTTCTCAGAGTTTAACTGGAGATAGTTGGTTTTCATCCAGGAGGCAATAGCCATCATACCCTGAGAAAAGATAGTTTGTATATCTGATCTCCTTTTGTCGAAGGTGAGGAGGAGCTGAGTATCGTCTGCGTAAGAGATAGGGTTAAACCCCAAGTCCCTCATCAGTTTAGCCAGGGGCGTCACATAGATGTTAAATACAGTAGGGCTCAAACATGAGCCCTGCGGGACGCCTCTGGTAACCTGTGTACGAGCAGATGTAAAAGGACCCATTACCAAGCTCTAATAACCTATGCAAGAGAACTTGGTGGGAAATGGTGTCAAATGCTGCTGAAAGGTCAAGCAGCACCAGAAGTGCCGCCTGACCTTGATCTAGAGCCATTCTGATGTTGTCCATCACCTCCACCAAGGCAGTCTCGGTACTATGCTTGGCACGAAAGCCTGACTGAGAGACATCCAAAGCACCAGTAGACTCAAGAAATGGAGATAAGTGCTTGTTAATATGCTTCTCCGTGATCTTACTCTGTAGCGGAAGCAACAAAATCGGTCGATAGTTTGACAATTCCTCCGGAGAGATTTTAGAGTTTTTTCGGATGGGAAGAATTTGAGCGTGTTTCCATCTTTGAGGAAGACAGGCCGATTTTAAAGAAGTATTGATTATAGAACAGAAAGGGGGCGCCAGCTGAGCCGCAAATCTAGAGGAGATTTTAGCCGGGATAATGTCTAGAGGGGATCCAGATCTGGTGCATTCCAGGAGTGTTCGCACTTCTGTGATGGTAATAGCTGGAAATGTAGTCAGACAAGGTCCTTCACTATTAGGGTGTAATGTGATCTCCGCAGGAATGGGAGTAATAGTATTAGAAAGGATAATATTTTGATAGATTCTCTCATTTTTTTGTACAAAAAAAGAGGAAATATCATCACATAATGTCTGAGAAAAATTCACAGGCCCTGGGCACATACAATGCACTGTACTAGGGACTGACTAGTAAATCAAATAAACAATCATGGAAACACCAATCCATAAACACAATTTACACAGAGAGCATATGCTCTTTAGCACTGATCAACAGTGGTAAAGTACCCAAAGTCATACAGCCAACACAAACAGGTCAGAAACAATACAGGAGGAAGACAAAAAGTTCTGGGATGACCCTGCACTCACATGTGAATAGGATTAAAATAACACCTGAGTTTTGATGCAGATAATGTTTTACACAAGCATATCAATGCATGTGTTAAAAAGGTGTTTCACAGGTGCAAGGGAGGTGAATTCAATATATATTCATAAAAAGCCTAAATCTCATGAAACAACTTTATTAAGAGTATGTTATGGTCATAATACTTTAAAGTAGGTTTTTAAACACAGTTAAACTAATTTTACAGATATGAAACAAAACTAAAAATACCATAAAATTGTCCTGATATGACAAGTTATGAAAACCATCACTTATTCTTCTGCCATTCACAGCACAGACTCCCAGAATGAGTGTGCATGTGCTAAACAATAACCACAAATTAATATCCTCACACATGACATCACTGATAACATAAAATAAGAACATCTTTGACATCAGTGATGAAATCACAAAATATCCATCACATTAGTGATGAGATCACGTATATCAGGAGGTTGCAAGCTTTTTTAAGCATAAACATGACTTTCAAAAACATGTTTTGATCAAGAAGACATCAACTTTAAATGCGTTTTAATGTATATTAACAAAAAGCAACTTCTGGCTTTCAGATTGCAGGTTAGACCTAACACATTACATTAGTATGGTAAAATAATACATAACCAACAATCATTTACATTTTGTCAATGATTCCTCTGGATCCAATGCTCGATACAGTATGTTGATCACTGGACTTCCAGATAAATGATCTGTGGTTTTTAAGGGTAAAATCCTAAGTTCTAAACTAAATGAAAAGGATTTATGGTGCATGTGCACACATTGGTTACATGTTAAAACTGCTGTTTAGGAGCTATATCTGCTCAAATTGGTGTAACTGGTATTTGAAATGCTGTAAACTTAGTTTTTTTAACTATTAAGTTAATCTATGAATCCAAGCCATAAGCTGACAGAGTCCAAATAAGATGTCTATGTATACTCATAAAAAATGTAGGTTAGAATTGTATGATGAAATATCACAGAAAATGATATCGGCAGCAAAATTAACACCAACAAAAATATTGAGGACACACACCCTACATACTTTTTATACAAAGTTAAAAATACTGGCAGCAAAATTATGGAAGACTATAATTTCATCCTATTATAGGTAAGTATATTGAATTATTATACACTGCATTAAATTTAAAACAAAAAGTATATAAAAGAATATAACTTAGAAATATGAACAAAAAATACATTTAAATATTTGTGAAAAAAACAAAGTTACAAAAATAAAATTATTATTTAAATATAAATTGTACAATTGAATAAAAATACTTGATATTGAAAAATAAATTTGTACAGCACTAAAATGAAAAATAAAACTATATAAACAGAAATTACATAAAACTAACTTTTAAAACTAAAATAAAAAATAATAAAACAGTCAGGAAAGTGTAAGGCTCTGGGTGGACCAGATTTAGGGCCTAATTACGATTTTGTCAGTCCGTCAGTCCGCTGAACCCATGGTGGCAGTCCTGCTACCACTACTCTGCGGCACCATGCGCCGCAGTATGTGTGTGGCAGCCGAACCGCCACAGGACTGCCGCAATCACCGGGGATCCGGTCAGGCAGAGTAATATGTTGGCAGGTGCTACAACATATAACAAGTTGCCTTTTCTCCACCCTTTTCATAGTGGTGAGCCAGGAATGGGTGGCGGAGAGGCAACTCAGGGGGCTCTTAAAGGACCCCCTGCTGCCTCTGAGTGCATGCAGGGGCGTGCATGGTGTGTTCCGCTGGTATTACAACTCCAAGTTCCTTCACAGGAAGAAATGTACAACACAGTGCATTTCTTACCGTGTAGGAACTTGCTGCTGCGGTCCCATGTTGTTCCCTTTCTTAGGCTGTTCCTTTAACCCTTAGAAGGTCACCACAGTGGGACCACCATAGCACTGTTACCCCGAACTGGATTCCAGTCGGAATCTGGTGGGTGGTCTCACTATGGGTTTGGGGGGCCTTACTGCAGAGCGCTAGCATGGCGCTCCAAGGGAGCACCACCAAACTCGTAATTAGACCCTTACTATTCCCAATTCAACCTGAGCAAAAGTATGGGAAGTATTGGATTTCGGAAGGGGTCAAAACTACTATTCCCTTTCCAGCATAAGCAACTGTATGGAAAATGTTAACTTTTTAAAGCTTGGATTTATTTTCGCAATTGCAAATTCATACAATATAAATGACATAGAAATATAAATTAAACAAACATATTATAAAAAATTTAATATAATTATTAATTGTTATTCACATTGATAAATATAATTAACAAGATCAATTATCTAATTAATCCATTAAGAAACTAAAAATGTATTACCATATTTTTAAAATGATCTGTTAAATAATTAAACAAATGATTTGCATTATTTTTATCTAATTAACATATTAGAACATAAACTAAAATTATAATCAATTCAAAAATAGATGTTTAAAAATCTTTCCATCCTTTCCAAAAAATAATTGACATTAAATAGAAAAAATTACAATATATTATCAAACATACAAAAAACAAAACCACACTAAAACACTAAAATAATGACAACTTCTAGCAGAAAAACATAAAAGCTTAACTAAATAATCATAAAATAATATTTAGTGCAATCGTATTTAAACAAAACGAGATATAAGCCTTCAAAATGCAATAATCTTACCTTCTATGTTCTGTTCCACAAACGTTTTGGCAGCACAATATTTTTGACATGATGTTTGTGGCTCACGATATTTTTGAAACAATATTTTTGAGGAATACTGTAGGTCAGGGTGTGACTTTCTTTGTGGACATCTGCAAAGTTCAACAGAACAACTATGTGTAGGAACACTGCAGATTAACAAGATCTCATTGTGGAGCACATGGTCATTAGTTTGGCAAATTGCAGTTTAATGGTATCTGCGATTGTGATAACAAAAACCTTAGCAGACAACTTATAAGTATTGTATCGTATCTGTGCAGATATAAACTTTGCAGATCCTTAAAATACCTCCAATTAGTTCTAAAAGTTAATAAATAAGCGTATTTGATCATGAAGATAAATATACTTTCAGTTTAAAACACTTTTGTTTTGCAAAAAGTTGCTGCTGCCTTTTTGCCATTTGTATGATTCTGTGCTTTGAAGCAGAACAATTAACAACTGCACTTTCATCTTAAGAATACTAGGAGAATTGAACTCCCTTCAATCAAAGGCACTGCCATGGTATCAGAGATCTCTCAGAGTATTAGGGACAATGAAAATGATGCTAATACCACTGAGATAACCACTGACTTACCAGCGAGGCCTTTAAATGAGTCAGTCATAAGACGATGTCACCTTTACACGAATGCTCAAACATTAGCCAGCAAATTATGTGACCAAGGGTTAAGCCGTGCTGTTGGTGGCGTATCTTCATTTGGTACCTTGAGCATGAGTAAACATCTATCATCCAAATACATGAATGAGTACACAGAAAGAAGCCAGTACCAGTCTGCAACCCGTAAGAGATGAATTGGAAGACACTGTGCCTCAAAAAGTGACTCAGGCATCAGAAAAGTAAATGACCATCGCATGCTGGAGGTTGCAATGGTCTATGTGCATTGCAAAAAACAGTACATCTGAACAATAAACTATAGGCTATCTTCAGAATGGTTGGATCCAAACTTTAAGCTTTCAATTTAGAGTGTCGCACTCTACCAAACTCCCACTGCGCAGGGCCATTCGCTTTGTGCTGGGGCCTTTGCTCACATAGAGACCAAGCATCGGTCCTGCTGAAGGCCATGCCTGCTCTCAACTTCCACCGCACATGGCCTTTGGCCATGCTCAGTGGTTTGTGTAGACATAGGCCATGCTTTGTGTTTGCTTTTCACTCATCTCTCTCTGTGCAACCAAGGCCATGAGCACAGGGTCAAGCCCACAGGACTGATCAGTGCTCAAACCTGACACTGCACCAACTTTGGAATGAAGATTACTGATAAATAATCAGGTAATTTTCTTCACTATGGGGCCGATTCACAAAACTAATCTGAGATAAAATCCTAAATTTACTAGGAGTTACTGTTGTTAAATGTCTTCTGTGAATACAAAAAGTAGTAAGTTTAGTATTTTATCTCCGTTTAGTAGTAGTAAAGTTAGGAGTCCTAACTTAGGAGTCCTAACTTTACTACTACTAAATGCCTTCTGTGAATATCAAAAGTAGTAAGTTTAGGATTTTATCTCAGATTAGTTCTGTGAATCGGCCCCTATGTGGTTTTGCTGCATTTATGTGCCAACAGTTACACCAGTATGCTGTTTAATCTGCACGGCCTTGGGCCCAGGGCCTTTTTAATAATTGATCCACGTCATCGCATTGAGCCAAACCATGAGCCTGGACATTTTAGGGTGGGGTCATCTGATCCTCCCTTGCTGATGGCACACAATGGTAGAGACATCTTACGTCTACCAAATCTACATTTCTCCTATATGTTAACTAAAATTAAAACACCTTCAAAACAAAAGCCCTAGTACACAAACAGGGATGGCAAAGCAGAAAACATGGGAAAGCACATCACATATAGTTCCCATATCACATCACACTTCAGACGCGCAGGTACAGCAGAGATGAAAAACATGGGAAAACACATCAAAATGAGCTTCACTTATCAAATGGTGCTTTAGATGTGCAGGTACCACACAGTTCACTGTCTGGTTGATCTTGAATGTCCTTTCCTGAGGTCAAAAACACCTTCTGCTCATTCATTACGGTTCGTGGTATTACTTTTGTGATGGCGTGGACTTGACTCTCAAATGGTATCTCTGGGCCTGCACTGGAATTGTTCTAGTCTTTGCGTCTATCTCCATCATGTCACACTGACTAGTTCCTCTCGGGTAGGAGGCTTGTCAAACCATCAGCCTCATCCTTTTTTTCTGAATACACATCCTTGCTCACTTCATTGGGGCTTTCTGTTCTGCCTCTACTTTTTTGGATCACTTTCTTTAAGGTCCTCACTAATTATACCTCCTCCTCAATGGCTAGGGGCCACCGCGGCATCAAGCATCAGCGCCATGTGTTCCGGGACCTAAGCTACCCCGCCCTTTCACTGCTGTTGAACGGGGGTCCAGTCTGTGTGCCACCATGATGTTCTCCATATTTGGAATAGCATCCCCCACGGATGTGGAAGGTACCAATCCAAAACTTCCAGATATTTGGGGAAGTCGTCTATGATGATGAGCATGCAGCATGCAAGTCCCATTTGAGAGGCTGCCGAAGTTGGCACTGACGTGCCACTGGGCTCTTGGGCCTTCTTCTGTGAGCACAAGGGCTAGTGATTCAGGGAGGATGGTTGCTTGGCATGCAGTACGGTTGTCTCTACTGGATGGTCCAACTGTGGGAACCAGATTCTGGCTCTGAGGTAATTCTTTGTTTTCACCACTCTCTGATGGGACATGTGGGCAAGATGGACAGGCCTTAGTTGTAGGCTCTGGGTAGCACTAGCGGTGTAACTCGTAGAAGACAACCTTCGGTAGTGACTGACAACTCTTGTCACACATTGTGGATGGATTTCAACGTCTGCTTTGCTTCTTCGGTCCGGTGGGTGGGTTGAATTGACCAGGAGTAGGTTTTCAGTTAGATGTCTGTATAGCTTTGATACCAAGCTGGAGGCAGTTATCCTGAGCAGTAGCATCTGCGACTTCGATTACTGACATCGGGACAGGTCTTGCCCTCTCCAGCATATGCTTCCATCTTGTGTGCATCTTCTTCTTTCGGCCGGGGTGGCCTGTCTGGCATGTCTTGACAGGAAGTCGGCCTGGTTCTGTGTGCCCGGTCTGTACTCGATATTGAAATTATACTCTGGTAACTGCGGAATCCACTTTTCGATTCATATGCGGGTTTAGATGCTGATCCTTTAAAGAGAAGAAATCAGTGGCTTATGGTTGTTGTGAACTGTTGGACTTGGCCCTGTTTGCAGGGTCACCCCTGAATTTTTTGCCTTCCTCCTAACCTTTTTTCTGACATGGTGTTGGTGGTTTTAGGACTCTGGGCACTTAAGCACTGTTGTCCAGTGTAAAGTGTGTGTGCTCTCTGTGGTAAACATGGTCAGATTGGTCTACACCTGTTTGGCATATTTAATTTACCTTTCAGTACCCTGTAATGTGGTATCTCATATACCCGGGGCCAGTAAATTAAATGCTACTGGTGGGCTTGCAGCGCTGATTGCGCCACACACCAAAATAGCCTTTCAAACCTGTCTCAGGCCTCTGCCATTGCAGGGCCTGTGCACGCAGTGTTACTGCCGCTGTGACGTGACACCTAAAGTGTGTGCCACATCTGTGACCCCCCTTTTACTGCATGTCAGTCATCCCTAAGTTAGGCCCTAGCTAGCCCTATGGTCAGGGTGACTTGTAGGTAAAACGTAGGACATGTACCTTAAGTGTGTGACATGTCCTGGTACTGACAAACAGCCATTTTGGTTTCTCACTGCTGTGAGGCTGCCCTCTCATAGGAATGCATTGGGGATTCCGGATAAGTGTTTCAGTGGTAATTCCTGATACGAGAGAAGCAGCGTGGTCAAGTTTGGTACGTTTGGAATAGTAATAATAAATGCTACGCAATGGTGTGCGCAGATTTATTATCACTATTTTGTAAATGACACTTTTGGAAGTTGGCATTTCTGTGTGCTATGTGTCTCAGCCTGCCTGATGTGTATTGCATGTCTGGCTCTGAAGTGACAGGGGCTGATGAGGTGTGTGGCTCCAGGGAGGGCAGGGTGAGTTAGAGCTAGGCTGAATAGGAGATCTGCATTTGGAGTAGTGGGAGGAGTCGTCCGTCTGCCTGGGTGAATGCTGGCTCCGCGCCCCTGGGGTGTGTCTCATGACAGAGCCCAACCTGACAAAGGAGGGTGGAGCACTGTACACAAAGTGCTCCAGTAGCCCCCAGAACTAGCTGAGACAGGTCCCCCAAGCCCTGTGCAGAACAAAGACCAGCCCTGTATCAGCATTGGGGCTGTGACCCCATGTTGGTGTACTGCTTTGGGGTGCTTGCTGGGCCCTAGGAGGAACTGCCACGAGGAACTGCCCCTCTGCTGGAGGGCCCTGTGAGCTTGCCTGCCTGGGCCCAACTGTGTCCCTCTAAATTCCTGGCTCCTAGTGCCTCGTGGGCGCTACCTCTTCCTCCCAGCTGCTTCAGGACGAGGGAAGTGCTGGTGTCCTGCAGCGTGGTTCTGCAGCGTCTTCAGGAGGAATCCCGGTGTGGGGAATCCCCCATGCTGCTGGGAGGTCAAGTGGGAGCCTATCCCGCATTGAAGTGGAGAGGGAGCCCACCCCGCATTGTGGTGTTCCCCAGAGAAGTGGGAGCCTACCCTGCATTTTGGTGGTGCCAGGAAGTGCAGCAGGAGCCTTCCCTGCATGTTGGTGCTGTAGGAGAAGAACCACGGACTGTGGCGGCTGCAGCCGAAGGTCAGGCAGGGATTGCCTGGATGTGGGCTAGCCGGCAGTGGAGACGGAGCCTAGTAGGCTCTTCCTGCCTCCAAGAGGAAGTCAGGCAACACGGTGCATGATGTGAGGCGGGGCTCCCGTATCAGTGAGGGAAGCCCTGCGTGCCACAGAAGAGTCTGGAGCTGTGTGGGCTCCATTTCTGTCCCCCGTCTCTTTGAGAGAGAGAGAGGTGGGTCCCTGGAGGCTGGAGGGATGAGATGAGGCCCTGGGAGCAGGCACATTGTTGGTGCCTGAGAACCTGCTGAGGCACATTGTTGTGTTGGTGCCTTCCTACTGCCCTATAAGGAGGAGAGATACAGCTCCGGTGAGTGGTGCTCAAATTGGGCATAGTTGATGCCAATGCCATTCTCCTTCCACAGCTGCACCGCAGGAGCGCGGGCAGCTGCAATGTGGGAGACAGTTCTTTTTATGGGAAGGAAGGGGTGAGATGGGCCCCCAGTGCATGACGCACATCTCTTCTGTTGCTTTGGCAGCCAGAGGGCTACTTAGAAGGACCTATAATTGCGAGCCCTGACATTTGGGACAGAGGGCATTTGGGCCCCAGAGAAAGGCGAATTGGCCTGGAGTCATTTTGGTGTGTACTGGTAGGGCACAATGCACTAAAAGAATGCATAATGTGTTTATGCTGAAGGTGATGTATGCACCTGGGGAGTGTTACTACAGGGCACTCCTAGATGTGATTTATGCATAATGTGGTTATGCCTAATGTAATGCATATATAATGCATTTATGTTGCTAGTGATAATGCTGAGTACAGTATTTTGCCAGTAGTAACTGGTTGTTTTATATTTGCTACTTGTGCTTTCTAAAGGTTCTGACAGTGGCCCGATTGGGCCTGTCATGTATGTAATCCCCTGTAAATTATTACCTGGTGACAGTTGACACAGTGTATATGTGTGATTATGATTCTAATGTCTTTTGGATAATACAAAGGCTATTTTTTATTATAACCTTGTGTGGAGTTTCTTTTGTAGTGTGCTTAGTGTGTTGCTGCTGTGTGTGTGTTGCGCAAACACTTTACACATTGTCTCTGGGATAAGCCTGACGTCTCGGGCCAAGCTACCAAGGGGGTGAGCAGGGGTTATCTTCAGCGTGTCACTCCCTTGCCCTGACTAGAGTGGTGCTTTCTGCCTGGCTTAGGCGCATGCCCAAGCCAACCAGAAATCCCATTTCTAACATGAACTATAAAACAGGTTGCCTATGTAGGTACAAATAAAAATGGCGGCATCCCCAGTGCAACACAATGGCATCTTTCTCGATCTGTGACCTTTGTTAATTCAGAGTCAGTGCATGGCTGGTGTGAGCAACTGGGTTCCATTCTCCTCTGACTAGGTGCTATGACAGCACTGCTCCTAACCCTGTGGGGCTGGAATCCACCTCCAGTTCTGACTCTCTTTGGGGGCTAAAGTATGCAGCCATGGTTTCCGCAGATAGTGCTGCTTTGAGTTTCTGGGACGCTATCTCTTGATGTTTGCCCATGACCCAAGGGTTCAAGCCCTTGGTAAGCTCTTGGAGCAGTGTTGTGAGGTCAGTGAGGTTTTGTATGAAATGGCCACAATAAGTGACCATCCCTGGAATTGATGTGGGGGCTAGCGCCTCTCGTATGTCTCACACTTTTTCTGGGTCAGGGGCAACCCCGTCTTTCGAGAATTGGTAGCCAAAAAAAGCGTATGTATTCCGAGATGAATTCACACTTTTCCATTTGGAAGATGAGGCAGTGATCTTGTAACCAGAGGAAGACTGACTGAAGCCGTGTCTGATGGCTCTCAATGGTCGGGGCATGCACCAGGATATTGTTGCTGATTTTCAGAACACTAGAGGGCCCAGAGAGTATTTCTCTTATGATATTCTGAAAAACTTCAGCGGCACTGGAGATCAAAAAATCAGTGCATCGAAAAAATAGTTATGTGTTGTGAGTTGGTGTGAAGGGGTATCTGGTGGTATCCCACCTGCATGTCCATCTTGGAGAACAATTTTGACCTGACTAGTTCCCTGATGATATCATTGATAGTGGGGGGTCAAATGTCTTTCATTTGATTGCAAGGTTGGTTATCCTCATGTCAACACATATTCATACAGTCTCAGGGAGTTTCGGTATTTTGACAACTACAATGGGGGCGGCCGAGGTGTGGGTCCTGTGACTTTCTGCCTCTTCTGTTTGGCTTTGGGGCAGAGGTGGAATGCCGCACTTACTGGCAGAGGGCGACTGGCTTGATTCACTTTTCTATGTGAAGGTGCACCAATTTGTCCTTTAGGCACCAAATTCCTTGAAGCAGCTGGGAGATCTCTTGTAACAACACATCTATCTCAGCTGCATGCACAGAGAAGGTAAACTGGACTAGGCTAAGATCCTGTGCAGTTTAGCAGCTGAGAAGTCAGCCTGTTAATTCTTGTGAGACGTACACCTTAGCTCCTGATTTGGAATCACAATGGCTGAGGTTTGCGTGGAATACTCCCAATATTCACAGAGGTATCACATTTCCAAAAGCGTGGACCCTTGTTCTCATGGCCTAGAGAGCTGGTGGCATTAGCAGTGATTTGTACACTTTTTTGACCATCAGATTGATTGAGGCTCCCAAAGTCAAAGTCATAGTCAAAAGGTTTTATTTGTTAAGGAACTCCTACGGAGGTCCACAAAATGCATCAATACAGTAAAAAAAAACAATTTTAAATACAATACAAAGAATATTTCCCTTTTTTTCCCTAAAATACAACAATAGATTAAAAAGTGTGGCAGAAGGATGAATATGCTTTTTATACAGTAATGGCAACTAATAGCAAGATTTTAAATAAACCCTAATAAATAGCCAAAAAGGTTTTAAAAAATTGGAATATCCTATAACAGACCATTTCATTTGGTGGGGATAAAACAAATATTGAGGCTCCCATATCTATGGGGCCCATCACCGGGCACCCTTGAGATGGAGCTGGCACATGGGGGTCAGAGCCGGATTTGACTTTGTGAATGACATGCACTGTCCCTTGGTACTCATCATCCATATCGCTGTTTTCCAGGGCTTCCGGTGTGGCAATGACTGCTTGTATTTGCTTCTGAGGAGGTGTTGCTGAATTCTGGCTTGAGCAGCACACTTTTGCAAATGGATTTCACTTGACACATGCCATGCCTTTCTTTCCAGTCGCTGGGCATTATCCCAGGCATGGGTATGGACCTCCACACCACTGACAGGAGCGTGCAGTCACAGGTGTCTTGCAGGGGCTGTGCTTGGTTTTTGGGCATCTTTGTAGATTGCATTGACAGGTTTGGTTTTCACAGACAGTTTTAAGACCATTTCCATATGTGACGCGCTGCCCGTGGTCAGCTCTTTTGAACAACCCAATGCGAGTATGTCTTCATTGGCATATTTGAAGTTTGAAGGATCTGCTCTCAGAGTTTGGATGAGGTGCAACCCTGTGTGAATTGAGCATGGATTTCATTGTCTTTATCAGGCAGGGTGCAGATGCTAGCCAATTCTTTAATGACTTGAAGAAGACATTTGTGGACTCCTCTGGACATTGGCGGGTCTGCAGGTGAGGAACCTCTTGTAGGCAGGGTTGCCAGATGGTTCGAAGTAAGCCTTGATGGTGTACTTAAGGGTGCCATGTGTATGGGGATGTCTTGACACTGCAAAGTCCTTTGTGATCTTGTTGATGTCCGCTACCACCAAATGCCGAAGGAGAGATCTTTTTCGCTCCTCAGAGATGACAAGAGCCACAAAGTAGTTCTCCAGAAGTTCAACCTTGCCTTTCCATCAGGCCGCTTGAGAGGTTGGGGGCCCAGTGACTGTAAGATGTGACTGTGCAGGAAGGCATCATTGTTTGGTGGTATCGCCAGTGCTGCAATGCTGCAATGCTGGTGAGGGCAGCACATGGTTATGTGGCGGATGAGGCCTGGGTGTGATATCACAGGTGTCCTCCAAGGCAGATGGGGCAGTGGTTGCTCTTTATGCAGCAGCTAGCAAAGCCCCTCCCCTTAAGCCTAACTGCATGTGTTCAGGATCACAAGTGACCTGGTTGGGGGGCTGTCGGGAGGCAAGCTTGTATATGCCACCACTGTTGGACGAGAAGCCTGTGAGGTGCTGCAGCCTTTGCTCCCCCTTTCAGCGTGGAGTATGCCTGGGAAGCTATCTCATCGAGGAACAATGAGGCCTTGGGATGGGTGGAAGCGAGTGTGGGCACCCACAGTCGTTTGAGATGGGGATGCACGCTGGCCTCCGGGCATCTGGCTGTTAGCTGGCTGGAACAGGCCACCACCTCCAGATTCATGGCAAAACAGGTACTGTGACACTGGTGGACCATGGGGAGGGTGGAGAGTGTTGAGCACATGAAGTGCAGGCCGGGACTCCTCATCACCAGTGTAGCATACTTGCTGGAGAGTAACCGTAACACAAAACACAGTTATACCAGTATCCTTGCTGACACACAATGGGAGAGACATCTTACGTCTCCCAACTCTACACCAGATTCTAGTAACAGCTGTGTGACACAGTTGTGAGGCACTACTCCCCTGCACTCTAAGGTATGCCGTCTATGGCAAAATGGTGTAGGCAGCTGTAACATCCTCCTAGACACATTTCCGCACCTTAATTAAGCCACAATATGTAGGTCCTGAACAGTAGCAGAAAGGTAGGGAAAGAATCAGTTATGGGAACATGGGCAGCAGCCACCCACGTACCGATAAATCAGAAAATATATATTAATGCGAGCAGCAGTGAATTAAAGCTGTCATACTGACAAACATGTGCCCCTTTCTTTCTCAGTAGAGGAAACAGCAAACAATGTGGTCTGATAACAGACGCACTGCCTCTCATTGAGCCCACTGGCCTCAGGAGCACTGTGAGAACACATCAGAACACAGCATCAAAGTATGCTGTTCCAACACACCTGCAGTGCAGCCGCTGCTTTGTGACCGCCTTCTGCCCTCTCAACACAGCCTGAAACTTAGAACTAGAGTATTAAAAATTCTGCTTCACAGCCTTCCTCTAACGTCATCTATGTTTGAAACACACATCTACTTTTCTTTGCTTTTTGTGGTTCATTGGTGGGTAAATATTGACGTTCCCTTTGTTTATTAAGATGGCCTAAATCATCAATTCTAAATCCAATTACTCATTTCTCTTGCTTTTGTCTTCATTGAAAACCCAGGTGCCAGAAAGCTTGCCAGAAAGAACCATGCTTTGATGCTCTGTTATTGAAAATTCATTGTGTTCTTTCCTTCTAGACATTTTCAGTTCTAAGCTTATGTTTAAACTTATGGTTTCCCAATCTAGAATTGCAGCTTGATTTATTTTTTGGTTCTCATTTGTCATTTTTTAAATGTTAGTATTTAGCAACTAAACGTATGCATATGAAAAAAACAGTTTCAAAATTATCCTGCTAGTGTCAATTTTTAACGCAGCATAAAACACATACATAATTTCCGCACTAATACCAATCTCATTGGGTTATAATACCTGATGGCCATTTTAATATCATTAATGTTAGCACATTTTCTACATCAAAGTATGCATCAGTTAAAATAATGTGCATTTTTGAGTTGATAGCAGAGGCAAAACCAGTTCTTTTTTTATGGTGCCCTTTAAATCTGCAGGATATGACACCATCATGGCTTGTGTCCATCAGCAATATTGTGCCTATGATATGGAAACATGGTAATATGTTGTGCAAGATCTCAAATTGAAATATAGTCAAGCAATTGGATGTCACTCTGGATTTGATTCCTAAAGGTTGTTTTCTCTGAGTAGTAGTGTCTGGGATTAATTGTGTTTTACTTCAAGACTAAGACGTATTTACTCAATGGAAATGAAATTAGTGGATGTCCAGTCCATATATCTCAATTCTACCCTCTTCAGTATGAGGTGGGTTACTGCTATGTTTCTGATGGAAGAACCTAACTCAGCTCCACTGTCTGAAATAGCGTCACAATGAGCAAGCAGTGCAGTGGGCAAGACACTGCACATACTGTGCCTCACATGGCACTGGAAGATGTGCCATATTTAGGGCAGGGTTTCTTATGCCCTGGCCACCATGTGTCCTGAAATGGGTCTTTGATGCACATCATGGTAGCACAAGGCAGCTCTGTTGATCTGGTTCCACTTGAAGATCGGTGGAGGTCTTCCAATTTGTTGGCTTGTCCTACCTAGCTTCACCTACCTACTGTGGTCACCTGTTGTGCACCTACACCCATGGTAACACAGCGTAAACAAATGCCTCTTTTTGCATGATCCATTCCATTTGTTTGAACTGATGCTGTTCGCCTTTTTTACTCTCTACACAGGGGCCCTGCTAACCAGGCCTCACTGCATGTCCTCTGACAACTGAATACTTGTTTGTCGAATGGATGAAAAATTCAAATTGGTACATCTAACTTAACTATAAGTCCCTAGTGTATGGTACCCAGTGTAACCAGGGCCTATAACTTAAATGTCACAACTGGACTACAGCACATATTGTGCCACCACTAAAGTGACAACGCAAAGCATATCTTCAGGCCCGTCACTGCAGTCTGAGTGTGCAGTTTTAAAACTGCAAACTCGACCTTGCAAAATAAACATTTTTCCAGGTCAAAGCCTTCCCTTTTAATACTTGTAAGTCATCCCAAAGGTAGGCCCTGAATGGTGATAGGTATCATTAACCCCTTCCATGTGGGGGTAATTCCCCTGCAGTGCGGGGGGAGGGGGACGGCGGCGGTGGCGCTGTGCTCGTGACGAGCCCAGCTCGTCATGAGGCACAGTGGAGCTGTGCTCATGACGAGCTGAGCTCGTCACGACCCCGCCCACTGATTGATTCTCCCGTACAGGCGGGGAATCAACCGCACGTGGGCGGGCCGCGAGGGTTATGACGAGCGCAGCTCGTCATGAGCACAGCTCAACTCTGCCTCATGACGAGCTGGGCACGTCATGAGCACCGAAGCGGTTAATAACAGTGGTTCTCATTGGTATCATCACAATGAAATTCGTCAGCAATTATTGCTGTTCACAGTTAATGCACAAACATAGTAATGTGACCATTACAATGATGAAAGAAAGTCTGCACCTGCTGTTACATCTGTGGAAAGAGACCACAAGGGCAGAACCAGCTTCCACTTGAACCCAGGACTGAGAAGTGCACTCCAAGGGTCAGTTAGCTGACCTCCTGTTAAGCTACAGGGACACAAAAACTACAAGAAGCCCACTTTCTTGAAGAGCTCAGCTGACCAGTTCCAACTAGACTAGCTCTGGAACCTCATGGTGGCTTCCTCTGGAGGGAGTCTGGACCTCCGAGTGGTGTCCCTAATATCGTAGGGCCCTTGAATAAGTATCAGTGTGTAACTCTTCCTGCCTAACTCTAATACCTGACTTAAAATCAATGTCAAGACTTTTTGCTTGGAGAATTGACGAAAGACTGGGACTACCTGACAAGTCAATCGGATGAAGATGAGTTGCAAAGTCCCATTTGAGAGGCTGCCGAAGTTGGCACTGACGTGTCACTGGGCTCTTGGGCCTTCTTCTGTGAGCACAAGGGCTAGTGATTCAGGGAGGATGGTTGCGTGGCATGCAGTACGGTTGTCTCTACTGGATTATCCACCTGTGGGAACCAGATTCTGGCTCTGAGGTAATTCTTTGTTTTCACCACTCTCTGATGGGACATGTGGGCAAGATGGACAGGCCTTAGTTGTAGACTCTGGGTAGCACTAGCGGTGTACCTCGTAGAAGACAACCTTCGGTAGTGACTGACAACTCTTGTCACACATTGTAGATGGACTTCAACGTATGCTTTGCTTCTTCGGTCCGGTGGGTTGAATTGACCAGGAGTAGGTTTCCAGTTAGATGTCTGTATAGCTTGATACCAAGCTGGAGGCAGTTATCCTGAGCAGTAGCATCTGCTACTTCGATTACTGACATCGGGACAGGTCTTGCCCTCTCCAGCATATGCTTCCATCTTGTGTGCATCTTCTTTTTCGGCCGGGGTGGCCTGTCTGGCATGTCTTGACAGGAAGTCGGCCTGGTTCTGTGTGCCCGGTCTGTACTCGATATTGAAATTATACTCTGGTAACTGCAGAATCCACTTTTCGATTCATATGCGGGTTTAGATGCTGATCCTTTAAAGAGAAGAAATCAGTGGCTTATGGTTGTTGTGAACTGTTGGACTTGGCCCTGTTTGAATTGTTTGCCTTCCTCCTAGCCTTTTTTCTGACATGGTGTTGGTGGTTTTAGGACTCTGGGCACTTTAGCACTGCTGTCCAGTGTAAAGTGCGTGGGCTCTCTGTGGTAAACAAGGTCAGATTGGTCTACACCTGTTTGGCATATTTAATTTACCTTTCAGTACCCAGTAATGTGGTATCTCATATACCCGGGGCCAGTAAATTAAATGCTACTGGTGGGCTTGCAGCGCTGATTGCGCCACACACCAAAGTAGCCTTTCAAACCTGTCTCAGGCCTCTGCCATTGCAGGGCCTGTGAACGCAGTGTTACTGCCGCTGTGACGTGACACCTAAAGTGTGTGCCACATCTGTGACCCCCCATTTACTGCATGTCAGTCATCCCTAAGGTAGGCCCTAGCTAGCCCTATGGGCAGGGTGCCTTGTAGGTAAAAGGTCGGACATGTACCTTAAGTGTGTGACATGTCCTGGTACTGACAAACAGCCATTTTGGTTTCTCACAGCTGTGAGGCTGCCCTCTCATAGGAATGCATTGGGGATTCCGGATAAGTGTTTCAGTGGTAATTCCTGATACGAGAGGAGCAGCGTGGTCAAGTTTGGTATGTTTGGAATAGTAATAATAAATGCTATGCAATGGTGTGCGCAGATTTATTATCACTATTTTAGAAATGCCACTTTTGGAAGTTGGCATTACTGTGTGCTATGTGTCTCAGCCTGCCTGATGTGTATTGCATGTCTGGCTCTGAAGGGACAGGGCTGATGAGGTGTGTGGCTCCAGGGAGGGCAGGTCGAGTTAGAGCTAGGCTGAATAGGAGATCTTTATTTGGAGTAGTGGGAGGAGTCGACCGTCTGCCTGGGTAAATGCTGGCTCCGCCCCCCTGGGGTGTGTCTCATGACAGAGCCCAACCTGACAAAGGAGGGTGGAGCACTGTACACAAAATGCTCCAGTACTCCCCAGAACTAGTAGAGACAGGTTCCCCAGGCCCTGTGCAGAACAAAGACCAGCCCTGTATAAGTATTGGGGCTGTGACCCCATGTTGGTGTACTGCTTTGGGGTGCTTGCTGGGCCCCAGAAGGAACCGCCACGAGGAACTGCCCCTCTGCTGGAGGGCCCTGTGAGGTGGCCTGCCTGGGCCCAACTGTGCCCCT
Organism: Triturus cristatus; assembly: GCF_964204655.1. Taxonomy (NCBI): domain Eukaryota; kingdom Metazoa; phylum Chordata; class Amphibia; order Caudata; family Salamandridae; genus Triturus; species Triturus cristatus. Next base: position 248,463,592 of record NC_140592.1, read on the forward strand.
CTAAATTCCTGGCTCCTAGTGCCTCGTGGGCGCTACTTCTTCCTCCCAGCTGCTTCAGGACGAGGGAAGTGCTGGTGCCCTGCAGCGTGGTTCTGCAGCGTCTTCAGGAGGAATCCCGGTGTGGGGACTCCCCCATGCTGCTGGGAGGTCAAGTGGGAGCCTACCCCGCATTGAAGTGGAGAGGGAGCCCACCCCGCATTGTGGTGTTCCCCAGAGAAGTGGGAGCCTACCCTGCATTTTGGTGGTGCCAGGAAGTGCAGCAGGAGCATACCCTGCATGTTGGTGCTGTATGAGAAGAGCCACGGGCTGTGGCGGCTGCAGCCGAAGGTCAGGCAGGGACTGCCTGGATTTGGGCTAGCCAGCAGTGGAGACGGAGCCTCGTGGGCTCTTCCTGCCTCCAAGAGGAAGTCAGGCAACACGGTGCATGATGTGAGGCGGGGCTCCCGTATACGTGAGGGAAGCCCCGCATGCCACAGAAGAGTCTGGAGCTGTGTGGGCTCCATTTCTGTCCCCCATCTCGTTGAGAGAGAGAGAGAGAGAGAGAGAGAGAGAGGTGGGTCCCTGGAGGCTGGAGGGATGAGAAGAGGCCCTGGGAGCTGGCACATTGTTGGTGCCTGAGAACCTGCTGAGGCACATTGTTGTGTTGGTGCCTTCCTACTGCCCTATAAGGAGGAGAGATACAGCCCCGGTGAGTGGCGCTCAAATTGGGCATAGTTGATGCCAATGCCATTCTCCTTCCACAGCTGCACCGCAGGTGCGAGGGCAGCTGCAACGTGGGAGACATTTCTTTTTATGGGAAGGAAGAGGTGAGATGCACCCCTTGGCCCCCAGTGCATGACGCACATCTCTTCTGTTGCTTTGGCAGCCAGAGGGCTACTTGGAAGGACCTATAATTGCGAGCCCTGACATTTGGGACATAGGGCATTTGGGCCCCAGAAAAATGCGAATTGGCCTGTGTTGGAGGGAGGACCACCGGGGAGTCGGAGGGACTACTCCGGGCCCCTTCCTACCGCCAAGTTATAGCCGAGCGCCGCTGAGAAGCCTCCTAGGAGAGGTCCTTCTCCTATAATCGTACTAGGCCCAGTAACACCACCACACAGGACTCCGTATCAGTTGCTTATCTTGGTTCTTTATATATAAAAAAAGGAGAACGTTCAATATGTACAGTGGGATCGAGAGATCCAGCAAGAGTCTCAATGTCTTGGAAGGAATAGGGTAGCGGGACAGTCTTAGTACCCCAGGTACGGGAGGGCTCTGCGCCAGACCTTGGATGCTGGTCTCAGAGCGGCTCGGACGTGGAGAGCTGCGACGGCGTCAGCAGGGCTTGGGTGGTAGTTCCGCTTGGGTCGAGCCGCGACACAGTCAGCAGGGCTCCGGTGGTAGGTCCGCTTCGGTCGAGCCGCGACGAGGTCAGCTGGGCTCTGATGGTCTGTTGCAACAAGGTCGGGCCGCGACGGCGTCAGCAGGGCCCCAAAGGTTCGTGAAGGTCTTGTAAGCACGAAGGAGCCGCGACGTCATCAGCAGGGCTCAGCAGGTAGTTTCAGGAAGAGTCTTTTCTCCGTAGGGTCAGCCGCGATCCGATCAGCAGGGCTCTTGACTCCAGGATACAACTGACATCTTGTTGTCGGGTCGCCCCAGATATAGGTCTTGAGCCCTTTGATGTCCGGACCCTTGCGCCCAGGAGGGCGGAGAGGCCGGGTAGGGCGCGGCCAGACGCCCAGCAGGAGAGGCGCCAGGCCCCAGAGAGCTGTGGGGCGGTCGCACCTAGGTGTGGAAGGACGGTTGGGGGTCCCATCGATACTGCCCTCCGCCGGGAGTGGGAAGGGCTCACGTGGTATCCCCCGGGCCAGGGGTGGGTGCCTCGATGTCGGGCCTCGCTGGGACCGAGGCCGGGTAGAGCAGGGTCACGGAGGTGGTCACGTGGGGTGACGTGTAATCCAAGATGGAGGAGCCCCGAGGTGCATGGGACCTCGTGCAGCTGAGCGAGGGGGAACAGGACCACGCCACGAGGCCGGCTCCAACACGTGTCCCCCCCAGCTGAAGGCAGGGAGAGTCACCCATCTTCTTGGGGGTTCTCCTCGCCGAGGCGGAAGAATCGGGACAGGCCGTCAGCGTTGGCGTGGTCGTTGCCGGGCCGGTGTTCCACGGTGAAGTCCATCCCTTGCAACGAGATGGACCATCGCAACAGCTTGGGGTTCTCGCCCCGCATTTGCATGAGCCACCGCAAGGGCCGGTGGTCAGTCTGGACCCTGAAGTGGGTGCCGAACAGGTAGGGCCGGAGTTTCTTGAGAGCCCATACCACAGCGAAGGCCTCCCGCTCGATGGTGCTCCACCTCTGTTCTCGTGGCAGCAGTCGGCGGCTGATAAAGGCCACAGGTCGGTCGAGGCCCTCGGCGTCCATCTGGGAGAGGACCGCCCCGACCCCGTACTCGGATGCGTCGGTCTGCACCACAAATTCCTTGCTGTAGTCAGGGGCCTGTAGCACAGGGGCAGCGCACATGGCCGCCTTGAGGGCTTCAAAAGCGGTCTGGCAGCGGGGCGCCCAGTGCACCACCTTGGGCTGTTTCTTGGAAGTGAGCTCCGTAAGGGGGCCCACAATGCTGCCATAATCTTTAATGAATCGCCGGTAGTAGCCTGTGAGGCCTAAGAAGGCCCGGACAGCGGTCTGGGTTGCGGGGGGCTCCCACGCCTGGATGGCATCGACCTTCAACTGGAGGGGCGCTACCTGGCCACTCCCCACCTGGTGGCCCAGATAGGTCACAGATCCCTGACCGATCTGGCATTTGCTGGCCTTAATTGTGAGCCCGGCCCTTTGGAGAGCGGCCAGGACCTTGCCGAGGTGTCCCCAGTGTGCGGCCCAATGGTCGCTGAAGACTGCAATGTCGTCGAGGTAGGCCGCGCTGAAGGTTTCTAGCCCGGCCAGGACCTTGTTTACCAGCCTCTGAAAGGTCGCTGGGGCGTTCTTCATACCGAAGGGCATCACCCGAAAGTGGTAGTTCCCATCGGGGGTGGAAAAGGCGGATCGTTCCTGGGCGCCGGGAGTGAGCTTGATCTGCCAGTACCCAGCGGTGAGATCAAAGGTGCTTAGGTAGCGGGTGGCCCCTAAGCGATCGATCAGCTCGCCTGCCCGGGGCAGGGGGTGGGCGTCGGTCTTGGTGACTGCGTTCAGGCCCCGGTAATCTACACAAAATTGGAGTTCCGAAGAAGTACCGGGGGCGGCGGCCTTCGGCACCAAGACCACCGGGCTGGCCCACGGGCTGTCGGAGGGCTCAATGACTCCGAGGGCGAGCATCTTGGTGACCTCGGTCTATATGCAGGCCCGGACTCGGTCAGGTACTTTGTATGCGCGATGTCGCACAGGGGGGCTGTCCCCGGTATCCACGTCGTGTACGCACCAGGGGGTCACCCCGGGCGTGAGAGAGAAGAGGGCAGCGAAGGGTTGCAGCAGCTTCCGGCAGTCATGGCACTGTTCTGGGGTCAGTGTGTCGGAGAGGCGGACTCCCTCCAAGGAACCGTCTTGGCCCGAGGACCCCAGGAGGTCGGGCAGGGGCTCGGAGTCGCTTTCGCCCCCATCATCAGTAGCCAGCAGCAGGCTTAGTTCAGTTTGGGCAAAGTGGGGCTTGAGCCGGTTGGCGTGCAGGACCCGGAGGGGGTTCCTCGGGGACTCCATGTCGACTAGGTAGGTGACGGGGCTCTTCCTCTCAACCACCTTGAAGGGCCCGGTCCAATTGTCCTGCAGGGCGCAGGGGTCCACGGGTGACATGACCCAGACTTGCTGGCCTGGCTCGAACTCGATGGTCGAGGCGTTTGCGTCATACCAGCGCTTCATGTCTTCTTGGCTGGCTTCGAGGTTGGCTTCTGCCAGGGCCCAGAACTTCCGAGTCTGGTTCCGCAGGGTCAGGAGGTACCGGTAGACGTCGGGGGGGGCGTCTGGGACGTTCGCCTCCCAGCCCTCCTTGACCAGGCTGAGGGGCCCTCGGACGGGGTGCCCATACAATAGTTCGAAGGGGCTGAAGCCCAGGGATTTCTGCGGTACCTCTCGATAAGCGAACAGGAGGCAGGGCAGCAGGACATCCCACCTCCTCCGCATGGGCTCTTCCAGACCCTGGATCATCCCTTTCAAGGTTCTGTTAAACCGCTCGACCAGTCCGTTCCCCTGGGGGTGGTAAGGGGTAGTGAATCTGTAGGTGACCCCACATTGTTGCCAGAGAGATTTCATGTACTTTGAAATAAAGTTCGTACCCCTGTCGCTCACCACTTCTCGGGGGAACCCCACCCTGGAGAAGATGCCCATCAGGGCCCGGCCCACCACTGGAGCTGTCACAGTGCGGAGTGGGATGGCCTCCGGGTATCGGGTGGCGTGGTCGACCAGTACCAGGATGAAGCAGTGTCCTAGGGCGGTTCGGGGGTCGAGGGGCCCCACGATGTCGATCCCCACTCGTTCGAACGGGGTGTGGACGGCTGGAAATGGTTGGAGGGGGGCTTTAACTCGACCCCCAGTCTTCCCGCTAGCCTGGCAGGTCTGGCAGGACCGGCAGTGGTGGTCCACGTCTCTCCTCATTCGGGGCCAATAGAAATGGGTCACTAGACGGCTGTAAGTCTTGTCCCGCCCGAAGTGTCCGGCGAGAGGCACGTCATGTGCCAGGTTCAGGAGGAACTCCCGGAACCGGAGGGGAACCACCAACACCCGGCCGGCTCCCAGCTCGGCGACTTTCTGCTCGCTGTATAGTAAGTCATTGTCCCAATAGACCCAGTGAGTTCCCGTGGGGTCCCCCGAGGCCTGGGCGGCCGCTTGCTGTCGGGCCCCCTCGAGGGACGGGCAGGCCTTCTGTTCCTGCTGGAACTGTTCGCGGGTGGGGCCCCCATCGTGGCGCCACTGAGCCAGCTCGGGGATCTCGCTGAGGGAGGCGGCCGGGTCGGGAGACAGTTCGCACGGCCCGGCCTCATCGTCGGGTTCCTCCGCGCCGGAGGAGGGGGATAGTTCTGGGCCCGTAGGCTGGTCGGTGGCCGCGGCAGCGGCGGGTGGGGCGGTCATGGACCGGGTGGTGGCGCAGGCCCACTCAGGCAGCCCTAGCATCCCCAGATGCTCTCGGCGCTCCACCTGGGCCCAGGGGGAGCTCTCTAGGTCATTCCCCAGGAGGCAGTCCACGGGGGCGTCGTCGCGGACAGTCACTTTTAGGGTGCCGGACACTCCTCCCCACTCGAAGGGGATCCTGGCCATCCGGCACATGCTTTTGGTGTTGTCCGCGGTCCGGACCGGGCATAGGACATGTGGCAGGATTTGTTCGGGGGTCACTAGGTGGCAGCGGACAGCGGTCACGCTAGCCCCAGTGTCCCGGAGGGCTTCGGCCCGTCGTCCGTTGATGGTGACCCACTGCTGGTACTTCTGGGTGTTGCTTGGGATGGCCGCTCGGGGCACCATTTCTCGGGAGCCCAGGCAGACGAGCGACATGGCAGCTGATTCCCACTCGGGGGACCCGTCCTCGTGGTTTTCCTCCTCTTCTTCTCCTTCCCCCAGGGCAGCGGCGGCTATTTGTCGGGGAGGGGGCCCAGCGGTCCCGTTTCGTCGGTTCACGGGGCAGGCCGGATCGCTCGCATAGTGGCCGGTCTGCTGGCAGCCGAAGCAGGTCACTGGTGGTCGGGGTCCCGGTCGGGCGATGGGGGTCCCCCTTCGGCCCAGGGTCGGGGACGTGTGGTTGCCGGTTTGGCCTCGTGGCGGGCTTCTGGGCGGTCCGGCCGGGAAGTCTCGGCTGCGGTGGGACCCCCCTCCTCCGCCCCGCTGGCGAGGGGGTCCCGTGGTACTCCGTTGGTCGTCCCCCACGGGGTTCCGGGGGACCCTTGTGTTGACCCATCGGTCTGCTTCGGCAGCGAGCTTCCGGGGCTCGGTCAACTTACTGTCCAGGAGGTGTTGCCTTAGTTCTACAAAGCAGTTGTTGGCGAGGTGCTCCCAGACAACGAGGTCGAACAGTTCGTTGTACGAGGTGACCTTGCTCCCTTTTATCCACCCTTCAAAAGCCCGGCTGAAGAAGTCCACGTACTCAACCCAGGTGGTACCGGGGAGCTTCTTGCAGTCCCGGAAGCGCTGCCGGTACATCTCGGCTGATAGTCCGTAGCGGGTGAGTAGGGCTTCCTTCATGTGATCGTAGGAGGTCATCACTGCGTCGGGGAGTTGCAGCAGGGTATCACGGCCCTCGCTGAGGAACCTCCCCCATAGGCCGGCACCCCAATCCTTCCGGGGTACCCGATGGGAGGTCATGGCTACCTCGTAGGCTCGGAACCACTGCTGGATGTCGTCGTTCTTGTAGTACTCTTTGACGACATCCTTGGGGATATGAACCTTTGGCTCGGTCAGTGGTAGGGCGTCCCGGGCCCCGGGGGTGCTGGTCTCCCCCGTTTTGGATTTCAGTTCGAGTTCTTTGAGGCTCCTCTCGTGCTCGAGGGTTAGCCGTCTCTCTTCGAGCTCCCGATGCCGTTTCTTTTCCTCGATTTCCTCTTGCAGCCGTAGTTGCTCCTGGGCTATTTTCTTCTCCGCTAGCTGGAGCTCACCGTCCAGCCGGAGTCGTGCGAGGTCCATTTCGTGTGCCCGGACCCTCTCCCGTTCTCGTATTTCTTCGTGGGATAGGCGGGCTTCGGGGATGCCTTGCCCCCCATCTGTCGGGGTTGTGGTCGGCAGGTTTTCGTCCCGGGCCGAGGTCCCTTCGGTGCGGGGTGGAGTGGCCTCGGCTTCGGCCCAGGCTTTCAGGGCTTTCTGCATTTCTTCCTTGGTGCCCAATCCTGTGGTTGGGATCCCTTTGTCTTTGCAGAATTGTTTTAGTTCTTTGTGGGTGTATTCTTCCAGCTTTTCCAGCTGGAAGGTTGCGGCCACGGTTGCTTCTTGGCCGTCCATGGTTCCCTTTTTCTTTTTCCGTCTGGTTAGGTAGTGGGTGCGTTACTTGCTTTGTACGATTGCGTCTGGCTCGGATCCCGTCGCTGGCCACCAAATGTTGGAGGGAGGACCACCGGGGAGTCGGAGGGACTACTCCGGGCCCCTTCCTACCGCCAAGTTATAGCCGAGCGCCGCTGAGAAGCCTCCTAGGAGAGGTCCTTCTCCTATAATCGTACTAGGCCCAGTAACACCACCACACAGGACTCCGTATCAGTTGCTTATCTTGGTTCTTTATATATAAAAAAAGGAGCACGTTCAATATGTACAGTGGGATCGAGAGATCCAGCAAGAGTCTCAATGTCTTGGAAGGAATAGGGTAGCGGGACAGTCTTAGTACCCCAGGTACGGGAGGGCTCTGCGCCAGACCTTGGATGCTGGTCTCAGAGCGGCTCGGACGTGGAGAGCCACGACGGCATCAGCAGGGCTCGGGTGGTAGTTCCGCTTGGGTCGAGCCGCGACACAGTCAGCAGGGCTCCGGTGGTAGGTCCGCTTCGGTCGAGCCGCGACGAGGTCAGCTGGGCTCTGATGGTCTGTTGCAACAAGGTCGGGCCGCGACGGCGTCAGCAGGGCCCCAAAGGTTCGTGAAGGTCTTGTAAGCACGAAGGAGCCGCGACGTCGTCAGCAGGGCTCAGCAGGTAGTTTCAGGAAGAGTCTTTTCTCCGTAGGGTCAGCCGCGATCCGATCAGCAGGGCTCTTGACTCCAGGATACAACTGACATCTTGTTGTCGGGTCGCCCCAGATATATGTCTTGAGCCCTTTGATGTCCGGACCCTTGCGCCCAGGAGGGCGGAGAGGCCGGGTAGGGCGTGGCCAGACGCCCAGCAGGAGAGGCGCCAGGCCCCAGAGAGCTGTGGGGCGGTCGCACCTAGGTGTGGAAGGACGGTTGGGGGTCCCATCGATACTGCCCTCCGCCGGGAGTGGGAAGGGCTCATGTGGTATCCCCCGGGCCAGGGGTGGGCTCCTCGATGTCGGGCCTCGCTGGGACCGAGGCCGGGTAGAGCAGGGTCACGGAGGTGGTCACGTGGGGTGACGTGTAATCCAAGATGGAGGAGCCCCGAGGTGCAAGGGACCTCGTGCAGCTGAGCGAGGGGGAACAGGACCACGCCACGAGGCCGGCTCCAACAGCCTGGGGTCATTTTGGTGTGTACTGGTAGGGCACAAGGCCCTAAAAGAATGCATAATGTGTTTATGCTGAAGGTGATGTATGCACCTGGGGAGTGTTACTACAGGGCACTCCTAGATGTGATTTATGCATAATGTGGTTATGCCTAATGTGATGCATATATAATGCATTTATGTTGCTAGTGATAATGCTGAGTACAGTATTTTGCCAGAAGTAACTGGTTGTTTTATATTTGCTACTTGTGCTTTCTAAAGGTTCAGACAGTGGCCCGATTGCCCCTGTCATGTATGTAATCCCCTGTAAATTATTACCTAGTGACAGTTGACACAGTGTATATGTGTGATTATGATTCTAATGTGTTTTGGATAATACAAAGGCTATTTTTTATTATAACCTTGTGTGGAGTTTCTCTTGTAGTGTGCTTAGTGTGTTGCTGCTGTGTGTGTTGCGCAAACGCTTTACACATTGTCTCTGGGATAAGCCTGACGTCTCGGGCCAAGCTACCAAGGGGGTGAGCAGGGGTTATCTTCAGCGTGTTACTCCCTTGCCCTGACTAGAGTGGTGGTTTCTGCCTGGCTTAGGCGCATGCCCTAGCCAACCAGAAATCCCATTTCTAACATGAACTATAAAACAGGTTGCCTATGTAGGTACAAATAAAAATGGCGGCATTCCCAGTGCAACGCAATGGCCTCTTTCTTGATCTGTGACCTTTGTTAATTCAGAGTCAGTGCATGGCTGGTGTAAGCAACTGGGTTCCATTCTCCTCTGACTTGGTGCTATGACAGCACTCCTCCTAACCCTGTGGGGCTGGCATTCACCTCCAGTTCTGACTCTCTTTGGGGGTTAAAGTATGCAGCCATGGTTTCCACAGATAGTGCTGCTTTGAGTTTCTGGGACGCTATCTCTTGATGTTTGCCCCTGACCCAAGGGTTCTCTTGGAGCAGTGTTGTGAGGTCAGCGAGGTTTTGTATGAAATGGCCACAATAAGCGACCATCCCTGGCACTGATGTGGGGGCTAGCGCCTCTCGTATGTCTCACACTTTTTCTGGGTCAGGGGCAACCCCGTCTTTCGAGAATTGGTAGCCAAAAAAAGCGTATGTATTCCCAGATGAATTCACACATTTCCATTTGGAAGATGAGGCAGTGATCTTGTAACCAGAGGAAGAATGACTGCAGCCGTGTCTGATGGCTCTCAATGGTCGGGGCATGCAGCAGGATATTGTTGCTGACTTTCAGAACACTAGAGGGCCCAGAGAGTATTTCTCTTATGATATTCTGAAAAACTTCGGCGGCACTGGAGATCAAAAAATCAGTGCATCGAAAAAATAGTTATGTGTTGTGAGTTGGTGTGAAGGGGTATCTGGTGGTATCCCACCTGCATGTCCATCTTGGAGAATAATTTTGACCTGACTAGTTCCCTGATGATATCATTGATAGTGGGGGGTCAAATGTCTTTCATTTGATTGCAAGGTTGGTTATCCTCATGTCAACACATATTCATACAGTCTCAGGGAGTGTCGGTATTTTGACAACTACAATGGGGGCGGCCGAGGTGTGGATCCTGTGACTTTCTCAATAATTCCTGCCTCTTTGAGTTGTCTTAACTTCTGTTTGGCTTTGGGGCAGAGGTGGAATACCGCACTTACTGGCAGAGGGCGACTGGCTTGATTCACTTTTCTATGTGAAGGTGCACCAATTTGTCCTTTAGGCACCAAATTCCTTGAAGCAGCTGGGAGATCTCTTGCAACAACACATCTATCTCAGCTGCATGCACAGAGAAGGTAAACTGGACTAGGCTGAGATCCTGTGTAGTTTAGCAGCTGAGAAGTCAGCCTGTTAATTCTTGTGAGACGTACACCTTAGCTCCTGATTTGGAATGACAATGGCCGAGGTTTGCGTGGAATACTCCCAATATTCACAGAGGTATCACATTTCCAAAAGTGTGGACCCTTGTTCTCATGGCCTAGAGAGCTGGTGGCATTAGCAGTGATTTGTACACTTTTTTGACCATCAGATTGATTGAGGCTCCCAAAGTCAAAGTCAAAGTCAAAAGGTTTTATTTGTTAAGGAACTCCTACGGAGGTCCACAAAATGCATCAATACAGTAAAAAAGACAATTTTAAATACATTACAAAGAATATTTCCCTTTTTTTTCCTAAAATACAACAATAGATTAAAAAGTGTGGCAGAAGGATGAATATACTTTTTATACAGTAATGGCAACTAATCGCAAGATTTTAAATAAACGCTAATAAATAGCCAAAAAGGTTTTAAAAAATTGGAATATCCTATAATAGGCCATTTCATTTGGTGGGGATAAAACAAATATTGAGGCTCCCATATCTATGGGGCCCATCACCGGGCACCCTTGAGATGGAGCTGGCACATGGGGGTCAGAGACGGATTTGACTTTGTGAATGACATGCACTGTCCCTTGGTACTCATCATCCATATCGCTGTTTTCCAGGGCTTCCGGTGTGGCATTGACTGCTTGTATTTGCTTCTGAGGAGGTGTTGCTGAATTCTGGCTTGAGCAGCACACTTTTGCAAATGGATTTCACTTGACACATGCCATGCCTTTCTTTCCAGTCGCTGGGCATTACCCCAGGCATGGGTATGGACCTCCACACCACTGACAGGAGCGTGCAGTCACAGGTGTCTTGCAGGGGCTGTGCTTGGTTTTTGGGCATCTTTGTGGATTGCATTGACTGGTTTGGTTTTCACAGACAGTTTTAAGACCATTTCCATATGTGACGCGCTGCCCGTGGTCAGCTCTTTTGAACAACCCAATGCGAGTATGTCTTCCTTGGCATGTTTGAAGTTTGAAGGATCTGCACTCAGAGTTTGGATGAGGTGCAACCCTGTGTGAATTGAGCCTGGATTTCATTGTCTTTATCAGGCAGGGTGCAGATGCTATCCAATTCTTTAATGACTCGAAGAAGACATTTGTGGACTCCTCTGGACTTTGGCGGGCCTGCAGGTGAGGAACCTCTTGTAGGCAGGTTTGCCGGATGGTTCGAAGTAAGCCTTGATGGTGTACTTAAGGGTGCCATGTGTATGGGGATGTCTTGGCACTGCAGAGTCCTTTGTGATCTTGTTGATGTCCGCTACCACCAAATGCCGAAGGAGAGATCTTTTTCGCTCCTCAGAGATGACAAGAGCCACAAAGTAGTTCTCCAGAAGGTCAACCTAGCCTTTTCATCAGGCCGCTTGAGAGGTTGGGGGCCCAGTGACTGTAAGATGTGACTGTGCAGGAAGGCATCATTGTTTGGTGGTATCACGAGTGCTGCAATGCTGCAATGCTGGTGAGGGCAGCACATGGTTATGTGGCGGATGAGGCCTGGGTGTGATATCACAGGTGCCCTCCATGGCAGATGGGGCAGTGGTTGCTCTTTATGCAGCAGCTAGCAAGGCCCCTCCCCTTAAGCCTAACTGCATGTGTTAAGGATCACAAGTGACCTGGTTGGGTGGCTGTTGGGAGGCAAGCTTGTATATGCCACCACTGTTGGAAGAGCAGCCTGTAAGGTGCTGCAGCCTTTGCTCCCCCTTTCAGCGTGGAGTATGCCTGGGAAGCTATCTCATCGAGGAACAATGAGGCCTTGGGGATGGGTGGAAGCGAGTGTGGGCACCCGCAGTCGTTTGAGATGGGGATGCACGCTGGCCTCCGGGCATCTGGCTGCCAGCTGGCTGGAACAGGCCACCACCTCCAGATTCATGGCAAAACAGGTACTGTGACACTGGTGGACCATGGGGAGGGTGGAGAGTGTTGAGCACATGAAGTGCAGGCCGGGCCTCCTCATCACCAGTGTAGCATACTTGCTGAAGAGTAAGCGCAACACAAAACACAGTTACACCAGTATCCTTGCTGACACACAATGGGAGAGACATCTTACGTCTCCCAACTCTACACCAGATTCTAGTAACAGCTGTGTGACACAGTTGTGAGGCACCACTCCCCTGCACTCTAAGGTATGCCGTCTATGGCAAAATGGTGTAGGCAGCTGTAACATCCTCCTAGACACATTTCCGCACCTTAATTAGGCCACAATATGTAGGTCCTGAACAGTAGCAGAAAGGTAGGGAAAGAATCAGTTATGGGAACATGGGCAGCAGCCACCCACGTACCGATAATTCAGAAAATCTATATTAATGCGAGCAGCAGTGAATTAAAGCTGTCATACTGACAAACATGTGCCCCTTTCTTTCTCAGTAGAGGAAACAGCAAACAATGTGGTCTGATAACAGACACACTGCCTTTCATTGGGCCCACTGGCCTCAGGAGCACTGTGAGAACACATCAGAACACAGCATCAAAGTATGCTGTTCCAACACACCTGCAGTGCAGCCGCTGCTTTGTGACCGCCTTCTGCCCTCTCAACACAGCCTGAAACTTAGAACTAGTGTATTAAAAATTCTTCTTCACAGCCTTCCTCTAACGTCATCTTTGTTTGAAACACACATCTACTTTTCTTTGCTTTTTGTGGTTCATTGGTGGGTAAATATTGACGTTCCCTTTGTTCATTAAGATGGCCTAAATCATCAATTCTAAATCCAATTACTCATTTCTCTTGATTTTGTCTTCATGGGAAACCCAGGTGCCAGAAAGCTTACCAGAATGAACCATGTTTTGATGCTCTGTTATTTAAAATTCATTGTGTTCTTTCCTTCTAGACATTTTCAGTTCTAAGCTTATGTTTAAACTTATGGTGTCCCAATCTAGAATTGCAGCTTGATTTTGTTCTCATTTGTCATTTTTTAAATGTTAGTATTTAGCAACTTAACGTATGCATATGAAAAAAAACACAGTTTCAAAATTATCCTGCTAGTGTCAATTTTTAACGCAGCATAAAACACATACATAATTTCCGCACTAATACCAATCTCATTGGGTTATAATTAGGGCTCCCGGTTTTATGGTATTTATTTTTTCAACATTTCCGTCTGTATTTATCCATATTTATTTTTTGCACATTTATTCTGTATTTATCCATTTTTATTTTGTATTTTCTGTATATATTAAGCTGCAATGGGTATTTTTCCACATTTATTTAACTGATAAATGTATACTCGCATTTGAATGTCCAGGAGGTTTCAGCAGTATACAGTGCAATAGCATTATCTGAGAACACTTGCATTTTAGAATAGCATGAATAACTGCAGATCTGCACTTAATAAGCTTAATTATGGAATCTACTGTCTTGTATTAATCTGCCCCACCTCTCAATCTGTACACCTAGTGACTTGGCACTCATTGACAGTAGAAAAAATATCCAAAAAAGGCCTATTTTCCACATTTTTCTGTATTTAAAAATAAATACAGACAGGAATCTAAATAGTTTTCTGTCTGTATTTATCTGTAAAAATCAGTAAAAACGGAAAACTGGGAGCCCTAGTTATAATACCTGATGGCCATTTTAATATCATTAATGTTAGCACATTTTCTACATCAAAGTATGCATCAGTTAAAATAATGTGCATTTTTGAGTTGATAGCATAGGCAAAACCAGTTCTTTTTTTATGGTGCCCTTTAAATCTGCAGGATATGACACCATCATGGCTTGTGTCCATCAGCAATATTGTACCTATGATATGGAAACATGGTAATATGTTGTGCAAGATCTCAAATTGAAATATAGTCAAGCAATTGGATGTCACTCTGGATTTGATTCCTAAAGGTTGTTTTCTCTGTGTAGTAGTGCCTGGGATTAATTGTGTTTTACTTCAAGACTAAGACGTACTTACTCAATGGAAATGAAATTAGTGGATGTCCAGTCCATATATCTCAATTCTACCCGCCTCATTATGAGGTGGGTTACTGCTATGTTTCTGATGGAAGAACCTAACTCAGCTCCACTGTCTGAAATAGCGTCACAATGAGCAAGCAGTGCAGTGGGCAAGACACTGCACATACTGTGCCTCACATGGCACTGGAAGATGTGCCATATTTAGGGCAGGGTTTCTTATGCCCTGGCCACCATGTGTCCTGAAATGGGTCTTTGATGCACATCATGGTAGCACAAGGCAGCTCTGTTGATCTGGTTCCACTTGAAGATCGGTGGAGGTCTTCCAATGTGTTGGCTTGTCCTACCTAGCTTCACCTACCTACTGTGGTCACCTGTTGTGCACCTACACCCATGGTAACACAGCGTAAACAAATGCCTCTTTTTGCATGATCCATTCCATTTGTTTGAACTGATGCTGTTCGCCTTTTTTACTCTCTACACAGGGGCCCTGCTAACCAGGCCTCACTGCATGTCCTCTGACCACTGAATACTTGTTTGTCGAATGGATGAAAAATTCAAATTGGTACATCTAACTTAACTATAAGTCCCTAGTGTATGGTACCCAGTGTAACCAGGGCGTATAACTTAAATGTCACAACTGGACTACAGCACATATTGTGCCACCACTAAAGTGACAACGCAAAGCATATCTTCAGGCCCGTCACTGCAGTCTGAGTGTGCAGTTTTAAAACTGCAAACTCGACCTTGCAAAATAAACATTTTTCCAGGTCAAAGCCTTCCCTTTTAATACTTGAAAGTCATCCCAAAGGTAGGCCCTGAATCGTGATAGGTATCATTAACCCCTTCCATGTGGGGGTAATTCCCCTGCAGTGCGGGGGGAGGGGGACGGCGGCGGTGGCGCTGTGCTCGTGACGAGCCCAGCTCGTCATGAGGCACAGTGGAGCTGTGCTCATGACGAGCTGAGCTCGTCACGACCCCGCCCACTGATTGATTCTCCCGTACAGGCGGGGAATCAACCGCACGTGGGCGGGCAGCGAGGGTTATGACGAGCCCAGCTCGTCATGAGCACAGCTCAACTGTGCCTCGTGACGAGCTGGGCACGTCATGAGCACCGAAGCGGTTAATAACAGTGGTTCTCATTGGTATCATCACAATGAAATTCGTCAGCAATTATTGCTGTTCACAGTTAATGCACAAACATAGTAATGTGACCATTACAATGATGAAAGAAGGTCTGCACCTGCTGTTACATCTGTGGAAAGAGACCACAAGGGCAGAACCAGCTTCCACTTGAACCCAGGACTGAGAAGTGCACTCCAAGGGTCAGTTAGCTGACCTCCTGTTAAGCTACAGGGACACAAAAACTACAAGAAGCCCACTTTCTTGAAGAGCTCAGCTGACCAGTTCCAACTAGACTAGCTCTGGAACCTCATGGTGGCTTCCTCTGGAGGGAGTCTGGACCTCCGAGTGGTGTCCCTAATATCGTAGGGCCCTTGAATAAGTATCAGTGTGTAACTCTTCCTGCCTAACTCTAAAACCTGACTTAAAATCAATGTCAAGACTTTTTGCTTGGAGAATTGACGAAAGACTGGGACTACCTGACAAGTCAATCGGATGAAGATGAGTTGCTGGGCCAAAGATTCAGGTTGTTCCCCTCTGAGCTTTTCTGCAGCAGCAAATCGGTTTCAGTGGGACATCATAGAGGAAGTATATGGCCTTGGGAATCCCTGTTCGGTTAAAGCTTGCAGCCTTGCCTGGTACAGGAATCCAAATTCCTAAAATATGACTAAATCCGAAGTTAGAAATCTTCATCAGGCAATGGCACCTTCCTTGGGCACAATTTTTTGATTTCTCCCGCTCTGAGTTTTCTAGCCAAATGTCAACGGCTTCACTGGGACTTTGCCTGAAGTCTTTCCGGCCTCATGGAACCCATCTCTGCCATAGGTTACTTATTTCCTTGCCCTGCAGAGGATTTTTGGCTTCCATTTCAGAGACTAAGTCAGAAGTTAAACCTCCGACCGGGTTGAACATGGTTGATGTATCCAACCTGAGCTTTATCGCAGTCAGCATCAACTTTGACTTTGACCCATTCTGACGCAACCAGTTGACTGCGGTTGGTGCTTTATGCTTTTTGGCACTAAAACCTAGTCTAGACCTTCAAAATTCATATCCCCCTTTTTTTGTTTTTGTTTAAGTCCACATTAAAATGTTCTCTATTTGTAAAAATTGGAATGTTATTTTTATTGTGTTGTATTTTCTACTTTGAACTATTTTAGTCCTGATAAATGTTTTACTCATTTCGTCTAAATTAGGCCTGTCTGCTTTCTGCTACAGTTACCAAGGACTGAGCTCAGGTTTAAACTATTGTGATTTAGCTGGAGCTAATACCGAATTGTGACATTATCTCTCGGTGAGGGCTTCCATCCCCTCCAACTAATAGTCCTCATTCTAACACATAGCATCAACAGGTGTTTGTCACCCTGCTCTAGAAGGGTTTCATGAATACTTCCACTGCCACCAGTCTCTGATCCTACTATTTAGAATTTCTTCCTGCAATTCAAGTTCTGAAATTCAGGTGATTGAAAGGCATTATGTTGTGCTTTGAGTTTGGTCTACAAGGTGATCTTTGGGAGCATAAGAGGGAGCGTAAAGACTCCTTTCCTTCATTGATGAGCCATTTTGGAGTCTCCTTTAGAGTACAGGACAGACTCTGTTTCATGTACAGGAAACCAGAATCTGGACTAGCCACCTCTGCCCTACAACTGGCTGTCCACATCCCCCTCAATGTTGAAACTCGCTTAAGATAACTCTTGTTTCTGTCCAAAAAGATGCTAGTTGGCTCCACAGTTTCTACTGATGCAGCAATTATCCTAAGGTATATAAGAATGGTTCCTTTCCATAGGGGAACAGTGAGCAATGTACTGGTGAATTGAAATTAAATGTGCCCCAAAGTAATCATCGGTGGCCGAAATTAATTCAAGCATTGACCTCTTCACCTTTTTGCTTTTCTGCATGTATTCCGGGGAAATTTGGTTAGCTGCAGCAAGTATCACCCAAACGTGCAGATACAATGCACCTGGATCTATCTTGCTTGCAAGAGGCCCGCCAATGAAGCAATGACCAGGATGAACACCCAAGAGAACTTCTGTAGTTCAAATGGGAGGTCTTGGAACTGATAATGCATGTCAGCTTCTGAAGTCCTGAAAACTGCTGGCACGTCTTTCTGGTGGAAATAAGGAAGAAGTAGTCCTTCAGATCTAAGAATGAGGGACACCTACCAGAGGACAACATCTGTGCCTTCGACTAAATTAAATTCATGTTGAAGAACATCGTCCAGAAAAATCTCCCTATCTTTAACAGGTCTTTTTGGGGGTGATGAATCCTGATATTTTTAAGATAAAAACAAATATAAAAAAACAAGTCACCTGTCCTGTGCAATTACCTTGATTACTGCATCCTCCTCCGACAAGTCCTTGACCAAAAGTGAGGTACTCTTCAATCATTCAAGATTAGAGAAAATGAACCGTTTTTTATGATGATAAAATGCACGTCCATCAACCAATGCCATTTTTTCAGTGATACTCAAGGATCCACGACTCCTTGACAGACCATGCAGTATGCTAATGGCTGGACTTCCTGTTAAAGAATCTATAGTTTATAGGGGCGGAGATCCAAAATACTAAACACTATCAAAAGGACATTTAATGCATGTTAAAATAACTGTGTAGGAGCCATCTGTGCTCATATCCGAGTTTGAAATTTTTAAACAGTGAAATCTGTTCTTGAGGTATAGAAGGTATCTGTGAAACTGAGCCAAAATTCAACAGTTCCCAATCAGGAGGTCACAATAATACATATGAAAAATATAAGTCAGCGTGAAACTTTTTTGTATACATCTGCAAAGTTCATCTGAAGTAGTAACCACATGTGCATGAACAATATGCAGATTATTAAGAAAACAGATTGGAGCTCATGGATTTCTTGCGGAAAACCACCTGGCTAATGGTATCTGAGATTTTAACTTTAGGAGGCCTCTCATGTGTACTGTACCTATATATTCCACACCTGTGAGGAGTCGGACTAAAACTCTGTAGAACCTTAAAATATCTGCAAATAGTTCTGAAATAAAAAAATACGTTGCTTGAATCCCAGCCACTTGTATTACTCTGGGCCGATAATTGACTGAGAAAGAGTTTTATGACGGAACAACGCAGTGAAATACTTTGCATGCATTTTGTAGCCTGCGTTTTTTTAGAACGCATATGCTTTTACAACGCATGCCATTACCATGCAATGTTTATATATAAAGAAAACAATACATTTGTGGGAGGAGACCCCCACACCCTACAACTTACCTTAAATGCGTGGTAAAGGCATGCATTGTAAAGGCATCTACGTGGTAAAAACATGTGTGGTAAAAAATGCATGGTAAAGGCACAACATGGTAAAAACGTCATTGTGAGAGGCCGGCTTGTTCTATGATGCACCTTTATGTAAGTGGGCACCCTGCACCAATCCAGACAACTCTTATGGTGATTTTACTGGTCTTAGACAACCTTAGAAAGCTCTCTAAGTGATAGCTGTGGAGAGCAGCCTTCAGGTTTAGTTCAGAAGTAGTATAAAGCTGCTTGTTTTACCAGAATATAATCTTAATGGTATAGATTAAGAGAAAAAGAACTACACCGTGTAAATATAAAAATATGTATTTATTATGAGACATTCACTAACACATACAGATATCTCCTAGCGGAGATATACACAATGCACACAAAACGTTTTCAATAAAAACAGGTAAGTAGCACAGAATACACAGTGGTCAAAAGGCGGGACCAAACAATATACTAAAATAGTGGTATGCGAACCACGATTTGAGTCTAGACTCTACCCAGAGGATGTAGAAGTGTCAGGGACCCAAGGAACCACCCAAGGTGAGTATCTAGGAGCCCCACGGAGGTCATGTGCAGTGTGGGACCATGACCTCTTTCTCCGTACAAATCACCGTGTTAGTCGGGGTTGCAATTTTAAAGAAGAAGGACCATTTCCAGTGGACCCTGAAGAAACCCCATGGAAGATAAGAGGTTGAAGTGCCACCCCACCTGTGGATACCCTAGGAACCGGATACCTACACCAGGGAAGTCGGGTGAATAGGTGTGAAGTGGCATCGGAAACCGTCATCCAACTCAATGGTAGACTTCAGGAAGATGCCGCTGTTGGAGAAGGTGAAAGTGTCCGGTGGAGCCCAAAGGTGGATTCAAGGTGAGGAGTACCTGCAAGCAGGAGGGACGGAGTCTAGGTCACTCAGTAGTGACCAGGGGGCACGGAAGACGAGTGCCCACCAATGTCAGTTGTTGCAGGGAAGATGACAGTGACCTTGGAGCTGCAGCTGTGAGACCAGGCGACTCTGTGGAAGACAGGAGCCATTCATGAGCTGTGCCATCTTGTATGTCGAGAGTTGGACGGTTGGTGTCCGTCAGCAGCACCAACAAGCCTTGGCAACTGCAAACAACGTAGAAGGCTAAGAAGGTGCAGTGTTGGGACCAGCAAAGTTCAGGTGACTCACAACAAACAGGGGGGTCATTGCAGGCCCTGAAAAATCAGGGAAGCCCACAGAAATCAAAGGGGGGCCTCAACAGGACCCACAGGCCGGAGGCACTGGAGTCGCAAGAGGACCTTGAGCAGCTCACTAAAGATGCAGGCCCATTGTGCAAGTGATGCAGTGAGGACGAAAATCATGGTCACAGGAGGTTTGAGGTGGGGGATACTTGGAGCCCGAAGATCCTGATGGAAGGAAGCCAACAAGCCTTTACAACTGAAGAAACACCACCTATGTTGCTGAGCCTTTCGGAGTCCGTGGATCAGCAGACTGGTCAGCTTAGTTGTGGTGCCTGCAGATGCAGGGAAGTGACTCCTTAACTTCAATGTAGATTCCTTCATGGTTCTCGGATGCCCACAGGCCTTGGAAGGTTCCTGTATGGAGCACAGACATGGTTGTTGCAGCAGATGAGCAGGGCGACGAGATCAGGATTGGCAGGAGTCTTCCCGGTTGCAGCCTTGACACCCAGAGCAAATTCCAGCAAAGTCCAGAGCGCCCAGATGGTCGAAGTTGAAGTGGTGTCTTGAAATTAATCCTGTCCCATTACGAATCTAGGGACCCAACCTCAGGTAAGCCCTTAAGTACCCTAAGGAAAGGGTCGGGCAGATTCATGGTTCCGTCCCAGGGGAGGAGTCAGACAGTGGGGAGGATACTCCCATGTCTTTTCTCCATTTTCGTACCAGAGCGGGAGCCAAAGGCTCTCTGAGCTTGTTTGAACTGAACTATGCAAGGAGGGCACCAAATGTGGCTTTCAAGCATACTGAGTGGTGCTGGCAAGAGCTCCCACCCGGCCCCAATATACTAAACCCTGTCTGGGAGTTAGTCACACCTCCCTGTGACAGGATACCTATTGTTCTGCCTTACCCAGCTCGAGCTTGGCTCAGCAGCAGGAGGGCAGAATCGTGTCTTTGGTCGGCAGCAGCCATGTTGTGCTGTCCAGGTCTAGAAGACTGGTCCCGGGAGCATTGAGGGCCTCCCAGAGGAGCTTTGCAGTGCAAGGATACCAAACATGATAGGGTTTGTTACATCCAGTTTCGAGATGGTCATCGTGTAATGACACGGTGCCCCTCTATATGTTATATGGCTGTCTGACTTACAACCTGGGAGAATGGACTCCGAATGCTGTAGGGGTGTCCTGCTCATGCAGGGGCACCCTCACACTTAGATCCGAGCACCCTGTCTTCAAGATTGAAAAGGCCTGCTTGAGGGGTGACTTATCGGTTTTAAGTGCAGTGACCATCGATATAGGGAAACCTATATTTTTCATAAGTAGTGCTAGCACCAGCTTACACAGGCTGCAATGGCAGGCGTGTATTTACAGTTTGAGTGGTCCCTCAAGGGTGGCATAATACATGCTTCATCCCATGGGGAACCCCTGGTGTACCTATGCCCTGGTTACCTTAGTACCATATGCTAGGGACTGATAAGGGTACACCGGTGCCCAATCTGGGATGTACCTAAGTACTTGTTATACCAGTTTTGGTGATAAAGTAGAGAGGCTGTGGTCCTGATTAGCAGGATCTCAGTCAGACTAGTCAGAAACAGTATAGCACCAAGCAAAAAGTGGTGGTAACCATAAAAGCAGATCCTACTTTCCTACTCCCCCAAACGTAAGGAGATGAGACTAACCTTGCCCAGTTGAGTCTTAATTTTCTAAGTGGAAATATCTGGAGAGTCCATCTGCATTGACACGGTTACTCCCAGCTCCCAGCGCCAGGACATCTCCAGGTAACAGTGCGCTTTATAAATGTGAAAAATAAATAAATAAATATGTTCCACTCTATAGTCCATCCCCTGTAGGGAAATGGACCACTTAAAAAAAAATAGTTTTTCACCCTTCATCTGTTTAAGCCATAAGAGGGGCTTGTGGCCTGTCTCAACAATGAAGTGAGTGTCAAAAAGGTATGGCCTCAGCTTCTTCAGGGCCCAGACCACAGCAAAGGCTTCCCTCTCAATGGCTGGCCAACGTTTCTCCCTTGGGGTCAACCTTCTGCTGTTAAAACTAGTGGTTGATCCTGGCCCTCTGCATTATGCGGTGATAACACAGCCCCTACCCCTATCTCAGATGCATCTGTCTGGACAATGAAAGTTTTGGAGTAGTCAGGACTTTGCAAGATGGGAGCAGTGCACATGGCCAGCTTCAGGTCATCAAATGCCTTTTGACAGCTGACTGTCCACAGGACGCTAGGGGCATTGTCGACATCTTTAGGTTAGCATGAGCCCTGAAGCCATGATGCTCCTTTTGCACCCGGTACTACATGCCTTTATTTTTGTAAGGTTCTGTTTATGCCTTTCACATGAGAACTCTCTGCTGTGCTCGTTCTCTGCCGATTACTGGAGTTTAGTCAAAATATTGGGAGCAGTCGATAAACACTGCCTCTTGTTATTCTGTTCTGGTCAGGCCCTAGTACCTAAGCAAAACATGCCAATGCAGCTAGTTTTGCTGGACTCTCGTACTTTGATATTATGGGGATGCATGCTTAGGTAACACACACTTGGAGAGGGACCTTTCCAGGGAGAAGAGCAGCATACACCTGTGATGTAGAAATACGATCTATGGACTGAGGAATGGGGTCTGCTGACAAAACCCAGAGATCTTCTATTATATAATAATACTTCTTTTTGCCAAGGGGAGTGAGCATAGGCACTGTAGTCCTTTCTCAATAGTCTTTGTATAATGACGTCTCCCTTTATGATATATGGGCTTACTGCAATGCTAAAATTATTGGTGTTAAACATCTTTATGTTTGTTGTGGCACATATACTGCATTTTAGAGCATGTTAGTTAAACTAAATACTTTAAACTATCTTCGTGTCTCTGTCAGATCTTATTGTGGACAAGTATGAGAATGTGAGCGAAAAAGTGTGTCTTGTTACCGCAATTCCTGAGAGATCTGTGAATGTTGTATTCTGGGGTGTCTAATCATTTGTTTCTCCATTTGTGAGTAGGAGAGCGAGTGAGACATTATAGCTAGTCGGTCCTGGGCTCGTGGGCACTAAGGGGGTAGGAAGGCACAGCCCCTCTGCACCGAGGTCCCATAATCCTGCTCATAGTTCTTTGTATGTACAGAATCCCTGCAACAGATTTTCTTGGGCATTTTCTTTGATGTAAGATCATTCAGGGGAGTCACAATAGACCCATATCCCTTTAAAAATCTTCTATAGTACCCAGTCAGGCCCAAGAAAGCTCTGGCCTGAGTCTGGGCAGTGGGAGTAATCCAGTCCACAATGATCTGAATTGTGCTCTCCAGTGGTGAACCTGGCCTCCACCTACTAGGTGGCCCAAGTACACAGCCTTGCTCTGCCCTATCTTGATAGTGAGGCCTGCCTTTTGCAGGGCCTCCAGAACATTTCTGAGGTGGTCCAGGTGATCTTCCCAGGCACTGCTAAAGACAGCTATATTTCATCATTTAGTCTTTATTCGATTAAAAATCATAAAAGACACAGCATCACAAATATATAAGCCACATCAATAAATTAAGTAAAAAAGCATTAAATACACCAAGACTAAGATAATAACAGTGAATCAATAATAACAATATGATCTCATAACCCAGTAATAGCTTTTACATTTGCAGATGATTCAGATGATTCCTCCGTATGGCCCAGCACATGGACCAGAACTTCGCCATAGCAACCACAATCACCTCCTTAGTATCACACTTAAAAATACGCAGGGCTGTTTACGCTGAGCTTATGCCAAACTGTTTACACAGAGGCTTGATCCATTTCATACGGGGGGCTCTATATGCTGGGCATACAAATAACACATGTGGAATAGTTTCAGATAACCCAGGGCAACAATGACAGGAGGGATCCGCATTTGAAGCCTGATTGTTTCCCCATTTTTTAGTAAAAGATTTTAGGGGCAAACATCCAACTCTAAATTGATAGTACAACTTCCTGTCAATGGTTCCAATGATAATGTCCCAGTAAGGTTCCAATAAATAATCGACCTTATGGACCATAAAGAGATCAGATAATGAATCCCTGGAAGTCTGGGCAAGGGACCTAAATTGGAGCATCTCAACATACAATCTCTTAAGTTCACTCTTCGACGGAAAGGGAGTTCCTTCTGGATCTGACCAAAGATGGCCTAAGTTCAAAGCCGTAAGGACTACTCTAATGTTATGTAACCAAGAAATTTGACGGGACTTGTCCACCCCTATGAGATATTTAAGGGCCAAAGCGTAGGGAGCTAACTCTGGGGTGGTCCACAAGCGTCTCCAGTATGCCAATGGTCTAAACCCTGCTATCTCTTCGAAGGACACACACCCCAAATCCTGCAACAATGGTTTTAAAGGTGTGGATTGGGGTAAACCAGTGAGAGATCGCAAAAACTTGTTTTGGGCCAGTACCAGAGAACGCAAGTTTTCAAAACCCCAGAGTTCCGCACCATATTGACGCTCTAACCTTCCCATGATACAGCTTCATAACTGGAGCTATAGGTTTTGTTAGGGAGGATCTATGTTCTTTTAAAAGAGCTCCCGCCAGTTGATTATGTTTGATTATTGAGAGATCCAACTGATGGTTCCAATTTAGTCTCCGCCCCAGAGTCACCCCTAGGTATGCGAAAAAATCAGTTTGCTCAATAGGGGCAATATTCATTCTAAGTGTAGTTCTGATTTTTTTCTTCTTATGAAGAACCATAAATTTTGTCTTCCCGACATTAACCTCCAACTCATTATCACTACAAAAGAGTTGGAAGCGATCCAGAGCACGTTGAAGGCCGGGTTTAGTTTTAGACAATAAAAGGGTATCATCTGCAAACATTAAAATCGGGATTCTTAATCCATCAAGTGTGGGGGCATCAGTAGGAAAATCAGTAAAATAGGGAACGACATTGTTAATAAAAAGGGAGAATAAAGTGGGTGCTAGGACGCACCCCTGGCGCACACCTTTGGCGACTTTAAAGCTATTAGTGGTCTCCCCTTGCCCTCCCCATCTCACACAAGCAGAGTTATTTCCATGGAGCCTTACAATAAATGATAAAATCCCTAGTGGCATCCCAGCCCTTTCCAGAGATTCCCAGAGCTTGTTACGTGGAACTAGGTCGAAGGCGGATTTAAGATCCACAAAAGCTGCATATAGGACACCACCGCCCAGCACTACTGTGTTCCAGTACAGCATCATAAATCTAAGACAGCTATATCATCTAGATATGCTGCACTATAGGCTTCCAGACCTGTTAAGTCTTTGTTCACCAGCCTCTGAAATGTGGCAGGTGCATTCTTCAGACCAAAGGGCACCACAATAAATTGATAATGCCCACTAGGGGTTGGGAATGCTGTTTTTTGCTTGGCATCCTCAGCTAGTCTGATTTGCCAGTAGCCAGCTGTCAGGTCAAATGTACTCAGATACTTGGCTGAGGCCAAAGTATCTATGAGTTCACAAAACCTAATCTCTCTTTTTCCACCCTTGCTGCGATGTTTTGGCACAAGGACCACTGGACTAGCCCAAAGGCTAGCTGAAGGCTCAATGACCCCCAATTCTAGCATCCTTTGGACCTCTGTCCTGATGCAATCCCTGACATGATCAGGCTGTCTGTAGGTGTTACTCTTTACAGGCAGACTGTCACCTGTGTCCACTTTTTGGGTACACCAGGTGGTTTGACTGGGTGTCTGGGAGAACATATGTCTGTACTGATTGAGGACTTGCCTGCAATCAGCTTGCTGCTGGTCAGTGAGGCTGCCTACCAAGGCTACTCCATCTACTGACCCTTCATCAGGGTTCTGAGAGAGGGTCACTCTCTTCCTCCTGTCCCTCATCAGTTGCCATGAGCAAGCCAATGTCCGCCCTGTCCACAAAAGGTTTCAGGTGGTTCACATTAAGTACCTATGGGGACTTCTTGGAGTGCCTAGGTCCACCAAGTAGGTGACCTCACCCTTTTGCTCAAGTATAGTGTGGGGGTGGTGGACATCCGGAGGAACATGGCGGCGGGCTGACGCCGGCTGCAGGAGCGCTGTCCCGGACCGCGTGAGGCATAATGATGCGGTGAGAGTACGGAGCTTTCCGCATTAAAAAATTAAGCAGAACTATGTGCTTACTTTGGTTTCTTTTTTCCTTTCTCCGGAAAACTTCCGCGACGCTTCTGGCTTTTCCCTCGCTGTTTCGCCGCTGAGCTTGGAGCCTGGAGACCGGAGACCGGAGATCAGAGGATCAAGGAGGAGTTGTCAATGGGCGTTGAGACCCGGCCGTCGCCAGCGAGAGAGGACTGGCCTGGAGCAAGCCTGGGAGCCGGTGTCTGTAGTAGGCGAGGGGCAAGGCTCTGGGGTAGAGCTCGCGCAGCTGTGAGAAGGTTTGATTTTCGGTTTCGGTGCGGCGCTGTGGGCTGTTTCAAACCCGGTGCTGGATTGGAGCCGGGATCGCTGACAACAGAATCAAGGTTGGTGTGGAGGGGGGAGGAGATAGCCGTCTTCGGAGAGGGGAGGGGAGACTGCCGAGGAGGTAACATTTTTGTGTCTGATGTGCCTAATAGGCCCAGGAGGAGGGCTGGAGGGGTGAGAGTGAGAAATCAGGGAGGTAGAGGAATGGACTTGTTGACAGTCCAGCCCCAATTGATCTCCCCCAAAGAGCAAGTCGTGGAGCATACATCATACCTGGGAGGGACAGCGGATGAGGTTGGGGAAGGAGCCTGCATAGGCAATACACAGAAGCAGCCACCTCTCCCCCGAGTAGCTCCATTGGAAGCAAGAAATAGATACTCACTTCGTTCTCAACCTGAGAAGGACTTGTTAAACCCCCACTCGGGGGGACCTATCCTTATCCCTATTATTCCTCATCAGAAAAAGAGTCAAAAGAGTGAAAAGAGCAAGGCTGGTGAGGTAAAGAGATCGAAAGTCCGTCCAAATACAGTTAAGCCCACACCGTCGCTTAAATCGTATTTCAGGATAATGGAAAAAATGACGACTTTGAAGACCCCTGTAAACACCAAACCCAATACCAATCCCAACACTGCTACCTGCAGAAGTAAGATGGCTAAGACAGGCAACCAGACTCTCCCTCCCATAACTCAGCCCCTAACTCAGCCCCCGGGTATTCAGGTCACCAACCAAAATAGATATTCCCCACTGCTTTCGGACCCAGAGACAGACCTCGGTGCAACAGAAATAGTGTCTCCGTCCGCAGTAGTAGAGGATTCAAGTTTATTGCTGGGGGCCAGCCTAGCCCCGGATATCCCATCATCATCCATCCAAGAGACCCATGGTGCGGAAGAAGGAACCAGTCAATCCCAGCTCGAGCTGCTCCTTCAGTCCTTACGGGAAGATCTTCTCTCAAAACTATTGCCCAGATTTGAAATCTCGGAGGCTAATCAGAGAGAGATCAATGAGAAATGTTCTAACTTGGAGAGTAAATTAGATGATATTTGCTCTCGTACAGAGGCCTTGGAGGGGGAGGTGGCTGTTCTTACCCAAGCTTCCCAGGATCAAAAAAGAGACATATCGGAGTTGAGAGCTCAGAACAGGTCTCTACAGATGGATATGGAAAGATTGGAGATTCATGCCAGGCGGAACAACTTAAGATTCCTAAAAATCCCTGCGGGGGCGGAAAACGGCGATGTAAAGTCTCTAATATGTAGACTATTGAGAGAGGGAGTATTGAAAGATATGCCTCAGTTAGATATTGAGAAAGAAATACAGCGAGCACATAGAGACCCGTTTAGACAGCACCCAGATAGGAAAGCGCCTAGAAGGATATTGGTGAACTTTCAGACTTATGCAGTGAAGGAGCTGATATTGACTAGGGCACTTACAGATACTTCCTTGCAGATAGAGTCCACCAAGTACCTTATACGCTCCGATGTAGGTAGAGTCACATCACAGAGACAGTGGGAACTGGGATCACGAATGGCCGATATAAGAAGTTTAGGAGGACAGGTAGCAATGAAATTTCCAGCGGCACTGAGGGTGGTTTGGAGGAATAAAACGTATAACTTCACTTCACCTCAGGAGGTAGATATTTTTTTGGCTGGTATGAAGAAGTCCCAGTGATAGCCTCTTTTTGGATGAATGTTGTAATGAATGGTGTGACTTCATTTGGGAATTTGGGAAGAGAAAGGTAGGAAGGAGGAGAAGGGAAAGGAGAAAAAAAAATAAAAAAAATAAAAAATATATATATAATAAATAAATAAATAAATAAATAAAAAAGAGCACATATACACGTGGGGGTTACAGAAAGCTGACGGAAAGCCTAATTATTGTTTAGTTATCTATCTCCCACTCTCACTTAGAATGGGTAGAGGTAGAGCACGCGTATGGGACTTGGGCTCCTAAACGGCGATATGTTCGCCAAGGTTCACAAGGGAGGGTTCCTCAAGGGTGGGGGGAGGGGACAAGGGGGGGGGGGTGGGAAAAAATAAAAAACATTCCTCATATAACCTCGTCCTACGGGAATAACTCCTCGGTAGTAAAAAGTTATGGGCCGTATATGACCCTTTTACCCAAGAATCTTATCCGAAATGACGGATTTGGCTAGAAAAATATTAAAAATAGTAAATTTGAATGTAAATGGATTAAGGGAAAGGAGGAAACTATTTAGGATCTGTGAATTTTTAAATAAATCAAAGGCAGACATATGCCTTCTAGAAGAAACCCATCTGGACCAACAGGAATGTAGGATAGCATTTACGGGACAAAGATGGATACAGGAACTTCTTTGTTCCAACCAGAGCGGAAATACTAGGGGAGTGGCAATTTTAGTACGAGCAAATAGTGGGATTAGGGTGGAGAAGTCTGAAACTGATTGCTCAGGTAGATGGCTGACCGCATCCTTTGCAGTAGATAGGTCACGATTCACCTGCGCAGTATATTACGGTCCCAATTCTGATTCTCCAGGGGCTCTATCTAGCTTAAAAATGAGTCTTTTAAATTACGAAACACCTGTTATCTTAGGAGGGGATTTTAACCTAATCCTCAATGAGGATCTGGATCGTACCTCAAGAGTTAAATTCACCCCCCCACGTAAAACACAAACAGAGCTTAAAAATATTATGAAGGATTTGAATTTACATGACATTTGGAGGGTCAGAAATGGCAGCAGTAGGGAGTACTTGTTCTATAGTCATAGATATAGACATCACTCTAGAATAGATTTTTTTTTGTTAGATCAAACATTAATATCGGGGGTCGTCACCGCATCCTATATTCCTGCCATACTTTCAGACCATTCCATGGTTGAGCTAAAGGTTAAGCTTGGACAGGAAGACCAAGTGAGGAGGTGGACCTTAGACAGGTCAATACTTTTAAAAGAGGAAATGAGAATAGAGTTGGTGGCCGAAGTCGCTGAATTTTTTAAGGCAAATAGTGGTACTGCAACAGATCAATTGGTCTGGGAAACCTTTAAGGCGTGGTTGAGAGGGTATTTAACCTCCTTTATGATTAGGAGAAATAAGCTACGAAGAAGAGAGGAAGAAGATCACCTTACAAAAAATTAAACTAAAAGAACAACAGCTGCAGAAGGCTTCACTAGACCTTCAGCCTAATATAGCCACTATACAGAACGAATTTGATGCTCTGAAAGCCGAATATCAGGCTAGGATAGACAAAATAGTTAAAGACAGATGGGACGCTAGTAACTTACAAAACTTTTCGTATGGGGAGAAATGTGGCCGATTACTCGCCTGGAAGGCTAGATCAGACCGCGCTAGGAATATGATTAAGGGATTAACCATAGGTGACACTGGGGCCATCTCCCATGACAATGATATAATCTCCGGGGAGGCAAAACGGTTTATGCAGGACCTATATACTGAAGAGAGCGGCTCCCCAGTACACGATGCAGAGCATTGGTTGAATCAGCTCGAACTACCACAACTATCAGAGGCTGACAGAAGATTTCTGAGCTCTGAAATACAAGAGGGCGAAGTTTGTACTCAGATTAAAAAAATGAAAAAAGGGAAAGCAGCGGGTCCGGATGGACTCCCTGTAGAGATTTACCATCTGGGATTGGATAAGGTTGCCCCGATCCTCACTACACTGTTTAATAAGATACTGATATCGGGTGAGGCAATTCCACAAACCTGGTCAGAGGCAACAGTTACGCTGATCTTAAAACCCGATAAGGACCCTGCAAGGGTTGAGTCATATAGGCCAATCTCACTACTGAACGTAGACTACAAGATTTTTGCAGGGGTCCTGGCGGCTAGAATGGCTAAAGTTATAAAATCTATAGTACATGGAGACCAGAGAGGTTTTATCCCCGGTAGGCAGCTAAATGAACTAACATTCCAGGCTATCGCTGCTATAGATGTAGCTACAGATAAAAAATCTCCTCTGACTATTGTGGCAATCGATGCTGCCAAGGCCTTTGACCAAGTGAATTGGTCATACTTATGGTTGGCTCTGTCCAGGTTTGGAATCCCGGAAAATTATGTAACAGCAGTCAGATCGCTTTATCTTTCTCCTAGGGCAAAAACTCTGATAAATGGGTCACTTACGGATTGGGTCTATATTTTACGTGGAACAAGACAGGGGTGCCCCCTCTCTCCCCTGTTGTTCAATCTCTACATCGAGCCTTTTGCTTGTCAGCTGAGAGACGACCAGGCAATTAAACCTTTCAATATATCAGACTTTACGTTAAAATTGGCCTTATATGCTGATGATCTTTTATTGTTCACATCTAATCCGGCAGAAGCCATTCCTAGGCTATTCGCTCAGGCAGAGTCTTTTGGGAAGATCTCGGGATATAAGATCAATAGGGAAAAGACCGAGATCATGCAATGGAATCAGGTGGTGGCAGCTCCTGATGTAAAACTCCGCATGAGATATCTTGGTATTCATTTAGCTCAAGATATTATGGAGATATCGAAAGTAAATCTGAGTAGAGTCCATAAGGAGGTGTGTAACCTTCTATCACGGTGGTCAGGCCTCCAGCTGAACATATTTGGGAGAGTAAATTTAATTAAAATGATCATACTACCCAAAATCACTTTCCTATTCAATTCCATTCCACTAATGTTTAACTCATCAGATCTAGCCAAACTTCAGGGGAAAATAGGCTCCTTTATTTGGAATACGAAGACCTCAAGAATTTCTTGGAAGAAAATGAGGAGAACCCTGAAAATGGGTGGGTTAGCTTTACCAGATTTACTTATATATTGCCACTCCTTTCATTTTAAAAACTTCAGACTCCTGGCTGATAAGATAGATGCCTCCTCTTTTGGCCTTCTGTTTCGGGCACTTCTCCACGGTATCCCACAGGGACAGGAATATTTTCTGTTTAAATTTGGAGATTCAAAATACTACAAGAGGGTGAGACTAAAAAATCTAAATACGGCTTTAAAAAATTGGATGTTCATTAGGAAAAGATTGGGCATCCCCTATTATGCCCCTAATGCCCCGATATGGGACTCACCAGGGACTCCGGACTGTCTTAAAGACACCCTTTCATCCCCACTTAAAACAGCAGGATTAGCATTCTGGAGGGATCTACAGAGAGATTCGGAGCTCCTGGATTGGAATTCCCTGTCGAGTCTGACCGGGGGAACACTCACCAGATTTAAATATTATCAGCTTTCGGGGTGGTGGGCTACCATTCCATGGAATATTAACATCCCAAACCCAAAGTTTGATCTGGTTAATAAAAAGGGTAGATGGCCAAAAGAACTTCCTTACTGGTATTGGGCCTTGATAGAGGTGGAGGATGTAACTGAGCCTGAACTCCAAAAGCTGTGGGGTAATGTTATTGGTACAGGCGTAAATCTGCGAGATTTGTGGGTGGACTCTTTTGCAATGCTTTATACAGTGGTTAAGCCTGCCCCCTTAAAAAGAAATCACCTTTTTACAGTGTATAGAGTATACATCTCACCTAAAAAATTAGTCAAAATAACTAGTTTAGATTACTATTGCCCGAGATGTAAACTGTTAGCCGCAGACGATTTGCATATGTTTGTAGAGTGCCCAATGTTAACAAACTACTGGCAGTACAAGGGTTCTTGGCTGAGGTTCTAGGCAGACAATTAGAAGTGACTACTAGGATGATCATGTTTGGAGTAACATCGTACGCTGAACAGAATGATCTGGCTTCTAAATTTATCTTTTATGTTATCATCCTAGCACGACGAGAAATATGTAAAGCATGGAAGAGTGAAAATGCCCCAAACTTTGCAGACTGTCTGAAGTACCTTATATATATAAGTGAATTTGATATGGCATGTGATAGTACCAGCCAAGATAAGATCTGGGCGGCCCTTGTGGCATGGCGGAACAGATGAGCATATTCCAATGATTTTCACCTGGGCACTGTTGGTTCTTTGCCTTCAAAACATTGGGTCAAATGGCCTGAATGGAATGGAGTGGAATAAGAAAACAGTTGCTACTAGAGGGGTATTTCCTTCCCATCTCTCCTCAGACCCTTAAACATCGAGATTGGAATAACGCGGGAAGAGGAGAGGTGGTGGGTTTCCCCATTTGGAATGCCCACCTTGGTATATGAGGAATATGTAAAAAAAAAAAAAAAAAAAAAAAAGTATAGTGTGGGGTCCCCTCCACTTGTCTTAGAGAGCTGCTGTGGCCACAGGCTCCAACACCAACACTTTCTGGCCTGGCTGGTAACCAGTCAATACAGCCTTTTGGTCATGCCAAGCTTTATGAAGTTCTTGGCAGGCCTCCAGGTTTTGCTGGCCTTCTTCATGTACTCAGCCATGTGAGAACACAGGCCAACGACATAGTCCACAATATCCTGTTTAGTAGGTTTGAGAGGTTGCTCCCAACCTTCCTTTGCTAGACACAATGGACCCCTAACTGGATGTCCAACAGAAGCTCAAATGGGCTGTAGTCAAAACCCTTCTGAGGAACCTCTCTGTAGGCAAAGAGAAGGCAGGGTAGTAAGACATCCCATTTTTGCCTAAGCTTTTCTGGGATTCTCATGATCATTCCCTTGAGGGTCTTGTTGAACCTCTCAACAAGCCCATTGCACTGTGGATGGTAGGATGTGGTGAACTTGTAGTTCACTCCACACTCTTTCCACATGGCAGTGTTATAACTAAACATGAGGTGTGTACCTCTGTCTGTTAAAATCTCCTTAGGGAAGCCCACTCTGGAAAAGATTCCCAGGAGGGCCCTGGCCAATACAGGAGCTGTAGTGGTTCTAATGCGAATTGGTTCTGGGTACCTAGTGGCATGGTCCACCGCCACTAGTATGTAACTGTGCCCAGATGCAGTTGGAGGTTTCAAGGGACCAACAATGGCAATCCCTACCCTCTCAAAGGGGACCCCAACTACTGGAAGTGGAATGAAGGGAGACTTTGTGGTGCCACCTTACTTACCACTGGCTTGGCAAGTGGCACAGGTGCGATAAAACTCCTTGGTGTCTTCAGACATTTGGGGCCAGTGTAAGTGAGGGACAAGCCTGTCCCAAGTCTTGCTTTGCTCTAAGTGTCCTGCAAGAGGAATATCGTGTGCCAGGGAGAGTAGGAAACCTCTGAACCTCTGGGGTATCACCGACCTCCTGGTGGCACCAGACTTGGGGTCTACCTTCAGAATGTAGAAGTCCATCCTCCCAATAGAGGATATTCCCTGCTTCCTCAGCAGCAGTTTGCTGTCTAAGGGGTTCAAGAGAGGGGCAGGTCTGCTGCTCCAAACTCAAGGCTGCCCTAGAAGGGCCCCCTGTCCCCAAGAACTCCGCCTTGTCAGGCCCAAGTTCCTCTGGGACAGTTCCTTCACACAGGCTGAGATCATCTCCATCAGGAGGCTGATCTTCACTTGGGAGGTTGTGAGGTGGGCAATTCCACACCCTTCCTGCTACTTCTCCTGGGAAGCACTTGGTCCATTTTTCCAGGATCCAGTGCTTTGTCAGTGCTGAGCTGTTTAGCCTGAGCCCTGGTAACAGCAAATACACTGGCAGGTATGTCCATCATCTCTACATGAGTCCTGAACTCCACTTCAGCCCAAGCTGAAGTTTGTAGATCATTGCCCAACAATCTACAGGTAGGTATCAAATGGGAAACAAGACATACATGGCCCATATCATTTTGAACATCTCTTGGACTCGAGGGAGTTCATGATGCCTGAATAAATGATTACGTTGGCCTTTATCGCTGGACTATATTCCTGGACATGCGACTCCTGTAAATGTATAGTCCAGGTCCATAAGGAAGACGTGACCCATTCAATTATTGAAGGAAGACAATAAACATAGGTATTTGCCTTTTTTGGATGACGCTGTACACCATCCTAAAAACTTATTATGACTTAATAGTCTTGCCCTGATGAAGCCCTGCTTAGGGTGAAACGCATTGGCTGCACAAGTATTGGATTAAGAATATTAAAGAAGAATACAGATATATGATTGAAGTCTCAAGAACCTCTTTCTTATTTATGATTAATTATTCTTGTTGCCTCTGTTTTTGTCATTGCAGGTCTGGAGATACCACAACCTTCTTAGGTCCAGTTACCCCCTCCCCAGCTGAGGTTCTCAATTGCCAAGGTCAGTCCTGACATTGCTAGCATTGGTGACTTGATACATTTGTCCAAGTATAATCTGATCAGGAGACACAAGTTTCTCTGTCACCATTGTGACACTGGCCTCTGTGTCCCTGTAAGTCATTGCTTCTTTTCTTGCCCAAGGTAGTGGGAGTGAACAGTAGGGTGGCAAGATCTATGCCACCATCACAGACTAAAACAGCCTGAGCTGGATTAAGTCAGAACCTACTTCAGAAACCAAGGTTAACCCCACTAATCCATTGTTTTCTGTACTACCACTTGTGCTTGTGCTAGGGAGAGCAGGTGCCTTAGAGGCAGTGGTAGTAGTAGTATAAGTCTCCTTGGCCTTTGGACAATCAGAATCCCTTGCCCAATGGGTCTTCACCTTGCAAAGGTAACACCAAGGTTTCTTTTGCCTTTCTTGGTAGTTTGGGACCCTCAGATGCAGGTTTTTGGGGCCCTTGTGAACACTCTTCCTTGTCTTTAGCCTTTTTCCCACCCTCATCCTGAGATTTAGAAGAATCTTGCTTCTTCTGGTCACCTCCATTACCATGTTTTTTCTGCTTAACCCTGGTGTGAAGTCATTTGTTTGCCTCTTTCCCAATTCACGGGGAGAGGTCATATCAGAGTCCAGCAGGTACTGATGCAAAAGCTGGTTCTGACAATTATTAAGGATATATACCCACCTAATCAAATTGTACAGTCCTTCGTAGTCCCGTGCCTTGCTTCCATGAAGCCAGCCTTCCAGAGCCTTAATAGCACTGTCTACACAATCTACCCAGTCCTGGGTGTGTGCCTTCTGGGTGCCTCTGAACTGAATCCTATACTGTTCAATGGTTAAGCCAAACAATGAGAGCACTCTTGAGTACTGGATAATTGTCAGCATCCTCTTCTCTAACAGTGAGGAGCTTATCTTTGCCTTTGTTAGCAAAGGAGAGCCACAGGATAGCTGCCCACTGCTCTTGAGGTACCTTCTGAACTTTACAGGCCCTCTCCAAAGCAGTGATCCATTTATCAATATCATCCCCCTCCTGGTAAGAACGGGCTATCCTGCTCAGGTTCCAATTGTCAAGAGGCATTTCTCTGATTCTAGGGACACTGATGCTTCCACCATGGGACTCTAGTCCCAATTTCTTCCTAGTTTATGGACTTCTAGGGACTCTTTGTCAATGGCCAACTGATCTTTCCCGAGCCTAAGCCTTGCTTTCTCAACTTCAAGTACTTGGAACTCCCTGTCCAAAGAGCTGTCCCTCTTACTAGATGTGGAGGTCCCTATGAAATGTCCTAAATCATTGGATTCTCTAGAGGAGGATCTAGACCTCCTTGGTCTACTCTGGACCCTCCCAGGAAGAACTAAGGGAGACCCACTCCTGGAGGCACCCTCTGTGCTATCTGCACTATCCTCTGGGGGATCTGAGTTCTCCAGGTAAGAGTCAGGTGACTCCTCCTAGTCAGAGTTAGAATCTAGGTCAAAGAGGTGGTTCCCTCTTCTGTCCCCTGCCTACAAACTAGGTCCTGTGATTCTGACCCACTAGCTTTCTGTAGGTCATCCTACAGTAACTCCTCTAGGAGACATTGAATATTAGGGCCTTTCCCTGACTTGAGCTTCCTAGAGGAACACAGGGCCCTCAGTTACTGGAACTCTTAGCGACTGTATCTAGAAGGCAGAGACCAACTGGCTTCTCCTGTAGAAGACATACTAGGTGTAGTGAGGTGTTGCATCTACCTAACCTAGTGGGAACTAAACTCTCTGAGGTTGGAGAAAGGATTGTGTTAGACCCTTAACTACCTAACCCTAAATTCAGTAGAAATTGCTAATTCTAAGCTGCATTATATGTGCCTAATATTAGTGATGGTTTTTCAATTAATCCACACCAAGATTATCTGGTAAAACAATGCAGGCTTGAATCCCAACTGCTGCACACCAATGTGAGAGGCCGGATTGGTATATGATGCACACTTATGTAAGTGGGCATCCTGCACTAATCCAGACAACCCTATGGTGATTTTAGTGTTCTTAGACATCCTTATAAAGCTCTCTAAGTGGTAGCTGTGGAGAGCAGCCTTCAGGTTTAGTCCAGAAGGAGTGTAAAGCAGCTTGTTTTAGCAGAATATAATCTTATTATTATAGATTAAGAGAAAAAGAACCACACAGTGTATTTATAAAAATATGTATTTATTATAAGACTTTGAATTGAATTGAATTGGCACTTACATAGCGCATGGCTACCCGGGAGCATCCCAGCACTGAAGCTGTAACTAGAGGACAGATACCCTAGGGGAAAAGCCAGGTCTTTAGTTGTTTTTGGAACTTCAAGTGATTTGGTTCCCTACGGAGGTTCAACGGAAGGGCATTCCAGAGTCTGGGGGCATTGAATGAAAAAAGCCGTCCCCCACTTCTGGCTTTCTTAATCCTAGGGATCACAGCAAGATGAAGATCATCTGAGCGAAGTTTCCTGTTTGCCCTGTAGGGGCAAATCATGGCTTTGTTAATGGGAGGTCCACGCCCATCCAGCGACTTATGGGCTATGCAGAGAGCCTTAAAGTTGATTCTCTCTTGCACCGGGAGCCAGTGGAGAGAGCGTAGTGCGGGCCTTGCTGAGCATCGACAGGGGGTCTCGGTAAGTAGCTCGCTGCACAATTTTGTATGACCTGCAGTTTCGCGGTCACTGAGTTCAGAGCCCCCAAATAAAGGGCATTTCCGGAATCTATCCTCAACAAGATTAGAGCCTGGATCAGTAGTTTTTTTACTTGGAATGGTAGAAGAGGGAGGATTTTGCGGATCATTCTCAGCAGGCCGTAACATGTGGCAACAGTCTTCCTGGCCTGAACTATAAAGGTAAGGTCCTGATCTAGCCAAATTACCAGATTTTTAATCTCTGTCTTGGGAACTGGCACAGGACCCATAGAGGTAGGCCATATGGTGCTTGGATGCAGACTTCGAGAATTACCAAGGATCATGAGCTTGGTCTTTTCCCCATTGAGTTTCAAGTGGGAAAGGCTCATCCACTTGATGACTTCCTCAAGGCAGGAATGAAGGTCATTGGTCTGCTGGTTGGGATGGCTCAGAACGACGACCAGCTGTGTGTCGTCGGCGCATGTCACCACATGAATCCCAAAGGGGGCTATAACATCCGCCAGCAGGGCCATGTAAACATTAAAAAGAGTAGTACTCAAAGAAGAGCCCTGAGGGACTCCACACTGTAGGGGAATGGGTTGTGATTTAGCGCCGCCTTCAAAGACCTGGAAAAATCTTCCTTCTAGGAAGGATTGTAGCCATAATAGGGCTGTTCCAGTTACTCCTATACTCCTGAGGCTGTGAACCAGGACACGGTGGTTCACCGTGTCGAAGGCCATACTCAGGTCGAGGAGGATTATGGCTGCTGCCCCTCCCACATCAAGAAAGATTCTGGTTTCTTCCACCACTGATAGAATGGCGGTTTCCGTCCCTTGACCAGGGCGGAAACCAGTTTGGGAGGAGTAGAGAACATGGTTGGTTTCAAGAAACTCAGAGAGAGTATGGTTGCTGTGTTTCTCCGCTATCTTGCTGATTCCAGGAAGGAGCGAAATAGGGTGATAGTTGCCCAGATAGACTGGATCCAGGTTAGGTTTTTTTAACATCGCTTTTAATATTGCCATTTTCCACTCAGGAGGGACCATGCCCATTGCGAATGAGGCATTGATCATGCAGGAGGCAGTGGGGGCGATTGTTGGTCCGACCAATTTCAGGATGTTGGGAGGTTCGGGGTCTGGTGGCGGCCCACTTTTTACTGATGATAGGGTGGCTAGGAATGACTCCTGAGTCATCGTGGGGAAAATCTCCAGTTCATGATCCACTGGATGCCCACCACTATTCGTATGCTTGATTAAGATGTTGCTATCTTTTTGAGGGAGATGGTTGAGAATATTTTGCACTGACTAACACAGATATCTCTTAGCCAGAGACATACACAATGCACACAATGCTGTTCAATAGAAACAGGTAAGTAGCACGGAATACACAGTATTCACCAGGGGGAATCAAACCATATACTAAAATAGTGGTACGCGAACCACGACTCGAGTCAAGACTATACCCAGAGGACGTAGAAGTGTTGGGGACCCAAGGAACCACCCAAAGTGAGTATCTAGGTGTTTCGAATCGAAAAATTAATGTGTGCACATTGTTCTATGTATGTTAGCATTCGTGGCACCATTTTCTTTGTGGGCGCTATTTTGTGTTATAATCAAAACTTATACTTCGCTATTTCCAAGAAAAGGCCTCTGCTAGCTTATGTTTAGGCTCTCCAGATTTAGGTTTAAACCTAAAATTACTGATAAAACCCCACCGAAAGGGAAATAGCCCTCACCAATGTACATATATAAACACTGAAAAAACACCTGCATACCACAAACTAAATGTCATTCAAAGAAAGGAAAAGGACAGTGAAAGAGTCATTTTCTTTCTTCCTGAAGGGGCCAATACAATGTAAATTTTTTATACAAGCTAGCAGCAAGAAATACTGGGCTAACATTATTCTGCTTGAGTTTTGTTGTTTAGACATGTCACTAAAATATTGTTTCTTCTTCCTTTTAATTTTTTCAGTTTTGTGGTCTTTGGTCTAAAGATGCAGGGTTTAGAAGCATGTTTTAGGTCTTGTTTAATTATTTATAAACTGTATAGAATCAGGAAACATCAAAATCATATTTGATATTTTAGCTGTGTTTGATTCTTCCACTGATAGGTAAAATGGCTGGTTTCATAAGAATCTTTACAATATCTGCCATCTCATTTACTCACAGAGAATGGGTAAAAACCCTTGATACATCAGCCCCCATTTTCTAGTGAGTCAGTGTTGATGGTAGGTGAATTGCCAACACCTCAGGCTTTAAACATTCAATGCAAGGTATAGTAACAAATATATGTGAAAAGAGGGCTATCACCAAGCATCTGGGACAGTGTTGAAAACATGACACCAGACTTTTGGAAAACATGGAACACTGTGTTACTTGAAATGCTGCTGCAAAAAGGCTCTTTTCCAAGTTCAACAAAGATTGGAGTGATATTGCTTGTATTTGCAGTGATTCAGCTACGTATATGAAAAAGTTGTGTGATGACCTGTCAAAATCGATACCTGAGCTGAAGTGCTTCACTATAAGAGATCCTTGCCACTTGTTAGATGGTATGCTGATAGCATCTTTAAAATCTTCAGAGTTAATGAAGAATGCTATTGACTTTTTAGTCCATTTTGATGCACTGTTTTGTTATGCGCTAGAACTAAAACACAAATATTTCTCATTTTGTGCCTTGTGTGGCATCAAAGAAAGAGTCATCCCAACTGTGTCACTTTGCAGATGGTTCTCAGTCCAAGGGAAGGGTCTGTGAATGTTATATTATCCATGTGGCAACCGTTTGCAGAATTTTGGCTGAGTGATGATGCCACAGGCAAGACATGTGAGGATCTTTGGTCGCATATTGATAGTGATGTGAAACAAAACCTCTACTGCATTCTTAAATTTTTACAGGAAAACATAACTGCTGTAGTGGACATAATAAAAAAACTAGTCTGAAAACACCCTTGTCTGCCAAGTGTTCAGCATAATTGGTGAGGATGTGAAACATCTTCTTGAGAGTAGGCTGGGCGACACCTTTAGTGAATTTCTTAATGCAACATGTTCCATGTTAGAGTGCTTGGCACTTGGTAAGCAAATCAATGTTGAAGAGCAATTCAGGAGCTTTTATTTTACAATGTATGAGAAATGGCTAGCAAAGATGCATAGAAATGTCTCTTCACCAACAGTTTGAAATGCATTGGGTTGTTTTGACAATGCCGGCTTAATGGAATGTTGTAAGCACGTGTCTTTGTTTAAGCTTGTTTGGCAGCAAAAGACATTTGAAAATGCAATATAAAATAAAACATTCTAAGTCATCATCGCTGATTCCGCAGAGATTAAAAGAAGGATGAATGAATTATTGATTAATGTTGTGGATTGCTACAGATTATTTTGGACTACTTGGTAAAAAGTGGTGAACTTGGTTTACTTCAAGAGGGGAGTATCCTCATTATAGCAGTGCAGCAGCAGGGGGCGCAAAGGTCACCCGTTCTGGCAATATCTTTGATATGCTGTGAGGGACGTTCACAGCGCTGTGATGCACGCATGTATTTGGCAATTTAAGCATAAAATTAATTCAAAAGAAGAGAAGGTGTGCACTCGCTATTTCACATTCATTTGCTTCACCAACCATGGCATTTGAAGTCAATGAAACCTCACTGTGGTACTCTGCACAAGTCCTAGATCCCTTCCATAAAGGGAATCTTCTCTGTAGTTTCAACAGTGCTGCTTCATTTTCGACCACTTCAATAGCTCTGAGGGCATAAGCCCCCCGTTCAACGCAAATATTGCAGAACCTGCCCAGAGAATCACAATCTTCAAGTGCACCAGTATTGGCACTGAAAGCTATGTCAGTGACCAGAGTTAGCAAATTGTGTACTGGCTGTTTTGGCATTGCCCGTCTCAATTTCCAATGTTGAGAGTGCCTTTTCATAGAAAAAAGTTTACATGGGAGTGAAAAGAGCAAGCGCACATGACCAAACACTCACTGAAGAAGTGTTGTATGGTGTACTACAATAAGTTTGATTTGCAAAAATGTATTTGGACCTCGTATACAATTTACGTACACTGTCTATATACCATGCACTGTCAGTGCAGAAAGCAAGCAATAATACAAGCAAAACGTTCCATAAACACTGGAAAAACACTGCTCTGTTGTTATTAATGGTGTGAAAATTTGTACCACTGATAACCACTGTTTTTTTAAGGTATTGAAATAACTTGAAAACACTGAAAAAACCCCACCAGAATTTACCAAATATAGTAACTGAAAACAGGAAAGCCTAGTTATGTTTCTCCAAGGCCAGGTTTTGCTTTGCTAATGAATACACTGTTCTTATTAGTGCATACCTTTCTCTTTAGGTAGAGTCATTCTCCTACTTGTCTAGTGGCAGGCACGAGCAGAGTGACCTTGAGTAATAGATAGTGTGTCCCCGGCCTCAGAATCGAAACTTATTCTTTGTACTTCACTATTTTGCTGTATGTGCTTTGAAAATTCCACAATGGGTGTGTCTTCATTGGTTTTGAGATGTACATAATGTATCTTTATGCTTGATGATGTCCTGAATATTCAGATATTGGTTTGTATTCTGTACTGTCTGACCGACATCATTTTGTATGGAAGGCTGAGAGGAGGTTGTGAGTGACCTGGGTGACCCTAATTGGGCCACTTCGCTCATAGGCGCCCCACGTAGGTCATGTGCAGTGTGGGAACACAACCACGTTCTCCATACAAATCAATGTGTAAGTCACAGTTGCAATTTTAAAGAAGAAGGACCCTTCCCAGTGGACCTTGAAGAAACCCTGTGGAAGACAAGAGGTTGGAGCCACCCCACCCGTGGATACCCTAGGAACTGGGATAGCTACACCAGGGAAGCCGGGTGCATAGGTGTGAAGTGGCGTCGGAAACCGTAATCAAACTCAATGGGAGACTTCAGGAAGATGCCGCTACTGAAGAAGGTGAAAGTGTACTTTGGAACGTAAAGGTGGATTCAAGGCGAAGAGTACCTGCAAGCAGAGGGGACAGAATCTAGGTCACTCAGGAGTGACCAAGGGGCACAGAAAACGAGTGTCCACTGATGTTGGGTGTTGCAGGGGAGATGGCGGTGACCTTGGAGCTGCAGCTGTGAGGACCAGGCAACACTGTGGAAAACCAGAGCCAATCTCAAGCTGTCCCATGTCAGATGTCGAGAATTGAGGAGTCGGTGTCGGTCGGGAGCATCAACACGTCTTGGCAACTGCAAACAACGTGGAAAGTGAAGAAGGTGCAGTGTCGGGACCAGCAAGATCCAGGTGACTCGCCACAAAGTAGGGGAGTCAAGGCAGGCCCGAGCAATCAGGGGAGCCCTCAGAAATCAAATGGGGGGCCTCAACAGGACCAGCAGGCCATAGGCACTGGAGTCGCACAAGGACCTTGAGCAGCTCACCAAAGATGCAGGACCACGGTGCAAGTGATGGGGTGAGGACAGCATTTTTTTTCACAGGAGATGCTTGAGGTGGGGGCTACTTGGAGCCTGAAGATCTTGATGGAAGGAAGCAAACATGCCTTTACAACGGCAAGTTGATGCGGTGCACAGGGGTTCGGTTCCTGCGGCTCCGAAGAGGGATACTGGCCTCAAAGTTAGTGAGAGGACAGGGCAGGTCTCGAAGGATGTGAAGAACTGCCACCTGTGTTGCTGAGCCTTTCGGAGTCTGTGGGAGCCCAGGATCAGCAGACCAGTCAGCTTAATTGCGGTGACTGCAGATGCAGAGACGTGACTCCTTCACTTCAAGGGAGATTCCCTCTGGTTTCTCGGATGCCCGCAGGCCTCGGAAGGTTCCTGTATGGAGCACAGGCATGGACGTTGCAGTAGAAGAGAAGGAGAATGAGATCAGGAGCACCAGGAGTCTTCCTGGTTGCAGCCTTGATGGCCAGAGCAAAGTCCAGCGAAATCCAGAGTATCCAGACGGTCGAAGTTGAAGTGGTATCTTGAAATGAATCTTGTCCCACGACGAATTTAGGGACCCACCCTCAGGTAAGCCCTTAAGTACCCTAAGGAAAGGGTTGGGATGATTTATGGTTCCCTTCCAGGGGAGGGGTTGGACAGTTGGGAGGATACTCCCATGTCCTTTGTCCAGTTTCGCGCCAGAGCGGGAGCCAATGGCTCCCTGAGTTGGTTTGCACTGAACTATGCAAGGGCGGTAACAAATGTGCCCTTCAAGAATACTGAGTGGCACTGGCAAGCACTCCCACCCGGCCCCAATACTCTAAACCCTGTCTGGGAGGTGGTCACACCTCCCTGTGACAGGATACCTATTGTTCTGCCTTCCCCTGCTCGAGCTTGGCTCAGCAGCAGGAGGGCAGAATTGTGTCTCTGGTCGGCAGCAGCCATGTTGTGCTGTCCGGGTCTAAAAGACTGGTATCGGGAGCACTGAGGGCCTCCCGGAGGAGATCTACAGTGCATGGAATCATACCTCTCACACAGTTTACAGTGTGGGGGAATGATTTCAAGATGTTTGATACCAAACACGATAGGGTTCGTTACAGCTTGTTTTGAGATGGTCATCGTGTAATGACACGGTGCCCCTCTATATGTTATATGGCTGTCTCACTTACAACCCGAGAGAATGGACTACACAGGCTGTAGGGATGTCCTGCTCATGCAGGGGCACCCTCACACTTAGAACAGAGCACCCTGCCTTCGGGATTGAAAAGGCCTACTTTAGGGGTGACTTATTGGTTTTAAGTGCAGTGACCTTAGATATAGGGAAACCTATATCTTTCGTAAGCGGTGCTAGCACCAGCTTACACAGGCTGCAATGGCAGACCTGTAGTTACAGTCTGAGTGATCCCTCATGGGTGGCATAATGCATGCTTCAGCCATGGGGTACCCCTGGTGTACCTATGCCCTGGGTACCTTAGTACCATATACTAGGGTCTGATAAGGGTACACAAGAGTCTAATCTGGGATGTCCCTAAGTACTTACCATACCAATTTAGGGGTGAAAACAGAGAGACTGGGGTCCTGATTAGCATGATCCCAGTCAGACGAATATAGCTGTTTACAACGAATGCGTTGTTCAGGCATTCCTTTACAACGCGGTTGTTGCAATGACCGCATTGTTACCACTCGAACCATTAAATCGCAAGTTGTTTCAACGACTTGCTGTAGGGGGCACGCTGGACTTAGGAATTGTATTATTTACTATTCCTACTCCAGTTTGTGCAACAGCAGGGAAGGCAGTGGCGGTTACTGCACTAGGTCGCAGGGGCGGCACCCACGCTATTCCAGGCATTTAATAATATTTCCATTACCTTGCACTTACGCAATTCGTAAGTGCAAGGCTGCTTAATACTTGCTCGGATCCTGGACGTCACCAAAGATATTTCGGTAATCTCAATGCACATCAAGTACTTGAGTCTCTCACGCAGGGCTTACCTCTGAGCAGCCCTTAATTTTCATAATAAGTGTGCCCCAGCAGTGACGTAGCCTGCAGCCCATGAAATCCTTACCCACAGGGCGATGCAGACTGAAGCCCTGTATGATGATGTAAGGCCTTTCATGTCAATCGTCAT
Organism: Triturus cristatus; assembly: GCF_964204655.1. Lineage (NCBI taxonomy): Eukaryota > Metazoa > Chordata > Amphibia > Caudata > Salamandridae > Triturus > Triturus cristatus. Next base: position 248,507,544 of record NC_140592.1, read on the forward strand.
AGAAAATGATACCTTTTAGAGCAGTCCTTCTTCAATGTTTCTGCTAGGATCGGATGTCTAGTGTTTATTAAGTTGCATCCCGCAAGCACAAATCCAAGTTTATCCATTTAAAAATTACAACGAGGTCCTGGAAAAATGACTTTAATTATCCAAAGACAAAATGTGCTTGTGTAGGTATCCTGCGAACAGATAAGAAGGGGTTTATCACCAGCATCCACCATTTTGGAATAGACTACTACAGTTTCGCATCTCTTCACTACTTGTTTTCGGGGTAACAAGAATCTACCGTTCTCTGCCAGGCCTTTAGTGACCCTCGGAGGTCAGTGTTGCAGTTTCTATTGGCACCCTGCTGGGGCATGCCTGCTGGCTCTGCCCGGCCCCGTGGTTGCCCCCTTTGGGAGCCCTGCCCGAGGTGATAGCGTAGTCCCGGAGAGTCAGGTCGGCAGAGGCAGCGGGAGCCTTTTCATCGCACTGAAAGTGTCATAAGTGTGCCTGCGTGGACTTTAAAAGATCTAACAGAAATGGGATTATACACAGACCCAAAAACAAGCTACACTTTCCATCTGAAACTAGGTGTTTGCTGTAAACCTCTAGGTTCCATGCATTTTCCCAGCACTGATTCATATATGGCCGTGGGCTGTGCTCCAGCTGCTACCGGTGCCCAAGGGTAAGCTGTAGGTCACTGGTTCGGTTCCCAGGAACATAGTTAAACGGTGGTGTATTTTGGCACAGCTGTTGGATGCCAGTGATTTTTAAACTTCCGTAAAGGCTTCCGTAGTATGCACTTTATTTAAGATGCTGGAATTCGTGCTTTACAATTTAGATTCACACAGAAATACATCACTACCGTTTTTACAAATGAAAAATGCTGGACTGCTTTGAATAAGTATACCTAATGGAGAAGTGTTAGAATATAACTCATTCTACATTAGTAGGTACTTATTTCTCATGCACATGTGTATTTGAAAACGGATACTGCACTGCAGGCATTTGAGTGAACAGCGCCACCTTCTGAAATGGTTCAACTGTCGGTTAAAGTATTTAAAACGTAAAGAAATCCTCTTTGCCTCTACCGATAATTGTGAAGTGATGGCATGCAGCATTGCACTGTGTTTTTATTCAATGTACAGCATGGAGTAAGTTGTGTAAACTTGAGGAAGAATGTAAACGGGATTCTGGATTGGTTATGGGCTTTGGTGGATCGTTTGTAGTACATTTTTGACTTACTGATTGGGAACAAGGGATCGGGGATAGGAGGGAAATAGTGGTTCAGCAAGTGGTGATGGTTTCTGGAAGTAGATCGGATGAGCCAGTGGAAAATGAGCATTTCTGGATGGGGCGATGCTGTGTGAAACTCTCCTTTGGCCACATCTCTTTGGCAGAGGTTAACATATCCTGTACTTGGAAAATTATTTTATCACCTCTTATATCTTTACTAAAACATTTAACAGGATAATAACAGTAGCTGTTCCTAAGATTAATAATACTGAGCATATTGTATGTGAAGTCTTAATTCTAAACTCTTTTCACGCCTATGGATAAACTTTCCCTCACCAAGCACTATATCTTGGCTCTTTCTGCCTCACCACTCTCAAATGTCACCACTCTCAAATTTCACCAGCCGCCACTGATGGACGGTGTTGGATTCTAAATCCAACAACAGCGCGCCCTCTACAGCAAGTCATAGAAACGACTTGCGATGTTTCGATGTAATGGCACGCATGGTAACAACGCGGTCGTTGTAATGACCGCGTTCTAATGGTACCGCATTGTGGAGACAACTTTGTAAACGCGGTTTCTTCAGTCAGACTATTCAGAAACAGCATAGCACCAAAGTAAAAGTGGGGGTAGCCATTAGAGCAGATCCTACTTTCCCACACTCATTGTAAAGGCTATTTCCCCTGAAGCAGAAGAAAATAAAAAGGAGATTGCATTGTTCTACGTGTGCTGTAAGAAAATCCTATGATCTGAAGAATTTAGTGTGGACTTTTCTTCAGACATTTTGGATAAACACTTCAAGTTTTCCAGAAGCATTTATTGTAGAGAGTGCCCTTCTAGCAAACTCCCACTTAGCATGGCTGAAGGTAATCTGCTGTGGCCTCTGTTGACATAGAGGTAAGGAACAGGGCCTACAGAAGGCTTGATCCAGCTCACACTTCCATTGCTCACGCACAGCATTTGGCCCTGCTCAGTGGGTTATGTATATACAGGCCAGGCTCTGTGTCTAAACCTGAGGATGAAGGGTGGTGGTAGTCATCCTACAGTGTCGAGTAGTTCCTATATTACACATACAGGATCTGCACGTTTGGATAACATAAACTGTAGGACAGGTTTCAGACTGACTCTGAGCACCATTAGCCTCTCTGTTTTAGCTAGCTCACAGTGCCACTAGACTCTCCTCTTATTGGAGAGAGAATCATTTTTGGCAACCTCAGAACATGACAACCCTGATCCCTCAGAATCGTTGAAACAATGTACTACCATCCGCTCAGCCACTCGTGCTCACTTATTCGGTCTCAGAGAGATACACAGAAGAAACAGTCGGGCGTGTTACAATAAGAATTTATTGCACAGTTCTTCTAGTGTAGAATAGATTTGCTGCAAGAACCATTAGACAGTGGCAGATATATATGATTAGCAGTACAGTGAAAATAAAAGGATAGTACAGTTCTACCATCTTGCAATAATCATGAATACATACATGAATATAAGATGCATGATAAAAGTGCGTGTACTCCTACGATGCCTATCTAGATGTACATAAGTGTACCTAGCATGTGGGTAGGTGTGAAGCCAAGAATCCCTCTAGGATTTAGTCCAACCCCATTACCTGAAGTGAGAGGGTGTGGGACCCCATCCTGGTCTCGAGTTAGACACCCCGCGAGTAATGTGTTAGACCACTATCAGCTGAAGCGTCTGCATGCAGGAGCCTCAGTGTCTCTGGTCAGTGTGTCGGGCTGGAAGTCTCGGTCTCCTCTTCCAACCCTAGCAAGATGTGCTGTATTTATACAGAAAGTATCTAGGGTTTCTTCGTCCCTTGTTTCATGTATTAGCCATTGTTGGATTTGAGGATGACGTATGGGATGAACCTTGTACGTAGATATTATGCAGGTGGTGTAGCCTCTGCCTGGTTTCCAAGAACCCTTATGAATATTCATTTGTACTGTATGAGTCTATTGATGAAGTTATAGGACGCTATTGTTTAAGGAAAAACCCTCCTTCTGCGCCCAGGACTAGAATTAGGTAACGGTTCAATCCTAAAGGCTTGTTACTGTGTAGTATAAGGGAGATAATGTAGGTGAAGGTGTATGATATTACCCAGGCCTATATTAGGGTACCTATATGAAACATAACACTAGCACTCCATTTCACTCTTCTCTCTCTGTGCTCAAACAAAGACCATGGAAAGCAAGTTATGGCCACACAGCTTTTCAGTACTCAAACCTGAGAGTGCAACAACTTTGTAATGAAGATTATTGATAAGTAATCTGGGCACGCTCTTCCCTCTGCATTTTTGTCCAGCACCGGTAATAAAATATCTATTAATAATAGCCCCATAATACAATTGTGATGCAATTCTCTCTTGTGCCCTATGGTATGCTATCGCAACAAAAGTGTAGGCAGCTATATCACCCTCCAGGGTACAATTGCACACCTAAATCATGGCTGCACTTTATATAAGTACCTAACAGCAGCAAAAAGGCAGGGAAAAAAATCAATTGTGGGAACATGGGCAGCAGCCACCCACGTCCTTATAAATGAGAAAATCTATATTAACGCAAGCAGCAGTAAATTCAAGCTGTCCCAAGGACGAACATTCACCTCCTATTTACACTGTGGAGAGGAGAGCGCTAGTGGATGGGATGGAGTCTGAAAATAGTTCTCCTGGCAAGCCATTCCCCATTGTGGCCTAGGGCACTCTGGTGCTCTGTGAAGTCCATAAGGACAGCACCAAAACATACTGTTACAAAACCACCTCAGAGAAGCCGCGGCACTGTGCCTGCTCGCCAACTCCCTCAGCACAGCCTGAACTTAGATTGATTGAAATATTCCTCATTCATGTCTCCTTCTGAAAGCATTCGTGTTTGAAACACGTATCTATTTTCCTTTGTTTTTTTGTTTTTTATTGATGTTTAAACATACACTCTTTCTTGACTTATTTAGAGGCACTTGTGCTTAAATCATTCATTCTTAATCAAACTACTCAGTGCTTTTGCTATTGTCTGCTTGGAGGACACAGGTGCCAAACAGCTATGTGCTTTGCCCCAGGCTTGGATGTGCTGTTCTTTAAAATTCAGTGCCTTCTTCTTTTCTTCAAGGCACTTTCAGTTCAAAGCTACTCTTCAAGTATAGCCTTCCAAGCTAACATTGCTGTTTGCATTCTTTTCTTCATACTCTTGTGATTCTTTTTAATCTACTACTTTTGATCACTAAATTGATGCAATATGACAAACACAGTTTAAAAAAGACCTGCTAGTGCTAATATTTAACCCAGAACGTGTGCATAATTCTGACACTAATACCAACTTGACCAGGGTTGTACAATTAGTGGTGTGCGAAATTAGTGTCATTTACACTACCAGTAATTATACGAAATTCCCAAAGCAATTATACAAAATTATGCATAATTACAAGAAATGCAGCTCCTTGTCTCTCTTGCTAAAAAAATATGTAAAGCTGCATGACATGGCTATTTTGGAAAAGAGGTTGTGAAAACTGTGTTATTGGTTGGGGGCGAGGGGGTAACCCATACTCAAGCAACAGCCACAATCCCTGTCATGGTGAACCAGTAAAAGTCATTAAATTAACCTGCGCTCCACCCTGCGATAGCTTGGCACAAAAGCAGTCAGGCTGGACTTAGAAGCAATGGGTAAAGTATTTAATCAACACTCAAACAACAATAAAGTGAAAACACCACGCAAGAAAAATCTAACAACAATTTAGTAAAATAGAGAAACATTTGATTAATTATTTGACACAAAACTGATAAAAATCCAATCAGTAGGACTGGAGATATGCAATTTCAAAGATTTAAGGTAAACATAGCGCTAAAACCCCAATGCATCCACTTGTGTCTATCTGGTCATGCGAGACCAGGTGAAAGTCACAAGTTCAAGAAGACTGCGATGGAAGGCAGGATGGATACAGGGATTAAGTTAGTCCAGCTGAAAAAGTTACCTTCTAAAGTCTAAAGCAGAAAGTTACATTTGCGGTGGACGAGGCCGCAAGGAGCAGGGAAAAAACGTCACAGATGGTCATCATTGTAGGACAAAGAGCAGGTCAGGCATTACGGAAAGTCGCCACTGTAGAGCAAAGACTCTGTCGGGCATCGTAGATGGGCATTGATGGAGTTTTGTGTTGCCAGTCAAGGCACATTGTCGATGCTGGTCAGCTGGGGAGTCCTCTGGAGCTTGTTGTGTCTCTGTAACTTAGACAAGGAGGTCAGTCATCTAATCCTTGGAGTCATTTCAACCTGGGAGGGAGGGTGCAGGTCCAGTTTTCCTTCTCAGACAGGAGGGTAGGCCTTAAGCGGCAGGGCATCCTTCTTCTGTAGTACCCTCAAGTCCAGGAGTGTACTGAAGAGTGGGTCTGAGAGTCCCATTTTAATACCTGGTGCCCACTTTAAAGTGGGGAAGCTTTTGGAGTTTCCCTCTGCAGAGGTGTCTGGAATTTCCTGGCTCCCTGCCCTGGTTGCAGTCTTTAAAATCTGACTTTCCCATTAAAGAGGGTTTCAAATTACAATTCCTCAGCCACCAAACATGACTTTCATACCAGCACCAGCTTAATTAGTTATCACGTATTCAATGTAATAATGTAACACATTATTATCCCATGGGAGATGTAGGCCTCCCAGTAGTGAAAAACGAATGTAGGAGTTTTTCACTAACAGGACATGTAAAACTCAAAAGTACAAGCCCAACTTTGTAAGTGCACTGCACCCTGCTCTTTTGGCTGGCTAAGGCCTACCCTAGGGTTGACATATGCATTAAAAACTGGAGGTTGAGGCCTGGCAATAGGTTTCTTTTGCAAGGTCAAAATGAAAGGTAAAACTACACACAGGCTACAGTGGCAGGCCTGGGACATGTTTTAAAAAGCTACTTAAGTGGGTGGCATTATCAGTGCTGAAGGCCCACTAGTGGCATTTAACTTACAGGTCCTGGGTGCCTGTATTAACCCTTTACTATGGACTTACAAGTAAATTAAATGTGGCAATTGGGTGTAAACCCATTGTACCATGTTTAAAGGAGAAAGCACAAGCACTTTAGCACTGGATAGCAGTGGTAAAGTGTGCAGAGTCCTAAGACCAACAAAAACAAATCCTGCAAAACAGGAGGAGTGAAAGCAAAATGTTTTGAAAAGACCACTCTAAGGGTGACAGGTCTGTCAGTAGTCCTGACTATAACTACCCACGGGGGACTGCCACTGGGTAATCAATATCTATATCTATTTCGATATCGATATCTATATCTATATATCTGTTCCACATCTATTTGTATATTACCTACTGGCGGTAGTTATATTTAGGGCCTTGTTTCCATAGGGATAGTGTTTTCTGTTTTGCCAACAACTTTGGCACCGTTTCATGAATCTTTGCAACATTTTCAAAAATTGTACTTAATTCATTCAGCTGTTGTCTTGAAAGTCTTGGGGTGATTTGCCATGCGGAAGGTGAGAAAAGGGGGGGGGGGGGGGGTCCCAAAATGCATTTTCCCAATGCAATTTCATATAGGAATTTTGAACACAACTACAGCCCAAACCGCTGGACGGAATTACACCAAATTTGGCAGAAAGCTTGATTTTTGTTATTTGGTGTGAAGGTTTTCAGTAGTTCTTGAGATTTTAAATTTGTTATACCTTGGGACCTGGATCCTCTCGGAATTTTGCCGATCTTATGCAGATATCTGATTGGCTGCATACACTCTAACCAAGAAGTTTTGGCAGCCATCTTGGAACTTGGCCACAGCTGAGTCCCAAAAAAATGTAAAAATAAAGAAAAGAGGGCAAGGTAGAAATACCCTACCCCGCTAGTCCTGGTGCTGGGGTCCCCAGGGGCCCCACCAGGGCAAAAAAAGCATTTAAAAAAACGTATTGCTGCACAATTGCAATGATTTGCAAATTTATGGACAGAGGCTGCTGCCATCGATTTCTGCAGTTGTTGGCTCCGAACAGCCCTGAAAGGAAAAACTGCAATAGAGCATAACAGGGCTCTGAGATATTTAATTAAATAATAACAGCATGCAATGTCATCTTCTTGGGCCCACTGGAAGGCTTAATTGAACGACATTGGGCAGCAAAGTCCCACAATGCAACTGAACTGCAAGCCCATTCGAGCTGCCCACTGGAGGTACAAAAACAATAAATTAAGCAACTGAATTAGCTACCCTTTTGCAGTGTTGCTGGATTGCCTCTAATCACCTGTGAATAAGGTCACTCCAGACCGAAACGTGTCAGGTATTGCAGCCGAGAGTGAAACATCATTAGCGGCTTGGTTCTACCATGGAGTACAGCACCACCATAACAAGAGCGCCACTTTGCCCGCCAGAACCAACATTTCAAGTGCATGATAAGCATTTATGGGCAGAGGCTGCCACTTCAGACTGCTGCGGTTGGTGAATCCAGAGAGCCTGAAAAGAGGGTCTGCAATGGAACAAAAGAGGTCTTTTTGTACAATTCAATTAAACAATAATGCCATGCAATGGCACCTTCTTGTGCCCTTTGGAGGGCTTAATTGGACTGCATTGGACCGCTAGTCCCACAATGCAACTGAGCTGCAAGCCCATTCGGGAGACTCACTGGAGGGCCAAAAACAATGAATTAAGCAAGTGGATTAGCGAGCCCAAAGCAGTTTTGATGGATTGCCTCTAATCACTTTTGAACAAGGCCACTCTTGACCAAAATGTGTAGGTGTTGCAGCCAAGATTGAAACATCATTAAAGCTGACATTGCCATATTGGAGTGTGACTCGGTTTTTAACAGGAGGAAGAGGAATCGGATGTTAATAACAGCTTGATCTATCGCGGAGTACAGCACCACCACAACAAGAGCGCCCATTTGCCCACCAGAACCAGCATTTTAAGTAGGCTGCTGCCGTGGACTGCTGCGGTTGGTAGGTCCAGAGAGAGCTGAAAAGAAGGACTGCAATGGAAAATAAGAGTTCTTTGTTAAATGTAATTAAACAATAGCACCATGCAATGGCACCTTCTTGTGCCCACTTGAGGACTTAATTGAAATGCATTGGAGCGCTGTTTCCACATTGCAACTGAGCTTCAAGCCCATACAGGCGGCCTACTGGAGGGCCAAAAACAATCAATGAAGCAACTGGATTAGCGACCCTAAAGCAGTGTTGATGGATTGCCTCTAATCACCTGTGAACAAGGTCACTCTTGACCAAAATGCGTAGCCGAGAGTGAATCATCATTAAAGCTCACATTTCTCTATGGGAGTGCAACTCAGTTTTTACCATGAGGAAGAGGAAGAGGAATCTGATGTTAATAACAGCTTGATCTACCGCAGAGTACAGCACCACCACAACAAGAACACCACATTGCACACCAGGACTAGTATTTCAAGTATATGATAAGCGTTTATGGACAGAGCCTGCTGCCTCAGATTGCTACGGTTGTCTGGTTTGCACAGCCCAGAAAATGAGGACTGCAATGGAACATAAGAGGTCTTTGTGAAAGGTATTTAAAAAATAATGCCATGCAATGGCATCGTCTTGTGCCCAGTGGAAGGCTTAATTGACTGAATTGGACCACTGTTTCCACAATGCAACTGGGCTTCAAGTCCATGCAGGCGGCCTACTGGAGGGCCAAAAACAATAAATGAAGCAACTGGATTAGCGACCCTAAAGCAGTGTTGATGGAATGCCTCTAATCACCTGTGAACAAGGCCAATCCAGACTGAAATGCATCAAGTTTTGCAGCCAAGAGTAAAACATCATAAAAGCCCACATTGCTATATGGGAGAGTAACTCAGTTTTTCCATAAGGAAGAATAATCGGATGGTAATCGAGGTTCGGTTCTACCGTGGAGTACAGTGACATCACAGCAAGGGTGCCCCTTGTCCACCAGGAACCGGCATTTGAAGTATGTGGTAAGCATTTATGGGCAGAGGCTCCCGCCGCGGATTGTTTTGGTTGGTGGGTCCTCACAGGCTATGATCAAATTCTAACTGTTGTGATAAACATATGCGTTAAAAATAAAGCTTTTATACAAGAGCTATGCTCTATGTTAGTACTACACAGGCAGCCACTAGTGCAGTTACCTTGCAGACAACAGGTTCATGATTTGAATGGTGCTGCAGGTGCAGTTGTACCGGCCCCAAAAGTAGTCAGAACTCCTCTAAACACCAAATATTGCTATAGTTTATTATTATACAGGCAGTCACAATTGCAGTTAGGGTGCTTGATTTAAATGATGCAGCAAGTTTAGTAGCACCGGGGCCAAAAGTTGTCATAACTCCACTAAACACCAAATATTGCTATATTTTACTACTAAACAGGCAGTCACAAGTGCAATTATCTTGCAGGCCACAGGGTCATTTTTTGAATGGTGCTGCAGCTGCGGTGGCACTGTGTCCAAAAGTTGTCAGAACTCCTATCAACACCTAATATTGCTATATTTTACAACTAAACAGGCAGTCATTAATGCAGTTAACTAGCAAGCACTAGAGGCATGATTTCAATAGCGCAGCAGGTGCTGTGGTACTGGAAGGCAGGAGGGAGAAAAGAAAACTGACTTGCTAAATTGGAGAAGGAGTAGGCTTTGGAAGGGAAAAAGCTGGTCATGAAGAGAGAAAAATAGCCCATGAGCTCAGAATGAAAGAGCTGGACAAACAGGCCTATGAATGGGGTCCAGCGATAGCAATTGTGGCAGCATACCAAATCCGCAGGAGACCAGGCAGCCGTGGGACTTCAAGGAACCTGTCCCCAGAGGAGCTGGCAGACGCAAGGGAGGAGAGAAACTGAAATCAAATCTTGCCAAATTAGACAAAGAGCAGGCCCATGCCAAATTAGAGGAGGAGCTGTTTCTTGAGGAGAAAAAGCTGGCTATGGAAGAGAGAAAAATGTCACATTGGATTATGCCTGTTCGCTGTATTTAGGGGCAAAGAAGGCCGAGATTGCTCGGCTACAACAGGTTCAGAACGCAGCAGCCATATCATTGATTGGCTTGCGCAGGTTCTGCCTGGTGTCACCTACAATCCACCAGCTTCACTGGCCCACATCACTAGGCACATGGCCCACATCACTAGGCACAGCCCCGGAACCCACGGACCACGCACGCAACCTGGGGGTCATCCTCGACTCCACTCTCTGCATGACCAGGAAGGTCAACGCCATCTCCGCGTCCTGCTTCAACACCCTCCGTATGCTCCGTATGCTCCGCAGGATCTTCAAATGGATCCCCCTCGACACGAGAAAAACCGTTACCCAGGCCCTCATCCCCAACAGACTCGACTACGGGAACACCCTCTACTCAGGAACTACAAACAAGCTCCTGAGACGGCTCCAACGCATCCAGAACACCTCGGCCCGACTCATCCTCGACGTCCCCCGCCGCAGCCACATCACACTCCACCGGAGAGGCCTGCACTGGCTCCCCGTCAACAAAAGGATCACCTTCAAGCTCCTGATCCACGCACACAAAGCACTGCACAACACCGGACCCACCTACCTCAACAACCAACTCAGCTTCCACACCCCCACCCGAAGCCTCCGCTCAGCCAACCTCGCCCTCGCCACAGTCCCTCGCATCCGAAAAACCACCGGCGGCGGCAGATCCTTCTCCTACCTCGCCGCCAAGACCTGGAACATTCTCCCCACCATCCTACGACAGACCCAGGACCTGCTGGCCTTCAGAAGACTCCTCAAGACCTGGCTCTTCGACCAGTAGCACCACCCCTCTCCAGCGCCTTGAGACCCTCTCGGGTATGTAGCGCGCTTTACAAATGCAGTGATTGATTGGTTGATTGATTGACTGGTTGCCGGTGGCCAGGAGAGTTGAATTTAAGGCCCTTTGTATTACTTTTAAGGCCCTGAAATTCAACACTACTGGTATTCTGGCCAACCTAGTTACGCCCTATGTTCCTACACGCCAGCTCCGGTCACTTGGCCAGCACTTGGTGAGGGTCCCTAGGTTCCAGAGAGTGCGGCAGGAGGCCGTTCCTTCCGCAGCAGGGCAGCCCTCCTTTGGAACTCACTGCCCACTCACATTCGAAGCCATACTAGCTATTTGACATTCAGGAAGGCCATAAAAACACACTTATTTCCCATTGTGTAGTTCCTGTCTCCTTCCGTGTTAGTCACCTTGCTGACAGCGCCGGGACGCCCCTTTGCTGGGGCAGCTGTTGCACTATACAAATGGCAGTAACATAACATAACATAACACAACATAACATAACATAACATAACATAGCATAACATGAACTTAGCATGAAAGAGCTGGGCATAAGAGCACCAGAAATGGGGTCTAGCAACAGCAATGGTGGCATCATACCTGCAGAGTCCACTGGTGGGTCCAGAGTCACAATATCCAATGATTTAGTGCCCAGTTATGTGGGGGGATGAAGTAGACAAATGCTCTGTAGCCTATGAAGTGGTTCTAAGAGTGCACAAGGTCCCCAGAGAAGTTCTAGGGTGGTAGTGTATGGAAATATATGCCCACAGTCGGAAGGGACACACTCCTTACACTAGGGGTAGAGGACCAGACATATTACACTGCTATAAAGGCCATCCTAATCAGTATGTTTGGACTGACCCCTGAGAGGTATAGGCTCAGATTCAGGGGCAGCCACAAGATCTCATCACAAACAAATGTGGATTTCCTTGATCATGCCAGCAAGGCCCTGAAGGGCTGGGTGCGAGACAGCATTGCTGATGATTATTAAGGGCTGTACAACTTAATTTTAAAAGAGCAAATGTTTGATATTTGTTTTCCAGAGCTGCACCAACACCTGCATGATAGCAAGATAAATGACCCCAGGGAACTTGCTGAGGTGGTGGACATCTGGGTCAGCATCAGAGTGTCAAGAAGGCATCTGGGAGGACTCCCAAAAGGATTGTCACGGTTCCCACCACAGCAAGGAGGGGGAGAAAAAATACAGAGTTCTCTATAGGCCTCCAAAATAACTCACAGAGGAAAGGGTCTGGTTCTAATTCCCAACTGCTCACCAGTAGAAAAACTACACTGACAAAGCCCAGCAGTTCAAAAGTCCCAAATACTATGAGAGCTTTGAGTAGGGACACTACAATCTCAAGTGTCCAAAAAGAACACAACCTCCAACTGGAGAAAAAGTTTCAGGAGTGGATAGTGCAGAGCTGGGGGAGAGCTTGTCCCAGTTAATGGGGGGAATTTAGGGGTGTTACCCTAGTGTCCCTGGGTGACAGTGAGATGGCTCTTAGGTCTATACGCCCTCAATAAAACAAAGTTTAGGCAATGGGTCACTATGAATGGGCATGGTGTTGAGACCTGTCTGAACTTGCTGGATGGCATGTGAAGGGAGAATCCACCAAAGAAGAGTTCTGTAGGTCAGAGATGGAGTGCTCAACCCTTGTGGGACTGATGCAAAAGCTGAAGCCCAAGCAGCAGATGATGCCTCTGAGAGTCATCACATTTGTGTGTGGAGACAATCTTCTTTACACTGAGCCTAAGGCTGCTGTGCATGGGACACCAAAGGTTATGGTGGTCCCCTAATGCTACAGGGCCTTCCTACTAGAGCTGGCTCACGAAATCCCCCTGGCAGGACACCTGAGCCAAGACAAGACCTTTGCAAGGCTTGCCCCCCACTTTTTTAGCCCTAGGATCAAGAACTCCTCCGATGCATTCTGTAGGACTTGCATGACCTGCCACTTCAGTGAAAAGACGGGACAGGGGCTTAAAGGCCCCCTTACACTTTGCCTGTCATTGCCTGTCATTGGCACATACTTTAAGCGGGTAGCCATTGACATTGTTTGGCATATGGATCCCCAGATTGCTTCAGGCAACAGGTACATCCTGGTTCTAGTGGCTCATGCCTCTAGGTACGTTGCCAGGGGCAATCCCTCTGAGGACCATTACTGCACCTGCAGTGGAAAAGGCCATGATGGGGATTTTATCTGAGTGGATTTGCCCAAGGAAGCTGTATCTGACAGAGGCACAAACTTCATGTCTGTATACATTCAGTCAATGTGGAAAGAGTATGTGGTAACCTATAAGCTTTCTTCCTCTTACCATCCACAAACAAACGCGCTTGTTGAGAGATTCAACAAGACCCTGAAGGGCATGATTAGAGGCCTGACTGAGGCCCTAAGGAATAAAAAGGACATCACCTTGCCATGCCTGTTGTTTACCTACAGTGAGGTACCACAGAAGGGAGTGGGCTTCAGCCCCATTGAGCTGCTGTAAGGGCACCCTGTTAAAGGACCTGATGAAAGAGGGGTGAGAGCAAGCTGCCAGGAATATTTCCCAGAATGTAGTGAGCTACATGCTGGCCTTCAGATGCCAAAAGGCTAAGTTGTGGAAGCATATTCTGATACCTTGAAAGCAGCCAGGAGGCAATGAAGCAGTAGTATGACCAAACTTCTACCACAGTGGAATTAACCCCTGGACAGAAAGTGTAGGTGATGAAACCGGTGGAGCTCAGGGCACTCCAGGACCGATGGACTGGGCCCTATGAGGTGATTGAGAGGATGTGTTAGACCACTTACTTGGTAGACCTCAAAATGGCTAGGCCCACAGTGCTCTACATCAATCAACTCAAACCCCATTTCAAGACGTCTGAGCTCACCATGCTGTTAGTGATGGACGGAAAAGAGAAGGTGGAGAATAAACCTCTCCCTCAACTCTTGGACACCAAGGAGAAAGATGGGTCAATGGAGGGAGTAATTATTTTCCCCATTCTGACTCCCGAACAGCAGAGAGACTGACAAGTGTTGGGACAATGCTTGTTAGAAATGGGGGTCTCTAGTTGGCAGCAGTATGAACCCTGTACAAGTAGGAACTCTTCTATCTAGTCAGGGTAAGAGGTTTACACAGCTGAGATAACCCCTGCTTAACCCTTGGTAGCTTGACACGAACAGAGGCAATGAATAAAGTATTTGGACATAGAACACACAGTAACACAGTGACAAATCTCCAAATGGACACCACACCATTTAGAAAAGAAAGTATCTTTATCTAAACCAAACAAGACCAAAACAACAAAAATCCTAAAATATGACTTTTTAAAGGTTTCAAGCAATTCTGTCCATAGAGAACTGTGGATGCGTGATGTTTACACATAGTACCTAAAATGTTTCAAAATCCACAAGTGAAAAAAGCCACAGAAGAGGATAGCATCAGAAAACACAGCAATGCGTCAGTTCCTTAGTCCTTGAGGAGACGAAGCAACAGTTCCTATGCACGCAGGAGAAGTGATGACTCGAATCAGGATTATAGGGGGAAGCGATGTGTTGATTCCCAGGCGATTCTGGTCTGCGGGTTTTGCCTATGAAAAACTTGCTGCACAGGTGCAATTTGTGAGAAAATTCAGGTGCTATGGGTGCTGTGTTGATTTCCGTAGCCGCTGAGTGGTGATGCATCGATTCTTTTTGCCGCACAGCGGGGCCTGCGTTGGAGTCGATGTGTGGTGGTTTCTCGGGCCACGTAGGCGCTGCGTCGGTTTCTTTGGATGCACGGGGCTGTGCGTTGAGAAATTTCTCCTGCACGGTGGTGCTGTATTAGAAAATTTAGCCATAAGAAGAGTGAAGCATTGGTTTTGTATATTTCTTCACAGCTTTATATAGCAGGAAAAACCCCAGGGGCCCAGAACTGGAATTGGCACCCCCAGGCAGGTCAGAACTCCCAGAAATGGAGATCAAGAAGGCTGTAGGTGAAGTCTTTGTATCCCTGAGACTTCAGAACAGGATATAAGCACACACAAGTCCTTCTTGGGGATTCTTCTCAAACAGGTTTCACAGTGAAGTTCATGCTTTGTCCTCTCCTTGGCAGTAGCAGCAACTGCAGGCCAACCCTAGCAGAGTAAGCACAGCAAAGGGGCAGTACTTTTTCTTACAGCTCTTCACCTCTTCGGCTCTCCTTCCTTGACAGAGGTTCCTCTTCAGTCCAGAAGTATTCTAAAGCTCTTGGGGTCTTATGTCTTCTACATATACTTTTTTTCCTCTGAAGTCGCTGTTCAGAAAGTCTCTCTTGTTGAAAAAAAACAGGTCTGTCCTCTACAGGAGCTGGAGATGGCATTGTGCAGAGCTGCCACAGCCTATTCAGGTGTCAGTGACAACTCCTCCCATCACACTAGCACAGGATGGCTCATCAGCATATGCAGGGCACACCTCAACCCCCTTTGTGTAAGTGTCTGGAGTGAATGCACAAACAGCCTCTGACAGTCCAAAACCTGACGGTGAATCGACAAGCTGGCAGAGGCACACCGGATGGTTAAACAAAAAAATGCCCACTTTCTAAAAGTAACATATTCAAACACACAATTTAAAAACCACATGTACTAAATCGTTTGTTATTAAATTCTGAGTTCAGAGAGCCCAAACTCAAAATCTCAAGCTGTGCTCAATTGAAAGTTACACTTTTAAAATGTTACAAGGCAGCTCCAATGATACCCTATAGGGGAGCTCATCCTTGCAATAGTGAATAATGAAATGTACAGCATTTCCCTATCAGCACATGTACAACACACCAGTACATGTGCTACCTTGAACATACACTACACACTGCCCATAGAGCTACCTTGGACCTGCCTTCGGTGTGACCTGCATCAAAAAAAAGGGAAGGTTAGGGCCTGGCAAGGGGGTGCACTTGCCAGGTCGACATGGCAATTTAAAACTGCATGCACAGACACTGAAGTGGCAGGTCAGCGACAAATTTGAAAAGCTACTTGTGTAAGTGGCACAATCAGTGCTGCAGGCCCACTAGTAGCATTTGATTTACCGGCCCTGGCACACTCAGTATACTTTACTAGGGACTTACCAGTATATCAAATATGACAATCATGGATAACCGATCATAATCATATTTTACATAGAGAGTATATGCACTTTAGCACTGATCAGCATTGGCAGAGAGCTTAGAGTGCTAAAGCCAACAACAACAGGTTAGAAACAATAGGAGGGAGGAAGCAAGATTTTGAGGATAACCCTGCAAAAAGGGCCAGGTCCAGCACCCACTTATATACCCACAAAACTACTCACACACCTACTCACACACCCATACAGACACCCACAAACACCTCAGAGACCCAGAGAACAACTCACACACCCACTCGCAGACCCATGTAGCCACTCACACAGCTACTTTCAGACCCAAATAGCCAATCACACATGCACTGACACATCCACCACACACTCACATACCCAGTTATACAACAACTCACACACTCACACACCCATGTGCACACCCATACAGCCACTCACACTCCCAGCTCACAGACTCGCACAGTCATTCACACACCTACTCAGAGACCTGCACAACCACTCACATAGCCACTCACTCACCCACACAGACACAGGATTGCTGAAATCTTATCAGAGGCCTTACCCCTTTATCCCCCACTCTGCAAACGCACCTCCTGGAGCACTACTGGTTGGGAGAAATTACCTTGGATGCTGAGGGTTGTGGGGGCCAAGAACCCTTCCTGTTACCACCAGTAAGTCCCAGACAGTGGGATTGCTGAGAGCTTGTTGGAGACCTGCCCCCTTTCTCGACCACTCTACAAATGTGCTCCCTAGTGTACTACTGGTTGGAGGATGAAGTCCCCTTGGCTGCTGAGGGTTGTTGGAGGCCAAGAATCCCTCCTCGTACTACCAGTAAGTACCACACAGTGGTATTGCTGAGAGGCCCATCCCCTTCCTCTACTTTTCCAAACAGAGAATGGCAGAAAGGTTATTTAACACTGCACTACCCAGTCTAGTTACTGATGTATTCTGGCACATGTATTGCCCACCTTAAATGACCAGCTGCCACATGGCCACAGATAAAATGCAATTTGAACAGATCGATGAGGGGCAATACAAATCAGTACAGTAATGAGTCAATAGACAATAATGATTTCTTCACAGGTTTTCTTGGTTGTTCGTTGCAAATTCTTTGTTTCTTATATCCTTTTCACAGTTAGGTACAGCCAACGCGATTCACCCTAAAAGGGCTTCTTCAAGGCAAGAAAATATGGTAGGCACAATTCGAGTGTTCACAGTTCAAAACGCCAGTGGTGGAATACGTAAATAATATCCCTTAGGTCAGATAAGTATGTGCCACTTCCAATATTCTGGCGTCCTTGCCATAGATAACAAAGATCGTAAGTAATTATGTAATTCTGGTTGCCTCTGAGGTTTTCAATTAAGTAAATCCATCCAGTTTTGATAACTTCGAGAAGTTGTCTCCCGTGTACGGTCCAACGGTAGCACGTTGGACCGTACACGGGAGACAACTAATCGAAACTTGAATCATGCCCTAGGGCAACTATTGCTCGCACCCACACCAGGGACTTTTAATTGCCCCACATATAACATCAAACATGACATTCTTGATAATATCACTGCACAATGTATTGTTACTTGAGATAACTATAACTGCTGAATTTCTACAGGTTTGCAGATGTAAAATCTGAACCTAACTATAACGTCCCTGTACCCTTTGTTTGATATATGACTTTATTCCGGCAGTAATCCTAGATGCAGGAAACCAGAGTGACGGACACGGACCCAAAGTTAGTGCTGCAAATATTTTATTCTTCCATAGTCATCAAAACGCGTTTCGGCTCTCGTGAGCCTTGTTCACTTGACATGGAAATGTCGTTTCTGTGTGCTTTTAAAGTGACCGTGCAACTGAATCAGACCTCAAGTGGTCAACAGTACAATAGAAATAAAAGAATTACTTATACAATTTGGCTGTCAGTGTTTGTATAATACTGAATAAAACCATTCTCAGATGTGATAATTGCATTTTGAATGTTGGTGCATGACATATGAATTGCTTCTTAAATAATTAACAATTCTAAAAACCGAAAAGCATAGTCCGAAAAAAAGGGAATGCCCTTAAGACCATCTCCAATTTGGTTTAAAACATACAATTAGGAAACAGTAAATAAAAGTATTGAGCACTATGCTGAAAATGTAGTGTATTCTCACGTGGCTAAAAAAGTGCATAAATAGTGCTCAATAAAGTGCCAAAGTGCAATATAAAATCATTGTAGTAAACAAATAGAGCAGCTAGTAAGTATATTATGATCTCATGATAGGAATACCAAATGTATTACACGTTGTTTTGTCAGATACAAATCATGAAACCATAAAAACTTGATGCTAAAATACTCGAGTCATAGACCATCAATACATACTATGGGTGTGACAGGAACAGATTTGTAATTGTCTATGAAAGTAAAATACTTCTTGCTTACACAGTATACTGATAAGGAACAGTCTAAATTCAGAAACGTAGCAGTGACTGCTTATGACTGGACATGGAAAAGAACTCAGATGCACCTCCTGATCAGAGGGTATAGTGCAAATTAAATGTGCAAACTGCGCTTGTGCAAAAAACTGCCAGTGCAAATATGTTGGACAAAATGCTTGCAGTCAGGAATCTCATTTTGGAAAATTGCATATAAATACATAAATAAATAAATATATATATATATATATAAATATGTATCTTTTCATAAAAACATCAGAAATGAATGACGATATACGACAATTAAATACATAAAACCAATATTCACTGATAAAATGCATTAAACAATCAATTATCCTATAGACTTCTAGTTTCTACAGTAACCAACTAGGCCAAAGTATATAAGCCCAGATTGCACTCAGCATCACGTCTTTATAAGCATGTATAAAGGTCTTCTGTAACATTGAGACCCCCTGGGTACTTCGATGTCTAGTTGTAAAATGTACCTGGTTTCTAATTTTCTGAGTTTATAATCTCTATCACCACCCCTTCTACTGAGAGGTACAGCGTCAATCACGAAGTAGCTCAGATCTCTATTATTGGATTAATAAAGCTGGAAAGCTTGGAATCCAGGCCGTGATTTCCTTCCGACCGACCGCCCGACCGCAGGAGCAGGAGCAGCGGAGCGAGGAGCAGCACAGAGGCGCTCTGCCCAGGAGGCGTTTGTCCTCAGTCCCACTGCCCCGGCTCTCTCCCGGTAGCCCACAGCACACAGGTGGGGAGTGGGGAGTCGCTCACCAGCGAAGTCCGTGGAGGCTCCGACGCACCAAAACGAGCAGGAGGCACGGATGTCAGTACCTCCCCTCGCGCCAGGTATCGTCTGCCAGCTCGCCTGGGGGCATCGGCAGCAATTTGGCGATCGAGCAGGTTAGCTGAGGCAGTGGAGCTCTGAGCGACATACCAACAGTGCCGGGGACGGTGGCCGGGTGCCCAATCCGAGACAGACGGCAGGGGCTGCCTTCGGGAGAATGCCGGGGGATTGTGTAAACCCTCCTCCCGTCCTGGCCAGAGCAGTTCAGAGGACCCACGTGTGGGGGATTTAGAGAAGTGGCTGCTACAACAGCTTCCGCTGCCGGTGCTGAGAGGATCACCAGCATACTGTGTATTCGGCAGCAGCACAGAGGTACGATTAGGTATAATCAAGGTCTGAAAACTGTTACCGATCTACATCAGTCATTACCAGACATCTCCCAGACACCTGCTGTGTTGCTGGACCATGTGTCGCCCTACCACTGCCCCCATCACGCGCCAGGAGGAGTGTGTGTAGTGTTTGGCTGCCCCTCCTCCTTTTCCTCTATTTGGGGTGGGTGGTTTGCTGTGGTGTGGTATGACGGCCGGCAAGCTCTGAATCCCATGTTAAGTGTACATAAGCGTACAGAAGAGAGCTGCCTTCGAGCACGGTCTGCAGAGCAGCACATCCAGTACCGTCAGAACAGTTCAAGCAGGTTAAGCAGATTAAGCAGATTAAGCAGCGGCAATCAGAGGCTCTATTCTCGCCCTACTCTCGCCCCCTTGCCAGCTCCAAACTTCACCTTTTGCGGGCCGAAGTAGGTTTATCTACCTCCGGGGTGGCAGCAGTCCGAATGAGATCAGGAAGGTTAAGGAAAGAGATGCCGCCATTGCCGTCCAAGCCCAGGCGGGGGAGAGAAAAAAGGCAAACCCACGCCCAGCCCAGCTCAGCACCTGCGCTCATCAGCTGGAATCAAGAGCAAGACCGCGCGCAAGATCAAGCAATAGCAACAGTAACAGAGCAAGAGCAAGAGCTCAGTAATGGTATGAAGCAGTGCGATTCCACCACCGCCACCAATGCTATTCGTTTCAACCAGCCCAAGATCTACACAAAGTTTCACTTCTTAAAAGACGTTGGGTCAGCGCTGTACTCAAGCAACGCCGCACTCACAGGATTACAATCTCCCATGCTGCCTATGCAACTCAATGTTTCAGCTCAAGTCTGCAAAGAGGATTTACACCAGGACAATCAATCGACTAAACAATTGTCAACTAGTCTCACATCACAAGAAGTGCCTACACCGGCTCAATTGGACATCACTGCTTCCAAACCAACAGAGACCCCAGGGCCAATGAGCAAGAGGCCAAGAACAAGCACGGGCCATCAAGGGCGGTCTCTAGGTTCCCCAAGGGCTCAGCCCGTGGTCCAAGTGCTAAAACAATTTAAAGAAACCATGGAAGCCCCAAAACCTACGCAGAAGGATGGCGTGGGACCTGGGAAACACTCTGCTAACGAATGTGACACAGAGACAATAGAGACCTCAATTGCACAGAAAAAAGAAACAAAGAGTGCTGTAACCATCACTGGCCACACTAGTATAAATAACAGCTTTTACTTTGGTAATCTCAGCGACGTTAACACCAATCTTAGCATGGGCAATGATCAGGGAAGTGGAAATCCAAGTGGAAAATCAACAGCAAACCCCCTTTTAAACTTACATCAAAGAAACGAATCGGAGGATCTAGGGCCAACAGACACAACCTCGATTAGGGATAGGAAGATGACCACGACCACGATTGCCTCACTGACAAATACAAGCATACCACAATCTGACTTTCAAGAGCATGAGCAGGATAACAACCCGGAGGGTTACCAACTAAATTCAGAAGACGCACTAGAGCAAGGGCAGTCCAGCCCCCAAATCTCCTCCAAAAACCCAAGCAGTATAAATCAGACGAACTTTATCGCCAACGAATCTGAATTGGCAAAGGCACAAAACATCAGCGCTTGGGATTCTTTACTGAACACAATTCAATTGGCCGTAAACGCTTTGCAATTTCAATCAGAAAAAATGGAGATTCAGTTAACACTACTGAACACTCTGGCCGTCTTCACTGCTGGTATAGATGAAAAACTGGGAAACTTAAACAGCCTGATCATAAGAGCCCAATCAACTTCTAATCTCAAATGCAATTGCGATCAGGTTGTTGAAAAACTATCCACTTTACCCTTAATGCTTAATAGCATGCTAACAGAGATTAAAAGTGTAACGACAAAGGCAACAAAGACAAACATAAAACACATGCAGGTGGTCTCAAACACCGCGGAGGGACCTGAAATCAATAGTCTGGCAGAAACTCAACAGCAGGGCAATGTCACTAAGGCAATGGCAATGGCCACTCCTAGATTCTTCAAAAATGGCGATGAATTAAAACTAAATGCTAATCAGCGCCGCCAACAAAAAAGGAAAGGCCGGAATCAAAAGCCAGACAATAGTACGTCTTCCTACTTCCCTATCTTCGCCTATCCGCACGACAGTCACGCCAACCTTGAAAACATCCCAGACACCACAAGTAGTCCATCAACATATGTAAATACCTCAGAACAATCCCTGGAACCTGTAAGCTCTCAAAATCTGAAATTGCGCACCTGCGCATACGTAAATAAAGATAAGCCATTTCAAACAACTACGTCAATTTCACAACAAGAAGAAGGGAGAAGTCAAAGAGACCCAATTGATCCAAAAACAACAACAAATCTGGTGACAATTCAAAACAAACAACAAAAACAGAGCTCCGACCAAAGGAGTTCACCTTGGACAGCCCAAAACAAACACATGCGATCAAAAGAAAAGGGTAGTCCTCTGTGTGCACCTATACATGACAATTTAACGCAACATAACCAGAAACTAATACAATACGAAGTGGAAATAAGGGATGCCCAGGGAAGGGAAGCTAGGCCTGATAGGCTAACGCAGGCGCTACCACCAACTGAGTCCAAGCACCAGGAGCAAGCCAACGAATGCATCAGTTTTAGGTCACCGGATAACAAGGCACAGTCCAGGTGGGGAGGACTAACACATACAAACCCCATACAAAGAACTTCCGAGTCACCCTTAGGAAATCACAGAACTGAGGCTGCAAGTAATAAGGGGAAAATACAGTACAAAGCTATAATTAGCGGTTTGTTTCAAACCGACCAAACAGATAGAACAAATCCAACGCACCTGGAAACACAAAAACTAACACAAGTGCCAACAGTTCTGGTTTTTCATCCAATATATGTCTCTCGGGGACCTCAGGACATACTTAACCGCAGCAATATCTTAAAATTATTTAAAGCAATTTCAACTTTAGCCGCGATAAGATCAATGGATCTAATATCCATAGAATTTGTAAACACCAACAATCCTCAATCTATGGAAGCAACAAAAACAACATGGTCCTCTAGCGGTACTGTAAAACAAATCCTGGCTGAATTACATGTCTTCAAAAAATGGGGCATCGAGATATTCCCATTTCAAATTCCAGCATACCCGGCACCACTAATAATCACTGAAGGCACAGGTCAACAAGCGGATGATATACCACCAACCAGCATCCTCAAGGGCGCCCGTGGGAGATCTCGCCAAAGGAGCATTGACGACTACAGGCACCAACAGGAACTAACATCACAACCACGGGCTCCAATATACCAGGTTCGTAAAATGGAAGCAATATCACGCACCATAAAAAGACGCACAGAGCAGGATTGACCAGATCAACGAGTTGGAACAACAGGCCGGTCGAAATTGCCTTTTCTTAAAGTCTGTTCTTGGAACATAAACGGCCAAGGTGCCAAAATAACCGACCCAGACTTTTTAAACTACATCAAGGCCCACGACATAATACTACTCCAGGAAACCTGGCTCACGTCCCCGATACAAATTGAGGGATACATGTGCCTTTCTTTACCAGCAATAAGGTCCGGAAGATTTGGTCATAGTTCTGGGGGGCTGGCCATCTACATTTCAACAACCCGCATATCATCGGTAACAACGATGGATCTAAATTCAAATGTATTTATAACAGTGAAAACTTCAATTTTCATCGAGGATAAAGAAACAAAGCTGATCTGGATAAACTCATACATCCATCCTAAACGTAAAACAAAAGACGCCACAGAGTTAACGAAACACGTGACAGAAATCTCTATGGCGCAGGAGAATCCACTGATAATTTTGACAGGGGATTTTAATCAATATCTTCTAGGCTCGGCCCAGGGACATGAGGTAGTGCTGCAAACAGGTCTATACAATATACCTAAACAACACGCCCCACAGCAGAAGATGAAGAATCGAAGCAATAACCATCTATTAGATGATCTGGAACACTTAAACCTGCGTGCATTAAATGGTGGATTCCCAGACGACATTCCACCCGTCGCCTCATATTACTCTTCAACAACCAGTTCAATCCTGGACTACTCCTTCGTAAATCTTGCACTTTTTGAACATATCGGTGGTTTCAGAATGGGGGATAAAGGAGACAGTGACCATCGCACACAAGAATTTCACATATCATGTATAGCATCAAAGACGATCAAGCCGGAAGCAATCCAGGAGATTATTCATACCTCTAATCTACGGAGGATTAACTGCACAATAAAAAATACAGATACTAAAGCTGATGCTGCAATTCAACTCTTCAATAAACTAGCTGATGGCCCAGGAAATAAAATAGAAATCTGGGAAAAATTCCCCGACATATTCACAAGTCGACAAGCAGTAAACAACAATAACAAGCGGAAGCTACAGATCACACACAATAAGAACAACATCTCGAAAAGATCTCGAGCAGAGATAAAGTCTCTTAAAAAATCAATAAATGCAGCTCTGCGCAACCTAAGACACTCACCGTGGAATACTCCTCTCCGAACAAATTTAAAAGAGCAAAGGGCAAAACTAAAGAGATTGAAATGGCACATCAAAAGAGACTCGGAGAACGAACACTGGGCAAAATTACTAAGCGACATAAAATGCAACAACAGCAGTCGTTTTTGGAAAACAGTCAACGGAATTATCCGCCCATATCATACCGGAATTGGGTCAAACACAACAGAATTAACATGGGTGAACTACCTGTCAAGCCATTTCAACTACACCACTGAAAGACCTGGCAATTATCAAACAAGCTTTTTTACCCCGCAAGAACATGTCTGTCAGCCCTCAATTGAGTCGAGCAACCAAGAACTTGCACTTAATGAAAATAGCCGACTAGGTATCACCAGCTATTTCCCCCTGACAACAATAAGAAAACAAATCGCAAAAGGGAGGAGAGAAGCAGCACCAGGCCCAAATGGCATCCCCCCGGCACTCTATAAGGCTAAGTCCGACGCCTGGGTGGAAATCTTCCATTCTTTATTCTCGGACATCAGGCGGTTGGAAATAATACCAGAACTTTGGAAAGGGTCAATTATAGCACCAATCCACAAAAAAGGGGACAATGCTGATCCTAATAACTATTGCCTAATAGCTCTGATAGACAATGAGGCAAAATACTTTTCAGGCACAATACTTGAAGATCTAACAACCTGGGCAGAGGCTAGCCTTGTTATACCGTGGAATCAGACTGGGTTTCGTAAATCAACAAGTACCACCACCAACATCCTTACAATGTCCTTAATAATCGACGCAGCTAAAATCTCTAAACAACCATTACATCTGTGCTATATTGACTTCAGTGCTGCCTTCGACAACGTGGACAGAGGCAGATTATGGAGGAAATTGGATCAATGGGGTGCACCAGCGCCTACTGTAAATATGCTGAAGCTTTTACACACAAACACCTGGGTGCAGGTGAAACTAGGTGATGGTACCCACATCTCCAAAAATATTTACACCACAAAAGGCTTGAAACAGGGTTGTGTGCTAGCACCAACCCTGTTTAATCTAAATCTGGCCGATCTGCCAAAAGTACTCAATGCTTGTAACTCTCATTCCCCGCGGTTAGGCGGGATTGCACTGTCCAACCTAATGTATGCAGACAACGTAGTCCTGCTTAGCTACACACACGTCGGACTACAGAACCTCCTGACGGTAATGCAGAACTACGCCGAAGAGAATAATCTAAGGATAAATCTGCAAAAAACACGGACGATGGCAATCCATAACAACAAAATGATACGCCAGAGAAACTGGTTTCTCGGTGACAGAATAATTGACGTGGCAGACGAATATAGATACCTAGGAGTAATAATAGACAAAAGAGGCTTGTTTAAATCTTAGATGAAGGAGGAAAGAAGAAAGGGCACGTTAATGGCCATAACACTGGAAAATCTTGCACACAAACTTACGGGGCCGCTCCTGACCCCCTTACTAAAGGTTGCTCAGGCGAAACTTCTTCCCACAATTGCATATGGCAGTGAAGCAATGCAGGGCAGAGATGCTAAGGAACTAGACAACCTTCAGGTCAAAGCATACAAACAAATGTTTCGTCTTCCAAACTACACCTCTCCAGCCCAGGTTAGGTTGGAGTTCGGGCTCCTACGACAAGATCTCGCCAGACAGGGTGCATATATCATATGCTGGTTTAAGATCAAAAGCTCTCCATCCCATATGCTTAATAGTCTGCTGTGGCAAGATCTGCAGCACAGAGACACGTCTCAAGCCAGAGCTTACCTTCAGTCAGCTCTGGAATACACTAAATTACAGGAATTTTGGGACGCCCAAATTGGATACTACACATTTAAAAAATTGGCCTGGAAAGTCATTAAACAAGCGTCACTGATCGAAGATAAGGCAACCATCTCTAATAGAGCCCATGCCTGGATGACTCTGAATACATATAAGTCACTGTCCCCACAAACATATTTCAATCAGGGGTACTCTAAAGCAGTAAAAATGAGTTTTATGAGGTTTAGAGTTCAGGAATTCTACCTTGTGCCCAGCATCTTCTGCCATGGCAACGGCGGACAGCACAAGACTACTGCAGCTTGTGCAAAGCTAAGCAAGGTGACATACTACACTTAATCTGCCTATGCAAAGACATGGCCCAAGACCGGCAGAAACTTCTAAAAAACCTATTCAATATAAAGGGTATTCGAACTAGGAGACAAGCGGTACTAGCCTGTTTCAATCCAGAAAACACTCAGCTAAACTGCCGCCTAGTAACATTTTTAACACTTGCTGAACATAAACGGTGAAAAACTTGGTAGTTGACCATAAAATCATCAACGTTCTTCAACACTCTGAAGGGGACATGGATCCGTCTCAGTCGGTCTTCAAGGACTCAACATCCATTCATAACGGGATTATGCCACAGCTAGCACTTACGCTGGAATCAGCTTAGATTGTGTTGTGCGGCGTGGAAGATTCGTTACAAACCCAGTTACAAGAGAGCCCCTTTTGAATGAACTAAGAACTTGCCTGTTCACCCCTCTGTTGTTTTATACAAACATTATATATGGCTCTCTTGTACTTCAATTTTTGCGCATAATTTACACCATCTATAAGTAAATTGCAAACGTGTATGTTTTAACATCAAGATAATAGCACAACGGCACTTCGGAATTAATCTCAGGTATTAGCCTAATTTTACTGTCATACTGACTATTTGCACAAGGAAACGGCTCAAAATGTTATGGAAAAAAGTAACTGGTTTTATAATACTTTTTAAACTGTTTTATTGGTATTACGCACTGTTAACAAATGCTATATTGTCATGGTTTTAATTAACTACACAATAAATTTATTCTATTCTATTATTGGATTGATGGAATTTTTTTAAATGTCAAGCTACTGGATATGTGTTATCCTGATTCATGATTGCATGAAGATGTTGAAGAATACGTTTATGTACTTGTAGTTTGGTACTACCTATGTATTTCAGGCCACATGGGCACATGAGTACATAAATGGCGTATTCCGTTTTACAAGTAAGAAGTTTTGATATATTATACTTCCTGCTGCAGAACAGGGTGGAGTAAGTATCTGTATTGATACCGTGGATACATGCTTTGCACGTTTTTCATTTGTAAAATCCCTTGTGCATCTGCAACCAGGTGGAATTTTCAATGATCTCAGGGTTGGTAGTGACCATAATGTCTCTCATGGAAGGTGCTTTGCTATGGGTGATGGACACACTCTGCGGTAGCAGGGGTCCTATTACCGAATCATTAAGTACCAACGGCTAGCTAAATTGGATGATCTTATGAATAGCTCTGTGTTGTCTACTGTATCCCATTATAAGGCGAAACTCATTAGTGGTCTCAATGTTCCCAGCCAACCCTCGTGTATTGGGGATATTATCAAGTTGTTTATCTCTAAAGAGTTCTTCCCTATTAAGAGACATCGATTTGGAGATAGCTTGATCAATGATTTTAGAGGAGTATCCATTTTCTAAAAATATGGTTTTACTGAGTTCTTGTGGTTTTCTCAGATCGACCTCCGTGCTACACACCCATTTTAGCCGCAACATTTCACCATATGGCATGCTGTTTATCAAGTGTTTGGGGTGTGAGCTATCAGCGTGTAAGGTAGAATTGCCGGCTGTTTCTTTCCGATAAAGTTGTGTTTCCAACCTGTTGTTGTGTACATACACTTGTGTATCAAGGAAATTGACTGATACCTCACTAATCATGGCCGTGAAATGTAAATTGAGGGAATTGTAATTAATCTTGTCTACAAAAATCTGCACCTGTTGTTTAATCCCTTGCCAGATTATGAGCAAATCATCGATATTGCGGAGCCAAATTTTAACATTACTCTCCACTGTATGTTTGTGTTCAGTGTTGAGGACCAGCTCCTCCCACCAGCCCATGTGAAGACATGCCTAGCTGGGAGAGAAGCTGGCCCCCATGGCAACTCCCCTTATCTGCTGGTATAAAAGGTTGTTGAACATAAAGATGTTATTTCTTAGGCAAAAGTCGATCATAGTCACCAGCATCTCACTGTGTAGCTTGTATTGTGCTTGGCGTTGGACCAAATAGAATTGAATAGCATTGATTCCATCCTGGTGTTGAATACTAGTGTAGAGTGAAGAGACATCTAGTGCCACTAACAAATAGTCATCACACCATTTGAAATCTTTGAACTTTCTGATAAAATCGCTTGTGTCACGCACATAAGATGGCAATTGTTTAACAAAGTCCTGTAAAAAATAATCAACATATTTGGATGCATTCTCTAAAAGTCCTTCCCTTGCTTGTATAATTGGACGTCCTAGAGGCTTTGTAATGTTTTTATGAATTTTGGGGATGAAATATACTGAAGGGGTGGCAGGTTTGTCTTTCTTTAAAAATGTATATTCATCCTCACAAATAAGTTCTTTTTTCCTCCAAATTGCCAGTTTGTTATGGAAATCCTGATATGTCATTTTCAAATTAGCCATATTGGTGAGACTGTAACATGATTTATCATTAAGTTGGCTGAATGCCTCAATCTTGTAGTCCTCCGGAGACCACAGGACTATATTACCTCCTTTGTCACTGTTACGGATCACTATTTCCTTATTTTTGCGCAATTTCATCATCAGACTGTTGTACTTTTGATCCCGTTCTTTTTTTTTTTTTTTTTTTTTAAAGAAACCTTTATTACACAATGAAATACATACAAGGGCCTACAACCACCAAGGCCGGCCGCTACAGAGCCCGAGGGCCCGCAATGCAACGCCACACATTCAAATGAACCAGAGGCGAAGCTCCCGGCAGTTCGTGTGCACATGCAACAGGCCGTGGCCATAGGCCAAGAGCAATCGGAAAAAACTGTTTCATTTTCTATTAAATACAAAACACACTCAAGGCAATGAGAGTCCGAAATAGCAGCGTGCGCTTCCCAGGACGGGGGACAACGTACAGTGTCCGAAGCAGTTCTTGACAGGAAGCGGTAGTGGGGGGCGATGGGAAGACAAAGCATAGAACACACCTCACACAATCCCGCAGAATGTGTGGCTAGGGGGACAAAGCAATATCAACCTCTAACGGCAGAGGCGGGGTGCAGATATGTCCACGATATAAATTCCATGGACCCCATACCTTAGTCCATTTTCCAGGCTTGCCTCTCGCCACATACACCGTCTTTTCCCTAAACATACACCAGTCCATATTCTCCTTCCATACCGCGATCGTGGGCGGCCTCGGGGAGCCCCACAGCTGTGCAATGTTACGCTTAGCCACCATGTACCCCAAAGTCACCCACTGCGTCTGTGCCACATTATAGTCATTCGGTTCCCAGACATTCAACAAACACCTCCTAGCCTCTGGCAACAGAGCAACGTGCGTGACCTCCTCCATTACGGCGTGGATACCGTTCCAAAATCGCACAACCTCCGAACATTCCCATAAGATATGAAGAAAGGTACCCGACAAGCCACATCCACGCTTACACATTCCATCCCTCGAGTAACCCATACGTAGCAAACCGGGCCCCGTGACATACACTCTATGGAGGATCTTTAGCTGTACGAATCGTAAGCGGGCCGGGATCGCCACCTCTTTCGGGGAGGCCAGTCCTCATCGTCCAGTTCCAAGCCGTCGCCCGTCCATGCCTCCCGCAGACGGATCAGCAAGTCCGCGCGATCATTAATACGTTTTTTGTAGATCAGGGAAATAGTGCTGTCGGGCACATAGCCATCCAACACTCTATCCTCCAGCGGGGAATATTCGGGGATAGCAGCAACGTCCGGAAAGACCGAACACAGCGCATGGTAGACCTGTGCATACCGGAAGTACTCTCTATCATTTAATTTGTATTCAGTTTTAAGCATTTCAAACGTTTTGAAAGACCCCTTCGCCCAAAGATCACCCACCTTACATATACCAATCATATCCCATTTCTCGAAGCCTTTCGTTTTCCACAAACAACCCAGCCGCCCGGAGGCATACAACGGTGTC
Organism: Triturus cristatus; assembly: GCF_964204655.1. Lineage (NCBI taxonomy): Eukaryota > Metazoa > Chordata > Amphibia > Caudata > Salamandridae > Triturus > Triturus cristatus. The sequence goes on from NC_140592.1 coordinate 248,537,577, forward strand.
GCCCGAGTCAAGCGATCCCTCCACCCCATCGCAGCACTCGCCGCATGCCACACACGTACCGCAACCTGCGTGGGTCCTGTCAACCGTGCATCCGGGGTCACCGAATACAGCGCCCTATTATAATCCCCACCCGGGAGCAGTAATTTATCCATCTCGAAAGCCGGATTCAAGGCAGGACCGTATATCCCGTGGTTCACCGCCGCCAATTGAGACGCCCAATATCGGGGAGGGCGACCCCCCCATCGTACCAAGGGAGCGTCAACTTGGCGAGAGCGATCCGCGGCCGCCCGTCCCAAAACAGTTGGCGCTGAAGACCCTCCACCTCATGGAAATAACGGGCTGGCACGACATCTAGAGTATTTTGCAAAGCGTACAAGAAGCGAGGCAGCGACATCATTTTGAACAATGCCGCCCGTCCGAGCGGCGAGAGCGGAAGTCGTCGCCACCTCGCGACGTCGGCCTTCAATCGCTGGAGGGGAGGGAGAAGGTTTCGCTCATAGCGGACCGCGGGATCCAGAGAGATAAAGATTCCCAAATATTTGAACCCCAGTGTAGCAATCTGGATAGGGCAATCCCGCGGCAGGAGGGGGGCCTCGCCCGAGAGGACGTAAACACATGACTTGGCCCAGTTGATAACCAGGCCAGAGTTACGACCAAAGGAATTCAATACATCTACCAATACAATTAGCGACTGTCGGGGAAAGGTAAGATACAGAAGGATGTCATCCACGTAAAGGGAGACATGGTCCTCAAACTCCGGCATCCATCTAATGCCCCGCAGCGACGGCTCCCAACGCAACCAGGCGGCGAGAGGCTCTAAAGAAAGTGCAAAGAGAAGGGGTGATAACGGACAGCCCTGCCGCGTACCTCTCCCCAATGCGAGGGGAGCCGACACCCTACCATTCACCACAACCTGTGCCAATGGGTCAGAATATAGTAATTTTACCCAACCGATAAACTCAGGGCCGAACCCGAATTTCGCCAACACGGCCCAAATATACGGCCACTCCAAAGTGTTGAACGCCATAGTAGCATCTAAAGATGCCAAGATGGCCGGCTCACGTATAAACTCTGCTCTAGCAAGCACGCCGTGCAACCGCCTCAAATTCAGCGCGGTATTCCGATGGGGTATAAAACCGGACTGATCCTGATGAATCAAGTCGCCCACGACCTGAACCAGCCGATTAGCCAATACCTTAGCCAGAATTTTGGGTTCTGCGTTCAACAGCGAAATGGGCCTATAGGAGGCGCAGCGATCTCGCGGCTTCCCCTCTTTGTGTATCACAACTATGGTGGCGAGACGTTGGTCAGGGGGGAGGAAGCCCGCCGCACGTGCCGCGAAAAACATGTCCCGAAGATACGGCGCTATCTTATCGGGACGCAACTTATATAGTTCACTGGGAAGACTATTAGGACCCGCAGCCTTACCAGAAGTGATCGAGCGAATGGCCAAAGCGATCTCATCTGACGACAACTTCGCCTCCATCAATATTGCATCAGCCTCCGATAGGGTTGGCAATGTAATGTCTCTGAGCAACAGATGAGAATCCTCCTCCGAACGCACAGAAACCGGAGAGTATACCCCGCGGAAATAATCCGCGAAGCAGTCAACAATCTCCACAGGGTCAGTCACACGCACTCCATCCATTCTCTCCACAACGGGCACCACCCTGCTCGCTCTCTCCTTCTTATCCAACCAAGCAATCAATTTTCCTGCCTTATCCCCCACATCATACAGTCGTCCTTGCTGCTCTCTACTCATCCCTTTAGCGGCATCCGTGACTAGCGCTCTGTAATCTGATTGTTTGAGGCTGAGAACGTGCAATTTCTCATCAGTAACACCCCGCTCCAAGTCCTCCTCCATTTCAGCTATTTCAGTTTCCAGGCGAACCACCTCTGCTCTCCCGCACCTCTTAGCATGGGAGATAAGTGACAAGGCCTGCCCCCTGACCACCACTTTATAACCCTCCCATAGGGAGACAGCCGACGACACCGACCCAACATTGTCATTGAAGTAGTGATCGGTGGACTTGACCAGTTCCGCGCGGATCTTAGGGTTGCGTAAATACCAGGGGTTAATGGGCGCTACTCTCCCCTCTGCCCCAGGGACAACCTTCAGTTGCAACCATATAGGGGAATGGTCAGAAATACCTCGGGCCAAATGACGCACCTCCCCAATCATCCCAGCTTGGATCGCCGGCATAAGCATGTAATCAAGTCTCGAGAGACTCCCATGGGCCCCCGAGTGAAAGGTGTATTGCGCCTGTCCCGGGTGCATCAATCTCCAGCAATCTACAAGTCCCAAAGTATCCAGAAAGCCACCCAACCAGGCCTGAGCCCTAGGGAGATCCCTGGGGGGGCGACGGTCCTCCAACCCGGATACAACAGTGTTAAAGTCACCCCCCAACACCAGAACCCCCCCAGGGAGTCCCAGGACCAGACGCCCCAAATCAGCAAATGTAGCCGTCTGTAATCCCGGAGGCACATAAACAGCAACGAGCAAAACAGTCCTACCCTCCCATCTCCCCCCAGTGCCACATAGCGCCCCCTATCATCGTGAAGCACCTCGTCCACCTCCAATGGGAGAGAGGCCCTAACCAAAATGCCCACTCCCCTTGAGCCAGAAGTGAAACCAGAGTGAGCGGCAAGACGATAGCCCCTCCTATTTAGGGCATGGAAGGAGTTCCCAATCAAATGTGTCTCCTGCAGGAAAACAATGTCGGGCGAAATCCGTTTCAAAAACTGCAACACCACCCCGCGCTTGATCCTGTCCCCCAATCCATTCACATTCCACGAAAGGATTCTCAATCCCCTACCCCCCACCCCACTCCCGTGCATGATACCCACATCCCGGAAAGCACAACCCGGACAAGTCAGCAGAGAACTTCACATTGCCTTGCGAAACAAACAAACAGTCCCCAACACCCCCCCTCCCCCACAATCCCCCAACCACAACTCCCCCCTCCCTGCACCCCTGCTTGAGCCCAAACAGCCCCCCCAACTCGCAGTGTGCCTGTCACCCTAACATATACCACAAAAAGAACCCCAGAAGGAGGAAAGGGCCCCAATAAGCTCCCCACAACCTCCAGGCATCTGAAGGGCATATCGTGCCAAACTAGAGTCCAGTTGAGGCAAGGCACAAACCGTCACCAGTCCAGTCCATCACCAGGAACCAAGTTCTAGTCCCGCTCCACCAAACCCTCTCCGCCATCCGACCGTCCTGATCCTGTCCCCGAGGCAGGGCATCCAACCAGTCTCCAACCGCCTCCGGCCGGTCGAAGAAGTGTGAGCGACCCCCGAACTCAACCCGCAGCCCAGCCGGGAATAACATCGCATATTTCAGCTCCATGTCCCTCAAGCGCCGTTTGCCGCCCAAAAATCCCAGCCGTTGTTTTTGGACCGCTTGCGTGAAGTCCGGGTAAAAGCTGACATTAGAGTTCTCAAACTTCAGCGGCCCGGCCACCCTCGACGCCTGAAGGATAGCATCCCTATCCCGAAAGTTAAAGAGTCGGGCGATTATAGGCCGCGGGGGAGCACCCACTTTGGGCGCATCACCCGGAATCCTGTGGGCCCGCTCCACCGCGAAGAACTTGCTCAGTCCCTTGGGCGCGAGACGATTGATCACCAGATCCTCCACAAAAAGATCAGCAGCAGAGTCCTCCGATCTTTCCGGCACTCCAATGATACGAACATTGTTCCGTCTAGCTCTGCTTTCGGAGTCCTCAAGTCGACGGTCCGTCAGGTCACTGGCTAGCCGCAACCTACGGACCTCCGTCTGCAGGGCGGCCACGTCCACAGTTAGGCTCGACGCAGCCTGAGCCAAGGAGTCGACCCGCTCGTTAGTTTTGGACAGGTCTGCCCTGACCAAATTCACATCGATCAGGACCGCGTCCAATTTATGAGCCAGGGTATCAAACTGCTGACCCACAGCAGCCTTCATCTCCTCAATGGCGCCCATGACGTCCAGCAAAGTCAATTCTGACGATGGGCCCGAGACCTCTTTGGACCTCTCAGGCGATTTATGCGAGCCACTAGGGGATCCCTTTGTCTGCGCATAACGATCCATGTTATTGACCTGAGTATAGGCTCCCCTCCGGGTTGACTTGGATTTCAACTTGTCTCCGTCTAGTCTCGCCGCCATCGTCCGGAGGCCACCAAGGTTGGCACCCGCCAGCACCAGGAATAAGGACCAGGCAGCTAATTCAATTGAACACAGCCGTCGTAGACAGTAAGCCCGTGTATAGTCCGAGAGTCAGGCCAGACACTCCGCCATCCGCGCTCCTCTGAAACACCAAAGTCCCTCAGCCGATATCAGCAAACAAGCTTGAAAACGAAAGTGAAAGTGCGGGGTACGTGGCAGGTCAAGCCCGGCATGCCGCTGTTGTTCACTTCGTACCCGGGCACCTCACCAACTCGAGGTCGGGACCAAGGCAAGAGCAGGCCGCAAACTTCGGAGCGCAACCATTCCGGTTCCCGGCGTCCGATTTGAATTTGGAAAACAGGTGGCACCTCAGCGCAAGTTCATCAGCAAAAGCCCTTAAAAAAAACCAGGATTAAGTCAGGATAGACGTGGGAGGTTGCGGAGGCCCTCGAGAGCCGTAAGCCTACGCCGCCATCTTGGTTGCGCGCTAGGCTCCTCCCCCCCTGATCCCGTTCTTTGAATGTCTTTTGGCCATCAAAAACGGATTTATTCAATTTCTTAATCTTTGTGGTCACAGTCTCATGGAATATATCGATGGAGTCATGCATAACTATGGGATTAAAAGTGGACCGGGGTTTGAAAGAGGTTAACGAAGTTGTTTTGACAGTGCCCATTGTTGCATTGGATCCCAAAGATCCTCTAGTTCCTGGAATAATGAAAGATCAGATACTGTAGTGTTTGACTGACTTGCCTGGTCCACGATAGTATTGCTGTATAAACTTGTCTCTTGATTGCCCAATAGCATATGATATTTTTTCAACTTTAACTTTCTGACTCCTTTATATATGTCCATCCTTGTTGTAGCATAATCAAAATTGTTGGCCGGACAAAATGAAAGGCCCAAGCTGAGTAATTTTGTTTCTTCTGGTGTAAGTTTTGCTTTGGATAAATTAATAACCGTGTTATTAACTGGACCCGTACTTGTTACCTTCTCTTCCAAAATCCTCGACCTCTCTCCTTGTTGTTGTTTCCGGTGTTTTCTGTTGGCTTTATGCCTATGCCCTCGTTTGAAATTGGCAAATGCCCTGCATTGTTTCTTTGAGGCCTGGGTCTGAGGGTTTGTCTCCTTTCATCGCATAAAAAATTGAGTTCCTCCCCCGGTGACGGTTTGGTTTTTTGTAGCCCAGCTTGGGGATCTCGCATCTCAGATTCGGATTCGCTGCCTGCAGCAGAGCTAAGATCGGAGTGTGATGTCTCATTGGTTGCTCCCATTCTTTTGGATGCTGAACTCACAGGACCTGAGACTGCTTTAAATTTAGAGACTCTAAGCACATCGTATTTCTTTGCAAAAGTAAACATTTGCCCAAGTTCATAATCATTCTTGTCCCTTAAAAATGTATACGCTTTACGTTCTTTAATTTTCTCCTCTTCTTTCTTGAGTCTACTGAGCATCTCATTGCGAAGTTTTGTAATTTCTTCTGTTGCCCCTAATTTGTCTGGATCCTCATTTATTTCGTCAATTTCTGTTAGCAGTCGGGCTTGGTCTATATCTGCATATTTGATGGGGGTTAAGGTCAATTCCGCCCATTCGCGCATTAGGTCTGGGTTCGGGTCTTCATATGTGGGGGCAGTTAAGATACGTAATCCACATGGAATTCTCCCCACATCTATATATCGTTGAAGTGAGCGCGATTCCCACCATTTACTCTGTTCCATGCGCATTTTTTTCTTGAGAATTTTGTATTTGTTTTTAACCGAGTTAGTGTCTGTTGTACATTCTGCATCATGAAGTCTAGCATTGCGTATGGCCGGGGGGGTGTCAAAGAACATCTCCGTGGCAGCCGCCTCCCTCTCCCGCACCATGTCTGACGACATCAGGAAATCCAATAAATGATGTTAAGTTGTGATGCGTAAAGCCGTAATATATATGTATGTATATATATTATATTGCCTAAACATTTTTTGATTTGCTAATAACTTTGGCGTCATTTGACGAATGTTTAAGAAATTCTCCCAAAAAAAGGTCTATCCAGGTCAGCTCCTATCCTGAAAGTTTGGGGGTGCTTCGTCAAGCGGGGGCTGACAAAAAAGGGGGTCCCAAATAGTGGTTTCTCCATGTTAATTTCCATAGGAAATGTTATTACTGGTTACAGCCCGAACTGCTGAACGGAATTACACTAAGTTTGGCAAAAAGGTAGTGCTTGATTAAGAAAGCGTCTTTTTTTTTCGAGGAGCACATGTTATTGCCATTACCTTCCTCTGCCTTGTGTGTGTGATGTTTTTCGTTTTTTCAAAAATATGAAACCTTTCTTTGCTTGTTTATGGACTGCGGCTGCAGCCGGCTGATTTGATTTGCACTCCAGTAGCTCTCTTATTGCTTCATCGATGTGATTGTTAAGCTGTGTCTAGGTTTACACTGTGCATTAGCGGCCGGCCTGTTGGTTGTAGGCCCATACTTGTATGTCTCTGAAACTGTAATAAAGGTTTTAAAAAAAAAAAAAAAAATAGAAAGCGTCTTTTTTTTAAATGGTGTAAATCCATTCAGTAGTTGCTGTGAAATTCAAAAAATAAAAGTTTCGATATCTGGAGCAGCGGTGGGTTTGCGCATGCTCCCGACCACGCGCTTCACTGTGATTAGGCCTGGGCCAAAATTCCATTGCGTTCGTGGAAATTGCGATAATTTGGCATTTTCGCGTTCCGCGGAAAGCACGAAAATGTCAAAATTTCCGCATTCCGCAGCTTAGCGATAATTTGTTTCTTGCTCGCGCTGTAAAATAATACATTCTCGCGTGCGCGCGATCGCCTTACCTGAATCCCCGCGTTCGCCGACAAGTTTTCTCGATCCGGTCGCGTTCTCCACGAGATGTTGGATTGTTGGTAGCCATTTGTGCTGTCTCGCAACAGTTCGCGCCCGCAGTAACGTCATGCGTCACGCGATCACGTCTTTCTTCTCGCGATCATGCACCGCGAGACAAGTGAAAACAAGATGGCCACGCCCGCGAGCAACCGCATGGGTAAGTTGGCGAGCCGCGACCATGCAGAAAATACCATGAACGGGCGGGAAAAAAACTTCCACATCTTCGCGATATTTCCACGTGTTTGCGGAGATTTTTAACATTTACGCGATAATTTGCGAATGTGACTTTCTCAAATTCCGCCCACCCCTAACTGTGATTGGCTGCCACGACCACGAGCTTCACTGTGATTGGCTGCCAACACTCCAAACCAGGAAGTGTTGGCAGCCATCTTGTGACTCGGTAGAAGCGAGTCACAAGAAAACAGACGAAAAAAGATTAAAAGAGAAGAAAAGGGGGCAGGGTAGAAACCCCCTGACCCCCTAGGCCTGCTCAGGTGGTCCCACAACGTCCGAATGCGTGCTGGGTGCGCGAATCCAGACAATTTTCCTTATTTTTTTTTTTAATGAAGCGGGGGCTCCCCCACTTCATTTAAAAGGGCCCCGGGTGGGCCAGGTTCTGGGGGCAATCCTATAATTATATTGCGGGGACCTGCGGGGCCTCCGCAGCCCCGGGGACTGCCACCTCCCCGGGGCTATGTAAATTAGGTGCAAGAGGGTACACGGCCCTCCCGCAGCCCTGGGGACCACCACCTCCCCGGGGCTTGTTTTGTAATTATTGTGGGCCTCCGAGGCCCCACCAAGCCCTGGGGATTGCCACCACCCGGGGCTTTAATAAAGTATGCAGGGGGGGCTTCGCAGGCTCCCCAAAGCCCCGGGGAACACCACCTCTCCGGGGCTTTGAAAATAGAGGGAGGGGGGCTGCGCAGCCTCCCTGCTGGAGCCCTTGATGGCCCTGGGGACCGCCACCCCCCAAGGCCGGCCCCTGCAATGTCCCGGGGAGCCAACACCATGGACATTGTTGTTTGCTATAACAGGGTGGAAGCACGTCTCCTGCCCTGTTATAGCAAAAGCTGGTTTGCTTTGTTGAAGCGAGAGGAGGAAAACCTGCTCTTGCTTCAATGAAGCAAAGCAGGATTGCTTTTGGGCAAGGGGAGCTGTATATTAGCAGGTCCTGGGACCATGGGGGCATTGGGGCTCCCCCCACGGTCCCCAACAGAGAGGCGAGGCCCCGGGGGATGGGGTCCCCGAGGGCCAGAAGTGGCCTGGGAGAGGGGACGCGGCCCCCCTCCCCTTTAAAAAAAAAGAAATATGGAGATGTGGGCATGCATCGGGGATGTGGCCCCCGAGGCGAATGTAAATTAATGAAAGTGAAAGTTTTTTTTCTTTCCCAAAAAATTAAGAATGGCGACCCTAGCTTGGCTTTCAGCGCCACCCCCTAGTGTGAACACGAAGGGTGTGCGGCACCTAGTGTGAGCACGAAGGGTGCACGGCTCTCTGCGCAGCCCCTAGTGTGAACACGAAGGGTGCGTGGTTCTCAGCGCGGCCCCCTAGTGTGAACGCGATGGGTGCACAGTTCTGTAGTGTAAACGTGATGAGTGCATGGCTCTCAGCGTGGTCCCTAGTGTGAATGCGATGGGTGCGCGGCTCTCAGCACTGCCCCTTAGTGTGAATGCGATGGGTGCGTGATTCCAAGCATACATAATTTTTAAAAAATGTGTAAAGCTAGGTTATTGGTTGGGTTATTGGGTGGCTCTAAAAAGAGCCCTTTATTTTTGTAGCTACATGTAAGTGCTGATGCAGAGCCTTAGGTTGTTGAGAAGAACTCTGTTTCCCTTATCTGTGAAGTGCACACCATCACTCCTGTAGATGCCATCCATATCGAAATGCAGATTGTTGTTGTATATGGAGCCCATCCTATAGTCTCAGAGATAAGCAGAAACAGCTTTATTGACATTTGTTCTAGCTTTCTCAATTTGTGGACATAAATGATTGGACCACTTCCATTTCTGTCTTTGGCATATGTTAGAGTATACAAAGACAGTTTGGGGGAAAATCAACGTCAATTCTGCAAAGGTGTCCTTCATTAGCATTTCCAGTCCTACCCCAGTCAACATGCCTAGGTCATTGCCACCACATAGACACTGCTCATTCCCACTCTTTCAATCACTCAACCACCACTTATATACTAATGCAATCACCCACATATTATCCATCCACTCATGCAATAACTCACGGATTAAAGATGTACTTGTACAATCATGTAGGCAGTACTCATGCACTCATACAATTACCATGCGCTACCCATGCACTCTTTGAATCAATCATGCTCAACACATATACTGCAGCAATCATGCAGATATTAGCATGCAGTTATTTCTCTTTTTAAACCATGTCATGAATGATGTAATATGTGACGTCATCAGCAGTGCATTACGGGGGCGTGAGTTATAGTTAGCTGAACTAACTATAACGGGGGAATTTTCTGGTTTTGTATGAGAGAAATGTTCAATTAACTATAACGTCCCTGAAACCTATGGTTTTTTCAGTGAATAATATATATATATAACATTATCTACTGGCGGTCGCCAGTAGATAGTTATAGTTAGGACCTATTTTCCATAGGAAATCCGCAACATTCTATTCCTAATAAGTCTGGCGCCCGCTGATGAATCCTCGTGAAATTTTCCAAACTTTTGGCCAGCTCCGCTCCGCTCCTACCCTGAAAGTTTTGTGGTGATTCGTAAAGCGGGGGCCGAGACAAAAGGGGGGTCCCAAAACGCATTTTCCCCATGAAATTTCCCATAGGATCTGTTGTCGCAGCTACAGCCCGAACCGCTGAACGGAATGACACATAATTTGGCAAAGAGATAGTCCTCAGTTCAGACTCGTACCTTTTGCATAAATGGTGTGAATCTGTTCATTAGTTCCTGAGAAAATTAGGGTAAAAAAGTTAGTGATATCTATGGCCGGGGATGATCCGCGGACCCTACCCGCATCGTAAGCGCACCCTCCCCGAATCGAGCGCGCACCCTCCCGATCGCGCGCTGAATGCTAATTGGCTGTCGAGTGTCTGTCTACATTCGAAACCAGGAACTGTTGGTGGCCATTTTCTGCCTCGGTAGAAGCGAGGCTGAAGAATCAAGAGGGATAAGTGTGTAAAACATATAAAGGGGGCAGAGTGGAAATACTCTGACCCTCTAGAGGTGCTTAGGGGGTCCCAGAAGGACCCCCTGGGGCCCCCCTTTTTATGAAAAAAAAACCGGCGAAATGCGCGCAGGGTGCGCGCATCCTATCGCGTTGGGTGTGCGGATCCACGGGAAAAAAAATTGAAAAAGGACAAGAAATCATTGGTTGTATGACAATTTTCTACACTGAAAGGTAGGGTGTATATTTCTGTTTTTTAATCGCATGATTCTTATTGGTTAACAAAAACTGATTGTAAGGAACATTATATATGATAAGCTGATATGTTGAAAAGTCAAGCACACTTGCTGTCTTGTTTAGCAACATTGTGTGCTGAACTTGTGACCTGTGTGCTCAGTACAGTGTTCCATGACCTGTTTCTATGGTTACAGGCAGAAGGCAGATTGGGGGAAGGGTTGAAATGTATTTCATTTGGACAGGGTTGAAATGTTTAACCAATAGAATTGAGTGTTTGCTTTTCAATTTATGTGTGAAGGATTGTGATTTGATGTGTGGAAAATGAAAGGGAAACTTTGCCATTCTTTGTTTTTGCTGAGAGGTGCACAGTGCAGAGATTCTGTATAAGAAAATCTGGTGTGTGACTGATATCTGGTGTGTGACTGATATACTTCTTAATCTACAAAACAACTTGAAAGGTGATATACGTAGACTATTTTGAGTTTAATCAGACTAATGTATTTCTCATGCTAAAGTGGAGGGAGTACTTTTTTTCTCCACAATCTTATTGACAGTGTGTGTATGTAGAAACCATTCTGTGATAAGCATTTGTGATTTTCATGTGTTTGCAGACAGATAACTGTGCTGTTTATATATTTTGGTAGAATTAGAAACCAGACATTGTTTATGAATTTGTGAAATGAGTTATGTTTCTATACTAAAATGTAGTACTCCTTCTAGATGAAGAAATGTGTTTTGGTATAGTGCAAGGGATAGTGTTGTTTGTCTAGAATCACACAGTGGGTATGTGTGCATTTGGGAACCACTGCGAGAGAAGCATTTGGTAACATTGTGTATTTGCTGACAGATAACTGTTTTAAAACCTGTCATGTTGTCAAGTTTTAGTAGCATTAGAAGCCAGTATTTGCTTATGCATTGAGAAAATAAGTCATGCTTTGACACTAATGTGCTGTACTTTAATATGTAGATTGTATGTCGTCTCCTTACCCCTTGCACAGTAGTGAATGAGTTTTTGTAAGCTGCTAGGAATAGTGTTGCTTGTCTAGAATCACACTGTGAGTCTGTGTGCATTTGGGAACCATTGTGAGAGAAGTATTTGGTAACATCGTGTATTTTCTGACAGATAACTTTTTTAAAACCTGTCATGTTGTCAAGTTTTAGTAGCATTAGAAGCCAGTCTTTACTTATGCGTTGATTAAATGAGTTAGGCTTTGACACAAAAGTGCAGTCCTGAAATATGTAGATTGTGTGTAGTTCCCTTTCCACTTCCACAGTAGTGAATGATTTTTGGTAAACTCCTAGGTATAGTGGTTGTTGTCTAGAATCACACTGTGAGTCTGTGTGCATTTGGGAACCACTGTGAGAGAAGCATTTGGTAACATTGTGTATTTTCTGACAGATAACTCTTTTAAAACCTGTCATGTTGTCAAGTTTTACTAGTATTAGAAGCCAGTCTTTTCTTATGCGTTGATTAAATGAGTCATGCTTTGACACTAATGTGCTGTACTTAAATATGTAGATTGTGTGCAGTACCCTTACCTCTTCTAGACTAGTGAATGAGTTTTGGTAAACTCCTAGGATAGTGTTGCTTGTCTAAAATCACACTGTGAGTCTGTGTGCATTTGGGTAAGGATTGTGATAGAAGCATTTGGTAACATTGTGTATTTGCTGACAGATAACTGTTTTAAAACCGGTCATGTTGTCAAGTTTTAGTAGCTTTAGAAGCTATTCTTTGCTTATGCTTATGATAAAATGAGTCAGGGTTTGACACTAAAGTGCAGTACCATGTACTATTCTCCTTACTGTGCCAGAACTGAAAATTTAAAAGTTTTACCCAGGCACTGTCCTAGCAGTAGTCTGATGATTTAGTCGGTTTCCAAGTACTCCTGTTGTGAAGCATACATTACCACATAGACTGCTTCAAATGTCTATGCAGTATGCATGCAGTCTTCTAACATACTATACACTTGTTTTTCACACCTTCAATTCCCTAGTCAGTATCCATACAGTCCAGCAAACATCCTGTCACTCCCTTTGCACTCCTCTAGTGACCCATTCAGTACCAAGTACTAATCCATTCACTGTGTCAAAAGCCAACCACTTATAAATTCACCCAGGCACTCTCCTTGCTGTACACTAATCATTCCGACAGTACCCAAGTACCCATGCAGTGAGCCAGGCCTTAGCAATTAGACTGCTTCAAATGCCTATTCACTATGGATGCAGTCCTCTAATCACCTACACAGTTGTCTTTCACACCTTCAATTCCCCAATCAGTATTCATACACTTCTAGCAAACACCCTGTCACTCACACAGTGTGTCTCCTTATAGTACTGTAATCATTCAGCCAGTTAGCATGTAGTCTTTTAGTGAGGTAGGCTTTAGGGCATGAACTGCTTCAAAGTGGTATGCACTATGCATGTAGTGTTTTAACCATCATCACACTTGTGGTTCAGGGCTATAGGTTCTTAGTCAGTTTTTATATAAAATGTGTTTGTACAGTAATGGAATAGTACTAATTTGAAAGTTATTAATATACATTTATTTGTGATTCTTTTTTACAGATACTGTTTTTCAACGTAAAAATAGAGAAATCATGCCAGAAAAAAAAGAAAAAGAAAAGAAACTCAGAAAGGCGCAGGAGCAGGAGTGTTTCTCATCCGTTTGCACTCTTCTCGTGCAAGATTGTTCGGATGAAGGGTCCTTAGGTGTTTCATCATACTTGCCGTGCCGTACGAGTATTTCTTGTTAGGATCCCCTCACGACAGAACTCTTTTGCAAATCTTGCACTTGACCAAGGTGGCTGTTGGAAACGGCCCCCCAGATCTAACAGTGGCATTGGTCTTTGTTTGCCCCTCGGGAAAGGTAAAACATTTCCACACCACTGAAGAAAAACATTGTGGGCGTGGTGCCTTCTCCAAAAATGTATCCTCAGATTCGGTGAATATTTTAAAGCGGCAACGTTTACAGTTTTTGTAAGTTAAACTTATAAAATTTTGTTAGCCGTAAGCATTTTATATATCTGTGATTTGTATCTTGTGGTATTTTGCTGAAAATAGCATTTTTTTTTTTTTTAACAATCTTTCTGATTGTTTTTTTTTTGCCCGCTGTTAAGTGATGAGTACGATTGAAATCACTATTTTTAGTGAAATTCAATATATTCTGAGAACAGCAAAAAAGGCAAACAAATAACTTTGTGGAAATGATGCTGTGTTGTAAAAAGTTTATTATTACATGTTATCATTTTTTTTTCCTTTACTTTCACAGATCCAAATTTTAAAATAAGCAATTTATATGAATTTAGATTGCAATGAAAATCTGAAAAAAATGTATACCATTTTGTATTCCTATTACTGTATGCAGAATGAGGAGGTCTGCAAGAAGCTACAAAATTGAACCACGTTACCAAAAACACTCTGTTTATAGCTATGTAGTTTTGAAATCTGACCATAATCAGATATCATGTGACGTACAAAAAAAGAGATTTGAGGGGTTCATAATATTTCCCATTGTACCTATTGAAAGACCACAATCATTCCAATCATTCTTCTTTGAACATCTTTGCAGATAAAACTCTGTGCTTACCTTCTATCATTCGCAAGGAATTTTAAAACCGGAAATATGTCACTTTTTGTAACATAGTTATTGTGCAAGACACTCTTTCATATTTACAAAGAGAGGAAAAGGCACTCTGTGCACTTTTTATACTCCATGTAAATACAACCTCATTATGCACACCACTTTGTGTTGAAAGGGTGTTCTTTAAGTGTTGTTGTGCATGATTGCACTGAATACTCATAGAACAAGACACATGTCTAGATTTATCAGAAATCATAAATCTCGATATGTGTGTGAATGCTGCACCATTCTAAAATTGGTGTAGGAAAGCACAACAAGGAGAATTGTTTTCATTTCTCCACATTTTTATATCTTCAATGCATGCTACAATGCTCAGCATACATTGAAGGAGAAAAATGCCTTTATTGATTGTTTTTGTGCAGGAAGGTGTGTCTTCCTGCACAAAAACAAACAGCACATGACACAGATATCCTTGCACTATGGTGCAAGTGTGCCTGTGTCACCACATGGCTGCAGTTTAAGCAGCCGTGCAGAGAGCAGCATAGATTTGCAACATATTTATGTACATATGTTGCATCCCTGTGCTTTGGAAGTACTAAAGCACACTGCAGTTAAAGAGGTTACTGTGTGATGCTGCAGCACTTCCTCATAGTTCTGCACTTATACATTCACCATACGCTACGAATGCATTCATTCAGTCAATTACATACTACACATACATTCATCTAAACTTTCACACACTAACAAAGAAATTTAGCTCTTTTTTCAAACCAGGAAAGTTAGTTCTTGCAAGAACTTTTTTTTTCTTTGGTTTTTGTGTTGTATTTTTTTTTGGGTTTTTCCAACAATTTTGTGATTTTTTGTGATTTTTTGGAGAGAAAAAAACAAAAAAACATAACAGGAGGTACCAAACAATGAACTTCAGGGAACAATAAAATAAACTAGCAAATGTGACTTTCTTGCTGGCGGCAGATCAGATCGATCGACTGCTCACCGTAGCACAAAGTCGCATTGCACTTAGTGCAGAGCACTTTTAAAAATTGAAATTGAGGACGGATGTCCAAGTTTTGGGCTGATTGATGCACTCTTGAAGTGCTCGGCTGCGATGAGGTGAAAGGCGCAGGAGCAGGAGTGTTTCTCATCCGTTTACACTCTTCTCGTGCAAGATTGTTTGGATGAAGGGTCCTTAGGTGCTTCATCATACTAGTCATGCCGCACGAGTAATTCTTGTTAGGATCCCCTCGTGACAGCACTCTTTTGCAAATCTTGCATGTGACCAAGGTGGCATTGGTCTTATTCTGCCCCTCGGGAAAAGTATAAAATGTCCACACCACTGAAGAAAAACGTTCTTTGCGTGGTGCCTCCTCCAAAAATTCATCCTCAGATGTATGAGGAGATGCAGGTGATGCCTGCTGCCCTGAAGCTATTTTTAGTTGTGCTAAGTGTAAACTTAGTCTAAAAAATTGTCTTCTCTGCAAAGAGATGCTCCTTCAAAGAAGGTCAAAGAAGAATGATTGAATTGGGTGGGGTCTTTCAATAGTTAGAACAGGAAGTGTAATGAACCAATCAAATCTCTTTTTTTGCAGGTCACATGGGATCCGCGCACCCTGCGCTTAGGCAGCACGCACCAAGCACGCATCCGCGAAATTGAATTAAAAAAAATTATAGGATTAGATGTAAAAATATATTAGTTTTAAGACTAGTTTAGAGTTTGTCTTCAATTAATATTCACATGAAATACATATATATATGTTTTTTTAAATGTTAAATATTTTGCGGGATCCGCGCACCTACCGCGTCATAGACGCAGATGACGCATCACGGAAGCGCGTAAACGTCGCGTTACGTACATCGAACGTGTCGCGTATAGGCTGGGAGTCGCGTACCAGTCACATTGCGATCGGGCACTAAACACGTACCCAACGCATACCATGCGCGGATGCTAACACGTAGGGATCGAGAACGGTGCGCATAGGGTGCGCGGATCCAAAAACATGGAAATCAAATATATAAAATAAAGTTTTGAACATATAGTTAAAGAAATATTTTAAAAAAAATAAAAAAATATGTTTGAAAAACCCAATAAAAACAAATAATATTTTTTACGTTTTTAAAAGAATTAATTAAAACATTTTTTTTTTTAAAATGGTGATAAAAAAGAATTTCAAAAAAACATAATTAATGTAATTGACACACTGAACTTGAAAAATATAGAAATCCAACGAAAATCATTAAACATGATATCTTTAGAGATAAGTTATAGATAGGAATTAGCATTTAAAAAACCTTTGAAATTCACTGAAAAAAACATAGGTTTCATGCACGTTATAGTTAGGAATTGGCATTTAAAAAACCTTTGAAATTCACTGAAAAAACCAAAGGTTTCAGGGGCGTTATAGTTAAGAATTGGCATTTAAAAACCTTAGAAATTCACTAAAAATAACATAGGTTTCAGGGGCGTTATAGCTAGCTGGACATTTTCCTTATACAAAACCCTAGAAATCCCCTGTTATAGTTAGTTCAGCTAACTATAACTCGCGCCCCCGCAATGCACTGCTGATGACGTCACATATTACATCACTCAAGACATGGTCAGTGACATCACTGATGACATCACTGATGACATCTCAAATGACATCACTGATGACATCACTGATGACGTTATCCATGTGATAAATTAGTGCATCTTCTCACACCCTAATATAACCTTTGATACACCGACTCAAAATTTCAGACGGCCATTTTGAAAACCATAGATACTCCAATACCAATAACAACACACCCACTCATTGACTCTTTGGTCTACATACATCTCCACTCACTCACCTGTACAGTCACTCTGTACAGGACTATCATTTGCATTTATACACCTATATAGACACTCACACACCGCCAATCATCCGTTGAGGTACTGACACATCTAGTCAGTCATGCAAATAATTAATCACAGTCCAATTTACTCACCTATACAGTTAAACACCCTCAAGTTCACTTACTCATAAAAATACTAACAAATTCTGACGCTCTTTAGAAGCATACACTCATCCATACAGCCACTCCCAAAATCACACACTCTCACATAGAGATAGTTATATACTATTACACACATATACACTGCATTTCACATATGTAGTTACTGACACATGTACAACTGAGATATACATTCAATCACTAACACACCCTTACATACAGTCACCCAACCATACAGTCCATCACAGATGCACTCTTAAAACCATGCACCCACTGAATCACCCACTCACACATCTATGCACAGAGTCACACACACCCTACCCACACAAACACTCAGGCACCCATACAGATACTCAGACAACCAATCAATAACCCATATAGACACTCATATAGCTATTCACAAAACCATGCAGCCACTTATACACCAACACACAGATACATACAGACATTCACACAATTTAGTCACTAGTCTGCAGTAAGATACATTTAATGACTCACTTATAGAGTCAGTTACGCACCTAGAAAATCACCCATTCACACACTTATACACCCACTCATTCTTCCATAGGCCTTTCACTATAAATATATAAAACATATTTAAACTTTACAGAAACACACAGTCACTGGATGACATCATCAGTGATGTCATCAGTGATGTCATTTGAGATGTCATCAGTGATGTCATCAGTGATGTCACTGACCATGTCATGAGTGATATAATATGTGACGTCATCAGCAGTGCATTGCGGGCCGCGAGTTATAGTTAGCTGAACTAACTATAACAGGGGAATTTCTAGGGTTTTGTATGAGGGAAATGTCCAGGTAACTATAACGCCCCTGAAACCTATGTTTTTTTTAGTGAATTTCTAAGGTTTTTTAAATGCCAATTCCTAACTATAACGCCCCTGAAACCTTTGGTTTTTTCAGTGAATATATATATATATATTCAGTGAAAAAACCATAGGTTTCACACACGTTATAGTTAGGAATTAGCATTTAAAAAACCTTAGAAATTCAGTGAAAAAACCATAGGTTTCACACACGTTATAGTTAGCTGGACATTATACTCGTAAAAAACCAATGAAATTGCCCCGTTATAGTTAGTTCAGCTAACTATAACTCGCGCGCCCGCAATGCACTGCTGATGACGTCACATATTACATCACTCATTACATGGTCAGTGACATCACTCATGACATCACTGATGACATCTCAAATGACATCACTGATGACATCACTGATGACATCATCCAGTGAATGTGGGTTTTTCTGAAAATTAAATATGTTTTATATATGTATATCTCAAGGTCGATGGAAGAATAAATGGGTATATAAGTGTCTAAATGGATGATTTGTTTTAGAAAAATTGATTGTTTAACTGACTGATTAAGTGTATCTTAGTGAATACATGGCTTAGTAAGTAATGTTTAAATATGTATATATCTGTATCAGTCTCTCACTTTGTGTATAAGTGGCTGCATGGGTTGGTGAGTAGCTACATGGGTGTCTATATAGGTTATTAGTTGGTTTTTTGAGTATCAGTCTGAGTGTCTGCATGGTTCGGTGGGGGGTATTACGTAGTGCATAGGTGTATGAATGAGTGACTCACTGTTTGTATGTGTTGAACACAGCATGTGTGCAGGACTGTATGGGTGGATGAGTGTGTGCATGGATGTGTTATTGAGTGAATGACTGTCTCAATAGTGTCTTTATGAGTAACTACATATGTTTTTAACTAGTATATGTGACTATTGGTGTATATATGTGAGTATATGTGAGAGTGAGAGATTGAAAGAGTTCTTGTATGAATAAGTATGTGTTTCTATAAGTGATTGTTTAAAAGACTAAGTATGTGTAAGTTTCCGTAGAAGTAAGTGTGGTGGTGTGTGTATAACTGTATATGCAAGTAAATGTATGTTTGATTCTTTGTTAGCATGAGTGACTATGTGTGTGAGTAACTCTATGGATGAGTGGCATTGTGTAACAGGATGTATAGGTGTATGAGTACATATGATGAGTGAGTACATGTATGAGTGACTGAATTGGACTGTTGGTGAATGAGTGGATGTGTATGTGGATCTTAGAATTACTGAATAGGTTGTTTTAACTGGTATTGGTATGTCCATTGTTTTGAACATTGTAGTTTCTATTTTTGAATGTGTGTGTCAAAGGTTATATTAGGGTGAGAGGTGGTCTGCCACTCTATCACAAGGATGATGTCATCAGTGATGTCATCAGTGATGTCATTTGAGATGTCATCAGTGATGTCATGAGTGATGTCACTGACCATGTAATGAGTGATGTAATATGTGACGTCATCAGCAGTGCATTGCGGGCGCGCGAGTTATAGTTAGCTGAACTAACTATAACGGGGCAATTTCATTGGTTTTTTACGAGTATAATGTCCAGCTAACTATAACGTGTGTGAAACCTATGGTTTTTTCACTGAATTTCTAAGGTTTTTTAAATGCTAATTCCTAACTATAACGTGTGTGAAACCTATGGTTTTTTCACTGAATTTCAAAGGTTTTTTAAATGCTAATTCCTAACTATAACGTGTGTGAAACCCATGGTTTTTTCAGTGAATTTGCAAGGTTTTTTAAATGCTAATTTTTTTTTTATTCTTCAATTTTTTCAAACATATTTTTAATTTAATTTTCTTACCTTTTATAAAGACTATGCTTTAATTTTTTAAATCCTTAAATATTTTTTTTAATATATTTTTTAAAATAAACATGTAAAATTTATTTCCAGTTCTTTTTTTTTTTTTTATTTTTTTATAGTACGCGTACCGTAAGCTCACGGTAAGCGTACGGTTTACGCAACGTCCGTAATCTATCTACGCTGCTTGCGTATAGTTACGCACTTTGCGTAGCCGCGCGTACTGCGCGTGGGACGCGTGCGCGCTTACGCCACACGCGCACGTTACGCGGAAGTGTCGGGGAGTGACTGTTATGGGCAAGCGCGCAAGCGCGTGTCTTTTTTTACGCGCATGCGCACTTTTTGCCGTAAGCGTACCGTAAGCGTACGGTAGGTCATGTGATCATGAAACACAACTTTTGATTGGTTAAAACTACTTTCAGTTCTAGAACTCTCCTACACCACACCCATTCCCCTCATTTCTGCTTGTGATCCCTTGGGAGAAGGAGCTGGTTTGTCTTTGGGATACGATGGCAGAACAGCAGAGCTCTTCTGAGAGTGAGGCTAGCACTAGCAGCACTGTCTTGAGGCAGAGATCGAGGAAACAAAAGCCTTCTTATGTTTGGGATTATTTTACTTTTCCAGAAGGCCAGCAAAAGGTGAATGCACCCTTAGTTACTTGCTGTCTGTGTAAGCGTGTACTTTCTAGAGGTAATCCTGACAGGAAGTATTCCTTTGGGAATCACACCATGAAGAGACACCTCCTGGATGTACACGGAAGGACACATGGTCATCTTTTTGGAGGTAACTCTTCAGAAAGACGAGCCAGTACATCCACAGCAGCTCAGCCTGGACCATCATCTGCAGGGCTTACTCCTTCTTCTGCAGGTCAGGTGAGCCCTTCATCTGTGGGGGGAGAATCTCCTTTTGCTGGCCCTCTGGAAATGAACCCTCGATTTCGGAAGGTTGATATTCATTGCACATTTTGTAAAGATCTAATTTGCCATAGGGAGACCAGTGTTCCCCTTGTGAACAACAAAATAGATCAGCACATTTGTCGCTTTGAATGATTTTCCCATGCTTCCTTTCCTCTATCCCTGCATGAACACAACGGTTCTTTTAAGAGCCAACCTTTACATATGTTTTTTAAAACTTTTTTTTATTTTTTTTTTACCGTACGCGTACGGTGCGCGTACTTTTTTTTATTTTTCAAAAAAAAACACGAAAAATCATTTATCACATTACAAGGTCCTTGAGAGACTACTGTCACATTATGAAACCACTTTTCAGATTTTGTAAAAAGCCCATGTCCAGACTGCTACACTACAGCAAGGGCAACCAGCCTTAGTGATGCTGAATGTATTTGCATTACAGACTGAAACCTGAAAACCCCACTCGCTTGTAAATACTGTGCATGATTATACATGGCAAGTACATGGGTGTGTGCTAAGAGTCTGCTTCTTCCCCCAAAAATTCGCTCCCCCTTTCCATCTAATGCAACTGTGAAATCACCAGAGCAATATGCAATAAATCTCTGCCTATAATTCCTCTCTGCACACAGAGTCATGTTTTCACATTAGTCCCAAAACGAAATTTCTTTGCCAATTTGAAAGCACACTTACTGCTCTTTTTTTTTCGGGGCAAGTGAAAATCACTTTTACAGACTGACACAGTGCTTCCCCCTTTTTTTCAAATGTAATCACACATTTCTATTGGTAAAAACCAACCCTTTTCCAAAAGTACCCTTCCCCCAACTTGACTTCTGCCTAGTACCCTTCCCCCAACTTGACTTCTGCCTGCTACCATAGCAACAGCTCATGGAACACTGCTGTGTGCAGTTAGGTCAGAAGTTTGCCAAACAATGTTTCAACTCCACAGAGCAAGAGTGCTTGACTTTTCAAACCTAACAGCAAATCCATAGTACTGTTCTTTGGTTACACATTTTTCTGTACCAATACAAAACATGCTTCTATCAATTGACACATACAGCCTAGTTTTTATTCTAGAATGGTATGAAACAGCCAATCAGTTCTTTTTGTTTTGAAAAAATATGTATGCCTCCATTTCCAAACTGTCTTTCTTTTCATATTGCCATTCTACTGAAAGACACCTCCTGAGTGCATCCAGTTCTCCTTTGAAGATGTTCACAGTGTGGATTGTAGGGCACAGCTATGTCTTCTGGAGTGAAAAGTTTGCAGAGAAAACAGGTATGGTGAGAGACCTTGCTTTGCCAAATGTAGACATTAAATGGATTGGTCAGAGAGGGTTAAAGTGGCACCAATTGATGCCATTGGTGAAATCCTTCATTCAAATCCAACACCCTGACCTCATAATAGTGCACTGTGGTGGCAATGACCTAGGCACTTTGACTGGGGTAGGTCTGGAAATGCTTATGAAGGACACCTTTGCACAACTGTTTACACTTTTCCCAAAAACTGCCTTTGTGTTTTCCAACATATGCCAAAGGCAAAAATGGAACTGGTCCAATCATTTCTGTCCGCAGATTGACAAAGCAAGAAAGCACGTCAACAAATCTGTTTCTGCTTTCCTCCGTGACTATGGTATGGGTGCCATTTACCACAACAACTTGCGTTATGACATGCAAGACATTTATAGAGGAGATGGTGTGCACTTCAATGATGAAGGGAACAGAGTCTTCCTCTTGAACCTTAGACTCTGCATCGGTACTTACTTGTAGGTACCACTAAAAAAATGACTTCATAAACACAACAGCTCTTTTTAGAGCTCCCTAATTTCTAAACTCTTAAATCTGCTTTTCATTTATTTATTTTTATTTTTTTTACCGTACGCTTACCGTAAGCTTACCGTACGCGTACCCCGTGTTTTTTTTTAAAATCAATTAATGTTTTTTTTGTACTTTTCTGTCCTTCTTTGACCCCCTTACAAATGTTAGGGGGTCTGTAACTCTCCTCATTGCCCCCTTTCCTTGTTTTCACTCTTTTTTTTCAGAGTGAAATTCAGAAAATGGCGGCCGCCGCTTCCTGGTTTCGGCCGATTCGAATGTTTACTAAGATCTAAGAGCCAATCAGAATCGCGCTCGCGCACGCCACCGTACGCTTACCGTAAGCGTACGGTAAGCGTACCGTAAGCGGGCTCAGATATATATATTGATTTAAAGGCTATTTTCTCAGAATCTACTGAACAGATTTACACCAAACCTACAAAAGGCACTTCCTTGACCTAGGGACTACCTCTCTGCCAAATTTTGAGTAATTCTGTTCAGCCGTTCGGGCTGTAGCTCGTTCTAAAGGTCCTATGGAAAAATGCATGGGAAAAACGCGTTTTGGGACCCCCCTTTTATCTCAGCCCCCGCTTGACGAATCCCCCCGAGACTTTCAGGGTAGGAGCGGAGCGTAGCGCCCCACCTATTTTGAGAAATTCGCGAGGATTCGTCGACCGGCGCCAAAGTTATTCAAAATAGAATGTTGAGGTTTTCCTATGGAAACGTGGTCCTAACTATAACTACCTACTGGCGACCGCCAGTAGTGGATGATGTCATCAGTGATGTCATCAGTGATGTCATTTGAGATGTCATCAGTGATGTCATGAGTGATGTCACTGACCATGTAATGAGTGATGTAATATGTGACGTCATCAGCAGTGCATTGCGGGCGCGCGAGTTATAGTTAGCTGAACTAACTATAACGGGGCAATTTCATTGGTTTTTTACGAGTATAATGTCCAGCTAACTATAACGTGTGTGAAACCTATGGTTTTTTCACTGAATTTCTAAGGTTTTTTAAATGCTAATTCCTAACTATAACGTGTGTGAAACCTATGGTTTTTTCACTGAATATATATATATATATATATATATATATATATATATATATATATATATATATATATATATATATATATATATATATATGTGTGTGTGTGTTTGTATGTGTGTACTACCTTTTATTGATTCATTTAGTTTACAAAGCACAGAACAATAACTGACCGGCACGTTTCAGCTGCAGCCCTCAACTGGGTCATAGAGACTCATGTGTTCAGACTGTGCTTTTAAAGGAACCCCCACCAATTTCACACATGCACTATTTAAAAAACAAATACACAAATGGGCCGTTCCTACATTCATGTTACCCATTCTATATGTTCATCTCTTTCCTTTCAAAGGAAAATATCATACAGATTACTGTGAAGTACAATTATTTTTCCTCCAACATATCACATCTATTTTTAAATTCCATCCGGTATATATCCTTGTGGATGGAAAGAAAAAGGAAGAGATAGATAAGGAGAGAGATAGACAGTGGAAACAGAAGAAAGGAAGATAAACGAAAATGGAAGAGAGGGCAAATATCCCAGAAAAAAATTTCTGATATATACAATGTGCAATCTTGCAATATAAACAACTACACAGATAAATATACATTTTAGTGCAAATAATGATGCCCTGTAAAATTCACTTCTCAGTGAATTACCCCTCTGTCTTTCTATCAGTTATGCTACCCAACTCACAGTGTTTTATTTCTGGAATTCAATGGAAGGGAAATTATTTTGAATTTTAAAGAACAATGTACACCTGAGGAACACCTTCTAGTAATAATTATAATACATTTACAGTCAAGTACTGAATGAAATTAATGCAGTTATAAAGAGACATCTTCTTCTATATACTTCCTTAAATACATTGTTCTACAATACTTCATACCAATACTCTTAACCCTCAATTTATTACATGTAGAAAACTTGTATTGCTAAAGGAGCAATACTCTCCAGAATGCAATGTACTTTATCATGCAAGTTAATTGTCATGTTTTTTTTTTATCATTAAATTCTCCCATTATATTCACATTTACATGTTCTTTCAATTTGTCAAAATGTTGTGCACATTCTACAAAAAGTGCTTGATGACAATCACTGGGAGCATTCTACATCTCCTCTACCTTGGTGTTGGTACCTTATCAGTTGTTCCTCTATTTTCAAAGATCTTCCTTAATCCTAACCACTGGATATCACTAAAGTGCTATGTGCATATAATACTCAAAAATGAAAAGTAATGTTTATTTCGTCCACTACTTTCATATTAAGAGTAGCTCTTGTTCAAGCTTATTAGCTCAATGTGCAAATTTGAAAAATAGATGGATCTTGATTAAAGTGCTATGTTCATACAGTACTCCAAATAGGATGTCATGTTTGTTTAGTACACTACTTTCCTATTAGCAGCAAAATGTATCCAAGCTATTGGCTCAACGTGCACATTTGCAAAATGTATACAATTCATAAAACAAGAAGGAGAACAATCTCTATTTCATATTAAGATATGGTATTAATTTAATAATGTGTATTAGAAAATCTGGCAATTCGATTAAAGGTACCTGTTTAGTATCTTTGAATAACATATTCTTGGGGGCCAATATAGTATTCCACAATCCACTCTAATGTGATATCTCTAATTGCAATGGTCTTAATATCCAAATGCATCTGTTATATTTGCAAAATACTCAGTTCCACTACTGAACAGGGCTTTAGCTTTTAATTCCCATTTGGCACACTCTCATCCATTTTGCTCTGTATTCCTGTATTAACAGTCTAAGTTCATTAATTCTGATGTTTGTTAATTAGTTTTAGAAACCATTGACAAAAATGAATCCTCAGAACCCTCTCTCTGTTTCACTTGAAATATCATTTTTGTTATCCCGTATTCCTTAGGTAAACAGATACTCTCTTAAGACTTCTCTGGCCCAATTCTGTATATTACCAATGTCTCATTTTATTATTCATATACATCTGATACAGGGGTATTTTATTTGAACCCCCTGCTTTCTGTTTTACACTGTTATCCTGAAGCCTGTTCAATTCAGAACCAATTTACTTTCATTCTTGCTCTTTATATTGCATGGTACCGGACACCAAAAGATAATTTTGGTTTCCGACTGGAGTCGTTTTTTTAAGTTGGTGTAGGGGCAGGAATTCAAATAACTCCCTGCGTCTCCTCTAAGATGTGACTTGACCTTGGTGGTGAAATCTGCTCTGTTTGCAGAGTTTGCAGAGGTTTCTGCACTCCGCGGTCTGTGGAGCTCACGGAGTGAAGAAAACACCACTCCATGTAGTGCAGCGGAGTTTTTTCCCCACTCGTGCTCGCCAACAGTAAATTGGCGAGCCCAATCTGCCGCTCGGGTAGAATTTCAACTCGAGCATCAGGAAGATCAGCACGAATGTCAGTTTGTGCTGCACTCCACCACTTGCGGAACTCTGCTGAGTTTTTTTTGTGATGTCACTGACCATGTCATGAGTAATGCAATATGTGAGGTCATAAGCAGTGCTTTGTGGGAGCAAGAAATATAGTTATCTCAATAACTATAATGGCTACATTTCATTGGTTTGTGGTTTTCTGATTGTGTAAGTGGCTATATGGGTGAATAAGTGGATGTTTGAGTGGGTGTTTGATTAAGTGAGTCAGTGTGTGAGAAGCTGTATTGGAGAGTGAGTGTCTGTGTGAATGGCTGTTTGGGTGAGTGAAAGGATGTGAGTGCTTGTATGGATGTGTGAATGGGTATGTAAGTGATTGTGTGGGTGTGTGAGTGAGTGAGTGTGTGAGTGCTTGTATGGATGAATGTGTGGCTGTGTTGAGAGGCTGTATGGGTGAGTGATTGGGTGTGTAAGTGGCTGTGTAGGTGAATAAGTGGGTGTATCAGTAGCTGTTTGGCTGAGTGTGTGGCTGTGTGAGTGGCTGTATGGGTGTGTAACTGGTTTCATCAGTAGCTGTATGGGTGAGTGAATGGTTGCATGAGTGGCTGTACAAGTGAGTGAGTGAGTTAGTGTGTAAATGGCTCTACTACAAAGGCTGTCCTGGCCAAAAGGTGTTTGTCAGCATTGGTGAATAAATAAATTAATTGTGAAATCGACTCCTGTGTGCGCTACTAACTTTGCAACGGCAAAGGGATTGGTTTTTGATGGTTTGTGGTTTCGCCACCACGAGCTAGCAGCTCCCGCCCAGAAGAGAGCAGTGGTATATGCGGGCAACTGAAGACGGATATAGTGCCGTCACTTGTGCATATCAGCTAGAAAATGCCTATGCCTATGCCTTGGAAATATGGTAACGCATGTATAATCAATACATGGAAATAATGTTCTAGAATTATGCTGTCATTTGCGCGTTCCAGTTAGAAAACATTTATGCGTTGTTTTTAGGCATACCATAGCCAATATGCAAAACCTGTTGAACATCAATAATTAATTGGTTTTAATTGTAGGAGCAATTAGAATCGTTTATACTTGGAATAATTGTTTGCTCAAACTACAAAGTAATGAATTTAAGGCATTTGATTTCATGACTTATAATTGTTTTTTGAAGTGCTTGCATAACGTAAGTGTTTTCTCACTGTCTATGAACTATGACCCCTATTTCTATGGGGAATTGGGCGCAGGTCATCTACTTGACAAAGGCTTTGCTGAAACGTGTTGTACTGTTTGGTTTGTGAGACAATAAATTCTTTATTGGACTCGTCCTATGGTGTGCCGCTGGAAGTTATTTCGCAATCCTGAAAGAAGACTTCCGTGTGGGAAATATAATAAGCGGTGCTGTGACCGCTGCTGTCACCGGAGTCGTAGGGAGGGTGAGGGACTGTTCACAGCGATCTGTGCAGACATATATATATATACATATTATCTACTGGCGGTCGCCAGTAGATAGTTATAGTTAGGACCGTGTTTCCATAGGAAATCTGAAAATTCTATTTTGAATAACTTTGGCGCCGGTTGACGAATCCTCGCGAAATTTTCAAAACTAATGGGGCGCTCCGCTCAGCTCCTACCCTGAAAGTCTCGGGGTGATTCGTCAAGCGGGGGCTGAGAAAAAAGGGGGGTCCCAAAACACGTTTTCCCCATGCATTTTCCCATAGGACCTTTAGTCGAAGGTACAGCCCGAACGGCTGAACAGAATTACTTGAAATTTGGCAAAGAGGTAGTCCTCAGGTCAGGCATATGCCTTTTGCATATATGGAGTCAATATGTTCAGTATTTCCTGAGAAAATTGCAGTTAAAAGTACATATATATCTATAGCCGCGCACCGTGCGCGCACCGTGCGCGCACCCTAACGTGCGCGCGCGTAATTCTGATTGGTGGTTACATGTCAGTAAACATTCGAATCGGTCGAAATCAGGAAGTGTCATCCGCCATTTTGATTGTTTTGGGTGCGACAGTGAAAAAGAGAGGTGGCGAACGTGAAAAGGGGGCAGGGTAGAGAGTTCCTGACCCCCTAGCCTTTGTCAGGGGGTCCCTAAAGGACCCCGAAGGGTGAAAAAAACATTTTATTCTTTTTTTTAAAAAACGCGGGGTGCGCGCACAGTGAAAAACCTTAAACAAAAAATATATAATAATACATACATAACTTAGCATTTAAAAAACCGTACAAATTCACTTAAAAAAACCATAGGTTTCACACACGTTATAGTTAGGAATTAGCATTCAAAAAACCTTGCAAATTCACTTAAAAAACCATAGGTTTCACACATGTTATAGTTAGGTGGACATTTCACTCGTAAAAAACTAATGAAATTCCCCCGTTATAGTTAGTTGAGATAACTGTAACTCGCGCGACCGCCACTCTATCACAAGGATGATGTCATCAGTGATGTCATGAGTGATGCCACTGACCATCTCATGAGTGATGTAATATGTGACGTCATGAGCAGAGGATTGTTTTTTTAAGTGAATATATATATATACATATATATATATATTATCTACTGGCGGTCGCCAGTAGATAGTTATAGTTAGGATCGTGTTTCCATAGGAAATCCGCAACATTCTATTTGGAATAACTTTGGCGCCGGTTGACGAATCCTCGCGAATTTTTCAAAACTAATGGGGCGCTACGCTCCGCTCCTACCCTGAAAGTCTCGGGGGGATTCGTCAAGCGGGGGCTGAGAAAAAAGGGAGGTCCCAAAATGCGTTTTCCCCATGCATTTTCCCATAGGACCTTTAGTCCGAGCTACAGCCCGAACGGCTGAACAGAATTACTTGAAATTTGGCAGAGAGGTAGTCCTCAGGTCAGGGATGTGTCTTTTGCAGGTCTGGTGTAAATCTGTTCAGTAGGTCCTGAGAAAATAGCATTTAAATCAATATATATATCTGTAAGCGCGCTCCGTGCGCTTACGGTAAGCTTACCGTACGCGTACGGTGCCGTGCGCGAGCTCAATTCTGATTGGTGGTTACATGACTGTAAACATTCGAATCGGTCAAAATCAGAAAGTATCGGCCGCCATTTTCTGTCTCTCGCACTGAAAAACAAAGGTTGATAACATGAAAAGGGGGCAACGAAGAGAGTTGCAGACCCCCTAGCGTTCGTCAGGGGGTTCACGAAGGCCCAAAAAGTATGAAAAATAAATTTAATAATTTAAAAAAAAAATCGCGGAGTGCGCGTACGGTAAGCTTACCGTACGCGTACGGTAAAAAAAAAAAAAAAAGAATTAACAATCACATTTAATTTATAAATCTAAGGACCCCCAAGGGAGAAAAAAACAATTGATATTTTGAAAAAAATGGCGAGGCGTGCACGGTACCGTGCGCGCAAAAATTAAAAATAAATACATAACTTAGCATTTAAAAAACCGTACAAATTCACTGAAAAAACCATAGGTTTCACACACGTTATAGTTAGGAATTAGCATTTAAAAAACCTTGCAAATTCACTTAAAAAACCATAGGTTTCACACAAGTTATAGTTAGCTGTACATTTCACTCATAAAAAACCAATGAAATTCCACGTTATAGCTAGATCAGGTAACTATAACTTGCGCGACCGCCACTCTATCAAAAGGATGATGTCATCAGTGATCTCATGAGTGATGCCACTGACCATGTCATGAGTGATGTAATATGTGACGTCATGAGCAGTGGATTGCGGGCGCGCGAGTTATAGTTACCTGATCTAACTATAACGTGGAATTTCATTGGTTTTTTACGAGTGAAATGTACAGCTAACTATACCTTGTGTGAAACCTATGGTTTTTTAAGTGAATTTGCAAGGTTTTTTAAATGCTGATTCCTAACTATAACGTGTGTGAAACCTATGGTTTTTTCAGTGAATATATATATATATATATAAATATATATGAAGTCCAAATCCCCACTCCAAGCAGAAAGAAGAAGGGTCTGACACAGCCAGGACGTATAAAGAGGATTTATTCCAAGGTAGGTTACAACGCTGAATGTAACATTGGGCAGACGCGTTTCAGCGGTTCAGCTTTCATCAGTGCCTCTCACCTGGTGGCCATTTAGATGTTCTCGTGTCCACTCCTACCATTTTGCTTGGGGCTCCTCCTTAGTTCTTAAAGGAATACTGCAGATCGCGTTGTAGATTCAGACAGGTGCATGCTGGTACTTGCAGTCCTTCTGTGGATCTTCCTTAAGTAAGTAGAGGATCCGCTCGCCCAGTGGCGTCCCAACGATGTGGCCTCCGGACTGCACCCAACCACAGCTGTCTGCGAAGTTGACAAACCTCACTGGAAACCCCTTAACGCTCCCTGCAGTCAATGCTGCTCCTCTCTCCCCACGCAGTGTTGCTTTCACCCTGTGGTGCTTCAGCCTGCGCGAGGGGGCGCCGCGTTTTGCATTAACATACACAAAGTCCATTCAAATTGCTGGCTAACGCGGTGCAGCCAGATCGAGAGGGCGTGTCAGAAGGCCGGTGCCTGCAATACCGGCCAAACATGAAGTCCAAATCCCCACTCCAAGCAGAAAGAAGAAGGGTCTGACACAGCCAGGACGTATAAAGAGGATTTATTCCAAGGTAGGTTACAACGCTGAATGTAACATTGGGCAGACGCGTTTCAGCGGTTCAGCTTTCATCAGTGCCTGTTACGATGTTTGGAGCCTCTCATATATATATATATATATATATATATATATATATATATATATGTGTGTGTGTGTATATGTATTTTTTTATATATTATATATAATTACGTAAACCCTGCTGTACATTATAAAAATATTGCATGTCACTGATGAGTTCCATAACCATATAGAGGAACGAGACTGAAGGTCAAGTTCCTTTATAAAGGACATGGAACTTTGAGATGACTTGCAAAATCCTGATCATGTATTCCAGGGGGCACTTTTTCCCATAAAATACATAGCCACACCATCAGCTTTCTAAAAACCACTTAGAACCTCGTTGTGTTGTTCTTTGGTGTGAAAGAGCGAGCATGTTTGTAAACATGAAGAATAAAAATAAAACCTCTTAATTCAAAATCAAAAGCATTAAACACATTAGTTTTTTGTTGCAAACTGATATTAGAAACAGTTCAATAGAACTGAAAAAAGCTGCACCAGAATTTGTAGAAACATGCAAGATTGTAGGTTTTCTCTAACTAGCTAAAGGGAGCAAAAAATAAACAAGTTCTCTCTGTTTGTCATTTTATTCCGGAAAATATATCAGAAGAAAGAAGACAAACTTCCCTTTTAGTTACTTTAATCAGCTGCTTAAATTTTGCTTGATGACCTGACCAGCCTTTCACCTTGGCTGCTGCTGTGATAACTTACAATAGACGAGTTCTGACATCTTTTCTTTGTCAAAGGTGACTGTGTGCATTACTAGTCACCGGATATAAAAAAAATTAGGGACTGCAAATTTACAGGAGTTGCAGAATCCCATGTATTTTAATGTATTTTATATGAAATGGATTTTCCAGTTTGCTAATAACTTTGCTGCTGTTTGACAAATTGGCATTGAACTTTCCAAAAAGAAGTGTCATTCACCTCTGCTTCTTCGTGAAAACTTTCAGGGTGATTCATCAAGTGGGATCCAAGAAAAGGGAGGGGTCTCCAGCTTATTTTCCTCATGCAATTTAGAAGAGCAAAATTGAACAGTGATATTGCAAAAATGTCTAAACGGAATAATACCAAATTTGGAAGAATGCCTTTGTACAGAAAACATGTTTTTTAGGTCTCGCCTTGCTATCGCCTTGCTATCGCGTAAGCGAGCGCAAAGCGAGACTATAGGGGCTTTTAAAAGTGCTCCCAAAAAGCGGATTGCATGGCTAGCACGCGCACAATCACGCGCATCGTGCCGCCATGCAATCCGCTTTTTGGGAGCACTTCAAAGGGTCCGCTCCCCCGCCCCCAAGCGCGCGCCACGCTCTGCCGGGCTTGTTTTGTTTTCCTCTTGATTGAAATCATCTGGTTTCACTTCCCTGACAAATGTTTTGGGATACCCCACCCACCCCACCTTCCATAGCCCTCCCTCCGACCCCACTCTGCTTTTGTGCTCAGGCAGCTTAGCGAGGTTGTGAAGGAAAGAGCTGGTTAACAATGACTGGTTGCGTAATTCTGTGCAATGAATTGCTGAAAAAAGATCACAACGTTGTAGTTCCTTGGGTCTCAACCAGGCAGTGCACGCCGCCTCCACAACGCGGAACCGAAGCACCGCCCATCCTTCCAACCAGCTACCTCCACTGTTCCCTGCAAATGCTCACTCCTCCCCGGCCAACAGCACGCCCTCATCCCTCCTTCTCCACTCCGCAATCCCCCGACGAGGACCGCCCCAGCAGTTGCGCTCCCCCTCCCCACGCCATCCACCACACCCGTGAGTACTCACTCCCCACCGGACCCCACGCAGCTCACCCCCGAGCCTCGACAGCAACGCACCCCCAACCACAATGAACGCAGCCTACCCCGCACCCTCCAGCCGCCTGTCCCCGACCACATAAACTTCTTGGCCCGCTTCTCCTCCCTGCCTTCCCCCCACCAAGCGGCGTTCAGTTGCAGCACCTCGCACCAACCCTCAGCCGGGAGCCTCCGGTCTCCACGCTCAGGCAATGGAATTAAGGAACTACTTAAAAAAATATAAAGTCTCCCATTCAGTTTCAACAAGAATATGATAACATACTACCTGGCAGCTCAAAGTTGTTTTTTTCATAGCAACATAGTTTGATTAAATAAAACGCTATTTGCATTTGTTTAAGGCAATTCAATAAATAACATTCCGAGCTTTCAAATAAAAAAAAAAACTACTACTGCAGACATATTGAGGGACAGTTCCCTGTCGCCCAGGACTTTAAGTGGGATTTAAAAACTGGGAGCTCTAAGGGGCGTGGCCAATGTAATTAAGGGCGGGGCTTCAAACGCGTGATTAAAACACGTAAACTAAAAATCTGTGTTTCGCATAGTGTGCGATCCTACTGGTATTTTGCTATTTCTGCTAGGCAGCCAGATATATAATACAACTACTAACATTACACCTACAATAAACTAGGACTATTAACTTTGTCAATCGTTCTTAGATGCACATGCTAAATAAACAACCACTTTGGCTTCCTTATATATAATATTGCAAATGCTTCAGTTGTGAATTTATGAGACAGTGAAAGAACTAAAACGAGTCCCAGGAACATTGATCCTCACGCAAGATTGCTACCAAGCGTTGCTTTTTATTTTATTTTTTATTAATGTAAGTGAGTGAAAGAGAGCACTGGACACGCAGTGGCCCAAGCTTTCCACTTAAAGCACCAGTACCTGCAAAAACCCACGCAGGAAAAATAAGCATTGACAGTGCCAATAGGTCTCACCTGTGGGAGAGCTATAGGCTATGTACATTTACTTTATCAGTTTTGTACACCTGATTAGCTGCTGTGCAGCATGGCTGAAAGTTAGAAAAACAACAAGCATTTGCAATGCAATAGGTCTCGCAATTATGCAAGTTTGAGCTATTGGCACTGTAAATGACAATGCCTCTTATTTATGTTTTTGTTTGTAAAACATAAATAAAACGCATTGTCAATTACAATGCCAATAGCTCAAACTCCCGTAAATGCGAGACCTATTGCATTGCAAATGCTTGTTGTGATTTGGTGTAAGTCTGTTCCAGAGTTTTTGAGAATTCAAGGTTCAAAATGTATATATATATGTCACTCTATGGAGGACATATATATACATATGTGGAGCTGACAGATCTAGAGATAAGCTTTGATTAGCTGTTTACCACATCAACAAAGAATTGAAAGCTGCCATTCTAAGATTCGGGGACTCAGTCCCCTGTCCTGGAAAAAGAGTTAAAAAATATACAGGGTGGGTTTGGGATACCTTGCTGCCATAGGCCTAGCAGGCGGGAGGTTTCAGATGGACTCCACCGGGAGTAAAAACATACTTTTTTTTAACAGACTGCAAAGCCGTTGTGGTCTGTGGGTCCATGTTTCTATGAAACTAACAACACAGGCTCCTGCTCTTTTAATTTATAAGCCCAGCGGGGTGGGCCTTTGTGAGGCCCCAGGGACCGCATTCCCTGCGCCTATATCTTAATTAACGGGGAGGGGGCATGTGCCCGCCCCACGCCATTGGGAGATCCCAACGCCACATCACCTGGGACCTCTTAATGTTTAATGTATAGGGGTGTAATGGACTGACTCCCTTAGTCATTTTGAGGCCCAGGGACCCCATCCTCTGGTGCTGAAGCAAATATAGTTGCTGTGGGTGCCTCAATGCCCATCCAGTATACCTACATAGGGAAGCACAGGGAGCCTCGGGCCCCTGCAGCTTTTGCTGGCTCCGCTCCATGCACCCATTTTGTTGCGGTGGGAGCCGGTTACAGAGATTTACTTCCACCTGGCTCTAGCAGGTTTTCTTGGCTCTCACTGGACCAGAAAAAATTATCTCTGCGTGCAAGAGCATGGGCAGGGAGTTGAAGTTCTCCATGCCAATGCTCTTGCAGGCAGGGAACTGCAGTGTCCTTGGCAATGGAGTCCCGGGACCCTACTGCCAATGGGCTACAGTGGATGGGGCCCCGTTGGCCACTACACGGTTTGTGCCATGTGACCCCTCCTCCCGAACAAAAAATAATTCAGCCCCAGGGAATGGGGTCCTTGGTGCCCTTTTGAGGCTCAGGGATGCAGGTCCCATGCACCCATGCCCTTTAAAAAGTAATCACCCAAGGGGATGTGGTCCCTGAGGTCTTTGGAAAGTTCAGGGAGGAGGCCGCAGGCTCCATCTCCCAAACAATCGGCATCAGGGAATCTGGTCCCCAAGGCGCTTAAGTGGCTTAAGGAGGGGGTTTCATGCCCCCTCCCTAAAAATAAACATCAGCCCCATGGTATTTGGTCCCCAGAGGCCCTTGTGTGGTTTGTGGTGGGGCCACACACCACCCTCCCCATTGAAAAAACTGATCAGCCATGAGGAATGGGACCTCTGGGACCTTGAGAAGGATTATGTCTCCTTACAATGCATGCAAATACATTGCATGCCATTACAACGTGGTTGTTACAATGACCGCGTTGTTACAACACCAACCAGTACATCGCAAGTCATTACAACAACTTACTGTAGGAGGCAACATGGACTTAGGGATAGTATTATTTGCTATTCCTACACCAGTTTGTGCATCAGGAGGGAAGGTGCTGGAATGTAAATCCTACACCAGCACACCCCCTACAGCAAGTTGTTGAAGTGACTTGCGATGTAATGGTAACGCATGGTAACAACGCGGTCGTTGTAACAACTGTGTTGTAAAGGTACCGCATTGTCGAGACAGCATTGTAAATGCTTTTTCCCTTGAGAAGGCTTGTGGAGGGAGCCCGCACACTCTCCACCAGAAATAAAAAGAAAACATTGAATGAAAAATGAGTGACGCAGCTGTTCATTTCACATTCACTGCTCCAGCAGGGGAGCATCCCATAATGCCCTGCCAAAGCTTTTTCTTAAAAGGAATTTTGATGCTGTTGGTGTCCCAAGAAGTGGAAGGTGCACCACCAAAATTGTATTTAAATGCTGTGGGAGGCTGCAGTGAGTGCCTATATTTTTTTAACAAAGGACTCAAAGACATGTTGGTTTTTTTACAGGATGTATTGGAAATATTTTATGACAATCATTTTTATTAAACATTGCAATGTGTACATTTATCAAATATAAATTTGATTATAGGTATTGGTGACTTTTTGGCAAATCGTATAGGTATGCTTTATATGTTGATTTGCTGACCCCTTAATAAAGCCAATAGGCCCACTTTTTATATTTTGGTGTTCTGACACTATGATAAAGTCAGTAGGTCTGCCTTGCTTAAAATGACACACTCCAAACTTCTGCATCACAGAGTCAGCCGTGTCCATGGCAAAGGACATCTTAATTTATCTTTAAAACAGCAATAATATCTTTTATATTAAAAGAGAACTCAGCAATTCACTGAAAAATACAAAGGTGCCCTAAGTATCTATATCTCACACCCTCATCATGCACTACTAATTATTTCACATCTAACATCACTCATGACATGCTCCATAACATCATAACATCACAGCAACATCTGAAATTACATCATTGAAGACAAAGTTGTGCATGGTGGAGCACGAGTTATAGTTACTTTGGGCATGAATTATAGTTGTTAAGATAACATTTACTGGCAAATATTGGAGGTTTTGTTCATTTAAACATTATGTTTTAACTGACATCATATATATATATACATATATACCAACGACTCGACAATTCATGAAGTTACATATATATCCTTTTGGGGTGAATCCTTGGTTTTTATATCTGACCTTGAATTATCACTCAGTTTTTAGCACTTGCATTGCATTTTTTATTGTACAATGTTTCTGCACATTTCTTTACACTTCTAGTTTTAGCACTACAGTGAGGGAGCCTATCATTAAGGTCCAAGTCTCTTTATAAAGTCGCACTATTGTAACTTATGGCACGAATCAATTGCTAATTCGCTATTGACATGATTTGCAAATATCATGATATTTCTTCATTCTAAGATTTTAGCATTTTAACTTGTGTCGTTGACATATGTTTTTAAGCAGCCATAACGCGCACATATGTCTTTTTACCTTGTCTATGCTTACCTCATTGCACTGTCACTTTAAATATTGTAAGGTTACGCTGTATCCCTGTCATGTGATCAAGGTTCATTTTCGAACCGAAACGCGTCAAGACCGTACAAGCTAAATAAATCACGCATTTTGGCACCTAACTGTGGTCCGTCTCCGTCTTTGGCGCGAAGCTGCAGATGGACGGTGTAATTTGATATATATATATATATATATATATATATATATATATATATATATATATATATATATATATATATATAATGTCAGTTAAAACATACTGTTTAAGTGAACAAAACCTCCGATATCTTCCGTGGTGCTGTGATCCTTACCTGCGACGAACCTTTGAGGAATCGAGGGAGAAGCGAGAGGAATCTTTGCGATATATATATATATATATATTACCTACTGGCGGTCGCCAGTAGGTAGTTATAGTTAGGACCCTGTTTCCATAGGAAATCCGCAACATTCTATTTGGAATAACTTTGGCGCCGGTCGACGAATCCTCGCGAAGTTTTCAAAATAGGTGGGGCGCTACGCTCCGCTCCTACCCTGAAAGTCTCGGGGGGATTCGTCAAGCAGGGGCCGAGAAAAAAGGGGGGTCCCAAAACACGTTTTCCCCATGCATTTTTCCATAGGACCTTTAGACACAGCTACAGCCCGAACGGCTGAACAGAATTACTTGAAATTTGGCAGAGAGGTAGCCATAAGGTCAAGGAAGTGCCTTTTGTAGGTCTGGTGTAAATCTGTTCAGTATTTCCTGAGAAAATAGCATTTCAAAGCATATATATATGTGGGCGGAGCCTAACCACACATCTCATCCTGAGATCTGATTGGCTGTCAGCACTTCATCCAAGAAGTGTTGGCAGCCATCTTGGGACCAATATACATGATAGCA
Organism: Triturus cristatus; assembly: GCF_964204655.1. Classification (NCBI taxonomy): domain Eukaryota; kingdom Metazoa; phylum Chordata; class Amphibia; order Caudata; family Salamandridae; genus Triturus; species Triturus cristatus. The sequence goes on from NC_140592.1 coordinate 248,574,844, forward strand.
CCTCATTAAAAAGCATTGCAGTTAATAGAAGGTTTTAAGACTTTAGTTACATTATAAATCATTTGTTGATGGTACCATACTCATTTTAGGAATTGTGGTATGTTCTAAGGTGATTTCACCATGTGAAAAAGCCTTCTGCTGGGATATCATGATTGAGAGAAAAATATTTTCTCATGCTTTTACCACAGAGGTTTGGAAGGTGATCTATAGGCTAAACTGAGAGCTTATTTTCTGTAAATTCACATTATCTTTCTCAGTCATGTGAGAATGAAGTCTGACATTCTCAGTAAAACATGTACATCCAACAAGGGCAGAGACTGTCAGTTGATTCCTTTGTGTTCTACTGCAGCTTCCCAGAGTGTTCCAAAGAACTACTAGAGCGCTAACAGTCCTACTTATGATAAACGTATGGCACACCTGAAGTCATCTTGCTTGGATTAAACTGGTAACTCTTAAAACATTTAATTTAAAAAGGAACAAAATGAGGGGGTTCATTTTTCCATAAAAAGTATGATTAGTGCTGCAGAAAGAAAAATTAGGGCACATTTTGAGTGACTTCTCAAATCCTCTTCTATTTCATTAAAAAATTCTGACATGCAGACTGAAACATGCACTTTCAATACCAGCAGCAGTTTTCCCTGGTGAGCAGTAGCTTTACTACAGTGATCTAATGAGCAAAAAGAGTGCCAACATTCTGAATTTATGGCAAATGTGTGACACATCTGAATGCCTTCTTGATGGAATCAAAGTAAAAAACTGAAAGTATTTCCTACTGAGGAGACTGCAGTAAATGAGGAAATTAGGAAACTTCATAACAAATAAGTCTCCCAAGATGGCCACCAGAGACAAAAGAGCCCAAATGTAGCCCAAATATCACCCAGATGTAGCCCAAGTATAGCCCAATGACAGAATGTCCCAGAATGTTCTTAAAAACAACTAGAGCGCTTACTGTCTTCATTATGACAAAAGTATGGCACACCTGAAGCCATCTTGATTGGAATAAACTGGTAACACTTAAAACATTTAATTTAAAAAGGAACACAATGAGGAGGTTCATTTTGCCATAGAAATTATGATTAATGCTGAAGAAAGAAAATGAGGGCACATTTTGAGTGACTTCTCAAATCCTCTTCTATTTCATTAAAAAATTCTGACATGCAGACTGAAACATGCACTTTTAATACCAGGAGCAGACTTCCATGGTGCAGTAGTTTTACTACAGTGATCTAATGAGCAACTAGAGTGCTAACATTCAGAATTTATGGCAAATGTGTGACATATCTGAATACCTTCATGATGGAATCAAAGTAAAAAACTGAAAGCATTTCCTACTGAGGAGACTGCAGTACATGAGGAAATTAGGAAACTTCATAACAAATAAATCTCCCAAGATGGCCACCGGAGACAAAAGAGCCCAAATGTAGCCCAAAATCACCCAGATGTAGCCCAAATATAGCCCAATGACAGAAGTGTGCAAAACACTTATTATTTTGTGTTTTTGCAGTGTTATATAGTGCAGACTTGTCAGGTATTGGAGTGCTTTACATGAGCATTGGTTACATCACACAAGAACAAATTAATTTTGGTTGTAGACATGGGGAGACTAAGTGATTTGACCAGAATCACAGAATGTCGAGCTGAAGCAGAAACTTCAACCTGGTTCCCCAGTTGCAAAGTCTGCAGTTCTGGAAGTAACACCACATCCTCTCCCCTAAGTGCAACATTTAATCAAGTGGTCAACTGGATAAAAAAACATAAAGATAACAAATAATTTAAAAGTGCTTTGTCGCTATTTGAAAACTCAGAAAATATGTCCTTATTTTAGTCTTTTAGAGCACTAACCATAATTTTGATGCCAATAAGACCCTCTCATATATGTAATTTCTAAAGGAAATGCTCTAGGTATTACAGTTTTGATTACATCAAGATGATGTCAGGCGTTCCACACTTTTGTAATAAATATAGAATGTTAGCAATCTAGTTGTTCATTAGGATACTATTGAGAGGCAGAGGCCAGGGGCACGGACTCTGAAAATTGAAGGCAGGTAGGAGGGTGCAAAGGCAACAATTAAACCACACTGAGCAGGCAGGAAGGGCCGTGGAAGCACAACAGACTATGGAGGGCAGTGGAAAGGGGGGCAGGGGCAACAAACCAACAATACAGGACTTGCAAGAGAGGCTGTTGGAGGGAAGATCTATTACGGGTCAAGGAAGCTAGGGGCGGTCCCCAGATCCCCGGGAGCCACCACAGAACTGAGCAGGAGAGTGAGTCAGGGACAAAAGGGGCACCTTAATTTGAGCCGGGGTGCCTAGGAACGCTTGCTCCAAAAATGAAGAAAACAGACATATGAGACATGGAATTGGAGGCAGAATACAATGGTAGTTTAATGAGAAGATGCAACTTCAAAGAAACCGCAGAATAGAGACATAAAGTACAAAATACAGAATCCAGATAATCATACAGCTGTCATAATATTCTCTGTATCTCAATTAATGTACTGACAGAGAGAGAGAGAAAACACATCTATAAATGCATCATGAGAAACAAGTTACACCAAGGAAAATGTTACCTAGGAACACTCACGTTTACTCTTAGAGCAAGCATTCCTGCAATTACAATACAAAATCTTTTAAATGCAAAAGTAAAGAGAACAATGGTTAAACATAACATGACATTTCATATAGGTAAAATAGAATAAGATACTTCAAGCAAAGCAGAGCAAGACATTTTAAGCAAAGGAAGACAAGAGCTCCCAGCTCTTGGGGAAAACCTGCACTGCCTGTTAACCTACATACAGACGGCGATGTAGTCCGTCGATATCTGTGGGTGCTCCCTTTTTATATCATTTTGTGGGCTCCTTTGCACGCTACATCTACCTACGTATGCTACCCAAAAGCTTCGTCTGCAGATTTTACCAGACATTTCGTCATTTACCCACTTAATGCTGACAATGGACTGGGTGAAAAGGTCAGTCTCTCAGGCCAATCGCTTATCGTAAGTTCCATAGAGCAAGCAGAAAATAATGGGTATTGTACGGGAATTCAATATATTCATGTATAAAATCTCCTCAGTTCTCCTAACTTGACGCTCTGCGGTTGCCACTTCCTTAAAAGCGGGAAACCTGCCCAGGAAGCAAGTACCAGTCCAGGATGCAGCCTACTGTATGTCGACAGCTTCAGGGGGATGTTGAACTTTGATACCGAGCACGGAGCACTCGGGTAGGGTGGGGGCTACTAGTTTGGATCAGAAGGCCTCGCAGACCTGCCTTCAGACTGCTATACACTAAAATTGCAGAGCTATGGTCAATTTAACAAAGAGGCCTACATATTGAACAGAAGGGCCTACACAGGGGTTTTATGCTGGCTGAGTGGTAAGGATGTCTCAGGATAATTATATAGCAACACAGGACCCGCTGGTCAATTTAATACGGCCTACAAATGCAGCTGGCAGGGCAAGGACAAGGGTCTCATGCTTCAGGTGTGGACAGAACGGGTCAGGGGCCCCCTGTGATACAAAATCTACCCTCCCTCAAGGCTGTGGCAATGTAATAGACCATTGTGGGCAGAAGGAAGAGGCAATGGTAGTACAACCATACATGCCAACAGACCCGATTCAGCCAGGAAACGTCCAATGTTTTTAAGCTCAAATGGGCTTTATTTGATCTGTCTCCTGTCTACAATATCCTCTTTTTCAATGTAACTCAAAGGGGAAAATCAATACCCCAGTTTTTTTTCAAAATCTCCCTCTTACCAAGTTCAAAATGTTCGCAAGTATGGTACATTGGATCATGGAAGGAAATGGGATAGGGACATGGACTTGGATAACAGAGGACAGGAGGGACATGGAGAGGTGCACCAAACTGACCCTGCAGGGCAGGCATCAGGGTTTGCAGCAGCACAATACACCACACAGGGCATGCAGGACGGGAGTGCAGCACAACAATCCATAGAAAGCAAGAGGGAGGGGACAGGACCATGCACATGGACAACAGAGAACAGAGGGGCAAGAGGCAATGGTAGCTAGCTGACCATAATGGACAGACAGGAGAGAAAGCTGCAGCATAACAGACCATAAAGGGCAGGAGGGACGGATCAGGGGCATTACAATGGAACAGACAAGCCAGGAGGGAGGGAGTAGGGCTGGGGGCAAGGGGGCAGGGCAGGAGCAGCAAGATAGCCATGGAGGTCAGGCAGGATGGGCACTAGAAGCAAGACACACCATGAAGAGCAACAGTGAGACTGTGATGGCATACACACAGACCATGGAGGGAAGGTGGGAGGGGGTCAGGGGCAGCTAACTGACCACACAGGGAAGGTGGGAGGGGCCATGGCAGCACAGAAGACCATGCATGGCAAGTGGGAGGGTTAGTGGCAGCACAATGGCTATGATGGGCAAGAAGGAGGGTGGAGGGGCATGCACAAAGGACGATGGAGGATAGAAGGGAGGGTCAGGACCTGTGCACAGACAAGAAAGTTCAGGGGAAGGGACCTCACAACAGACCACACGGGGCAGGCAGGAGGAGCAGTTGCAGCACAACAGACCAGGGAGGGCAGAAGGGTGTGGCAGTACAATGGACCATGTAGGACAGGAGGAAGAGGATAGGGGCATGGCATGTGGACAGGCAGGGTGGAGGTGGCAGGGACAGGTTACAGTCATCTGACAATGCTAGGCAGGTGGGAGGGGAGTGGCAGCTCAACAGAACACTCAGAGTAGATAAGAGTGGCAGGTCCATGGGACATGGTGGGCAAAAAGGATGGAGCAGGGGCATGCACAAAGACATCGGAGGGCAGGGGGAAGGAGAATAGGGGCAGCAAGCTAAGCACAGAGTTTAAGCAGGAGGTCAATGATGGGGCATAGAATTGGGCAATGGAGGGCAGGAGGAGTGGACTGGTACATCATACTAAATTGAGGGCAGTGGCAGCACATCAGACCATGCATGGCAGGAGGGAGGAGGCTAGTCCATGGATTCACACAACAGAGGATAGGGAGGAAGGGGATGGGGCAGCAAGCTAACTGTTCAGAGAAGGCGGGTATTAGGAACTTTATTGTTTTTAAAACATTGTGTCTGTGCGAACTACTTAAAATATGAACAAGTATGCAGCATAATCTCACTTTTATTCAGGAAGAAGAGGACGTTTGTGACTGTGACTCCGGGCTCACTTGGCAGAAACACCCCCTGACCCTCCACCCCCTATCGCAAAATGTAATGCCCGTGAAAAGGGTAGGTGAACACAGTGTTATATAGAACATAGTCCTGAGAGCACGATTGAAAATGAAAACTAGATATAGTGTATGGTATAAACTATGCACCAAAAAGTGTGATATAAGATGAACCGGGCGTGAAATACAATATGCAATACATTGTGCGCAATGACAGATTCATTGGAGAGCGCGAGATAGCACAGGCACTAGCGCGTGCTATGCGATATGCGCCTTGGAGTGTAATATGCACAGGGCAGTGTTGTGTAACCTAACTAGTCTCTAAAGTTGTAATATAAAATATGTGCTGGGGAGTGTAACGTTGCATATGCACTGTGACAAAGATATGGATCCCAGATTGTAATATGTATGGCATAGCACTGTGCGTTATAACATAGGCATCGAGAAAGGCACGTTAGATGGGGCAATATAACCCGTGCGAAGACAAGTGTGGCATGACATATTCACGGGGTGGTGTTACAGTGCACATGGGCTAGAGAGTGTCATAGCATATGCACTAGCTAGTGGAATACAACACAGAGGTGTGTGGCACTCGGCAGGCAATGGTGGGTGTAACACAGCATTGGGCTCTGTCAGGAGCACGCTGTGACTCTCAAGTGATGTTCGTCCCCTTTCCAGAGAGTAAAATAAAAAATTTTACACATCCGGCAGTGGATGTGTGTTTTAATAACCGTGAGGGGGGTTTCTTGCATAGTTTTGGTCGAATTTTTGTCGAATCCCCTTTGAATGGCTTGGTGTGCATGTGTATTAAATGTTCCCGTCAATAGCTACCCATGTTTGTATAAATAAACGACAAGGGTGTCTACCAGGATTAGGCACGGTAGGGCATCAGACATGTCAGAGCTTCACTAGTGGTGTAAATACATTCCACGTGGATTCATTGCATGCATAGTCGCCTTTTAATGAATATCACGCAAATCGTCATGGTGATAGGTACGTACGGTTTGTCCAGCATGTCCTAGGTGTGTCTATATATATATATTTTTTAAAAATAATAAAAAACAGTGGCCGGCCCTGGGGATTGGGGTCAAAAAAATATAATTAGGAGACTGGCCCTGGGGGATGGGGTCATCAGGGCCAATAAATTAGAATAAGAAGGGGAACCAAACAGCCCCCCTTCTTAAAAAACTAAAATAAATAAAAGACTGGCATCGTGCCGGAGGCCATGCCCCCTCCGTGCAGCACTCTGCAAACGCGCCCCCAACAGGCATCTCCAGTATGCGCCAGGGAGCTGCGCTGCAGCCAGGTGTTCTGAGGCCAAGCCCCTTTTTACTCCTCTCTGCAACGCAGCTCTGTGGCGCTTACTGGAGGTACCTAGTGGTCTAGTTTGACCCTAGGGACCCTTAGGATTCAGGGGGACTTAATCTCTCAACTTAGAACAGCCACGGGGCGCGTTTACACAGTGGTGAAGGGAGGGGACGGGGCCTGAGGTGACGTGTGCAAACACGCACTATGGCACGTTTTAAATTGGGGATATAATTTCCCTTCAATACTGAGGGCCCCTGGGGGCTAACTAGCCCACCAAGTGCTTCCAGTAAGCGCCACTGAGCTGCATTGCAGAGAGGTGGTCCAGGCCGTGCCACTTTTTACACCTCTCTGCAACGCAGCTCTGTGGCACTTACTGGAGGTACCGAGTGGGCTAGTTGGACCCTAGGGACCCTCAGGATTCAAATGAACTTAATCTCCCAACTAAAAATGGACACAGGGCGTGTTTACACAGTGGTGAAGGGAGGGGACGGGGCCTGAGTTAACGTGTGCAAAAACGCCCTGTGGCCTGTTTTAAGAGGTAGTTTTAATCCCCATGCCCTATTATACACTAGGGGCTTACAGAGGAGGTCATGCTAATCACAGGGGGACCCCAACGCATAATGTTCCCTAGTGTATGTAGGTGTTTTCACTGTATTCTAAGTGTCTTTTAACATAGCACTGGCTCTAGGACTGGTTAGTCAGACTCAGTTACCACCAGTATCCGTCTGAAAAAGTTGAGGGTACAGGATGAGTTTGCAACAAGGCTTCTTTCTGCTCTTCTTTTTGTTCTTTCTGCACGTTATCCTTCTTCCTGCACTTATCTTCGTATTTGAGGACTTCTGTTGCTTCTTTCTGCACTTCTTTTGTTTCTTTCTGTGCATTTTTTCTTCTTTCTTCACATGTCCTATCTCTGTAGGCATAGTTAGAAATTAGCATTTAAAAAACCTTTGAAATTCACAGAAAAAACCATAGGTTTCAGGCACATTATAGTTAGGAATTAGCATTTAAAAAACCTCAGAAATTCACTGAAAAAACCATAGGTTTCAGGGGTGTTATAGTTAGCTGGACTTTTCACTTGTACAAAACCATTGAAATTCCCCCGTTATAGTTAGTTCAGCTAACTATAACTCGCGCGCCCGCAATGCACTGCTGATGACGTCACATATTACATCACTCATGACATGGTCAGTGACATCACTCATGACATCACTGATGACATCTCAAATGACATCACTGATGACATCACTGATGACATCATCCTTGTGATAGAGTGGCAGACCTCCTCTCACCCTAATATAACCTTTGATACACACATTCAAAAATAGAGACTAAAATTTTCAAAACAATGGACATACCAATACCAGTTACAACAACCTCTTCAGTAATTCTAAGATCCACATACACATCCACTCATTCACCAACAGTCCTATACAGTCACTCATACATGTACTCACTCATCATATGTACTCATACACCTATACATCCTGTTACACAATGCCACTCATCCATAGAGTTACTCACACACATAGTCACTCATGCTAATAAAGAATCAAACATACATTTACTTGCATATACAGTTATACACACACCACCATACTTACTTCTACGGAAACTTACACATACTTAGTCTTTTAAACAATCACTTATAGAAACACATGCTTATTCATACAGGAACTCTTTCAATCTCTCACTCTCACATATACTCACATATATACACCAATAGTCACATATACTAGTTTAAAACATATGTAGTTACTCATAAAGACACTATTGAGACAGTCATTCACTCACTAACACACCCATACACACACTCATCCACCCATACAGTCCTGCACACATGCTGTGTTCAACACATACAAACAGTGAGTCACTCATTCATGCACCTATGCACTACGTAATACCCCCCACCGAACCATGCAGACACTCAGACTGATACTCAAAAAACCAACTAATAACCTATATAGACACCCATGTAGCTACTCACCAACCCATGCAGCCACTTATACACAAAGTGAGAGACTGATACAGATATTTACATATTTAAACATTACTCACTAAGCCATGTATTCACTATGCTACACTTAATCATTCAGTTACACAATCAATTTTTCAAAAACAAATCATCCATTTAGACACTTATATACCCATTTATTCTTCCATCGACCTTGAGATATACATATATAAAACATATTTAATTTTCAGAAAAACACATATTCACTGGATGATGTCATCAGTGATGTCATCAGTGATGTCATTTGAGATGTCATCAGTGATGTCATGAGTGATGTCACTGACCATGTCATGAGTGATGTAATATGTGACGTCATCAGCAGTGCATTGCGGGCGCGCGAGTTATAGTTAGCTGAACTAACTATAACGGGGGAATTTCAATGGTTTTGTACAAGTGAAAAGTCCAGCTAACTATAACACCCCTGAAACCTATGGTTTTTTCAGTGAATATATATATACACACATCTCTCACACAGTAACGGCCGCCATTTAATAATGATAGGTCATAATTTCCATAGGAAGGGCATTTTTAGTTTTGTAAATTAATTTGGTGCATTTTGCCAAATATTCCCAAAAGTTTCCCCAAAGATTTCACCCAAGTGTTTTAGGGTGATCTGTCAAGCGGGGGCTGAGAAAAAGAGGGGTTTCAGAACACGTTTTTCCCCATGCATTGTCATAACAAAAATTACAAAATTATACTGCCAAAGTGGCTGAACAGAATTACAACAAATTTGGCAGAAAACCACATCTTAACACTGAAAACATGGTTTTAGGCATTCCGTGTAAATCTGTTCAGTAGCTGTGGAGAAATAAAGCTTAAAAAATTATTGATATATTGACAGTTGATCCAGCGAAATTATTACTGGTGTCCTGTAGGATGCAAATTAAACAACTGGAGCGTTCTGATTGTTCATGAGGGCTTGTTTCCCATCGGTCAACTCACTCTCAGGGTAACCCCTAGAGCTAAAATTAAAGAATTTTTTGAGACCTTTTCATTGTCCTGCAGGACTTCCACAGGACCAGCAGCAGTCTATTGCTAGATAGGTGAAGGCTATGTTGGGTGGGATTTGGCTGTTCACGGGAGGATAAACACAAACGTATCATAATACGATACTGCTTTATAATAATAAAACTATAGAAATTCACTGGAAAAACAAAGGTCGAAGTGGTGTTGTACATGAGAAAGGTAGTAAGATTTTCCCTTGCATTAAAATAAACTTATACCTAAGTGCAGTGCCAAAGAAATTTCAGGTCTCATTTAGAGTCTGGCAGGATGGGTGCACTGCCATACATCAGTGGTGCTCTTGTCCTGCTTTGCCAAACCTGTACTTAGTTACCTCACCTCATTTAGAGTCAGTTCATGTATCAATGGACTTATCTGTCACAGCAAGGGCACCTTGCCATTTTTAGGGTGGGTGACGGTCTGTGATTTCATGATTTGATATGGTAGGCTCAGGAAGAGAGGACACATCTAGCTATGATCTACATGGAGTAAACACCTCTTACCTCAGGGTCATAGTGAGATTTTTACTGAAATAAATTCCTGCTTTGTGAGTTTGTTCGAGTAGAACAAAAATGAATGCTGAGATGTGTCAAGCAAACATGCACCAGTTCTGCATTCTCCTCTTGCTCCAAAGCATCCACTGCGCCAGCGTAGTCAACAAAGGCAGGCTTGGCCGACAGGGACCGCTTACTATGACACCAAACTAAACACCATGACCCTTAATGTCATGTCTGTTAAAGGCTGTGGGGCAGATTTACAAGAAAGTGACGCATCTGTGAAGATGCGTCACTTTCCCTGCGCCACCCTGAGAACCCTTGCGCCACTGTGGATTAGCCGAATTTACAAGGATCGACAGATAAGTCAGAAATTCTGACTCATCTGTTGATGCAAAAGTCACGCATTGCTGGAGTCGTGTCACAAGCACGACATAACTCCAGAAATGCAGGGAGAGGCCTATCCACATTGCGCTGCGTCACTCCATACGCCTGCTTCAAGCAGGCGTAAGAATTTGACGCTGTGGTGTCCTAGAAGTGGCGCAGCGAAATCTTGTAGGTTTCACTGCGTCACTTCTACGAGGCTTGCTTGCGTTGGAAAGCCCACCCTGCATACATTATACCTGACGCAGGGATAATGTGACGCAGAGCTTTACAACGTGGCGCATCTCCCTAGATGCGTTACGTTGTAAATGGGCCGCATTTTTAGACTGCTGTTACGTCACAAAAAGTGACGCAACAGCGGCCCAAAAATGACGCAAGGGACTTGTAAATATGCCCCTAACAGTATGTAAGAAGCAGGATGTGGATTGCACATATGGGAGATCATTAAAAGTGTGTAGTGCAAGTGATGCAGTCATATCACACAAAAAAAAATAATGATAAATCAGGGTGCATTATTATTCCACCTTTTTAGGTTGGGAAGATTGGAATGGGGCATAACATGTGGTATTGGAGTGAGCACACTTGTTTACCACATGTGTTGCCACTTTTCAACTTCCAAATATTTCCTGGTGAAATTTCTGTGAGGAAAATTCCTGGCGAGTGATGCATGCCTGACCAACTTGGAATCCCAATTCTGGTGCGAATTCTCTTTTTTCATCCAAAACAGGAATTCTATCGGGTTCTTTAAGCATTACACATGCATTATTCTTGAGAAACTCTTGAGGTTAAGAACAGAAGCAACATCTGTTCTATTTTTATTTTAAATTCACAGATCAGCATGGCCTGTTGCAGGCCATGGTCAACATGCGTTGACTGCACAATGGATTCTGCTAATTAGGTCCCTGAGAGCACACAGTGCAATAAATAACATTGTCAGCACACTGCTGAAATGTAATGGAATGAAGCTGGCAGGAGGCTTGATGAATGTATCTCAGTTAAACCTGGATTGTACATTAAATATCATATATTACAAGCTGAGTAATCAGACAAGAAGCAGGGGTGTTGCTTGGCCAGTCAGACGGGGGTGGGGGCAGCGGGGGCTGGGGGGGATGAGCTTCAGATTTTCCGACAGTCACGCTGGCATATTTTTTTAATCATGATGTGGGAAGCAGCACATGAAAGGCCGTCTTTAGGGCAGTGCGACCTGTGCGGCTGCACTGAGCGCTGACCTCTGGAGGGGGTGCAGACCACAGGAGGGGGCGCTGTGTTCAGCAATAACTTATGATTGGAGAGATGAGGGGCAGTTTTGCCCGGTGGTAGTGAGAGAATCCGAGGAGGCGGTCATGGGGTGTAGGGGAGCCAAAAATGATTGTCGCACCAGGTGCCACCAGGGCTAAAGCCGGCCCTGAGTGCATGAGGAGACTTAAGGGCCAGTCGAAAGGGAGTGGAGTGCTGATTGTGAGGGGTACTTAAAACACAGTATTTTGTAAAATAACCATGTTTTAAGACCTTCAAAACAGAGGTGAGAATGCGTGTTTTTCGTCCGAGTATTTAAAAATCCCAGGTGAAATCGAACAGGCATCCTACTATACCCTACTGAAAGCTCCTGCACCCAACTATGTAGAAAATAATACATTTATGGGGGGGGTGTAACACCCCAAACACCCCCTGAAATTTCGCCCCTAGAAGCCATGTTAATGGTTTCCCTGGGAACTTCGGCCATGCTGTGCTCTTAGAAGAAACATTCTTTTACAACTGGTTTGCCGTAAAAAAGCTACTTTTTGTCAGGCTCCCAGTAAAAAAACATAAGGGTCAGGTTATAAATTGACCATTAACTCTGATGGTAGATAGCGAGCTGGAATTAATGATTCCAGCTGGTAACTACTCATGAGTTTATGGCCAATGTTAGTGTTAGTTCCCAAAATGGGGAACATCATGCAGACTGGTAATAACTGGATGCAAAACTACAGATTTTCCTGGATTCCAAGATCTATTCAACTCACATTTACCACCTCCTCACTGCTCTAGAACCCAGAGTGATTTTACTATGTCTGGTGCTCCTGCACTCAGTTTTCTCAGGAGACACTGCTCTGCCCAAATCATAATTGGATCCAGGTAACTGACTTGGAGTGCCACTACACAGGCACATGAGGTGCTGTAACAAAACCCTATTATTCCTATTTTGATGTAGGTGACAGCCAGTAACAAAATGGATAAATGTATTATTAGAACGGAAGCAAATTCTCCTTTTCACATGTTCCAGTGCATACACTCAACATGTATGTATTTTTCAAACTACTCGGGTTAACTGCACTGAATCACAAAGCAACATGTGCTATTCTAACCCCTGTTTTCTGTAATCCTTCGGTATGTGCTATTTTATTATTCACTTTTATAGCGATTTCAGTGAAATCTTCCTTTGTTCCTCTTGCCTATGGCTTTTTAACACTTTTGAGACAGAGAAAAGATTGATTCGTTTTTCCTAGATAGCATTACAGAACACCCGCTGTAACTTGTACAATTGGACATGTGCGGTAGCACATGTTTATGCTTATTAGCCCAATAGAAATTAGAAGAGAGATTTTCTTTGGTCTTCTTAAACCCTTATGGACTAATTTATGAGCCTTTGTTCTGTGCTGCCGTACGGCAACAGAAAAGGAAAGAATGTGCCGCATTTATGAGATACGGTTCATTCCTGTCCTTTCCCCAGCGCCGGCACACAATGGGCTGCCATACGCCAACGCACGCACGCACCTTTGCACCATGGTTCAATGTGTGCTTTCTATGTGTGATTTTCTGCAGCACATACACACACATAGAAAAAGAAAAACGGGAAGAAATAAAGATATTTCTCCTAGCTGTGCCTCCCTCATGCCTCCTTACACCTCTCCTGGGGCAGCGGACATTTTTGGTTCTGCCTCAGAGCTTCAATTTCTCATAAATCTTGGGCAGTGTCAAAAAGCCATGGATGTTGCTGGGATCGTCCCCTGAACACCGATTGCATGCCCCAACTGCATTAAAGGGAATGATATTTGCAAGGCAGGATTAAGCCAAATAAAAGTGGCTTAGTGTTGCCTGGTAAATATGGAACAGGCTCCTGCGCCACCAAAGCGTCACAAAATATGATGCAGCACAAGGGACTTATAAATAAGCCCCTAGATGTTCTGCAAGAAGGGTCTCAGTTGCAGGCATCACCAGCACCCTTCTGTGATACTCTGGTGCTACTAGCAAATGGATGGTTCTGAATTCCAGGGTGGATGGCTCACTATTAGGAAATGCCCCTCCTCAAAGGATGCTCAAGTGCTTTGTCACTTTGCCTACATTCCACCCTTTGGCACTGTGGGGTGCACCCTAATTGCACCAGCACTCTGCTCAGTTAGGGCCTCACTCCTGAAGCAATTCTTGCAACTTCATAAGGTCCCTGGGGGTAGACATTGTAGTTGTTTGAGCAGATCAGAACATGATTCTGTGTGGCAACGGCAATGTAGTTCTCCCCGACTAGCTTACCTCTGGCAAGGGCAACTGCAGTCCATTCACACCTTAAAAAGTCTAGGCGACCAGTCTTTCCCCACTGGAACACACCCTGGAGGCTTCAGGCCCTTGCACTTGCTTATCTTGGACAACCCCAATGGAAGGACCATTTTGCACTCAAAAAAAGTCCATTGAGAGATTGTTTATCACTCCACCTCCACCTTTGCAGTCCTGCAATTGAGCTGTAGGGCAATGTGGGCTAACTGGAACTTGTCAAGCCAATGATGCTTCTGAATCAAATGTGATAATGCACAACCCTTGGAGCCTATTCACTATTTAAGTCAAATGCCACAAACTCTTCTCCAGCCACTCCCCTACAAGCGCCACAGTTTTTAAGCAGTAACTATTCTATCATCAAGTAATTTGAGACAAATTTGTCGATGAAACAAATATACAATTTTAAAGCATTGTTAATTAAATATTTACAGTTGTAAATACACAAAAAAATGACCAAGAGCTGTTAAACGTTTCAAGGCAGTATGTGGTATTAGTGTGTCACACTTATTAAATAAAGACTTTAAAAACTTCAGACAAAAACATAATGAAATTGAACAATCCATTATCAAGTGAAAACGTGTGTATTTTACAATATTATTTCATTTGCAGAAACCATCAAACAGTTTTACCTTTAAATAAAATTCAGGGGGGCATATGTACCAGGAAAAATTCAGGGGGCCATATGCACCAGAAAATGGTGCAGCGTGGCACTGCTGTAAATTGTGCAGCTCTACTCTGTGTCATTTAAAAATGCAGGCATGCGCTATATTTACAACAGTAAGGTGCCCCCTGTGTTTTCCCTTGCGCTAGTGCTAAAAATAACTGCCTAGTGCCAATACAGTCACCCTTGCGCCATATCGCAAGGGTTCCTGCATTGCAGTAAATGATTAGTTATGTGCAGGAAGGTGTCCCTTCCTGCACATAAACAATCAATAATGGTGATTTGCCACCACTATGTGTGCTGCATTCTGCAGCACACATAGAATTAGCAAATCACCGTTATTTAATGATTGTTTTGTGCAGGAAGGGACACCTTCCTGCACATAAGTAATCTTTAAAGGCATTTTGCTTCTTCTATGTGTGCTGCAGAATGCAGCACGCATAGAAACAAGTAAAAATGAGGAGAAATAAAAGTATTTCTTCTCGTTACGCCAATATAACGCCTGCTTTTGCATTGCATTAGTTTTTGGTGCTGCCTCAGATTTACAGAGCCTTATAAATCTAGGGCAGCGTCAAAAAGCAATGGGTGTTGCAGCGGAGCACCCACATCAACACCCATTGCACACCCCTGTCTTGCAGAAAACTGCGTGAAAGGGTACCATGTTTACAAAGCCTTATTAAGCCATGCAAAGTGGCTTAACGCTGCTTTGTAAATATGGTGCAGGGCATTGCGCTACTGGGACATCGTAAAAAGTTATGTTCCAGTGGCACAATCGCCTTGTAAACATGCCCCAGGTAATACAAATAGAGAATTGCAACCTATGTGAAATTTCAGCACCTGATTCTCAGGTGTTGGTCACTTACTCTGTCCAGATAAGAAAATAAATGTTCACTTCCAAGACAACCTAGCATTGGGACACTTGATGGTTTATTAGACGGACATTCTAGATCATTTTGATTGTTTATGGGGGTGACTCAAGCACTCACCTGACACAGGGAAACGTGTGGGAGTGGACCCCATTATCCAGGCTGCATGGAGGCACTGCTGGAGGTAGCGCAATCACTGCAGCATGCCCCGCAGGACTCAAGTGCTCACTTGGCACGGGGAGCTGCTCGGAAGCGGACTCCATTATCCAGGCTCCATCAAGGCACAGTTGGGGGCAGCGCTATAAAGCCCAATCACTGCAGCGCACCCTGCAGGACTCAAGTGCTCACCTGGTAAGGTGAGCTGCATGGTGGCTGACTTCTTTATCCAGGCTGCATTGATGAACTGTTGGGGGCAGCGCTATGATGCTCAATCACTGCAGCACACCCCATGGGACTCATGCGCTCCCTTAACATGGGGACCCCATTATCCAGACTTCATTGTGGCAATGTTGGCTGAAGCGCTATAAAGCACAATTATTGCAGTGCGGCCCATGGGACTCAAGTGCTCCCCAGACGCAGGGAGCCACACGGCAGCGGACTTCATTATCCAGGCTGCATCGAGGTACTGTTGGGGGCTGCGCTATAAAGCACAATCACTGCAGCAAGGCCCGCAGGACCCAAACACTTACCTGGCATAAGGACCTGCACGGAGCAGACTCCATTTTCCAGGCTGCACCGAGGCACTCATGGGGGCGCACTATAAAGTGCAATCACTGCAGCGCCCTGTGAGATGAACATGGGATGCTCCTCGGGCATGGCCTGGGCCAAGACTCAGCCAGGAGTGGGCATGTCTGTGCCCGTCAGAGGCCGGAAGGGGCTGGGCCAACCCTCATGGACCCAGGATGAAGGTACTGTGTAACTCTGGCCCCCACCTGCATTCAGCTTTAACATTATCATACTGTCCACAGAGCTGCCTGGGACTGCAGAACTTAAAGGCCCAGCTTCACCTCTGGCAAGGAGGCCATCCACATTGTGTTTCGTGCCAGAAAGGCACACTAAACTCTGCCTTGATTGCCAAAGGATGGGATGCAGCACAGATGGGCCCAGCCTGACTTAGACTGGAGCAGGCCCTCCCTCCTTTATTTGCCTTTCCCTGTAGATGACTTTAAGAATGCTATATAATGGGCAAACGGAAAGCAATAGTCCTCTCTGAGCACTCCCTGGAGAAGGGTGGGACCGCCTCAAAACTAGCTCAGGGTAAGTCTTCTATCTTAATTTACCTCTCATCTGCCGTGGGGGTACTCAATGAAGACATTGTCAATGTAGAAGAGGAATTGGCTGCACATGTGCATGCCCCAACAACTCATAAGAACACCAAGAAGATAATTATCCCCCATATTGATGGTTCTGTTACAAGTGTCTCTGGTGATGATCAGGAGGGAACTATAATTCAGGTTTCTATTATTCCCACTGTTAATGGAGGTATCATTCAGACACACGCTTCAATTCACCTGTCTTCTGCTGATTTAACACTGACACAAGTGCAGACATCCTCGATACCTGTACTCCATGGCTGAAAATAGGAAAAAAATGGAGAGGGCTGGTCATAGATCAAAACAACCTATCCCCGTGGGTGTGGTCACATGCCGTGGCAAGATGGCGGCTTCCGGCTGAGCTCCGCTCGTACGCGGAGCTCTTCGAATGATTTCAGCCTGCTTTTTCTGCTTTGAAGGGGAGACACCTCTATCTTGATTCCTCAGAAGGGTCGGAGCGGCATTTGGAGCCGTTCCGACGCTGAATGGTGACCTGTGTGACCCAGTGGCGGAAGCGGTGATTTTGCCTCAAGAACGCGAGCGGCCGCCATTTTGAGCCTGCTGTTTACATCTACAAGCTGCATTCTGTGGCAAACCGGCATTTTATTCAATTAACAAGCGGCAACGTTTTGCTTTATTTACTTTATTGAAATTGATATTTTTCAATATGGGCATTTGTTTTCCCAGTATTGCCTCCTTTTTATGGCACTTTACATCATAACTGTAATGCTGTTTTAGGATGTCTCTTCTAATTGCTGGTGCCGTAATCTGCCTGCGCATGTTTGCTGAGGAATGTCTTTTCTCTTTTTCTCAGAGGATGAAGATGTGAGGATAGACTTCCTTATATTTACTCTTTCCTGACTTATATTTAACCCTGGGCGAGACACTACGCTTTGCCCACGTAGTGTACGTAGCGCTGCCTGCTTCGCAGTTTTCGAAGTAGGCGAAGCAGGCTAGCGCTACGCACACCCAGGGTGAAGCGTAGCTGCCTGCCGCTGCCACCCGCCTCCCGCCCGCCCTCCTTTTAAATCAAACCCCCGGATTTACAATAAATACTAAATTAAAGAAACTTACCGAAACGCGGCGTCTCCGGGGCTCCCTCTTCCATTTCAAACTTCTTCTGACTAATGCGCATGCGCGGACACCCACGCATGCGCATTTCTCGCAAGAAATGCGCATGCGCGGGCTTCCGCGCATGCGCATTTGTCAGAAGAAGTTTGAAATGGAAGAGGGAGCCCCGGAGACGCCGCGTTTCAGGTAAGTTTCTTTAATTTAGTATTTATTGTAAATGCGGGGGTTTGATTTAAAAGGAGGACGGGCGGGAGGCGGGTGGCGCGTAGTGGGGCTACGCGAAGCACGTAGTGTGCGTAGATTTGGGCACACTACGTGCTGCTTCACGTAGCCCCACTATGCCCACTACGCCCACCCTTACTTATATTGCCTTTCTTTCACGTCTCTATATACTGCTGCAGTGTGTTTATAAAGCATATGAGCAGATTGAGACCTCCATAAGGTGATTAATCATTCTACTCGATATTTCACTATGGCCAGTGAAATTCCAATCTCGGTGAGAGCTACATCCTCTGGTACTAAACACAAAAGAGTTAAAAATGACCCCCCCTGTCCTATTTTATCATCTCAAAATCCTGTTCTTGACACTATTCTTAATGAGGTGAGGGGGCTGAAATCTTTTATGTCTTCTACTAACGAGAAACTCCAACAAATTGAAGACAGATGGATTAGTATGGAAGCCAAAGTCTTTGATATGGAGCAATGTATTAGTGACTTACATGATATCTCAACTAAGATTCCTACTCTGGAACAGGAAATTCAACGTCTTAAGCTCCACAATGAAGATCTTGAAAATCGCAATAGACGTAATAACCTTTGTCTTTATGGCTTACAAGAGAATTTGGAGGGTCCAGACCTCCTTCTTTTTCTAAAGAGATTCCTGCCGGAACTTTTAGATCTACCACTTGAACCTTCATTAAATATTCAACATGTCCATCGTCTTGGACGTCTTCAACCAAACTCTTCAAGACCTAGAGGAATTATAATGTTATTTCTGTAATCTACAGATCTCATGCGTATTCTTACAGCAGCAAGAGTGAAACGTCTCCTCATTTGGTCTGGTCACACGGTTTACCTTTCTCAAGATCCATCTAATGCCACTAATGCATGAAGAAAAGAATTCCTGGCCCTTCGCCCTCAAATGAGACAGTTGCATATTCGTTATGGCATTTTGCACCCTTGTTTGTGTAAAATTACTCATGATGATCCTGCTAAATTGAAATCTTTTCTCCAAAGTCTTTCATTGAATTCAGCTGATGGTTCTACCCAGCGTCTCTAATTTTCGTGTCTTCTTCATTCTCTGATTCCTTATGGCTGTTCTTTTTCTTATCTCTTATTATTTTTCTTCTTGTCGTTCCGTCTGTGTTCGGTGCTGTTGCGCTCCATGTTCATTGCGTCTACTCTTCATCTTAGATCTGGATCTCCTTCCTTGATCTACTTCTTTTTCTTTCTATTTCCTTTTCTTTCTCTGTCTTTCATTGCATGTCCTCTTTTTGAATTTTTTTATTTATGCATGTGCCTAGTTGCGTTATTTCTTGTTGTGTAAATTGTCTTGTTTTTTTTTCTTTTTGTTATATAGTTTGTTCTATTCATCTCATAAGTGGCATTTTTCTGCTTCCAGCTGTTCCCCTGAAGTGTATCATCTCCATCCATGTATTACCTTCCCATCCCTCCAATATGTGTAATGTTGTTACGTGGAATGTTTGTGGTCGTGGACACCCCGTCAAAAGACAAAAGGTACTCTTTCATTAGTCTAAACTGAAGTCTCATGTTTCATTCATTCAAGAGAAACACACTGTAATGAAGCAGAATCGCTTAAATTAAAGAGACAATGGGTGGGTCAATTTGTTTATTCTCCTGCATCTAATCGGAAGGTGGTGTTGCTATCCTATTTCATAAATCGTTGCATGTACAAATATTATCAACGCAATGTGATACTGATGGAGGCTGGGTAATGGCTAAGGTTGTTATGCAAAATAAAGCACTTGTCTTATTGAATATTTATGGCCCTGTTAAACCAGACACTGACTTTTGGAATAGTATTAAGATTTTACTTTCCTCCATGGATTGCCCAAATGTTATTGTTGCTGGGGACTTTAACCAATGGTTGGACCCTTTCTCTGATAGACAATCCAAGTGTATATTTAATCCTGACAAATCCCATAAATAATTTCAATCTGCCATTGCCTCTCGTTTATTATATGATGTTTGGAAGACCTGTAACCCTGACTCCCTTGTATTTACTTTTTTTTCTAATGTTCACCATACCCATTCCAGAATTGATTATATTTTAGTTAGTAAACTCTAACTCCCATCTATTCAATCCTCGGAGATTGGATCTATTTTTATTTCTGATCATGCACCTGTCATTTCTGTTCTTGACCTTTCCCTGAGTTCTCCAAAATTTGGTCATTGGAAACGTAATAATTTTTTGTTATCAGACACTATTTTTATAACTGAAGCTACTGCCTTTATTAATGAGTTTTTTACTATTAACAACCCTTTGGACACCTCTATTCCTAATAATTGGGATGACTTTAAGGCCGCCTTTCGTTCCTTTACTATTTCATATTCAACAAAAAAGAAGAAAATCGCAAAGGCCAATTATACAACTTTATTACAACAACTCAAATTACTGGAACACAATTATATTACTTCTAGATCCCCCTCTGTTCTTCATGAATTAATTAGGGCCAAATCTGTTCTTACCAACTTGCTACTGATGCTTGTAATGTATTTCTTAAAATTAAGTCTAAGTATCACGGGGGTCAAAATAAAGCTGACAGCTGCTGGCCAATTACTTAAAAATTAAATCTGAGTGTAAAAGTATTGGCCCTAAATGAATCTACTAACAATTTAGTGTCCTCTGATGAAGATATTGCTACTGCATTTCATGATTATTACCAATCATTATATTCAGATGACACGAATCCCTCTACTCAAAATGTACACACTTTTTTTCGTGTTTCCCTAAACTCCCCTCACTTCCTGATGAATTTGAATTACTAGAAAAAGAGGTTACTTTTCAAGAGATAACGGATGCCATTAAATCCTTAAAAAAATCATAAGCGCCAGGCCCCGATGGTCTTTCTGTTTAATTGTTTTCTACTTTTTACTCTGTTTTTGCTCCCAAATGTCTGGCCCTCTTTAATTAATTTCTTGCTGATTCTAAAGCTTCTGGTTCCTTTATGGAGGCCTTGATTGTTCTAATTCCCAAACCTGATAAAGATCATTCCCTCTGCAAAAACTATCGGCCCATTTCATTAATTAATTATGGTTGTAAGATCTTTGATAAAATCCTTGCCTCTCGACTCGAGACTATTATTCCACTATTGGTCAAAACTGATCCAGCTGGTTTGTTTAGGGGCAGATTAGCTACGGACAATGCTCGTATGTTTGCTAATGTTATCTCCTTTGGGAGGAAATACAAGTCTCCACTTTCAGCATTGTCCTTAGATGCCTTTGATTGCATAAACTGGCAACTTATGTTTAATACACTTCAATGGTTTGGTTTTGGTCCAACTTTTATTTCTTATGTTAAACTGTTATATTCTTGTCCCGTGCTAGTATTTTTGTGAATAACCATTTATCTAAATTCTTTCCTTTATATAGGGGTGCACGCCAGGGTTGCCCCCCTTCACCCTTGTTATTTGTTTTATGTCTTGAACCCTTCCTCGAGCGTATTCGTATTAATACACTTATTTCTTGCTTTACACATAATTTTATAGAAACTAAACTGTCAGCTTACGCTGATGACATGTTGGTATATATGTCTAATCCTAATACCTCCCTCCCTCCCTTTTTGGATGGGAGTCTGTTGTATTCCAGTATTTCTGGATATAAGTTGAACTTTTCTAAAACAGAAGTTTTACTTTTGAATTCTCTCTGCTATCAATATATGTTTACTAATACTAATTTTACCTGCTGTCCCACAAAAATTACATATCTTGGTATTTGGTTCTCCTCTACCTTATCTACCACAATTAGTTTTACATTTAATGCACTAATTACCAAAATGCAATCACTCCTTCTTTCTTGGTCCCCCCTTCATTTGTCTTGGTGGGGTAGATTGGATACTATTAAAATGATGATTGTGCCCCATGTCCTTTATACAAAATCCATGTTACCTTTTTGAATTCCTATTTCATATTTTTCACAAATTAATTCTATTTGTACAAAGTTTTTATGGAACAACAAACACCCCCGCATTGCTCTTATGAAACTCAAACGTCCCAAAACAGAAGGCGGTGTGCAATTTCCTAATTTTAAATCTTATCATTCTGCATTTTTAATTCGTCAATTTTTTGCCTTAACTTCACTGGATTGTTTTTGAGCATTTCCTATTAAAAGATTTTTCTTTTCGAAACATAATATATATGTCTAATTGTACTTTCATATCAGATAATCCTATTCTAAAATATTCCCAACAATTATTTTATAATATTTTCTCCAATGGTCTAGATCCTTTTCAATGTTTTTTGTCCTCTACTGTCTGGTACAATACATTTATCATATATAAACACAAATCATTTTATTACAAACATTGGAAGGAAAAGGGAATTATTTTTATTAATCAATTAATTCAGCATAACTCTGTTATTCCCTTTCCTGAGTTACAATTGCAATATCATTTACCTGACTAATTTTTTAATGAGTACGATTTAATATCAACAGCTTTGCAGTCCTATTTAACTTCTCACAATTTCCCTTCATCTTTTCCCTCACTTATTCCACCCACACCATTATCTAGTGTTTCTCAGGAACATAGGCCTAAGACTGCTTCTATTTATAAGATGTTGTTATCACCTGTTACTGAACAACCTAAATCCCATACACAATTACTCTGGGAAGCAGACTTATCTTTATTAGGCCTGGGTGGTAAATTCCGTTCCGCTCGCGGAATTTGCGGGATTTCGGTAATTTCGCGTTCCGCGGAGAACGCGAAATTGCCCAAAATTCTGCTTTCCGCGACTTTGCGAAATTTTTTCTTGTTCGCGTTCTCAAAATACGTGTTTGCGAGATATTTCTCCCCGAGCACGCAAACAGCAACTGTGAAGAGGACAAAAGCATAGCGAACAAGCAATTCCGCGTGTTCGCGGAATTTCTGCATGTTCGCGGAGATTTCTTACCGTTTCGCGGAGATTTGTGTAACGCGATTACGCAAATTCCGCCCACCCCTAATCTTTATCGCTTTCTATCTCTTCTTGGGATAAATTATGGTCCAAGTTATTTAAAACTTCTATTGTCGCCAGTATTACTCAATCCCTATACTTTATTTATAGTAGAGCTGTCATTACTCCTGCTTGTATTTCCAAGTTTTCCCCTACTTCCCCCTCCCTTTGTTGGTCCTGTTCTGAGTCCACTGGGACTTTAATTCATCAACTTTATGATTGTTCTAATGTATTGAAGTTTTGGCAATCTATTTGGTCTAAATGTATGAAAATATTTCTATGTACTATTCCATTATCAATGCAAAATGTTTTTCTTGGTTCCTCCTTGCCTGCTTTGGATGTTTCTACTCCTATTTCTTTGTTGTTTGATCTATTTATTGCTTTAGCATTCAAAGTGATTTTGTCCTGCTGGAAAGATAACTCTAAATTATCATTGTTAACATGGTGGAACTATATTTGTGATGAGCACTGAATTGCTAATGTCTCTTCTCTTACGCTGTCTCAGAAAATTAAATCTGATCTTCTTTGGCTGCCCTTTACTTCTTATCTTTCTACATATGCACCTGCATCTTTATTTCTACCTTCTTTTTATTTTTTCTATTCTCATATATCCTTTATATATGTATATTTTTTTCTCTTCTCCTTTTCTCTTTTTTTCTCTTCTCTTTCAAACTATTTGCTCATATTTTTCCCTTATATATTAATTGTTATATTTTATTCACATTGTGTTCATTTGCTTGATAATGTCTTTCTTTTTCTGAAAACGTAATTAAATTATTAAACAAAAAAAAACACCCTATCCCCCATAATGCAGCTACCTTGGATGACCCTGCCAATTTAGAGAACCAGGATGGGGAAATGACAAAGCCCGGGATTCACTGGATACATTCTACCTGAAAATCGAAAATTTTATTAAAAACCTTTTGGAGCCCATTACCATCTGCCTTGGGATTATCGAACAACTAGCCAAAGATAATGCAAGGATCTTTTTGAGTCACTCATCCCTGCCCACAATAGATAAACCAGTAATGCAAATCAATGAGCTGAGAACAAAGCAGCTTGTTCAGGACTCAGCCATCTCCTAAGGGTAACTGAGGGAGGCTTTCGATTTTACATCCAATCAGGCTTGTGATAATCAAACTCCAAGACTTACAGAGACAGGTGGGACCTTTCAGTTGAACAGGGCGCCAAATGTCACTTGTTTCCAATGATCCACGCAAGGGTCAACTGCCAATATGCTGCCTCCTGTAAACCAAATTGATTCCTATGCATCGCCCACCAATGTCATCATCACCCTACCTCCTGAGGCTACCCCGTAGGTGGTGGTATTGTGTAACGTTCCACCACAACAATCCAACATAGAGGAGAATCATTCACAACTCAAGAATAAGGTTGCTCATTGGCTTGGGGCTCAGTCTACTATGGCTAAGCACTTAGGTGTTTGGATCAATATGGTGAGGAGAGTTCAATGGATTGGAAACACTCCGAACACCCTTTCCGGAGACTATGTAACTATCAACTTTAATCGACTGAGTGTAGCAATGCCTGTTCTTTCATTAATCAGTCCAAATACAAAAACCTCTGTTTAGAGTTTTTGTTGTGTTACATCAATAGACATGAACTGGTTGCTCATAGACAAAAGTCAACGCCCCACTCAGCTACCACTCGACTGTAACAACAGAAGCATGGATCCTTTCGTATTGAACATCTTTAACAGATTTTCTATTCTCAGCCCTTTGGACTCTTGTGATTGACTAAGTCAGCTTGATCTAACAAGCGGCCCTGTTCAGGAACCTAGTGTTCATTTTTTGGCTGATTTAAATAGAAATACTCACAAAGTGATTACATTCATCAGCTGAAATATAGCAGGCCTTGTGGCAAAACTCAACGACCTGGACAGGCTTATTTATGTGAAACAGTTTGGGGTGATTTGTTTGCAAGAGACATGGGCTATTTCTAACTGCTATTTGGAGGGGTACAAGTCTTTTTAGGTTGAGCATCAGCGATGACCTGTTGTCTCTTTCACTCTGTGGTTTTGGCTGAACCCCCATTGCTATTGGCTGTTAGATACAGCATTCAGAAATGCTGGTTTGTTATTGGTTCATTTCAGTTAAAGTCCCTCCTTCCTGTGTTTAGCTCTCTTTCCAGCGATTTCACTCAGAGAGCATTTTGGTTGGCCATCACACAGTACAGCATGTGATGGCCTCTCTTGCAGTTTTATTTCGCGCAAATTCGACAGCAAGGTATTGAAGTGTTTTACATGAGCACCGCTGATGTTACACAATGACACATTTATTTTCTGGTATGCACGGGGAGATTAAGTGATTTGCCCAGAATCATCGATGTCGAGCGAACGCCAAAGTATATTTCATCTGGCTCCGCCCCGCATTGATGTTGTTCACTTCTGCCCCGCATTGACGTCACAAGACAATGAGAGTCTCCTCCATGGCTGCCATTGGTGAATTTTTTTAATCGGTATTGGAGTGCTTTACATGAGCACCGCTGATGTTACACAATGACTGATAGAACTGGGTGTTTCTAGTTGGAAAAGGTAGGTACCCATGACCAAATAGGGGCCCTTGCTTCTAGTCAGGGTGAGGGGGCACACTCCTAAAATAACCCCTGCTCACCCCATTGGTAGCTTGGCACGAGCAGGCAGGCTTATCTCAGAGGCAGTGTGTAAAGCATTTGTGAACACATACAGTGATCCAGTGACAACACTACAGATGGACACCACACAGTTTTTATATAAAAAATAAGTATTCTTTATATAGACTTATCAGAAGACCACAAACGACAATGAATCCCCAATACTGTACTATAAAAATTGTAGAAATAGCTTAGCTCTCTTAGGATGGTAAATGCGACACTTTAAGGTCAATGTACCTTTGGATGCTTAACGCTATACAATGAAAGTATTGCAGGGAAGGTGATGCATCAGTTCCTTACACGCAAGAACGGTGATGCGTCGGTTCCCTACTGCTGCATAGGGGATGGTGATGCGTCAGTTCTTCTCTGCATGGGGAGGTGATGCGTCGGTTTCTTACTGCGCTTCCGTGGCGGGGCGGCCCACAACGCTGCGATGCTATGAAGATCGGGTGCAATGAAACAAAATGGCGTCTTCTTGGCGCGGCAATGATGCGCGCACGCCCGACGGCCGTAAGGCGACTCGACAAATCTTCTGAGCCATGACAGGCCCTGCGACACACTTCTCTGGTGATGCGATGGCGTCTGCTACGACGGCGACACTCTTCTCCAGGGATGCGGGCGCCTCAGTGATGCGATGCGACAGCGGCAGCAGCGGCATGCTTTCTCAGCGATGCAACGACAGCAGCTGGCAGCAGCGACACTCTTCTCCGGTGATGCGACGGCATCTGCTGCGACAGCAACACTCTTCTCCGGTGATGCGAGGTGCTTCGGGTGATGCGATGGCGGCAGCGGCGGCACGCTTCTCCAGTGATGCGATGGCATCTGCTGCTACGGCGACACTCTTCTCCGGTGATGCGACGACAACGGCGGTGACACACTTCTTCTTCTTGAGTCGCGCTTCCAGCTCCCAGCGACACGCAGTCTCTCAGAAGGCCCAGCTCAACAGCAGGCACTTCAATTCCCAGCAAGGGAAGGCAGGGGAGCTGGTTGGTGAAGTCTGTTATCCCTGATACTTCAGCAGGAGGCAAGCTCTATCTCAAGCCCTTGGAGATCCTTCACAAGTTGATTTGAAAAGCACAAAGTTCCTTTCTTCTTTCTTTGGCAGTCAGGCAACCACTGCAGGCCAATCCCCCGAACAGCACTCAGCTAGGGATAGTCTCTTCCTCAGTTTCTCTGGTTCTTCTCCTCAGCAAAGGTTCTTCTTGTTTCCCAAAGTGATCTAAAGTTCTGGGGTCTAGGTCCCCCCTTTTATCCTCATATTCTCTTTGTTCTCTGAAGGCAGAGAGGCCTTTGCCTAGTCCAAACCAGTTCTGGTCAGTCCTGGAGCACTCTGTTTACATGACTCCTTCTTTCCTTTGACAGTGTAGGCCCGGGCAATCAGACGCACCACAGGAGGTGGAGCCAGCATAGTGGAGGGAAGGCACAGCCCTATTCAGACTCAGGTGCAACTCCTCCCACCACTCTACATGTAGATCTCAGCCCTGTGCTGACTTCACCCTGCCTCCTGGAATCCCCCAGCCCCTGTCACTCAAACTCCAGACAAGGAATATACAACCTAGCAGAGGCAGGCTTGGATAGTTAGGCAAGAAAATACCTACTTTCTAAAAAAATTATTTTCAAACACAGAATGTTAAAACCAACTTCACTAAAAGATGTATTTTATCATTCTGAGTTCAGGCATACTAAACTCGAATTTCTACCTAGTTCCCTAAGTCAGCTAGGACTATAAGATTTTATAATCAAACTGCCCATTCTGGCCTATGGGGAACAGTAGCCTTGCAATAGTGAAAAACGAAAGTGGCTGTAATTCACTATCAGGACATGCCACACACATTAGGGCATGTCCTATGTTATACTTACAATGCACCCTGCCCTTGAGCCTACCTTAGGGGTGTCTGATATGAAGAAAAGGGAAGGTTTATGGACTGGCAAGTGGGTGTACTTACTGAGTCAACATGGCAGTACTAGACTTCACCCAGGCTCTGCAATGGCAGGCCTGAGACACACTTTACAAGCTGCGTCTGTGGGTGGCACAACCAGTGCTACAAGCCCACCAGCAACTTTTGATTGACAAGCCCTGGGCACACATGGTGCACTGTACGAGGGTCTTACAAGTAAATCAAATAACCCAATCATGGAGTCACTAATCCATATCTTAATAGGGAGAGCATATGCACTTTAGCACGGATCAGCAGTGGTAAAGTGCCCAGAGTCATAAAACAGCCAACAACAGGTCAGAAAAAAAATACAGGAGGAAGGAAAAAAGTTCAGGGATGACCCCGCAAAAATGGCCAAGCCCAAGAATAACACATTTATTTTCTGGTAGGCACAGAAAGATTAAGTGTGCCCCGCATTGACCTCACCAGACAGTGAGAGTATCCTCCATGGCTGCCATTGGTGAATTTTTTAAATGGGTATTGGAGTGCTTTACATGAGCACCACTGATGTTACACAATGACACATTTATTTTCTGGTAGGCACAGGGAGATTAAGTGTTTTGCCCAGAATCATCGATGTCGAGCGGATGGCGAGGCTCGTTTCATCTGGTTCCGCCCCGCATTGATGTTGTTCACTTCTGCCCCGCATTGACGTCACAACACCGTGAGAGTCTCCTCCAGGGCTGCCATTGGTAAATTTTTAAACTAACCTTTATCTAATTGGCTGTACTTAATGCCGTTTTTTTGGGAAGTAATTCGACGGAAAGGTATTGTTGGAGTGGTTTACATGAGCACCGGTGATGTTACACAATGACACATTTATTTTTTGGTATGCACTGGGAGATTAAGTGATTTGCCCAGAATCACCGATGGCGAGCGGATGCTGAGGCTAGTTTCATCTGGTTCCGTCCCGCATTGATGCTGTTCACTTCAGCCCCGCATTGATGTCACGAGACAGTGAGAGTCTCCTCCATGGCTGCCATTGGTGAATTCTTTAAATGCCCTTTATATAATTGGCTGCACTTAATGCCGTCTTTTTTGCAAGTGCTTCTTGCTAGGTGATGCTGCTGCTGTTTGAGGAGCGCCCAACACAACTGTTTTAGGGGCCGGAGCAGCAGCAGCGGGGGAGATACTGAGCCGTAACAGCTGCTCCTGCCACCCAGTGCAGCCCCGGCCCCTCCGGATCAGCACCTACCCGATTCAGCACCGCAGCGACCCCAGAGCAGTCACCAGGTGAGACTGTCTGTTATCCTCACAGCAGGCATCACCTGTGTGCAGCGGGTCGGGCTCAATCTGGATGCAACCATCTCTGCCTCACTGGGTGGGTGCCTTCTTTTCTCTCTCGGGTTATGAGGAGTGCGTCTTTCCCTCTGGGGGGCAGCGTCTGATAGGCGTGCTGTGCTACCACCTTGCCAGCCCTGCCAAGTCCCACTAATGTTGCATTAGTATAATGCATTCTGTACTTTTTTGCAGGTGAGACCCCAGGCCTCAGCTTGCTGAATGTGAGGGCAGCAGCCGAAAAACAGGCCGGGTACAGAGAGCTCATTACACCCCCACCATATCAAACATTCCCAGCATGGTGGAAGATAAATAAACAAAGTGCATAATATGTTTTAAGAAAACATTATTTCTTTCGTTCTGTGGTTTTTTCCCATTTGAAAAATCTTACTTTTTGCACATTATCCAATA
Organism: Triturus cristatus; assembly: GCF_964204655.1. Lineage (NCBI taxonomy): Eukaryota > Metazoa > Chordata > Amphibia > Caudata > Salamandridae > Triturus > Triturus cristatus. The sequence goes on from NC_140592.1 coordinate 248,604,089, forward strand.
AAAAATATTTGTTTGCACAAAGGATAAAGTGCAAAACCATGTTTACCCTACATTTTATGAGTGTCCTGATTTGATTCCTTACTAGGAAGCCCCCCACCTCAGGATTAGGAGACAAGAGGCCCCCATGCACCGTGGAGCATGAAGAGCCCTTCCATTTTTGGTGCTTTACAGCAGTAAGATCTTAATTTCTCGTTGCTCAAATGAGTGTAATTTCTGATATCTATGTTTCCCCTGTCTTCATTGCTTGATTTTGCTAGAGAGAAAGTGTCACTTATAGTCTTTAAATGTCACTCCTAATTACACTAAAATTATGAAAATTTCACACAAGCAATCTGAAACCTTAGCAGCTATGCCTCTCTCCATATCCCTATCCCAGGCCTTTGCATCTGCCAGCTGACCTCCATTCTCACTACCACACTCACCTGGCCATACCTCTCGAGTTATACCATCTCAAATGCCAGGAGCCCCCAAACATTTGCATTCTGGGACTAGTAGTTCTGGGTTTACGCTGAGAGCTGCGTGGCCTAATCACACTTCACCTGGACCACTTGAGATCGTGAACTATGCTACTCACCCGTCCTGGTAGCTGACGAGGATTAAACGCTGTTGAGTGAAATGCAGCCTGTTTAGGAACATGTCTCTTACATGTGTCCAGATTGATGACATCCTCTCAGTTCATTTCCATACTCTTAAATCCGACACTTTCATTATCCTAGAACCCTAACACGCGTCAGGCATCACCACAGCACAATAGAAATAGCATCTATGCTAGCAAACTACTTGCACGCTTTACATATCCCTGCTGAAGCAACACCTATATTGGCTAAAATCTCCCTCGTGCAGCGCCCTGCTCCAACAGAAGGTCTCCACTTCATGGTCAGTTTCAGCACATGGCAGAGGTGCTTCTGAAGGTTCAGTTAATGCCTACTTTAGGGTATCCATGGGGTACACTTGAATACAAGCCTCTCAATGAGAGTCTTATACAGAGTTATTGCCCTGAAAATCTAGGACAGACCCTGCCCTCTTAGAGTGATGCTGGACACCCTTGGAAGGGTAAAGCATAGTTTCCATAGCAACGCCTCCCTAATTACTGTGGCACCCTCCCTGCACGACTATCTTTCTTCCAAGTATCTTTTTAGGTCGAGCTTGATCGACCTGTTATTATCTATTCTGTGTGGTTTGGCACACCCACCATTTGCCAGTAGATGTTAACCAGTGTCCCTCCGTTGCAAGCGTTATAATTGAGGCACTATTTCTACTCTCTTTGTAAAGTATGTGTTACTATGGCACTTTTTTTTGGTTTACCTATGCTTGTGGACTGCAATGATGTGCTCGTGTTTTATTTACTTTGTGCCGGCTTGATAAAAGAAACATTTGCAACCGCGTACATACACTCCACTCCAATATACAACACATGGGTAAAATACATTGTCATTTATAACGCCAATACCTCTAACTCTCACAAATGCAAGACCAATTTGCATTGCAAATGCTTGTTTTATCCCGGCATGTGAATCCAACTCTGGCCTGGCTAAAGGTAGACTGATTGTGTTTGTGTCTCCCGCTATACAAGGGGAGGTTGAGGTCTTTCAGGGACCTTACTTTGCAAGCTTTACTACTCTTCTTTGTGGGAGCACCAACAATCTTGTTAAATTTTTACAACACTAAGAAATGCCACGAGGATGTGCACAGTTTCCATGACCTGGATTTATTCAATAGCAAGTTGAAGGGGACTAAATGGGAGGTTCCGCACATTATACTAGCAGGTGATTGTATTTGTCATATGTGCAATAGCCTTTTAGATTCATGCAACAAGCCTCAAAGAAGTTTAATGCTGTAGGGCTTACACATGGACCATTCCACACAGGGGAACTTTATAAATTCTATTTTAAACGAGTATGATCTCACTTTTTCACTTGACAAAATTGTTCACTCCAACTGGGGTGAGATTAATCCGACTTTGACAGGCAGGCGGCGCACCTCAAATATAGACTTTGTTTTTGTTTAACTTTCCATCTATTTTAAGATTTCAGATGTTAAAATTGAGTGCAGCCTTTTTAGTGATCATAACCCTATCTGTATATCTCTCTGTTGGGGGCAGGCGGCCAAGTTGAAGAACAAATGGACCCATAGGAGCTGTACTGCCCACCAGTCTAGGCAGAAGGCTTAGTTGGTCTCATACATCTGCTGAGCGTCTCAGACATAACTTATCCACCAGGTGTATGAATGAGATTGAAATCTGCTTAGACGGCATTGCTATACTGTGGGAGGTTCTTTTCACTTTTCACCTATTGCACGCATAATCTCAGAGTCCCTTAGTTGTCCCATCGGTGCTACACCTATAGCTGGCCCCAAATGGTTTGATGGAGGGTGCTCCCAAGCCTCCAGAGATCTAAAACAGGCTTTAAAAGTCATCCCTAGAGAAACCCTACCAATGTGGTGATATGTTGTCTTGAGTATATGCTTGAAGTTATCAGGTGACAGAACGTTATAAAGGATGCTACTTGGGATTGCCTGCTTGACCCAAGCTGTTTGATGAACAGCGGTAAGTTCTGGGGCATTATTAACAAACCATGCTTTACTCCTGACAACGCACCCCCTCTAGTGCATCAGATTGACACTGAGAGTTGAGTTTTCCATTTTGAAGAGGTCTACACGGGTGAATCTGACATGATAAATTTGGTGGATCTGGAGCCTACAGCAGGGACCTCGCGTCTCACATTCACCCCAGATGAAGTGAGGAAGGAAATATGAGGCTTGATTAAAAATAAGGACTCAGGGCCTGATGGAATTTCACCCGACCTTTATCTAAGTTATATTGATACCTGGGCTCTAGCTCTGAGGTACACACTGAATGCTGTAGTTAGTAAGGACCCTCCTATCTCTTGGGCCACCTCCATCATTGACCCAGTTGTCAAAAAAGGAGACAGGGATAATCCCCAGTGCTACAGACCGATCTCCTTGATCGACTCTGTAATTAAGGTTGTGGGAGGTGTGCTCTTGAAGAGATTATCAACTTTGGCCATTGATCATAACATCTTATCCGATTTCCAATATGGATTCAAACCTGGTAGGTTGACTACTGACCAGTGTCAGAATCTATATATGGTCTTGACCAAATTCACAGTGGTTCATAAAGGCTCTATCCAATTTGCCTTTAGGGATCTTACCTCGGCTTTTGATTGGGTAAACCGTGACTAAATGTGGAGCATCATCTTGGACATGGGGGTTGACCGGGACATAGTTTACTTTTTGAAGGACCTTCACACCCACACTGTAGCATATGTTAGACACACTAATGACTCATACTGTACATGTAGCTTCAAAATCAGATGGAGAGTCAGGCAGGGGTGTATCTTGGCCCCCTTCCTGTTCTCCTTGTATATCAACAAACTTGCAAAACACACAAGATGATGGACGGAATGTTGCACATTGGCAAAACATTCACACCCAGTCACAGATCTGGGTTTAATCCATTGTTAAGGGAGGACCTGGCTTGGCAGTTCGGGCTGGACTGTACCCAGGAGGCACAGGGTCAAGACTGATTTGCATATGGCTGGGTTCAAACTGGAACGGCATGGTGAGCAAAAAACACGATGGATTTAGGCCCAGATCTCTGTACTGGGGTGAATGTATGACATTGTTCTGCATTCTGTCCATGAAATGTTGTTTTTGCATTTATCAACAAACTTGAACAGGTCTTGGTGAACACAGGGGCAGAATACCTACCGATAGGTGCTCCGGAGCTGTCAGTTTTGCTTTACGCAGATGATGCAGTGCTAATGGCAAAGACCGCCAGGGGTCTACAAGTTCCCATAAATGCCTTTCTGGGCTTCATGGAGGAGTTTGACTTGAGCATCAACATTGGTAAATCTCACATGATGATAGTAAGACCCAGCTCCACTAAAACCTAGACTTTCAAGGTAGGAACCCAGATTCTGTTGAGGGTCGAAGTTTTCTCGTATCTGTGTGTCATGTTTAACACTGAGCTGCATTGGAGTTCCTTGCTGAGTGGGAAAAAATCTGACCTCATCATGACTAATGTTGCAGTCTGGAGGTTCGCCTCCATACTAGAAAGGAAGCCGAGAAGGGCATAATGCAGGTTTACCTTGCAAAATATAACTCATGCTTCCTATGGGAGTGACATCAGGGGCAATATTTAGCATGACTCTCTCCAGGTGGTTGAAAATAATTTCTTAAGGTGTCTTCTCAGTGTTTCCTAGTGTACCCCCTCTTATGTAGTTCACAAAGAACTAGGGATTAATTATCTCAGAGATACAATATCCCTTCATCCCTTTTTATGTTGGGTTGACATTTGACTCAAGGTGCCCAATATAATAAGGCAGTCCTGATCGATTGTCTCTCCCTTGCTCAGGCACACCGTATCCCCTGGCTCAGATACATCGAGGTAACACTACAAAGACTAGGAAGGGGCGAGTTGGTTATCAATCAGGGTGGGGGGAAGGAATTGTCAAGACAGATGGAAACTGGGTCAGGGAAAACTTTTGAAACAGAGATTAGTAGATGGAGAGCATTCGGCTTTACAGATAGTATCGGGAGGGGGATATGTGTTGCTGAAAACCACCCAATCCATAGAACCTTAAATTTCAATCGCAACCTCAAATTACGATTGGGATTTGCTGAATAAATTTAGACAAAATGTGTTGCCCCAGCTGCTAGAATCCCCTTGGGGCTGCCAGGATGTACACTCATTAGCACCCTGCGGGTGGGACTAAGTGTCTCCGCAGAATTTCTTGCACTTTGTTTTGTTCTGCAGACACTTTGAAATCCCAGGGAAAGTCTATATTGTTCCCCTTCTAAAGGCCCGTCAATTTAAATAGGCGCGACCCAACCCTCCTGTTTTTACAATTGCTCATTGAAGATAATATTTTTAATGTTGTTAGTTTCTTTGAAACTGCTTTGAGATCAAGGAATTCTATGGGAGACTGAAAGCATTTTTGCACATTTGAATGGCTTAGCGGTCATGTGTTTTACATTTGCTGTTTTTAGCCCTAGTATGTGTATTAATCATATTGGTGTACTTAATGTGACGCTTTTATGGTTTTTGCGATAGCTGAATAAAGTTACTATGAATGATTGATTGATTGATTAGTTTAAGGCAGAACTATTCAAGAGGGTTCAGGCGAGGAAAAGGATTCCTCTAAAATGTTTCTTCCCAGTTTTCGTGTTGTTCTCTAATCCTTTCAATCTAATACAAAAATAATTCCAGAATATTTCGCTAAAACTTGCCTCTTTTCAGCAAAAGCACGAACAGTTCTGTAGGCTCTCACTTACTGTTATTGAAGGATCGCAGCACACAAGCACCTGATATTGCAAACCATGATGGAAAGTTTCATTTCCAGCGTAATCCTTCAATCATTGCTGCCGTGGGCTGAATTAAGCAATGAAATGGGACAGAGTGGAGGACGTGGTGAGAGGTTTTGGGCACTTGGGCAAGATTATCGATTTTCTCCCAGTGCCTCTCTAGGTGCACAATCAGGGGCCTGAGCTACTTTGAAATCTAAGGGTATATGAGCAAGGAACGGCGATGAATAATGCTTAGCGTGCTTAGCGCTTTGTTATTCATCGCCGTCTATCTCTGGAACTTATCGCCCTGGTAGCACGTTATCAACAACGCGTTGCTCCAGGGCGATAAGAATTCCAGAGATAGCGGGAGAAATCGCCGTTTTAAGGGAACATCGCTGGTTTTCCAGCGAGGTTCCCTGCAAAAGGGCGATAACCTTGCTGATTCGACCCTGTGGTCGTAGCAGCATAATACACCTCCTATGTTAGGGATGGGTAAATCAGGATTTTAGCAGACGTTAGTTTTTGGAGAAAACCGCGGTTTTCTCCAAAAACTAACATCTTCTAAAATGCTGGGGCAGCCTTGTAAATATCGCGATGTGCACATCAGCGATATTTGCAAGGCTGTACTGCCCAGTGATGCCCACTTTGCATCTCATTAGAGATGCAAAGGGATGCGTCGGGAAAAAGGGTGCTAACATGCGATTATGCATGTTAGCACCCTCTTGTAAATAGGGCGATAGTTTTATCTCCGCTTCTTTGGCTTTTAAAGCCAAAAAAGTGGAGATAAAGCCCTTGTTAATATGCCCCTAGGTGTGTGGTGTTACTGGAGTAAGATCTAGGCAGCACGTTTGGCCACAGCCCACCTGTGGAATCACGCTGCGATGCAAATGTACCACTAATGGGAAATAACCCAATTTAATAGCGCAGCGTAAACCAGGGCTGTGTTGTAGAAACTACCATAAATCCGTATTAGAATGTGCAATGCCTTTTTTGCCATACCAATCAATCAATCCATCAGTCTTGATTGACATTGGTATTGATTAATACTGCCTATTATGAAAACTAATTTTATGAACAATACAAACACTAAGAACATGCAGTGTCCCAATTCTTTAACATGGTGCGAAACTGGAGCAGTGTGCCCTGCAATGGGAAACATTTAGCAGTGCGTTCTTGTAAATACCTAAGACTGTTCTGGTAACAAATGAATTCCAACAACCTCATCTAGGCGGTCAGAATAAAATACTGAACTACTCCCCTTTCAGTGATTAGTCTCATTTGTAAGCAGAGCACTGCTCTGTTCGATCACTGGCGGTCACTTCATGGTACCTTTGTCACAGCCCGGTCCCCGAAGACAAAATAATTAAAGTGTGTCTCCCGATAACGTCGGTGAGACAGACTCGCTCAATCTGTCTATTACATAGAGCACAGTTCATTTGTAATGGCTATCTTGCAGAGAGGCGTTCCTTGTTGACCTTACTGGCCAGAGTTTGTACACCTTGGTGAATGCACGTCCTTGGTATAAAATCTCAGCAGGACACCTGATATCTCCAACTCAGCTACAATTGTAACTCTCTTTCTCCAAGAATCCGAGTCTGTTAGGCGCCAGAGTTCCCTCCCGGTGGACTGCACAATGCCCTGCTTCTAACCCGAGCAGTGATTGCACTTACAATTGACTAAGCAAGCTAAAATCAATATATGGATCCAGACAAATGTCTGCGCATAGAATTAAGGGAAATCAAAGAGCCACAGGATTTCATATGGCTTACACTCTTCGCTCAATCCCTTTAATAATTGAATTACTCCCATGAAGTACATTTTTTTGTTAGATTTTTTTCTCACACGGTAAGCGGGAAGCAAAGTCATTTGCAGGTGCTAGCTGTAAAGAACATGACAAAGAACGACTATGCAGAATTATATTCAAATGATGCCCAAGGACAAATATCCTAAATCTACAGTAAGTTGAAGAAATATTTAAATTATTCCTTCCTATTTATTTTATTCTCAAGAGAAATCTGCATCTTATTTCCATCATGGTCAAAGGGCAATTCAAACAATAAATCTTTAAAAATATTTTCAGAAAAACAAACACTTTTTAAATATATATACATTTTTTGTTCCAATTTCAATGTGTGTATGCATATACAATCCTCTGTTCTAATATACACTTATAAAACAAACAAACAATATTTACACTTCATCCAAACATATATCTACTCCTCCTCATTGCCCTATTAATCAATAAGGATGCTTTCAAAAACTTTTTGAACGACACGCATTCCTTTACGACTATGCAACATTAGTCTAGACCGTGTTAATTCTACATTTCCTGCTATAACGTGACTTGCCATTTCTTCTGATCACCATACACGTGTGCACATGTATGATTAAAATGTTCACAGAGAAAAAAATCGGAAATTGGCAGAAATAGTGGAACATGGTTTGCAAATTGCTGTATGAACAGATTTAGGTCACAGCAGATCCTGATATGAATGAGGTACCACTGTATCTGAAAAAGTAATTTAAACTTCTTTGTGATATTTTTCTGTATACTATGCATCATGTACTATTTACTGATCTTTCCAGCCTACCTCTAATGATTGTTTTAAAATATAAAATCCTGTTTATTATGAGGGGACTATAAACCTTCGCTGACGTTTTTATTCCATAGTCACAAATGTTCTATCCCTTTCTTCTGATATGTTTTCTTCTTTTTTCCTCCTCACCACCTCATTATTGATTTACATTATCCTGTGTTACATCACTGAGGGACCAACACAAGCTATGACCCGCTAAATGAAATTTGTGGCACTCCAGTGTCAACTCAGAAGAAACCACATATAATTTCTGAGATCCAGAGCACTCAATCTTCATCAAGAAAGGTGCGCTTTAAAATGTAGCCTGGAGCAAGGTGTGTGCATTTTACTACCATGAAGTACAATAGGCACCATCACTACGAATATGGAATACTTCTACAGGCACTCAGGAAGTACAAGGTCATGACTTTTTAGAGCAGCAAATGCACCTTGGGATCGGTCATTTTATGCAGCTCTTTACACCATGTGTACACGTCGTGGCTTTCTTTCCCTAAGAATACATTTACTGGGCTAACTGCATTGTTTGTAAGTTCTGTAACCTATCGCCTTTCACAACTCTTGATAATTGTCTACCTATGTCTCTATGGACAACAAATTCGACTGCTTTCTGATTTGGGTGGCATTTTATGGTGATGTGAGGCAGGCAGAACTGGATGTAGTCATTTAGAGTGTTGACAGTCATCATGTCCTGAGTGTCCCCTCAGTGACAGTCACAGTTTGTGTACCTTGGCTGTGCCTGTTGGGACGACTCTCTGTACCACCCCAAATAAATACTTTCATCGTTACCACGCTGTATCATCCACTTTATTTCAGTGGCGACAGAAGACGGGATGCGAGATGCGATTCCATTTGGATCAAACAATTTATGACACGGAATCGAACTGAGTACACGCCTCGCCAGGTACTGGTTTGTGTCTCTTGATTAAGGGTGGGCGTAGTTCGCGAAGTAGCACTTCGCGAAGCTACGCAAAGTGAAGTTCGCACTACGCGAGCTACGCGTAGCACTTCGCGAACTGCGAAGTAACATGTTCGCACTGTGCAAGATGTTGTTTTCAATGATTGCACAGTGCGGACAAGCAACCGGCACTGTGCAATCATTGAAAATGGCATCTTGCACAGTGCGAGCTGTAGTTTTCTGCTGCTCGAGTAGATTTTTACTCGAGCTGCAGCTTTCTCAACGCGAACTGGTAGTTTCTCATCGCGAGCGGTCGCGAGCATACGCGACCCCTCGCAATGAGAAACCTGACCTTCTCGCGTTGGGAATCTCGCCGGGAGGTTTATTTTCCATGCTCGCGATCGCGAACAAGGAAAAAGTCTCGCCAGGATGTCATTTTGCTTGCTCGCGGTCGCGAGCAAGCAAAAAATGACCGCAGCACTACGCAACACTACGCTACGCGTGTTCGCACTGTGCTACGTGCAGTTCGCGTAGTGCGAAGTAGCGCGAACTTTGCAAACTACGCGAGCGTAGCGTAGTGCTTCGCCCAGGCCTACTCTTGATCTCAACTTTCAGGGCAAACCGTGAGTACCATTTTCTTTTATTACTTGTCCACGCGCATGTTCCGGGGGGTTAAAGCGAGCGTCCAATTTTTTTTTTCTCATCTGACTTGCTCGAAACTGTGTCTTTCTCTGCCCGTTTATTGTTCCCTCACTATTGATGTCTGCTGTGTATTCCTGAAGGAAACTGAGGCTAGGCTTGTGGAAGGAAGACAAACTGTTGTCACAGTAGATGCCTGTGAATATGGTCTGGGGCTGTCCTGTCTCAGTATGCTGATGGTAGAGAACACACAGTGGGTTTCACCTCCAGGACTCTACGTCCTGTGGAACGGAAGTACTCAGTTATAGAAAAAGAGCTTTTGGCCTGTGTCTTGAGTTTTGAGAAATTTAAGTCGTATTTATGGGGAAGATTGTTTGTGCTTAAGACCGATCATTGTCCCCTAGTTGACATTCTAGCTGGCAAGAAAATAAAGCCTACCACTGCTCGTTTAGCCAAGTTACCTGCAAAACATTTAGAATACAATTTCAGTGTAGAGTACATTCCAGGGGGAAAGAATTATAGAGCGAATTGCTTGTCTAAGCTTCCCATTACCGACACTGAGAAACAGAACTGGGAGACTGAAGTTGAGGAGTGTTTTGTAGCATGTGTTAGTCAGGACAGTTTTTCTTTTTCTTTTTCTGAGGAGGATTGGGTAGTTGAGGTGGACAAGGATGTTGTGCTTAGAGAAGTTCTGTCTTTGATCAAGAAAGGTTGGCCCAAGGAGAAGTGTCTTTCATTTGATCTACAGATGTTCTGAAAGATCAGGGATGAGCTTTCGGTTGAACGTGGTAAAATAGTTAGAGGCTGTAAGCTTGTACCCCCTGTGTGTTACCGTGAGAAGATCATTTTGGCCGCACATTCTGGTCATCTTATTTATTTATTTTATTTATCTGAAAAGTTTTATATAGCGCTGGCTAGACCCGGAGGTATCAGAGCACTTTACATGAGGATCAGCGAGTTACAGGTTACAATGTTACATCAATTGAATCAAAGAATCACAGAGGAAGGAAACACAATGGGGAAACGAGGAAACACAATGTCAGATGACCGGCTGGGTAGGTGACGGCTGAGGGGGTGAAA